>NC_086105.1:8548214-9209642 GCF_963921235.1 Mobula hypostoma | reverse complement strand
CAGGAAAATCCTGGGAACAATAGATCAGTGAGTCTCATGGCATTAGCAGGTAAATTGCCAGAGAAAATTGTTGGGGATAGGACAGCTGAACATTTGGAAACCCAGGGACTAATTAGGGAGAGTAAGCATGGCTGTGTGGGGTAGATCATGACTTACCAACTTGATTGATTTTTTTTGACAAGGCTATGAGAGAGATTGATGGGGGTAGGACAGTAGATGTTGTCTACATGGATTTTAGTAAGATGCTTGACAAAGTCCCTCATGAGGGGCCAGAAGACTGAGATTCATGGGGTCCATGGTGAATTGACAGTTTGGATTAGAACCAGCTTGCACATATAAGGCAGAGGGTAGTGGTCAAAGGGACTTATTCAGGATGGAGGTAAGTACTGCAGTTTGTGATATACATAAATGACCTGGATTAAAATGTGGATGGGTGGATTAGTAGGTTAACTGTAATACCAATATTGGTGTAGTAGTGGATAGTGTAGAAGCCTGGCAAAGAATACAGTGTGATATAGATCATTTGCGGGTATGGGCAGAGAAATGGCAGATGGAGTTTAACCCAGATAAATGTGAGGTATTGCACCTTGTTATGGCAAATGTAAGGAGAAAGTATGCTGCTAAGGGCAAGGTCCTTAACAGTGTTACTGAGCAGACAGATCTTGGGATCCAAGTTGTAGCTCCTTGAAAGAGGCTAAACATGTCGATAAGGTGGTTAAGAAAGCCTGGGTAATGCTTGCTTTTATTTGTCGAGGCACTGAGTTCCAAAGTCAGAGGTTATGGTGCAACAAATAAATCCTCAGGATAATAACTGGTGCTGCCAGGATAATCAAGGACACGACCCACCCAGCCAACACACCTCATATGGCCAGATTTGGGAACAGTTTCTTTCCAACTGTGATAAGACTGCTGAATGGATCCTGACCCAGATCTGGGCTGGACACTCCAAATATCCAGACCTGCCTCTTGGTTTTTTTGCACTACCTTACTTCCCATTTTTCTATTTTCTATTTATGATTTATAATTTAAATTTAATATTTACTAAATTTTAACTATATTTAATATTTGTAATCCAGGGAGTGTGAAGCACAGAATCAAATATCGCTGTGATGATTGTACATTCTAGTACCAATTGTTTGGTGACTATAAAGTAATCAGACATGGAGAGAGTGAGCAATTTCACATTCATGAGTATCAATATCTGAGTATCTAACCTGGTTGCAAAATATCGATGCAGCTATAAAGAAGGCAAGACAGTGGCTATACTTCATCAGGAGTTTGAGGAGATTTGGTTTGTCACCCAAGACACTCAAAAAATTTCTACAGATGTACTGTGGAGAGCATTCTAATCGGCTACATCACTGTTTGGTATGGAGAGGGGAGGGAAGTCACTGCACAGGATGGAAGTTAACTGCAGAGTTGTAAGCTTAGTCAGCTGCATGATAGGCACTAGCCTCCATAGTATCCAGGACATCTTCAAGGAGAGATGCCTCAAAAAAAAAAAAAGGCAGCATCCATCATTAAGGACACACCAACCTGGACATACCTTCTTCTCATTGTATCAGAAAGGAGGTCAGAAGTCTGAGGGCACATACTCAACGATTCAGAAACAGCTTCTTCCCCTCTGCCATTTGAATTCTAAATAGACATTAAGCCCAGAAACACCATCTCACTAATTATTTATTTTTATTAAAGATTTGTGTTTTATACTACTTACCTTAATTTAACCTTATATACAAAATATTTACTGTAATTCAGTTTTGTTTCTAAATTTATCATTATTGTGTCGTAGTGCTGCTGCACAGTTGACAAATTTCATGATATATGCCAATATTAAACCTGATTCTGATTTATAATATTCTGCATACAGTTCTGATCGCCCCACTATTGGAAGACTGTTGAGGCTTTGGCGAGGGTACAGAAGAGGTTCACCTGGATGCTGCCTGGATTGGAGGGCATGTGATATCACAAGCAGCTGGATAAACCCGTGTTGTTTTCTCTGCAGCTGCGGAGGCTGAGGGGAGATCTGATAGAGGCTTGAGAGTATGAGAGGTACAGATAGAATAGACAGGGAGCATTTGTTTCCCAGGGTTAAAATTCCCCTAATATGTTTTGCATAGTAGGGGAATTAAGGGTTATGGGGGAAAAGGCAGGTAGGGGGAGATGAGTCCATGGTCAGATCAGCCATGACTGTATTGAATAACAGAGCCGGCTCAATGGGCCAGATGACCTACTCCTGCTCCTATTGATTATGCTCTTAAATGTCAAATACCAGAGGGCATGCATTAATGGTAGATTCAATGGGAACATGAAGGTTAAGTTGTCACAGTGGGGGGTGATGGGAAACAGACCCAAATGCAAGACACAGACACTGAAGTACTAAGAACAGGACTTGACTAGAGTAGGGATGTGACAGGATACAGACAAAGAGCAGGGACAAGAATGCAGACTCGGCCTAGGACATGGACAAGAAACAGGGAAACCGGACTAGGAACCATGAACTTGGAGCCTGGGCTTGGGACTCCGAGCCAGAGACTGGACAAGGATCCAGCACCTGGGCCTTGCCTCAGGCTCAGGCCCCAGAACCAAGCAAGGACATGAAATGACTACAGGACAGGATGTGGCTGGGGCCGAGGGGCTCGAGCTTGGAGGCAGGCTGGGGCCGAGGGGCTCGAGCTTGGAGGCAGGCTGGGGTCTTGGAATGCAGAGGCTGATAACTCAAAGGCTGGAGCTCAGAGACAGACAGGGAACTATACATCAATATAGAGCCAGGACTTATCCTTCAAAAAGCTAGGACTCATCTTTAACACAATACTAACATGAGGCAGGACAGTACATAGACAGAGCCAGGACTTATACTTAGACAAGCCAGGACTCAACTTCTTCTCCACTCCAAGATGGGACAGGACAATCAGTCAGGTAACAGCAGAACAGCCAGACTTACCCAACAGAGGCAAAGACAAGACAGATCCCCCCACAGGGCAACATCAGAACAACCTGACCTACCCCACAGAGGCAAGGACAAGAAGAGCCAAACACCAAAAAACAACAGACAGTTCCATCTCTGCATCAGGGTTGCTCCAAGTTGCAGCTCAGCCAGCCACTCAGCTGGCCCAGAAAACAGCCAAATCCATACCACAACAGCTCCAACTACCAACAGCAAGGCTCCATGAAGGGATGGTTCCCCAACATGGCCTAAAGATGGTAAGTGGCCACTCTAGCCTTCCACCAGCAGGTTGCTCCCAAGGGATCTTGACAAGACAAACCAGCAGCACACACTGCCATCCAAGGCTACTTATATTCCAAGCTCAAGATGGGAATCAGGTGCCTATGATTAACCCAACCGAAACAAGAGACAGCTGGAATACCCGGAGTACTGAATCCACGGACCGGACCGGGAACTGGAAAGCGGACTTCACGGACTGGACCATGACATAAGTATTTTACTCAGAGGCTGGTGGATGCCTGGAATGCGAGGCCTGGTATAGTGGTAGAGGCAAATACATTAGAAGCTTTTAAGAGACATTTGGATAGGTATATATAAGAAAGATGAAGGATATGGACATGGTGTAGGTAGGAAGGATTCAACCCATGATGAGTTGGGTGTTTTTGATTTGTTTTAAAATGGTTCAGCACAGCATTGAGGGCCAAATGGCCTGTTCCTGTGCTGAACTGTTCTATGTGCAAAGTTCTATGTTCAGAGTAAAAAATCTTCCATAATTTTTCTTCCAATTATTTTTTCAAAATGGCACTCTGCCCCTGGTTTTTAACCCCTTTCTCCTCCAGAGATGCTGCTCGACCGGCTGAGTTCCTACAGCAGATTGCTTTGCTGCTCTTGATCTACAACTACTGACTGATACGTTTGCCAATGACATGAATCTTGGTGGGGGGGGGAGGTGTTGAGTTGTGTGGGTACAAAATAAAGTCAGATTCAAGCAGATGCAGTATACTTTGCAGAAATGCAAATATATCCATTTAAGTAGGAAACTCTAAAGAAGGAATATATTTCAAATAATGATAGATTGGGAAATATATAACATATATAACCATATAATGTATATAGAAACAAGACAACTTTCCTTTGAACCAGGGTGTAATCACAGTAATGCACATAACACACAATAACTTAGGAAGGTAAGGATAAAATCTACAGATGAATCAAATCAGCGTTCCTCTGGAGCCAAGGTGGATAACAAGCATTCAAAATGGTGAGAGAGAAAAGACAGACATTGTTACACAAGAAGACACATGTATAGTTCAAGTCCCTGAGCAACATGCAAATTGATGGTCCAGCTCCTGGCAATCCAACCTATCATTCGGCCGATCGAACACTGGAGGGCAGCACTGATGGGAGAGGCCAGCTCCTAACCGAGCACAGATGCCTCACTACACCGCCTCCAGCATCTTCTCACCTGGACTGCAGCAGCAGCAGCAGGCAAGCCTGCAGCTTGAGGCCTAGTCCTTGCTACAAACAAGGCCACGCTGTTGCCTCATTGTCTGTCTCCACCAATTAAAGACAACAGGCCTGCGGCATCTCACATTATCAATATCCAACAATGTTTATTTGTTTATAAAACCTAACTCATTTCTATATTCATTGTTGCCGGTCACGTGACAGCAGATACAATAGGGTCTTTTAAGAGCCTCTTAGACAGGTACGTGGGGCTTAGGAAAATAGAGGGCTATGCACTAGGGAAATCCCAGGCAATTTGTAGAGTAGGTTACATGATCGGCACAACATTGTGGGCCGAAGGGCCTGTAATGTGCCATAGATTTCTATGCTCTATGTTATTAACTATCAGCTGAATTACCAAGATCTCATATCCATTCATGATTCTCAAACTTTTCTGTATAAAGAGAAATCCTCGTTAAAATTTAAAATGCTTCCCTTAAAGTTCAATTTCGCATAAAATAAAACTGTGGAACATACTCATGCACTGCATACTGCTTCTCTTTTTAGGTTATTTTAGTTTTTCAAAAAAAATAAAGTTCAAAGTAGATTTTTCAAAATATGTATACATTATACAACCTTGAATATCATCTCCTAACAGGCAGCCACGAAACAAAGAAACCAAAAAGAACCCATACAAAAAAAGACTGTCGAACACCTAACGTGCAGGAAAAAAAACACATCCTGCCCACAAAAGAAACATAAAAAAATAAAAGAACCTATAAAAAAGGCGGATGAGCACCCAATCTGCAGTGGAAAAAAACACAGCATGCAAGCAAATAGCACTCTGAACTGAAGTCCACAAAGAGAGTGCCACAGTCTCATAGTGCTCCACACTTCAACATAGTTCAATGTAGAGCCAAATCATGGTCAGCATTCTGAACCAGTCTGTCTCTCACCTTGGACCCCAATGCCCTGCCCTTTTCAATCTGGCCTGGCACTTAAATCTCCATCTTGTTTCACAACGATCATAAACATCACAAAACAATACCTTCCCAAATCTATGTTTAATTGATCTTAAACCAATATGATCGTAGGGTGTTTCTAAGCAACACACATAAAATAATGGAGGAACTCAGCAGGTCTGGTAGCATCTATGGAAAAGATTCGGCATTTCAGGCCGAGCCTCTTCCTCAGAAAGGATTTCCTGCATCTGCAGACTTTTCCATGACAGTGTGTTTTTAAGACTTCTTGTACATAAGACCATAAGATGTATAAGGCTTTTGTCCCATTGAGTCTACTCCACCAGCTCATCATGGCAGATCCATTTTACCACTCAGCCACAATCTCCTGCTTTCTCCTCCTATCCCTTTATGCCCTGACCAATCAAGAATCTATCAACCTCTGCCTTAAGTATACATAAAGACTTTGCCTCCATAACTGACTGTGGCAATGGATCCCACAGATTCACCACTCTGTGTCTAAAGAAATTCCCCCTCATCTTCATTCTGAAAGGACACCTCCTCTATTCTGAGGCTGTGTCCTCTGGTCTTTCACTCTCTCACTATAGGAAACACCTCTCCACATCCACTCTATTAAGGCCTTTCATCATTCAATAGGTTTTAATTAGGTCACCTCTCATTCTTCTGAATTCTAGAGAATACAGGCCCAGAGTCATCAAACGCTCTTCATATGACAAGCCTTTCAATCCAGGAATCATTTTTGTGCAGCTTCTTCAGTGACAGCACATCCTTTCAAAGATATGGAGCCTCCTGGCTCTATTGTTCTCATGCAATAAAACTTGCCAAATTAAGATGTGTTGATTGGAGCCCCAAAGGCTCCATTTGATACCCTATTGGATTACGTGTTATAACTAAAAATCAGGTCTATCTTTTAATCAGATTATGCCCTTTAGTGTGTGTGCTTGGTAATCAGTTAAGTTTACATGCCCTAGAGGCCATAACTGAACAAAGAAGACAAGGAAACATATATCCCGCTTCATATGCGATGTCAGTTGATAGCACCTGCACCCCTCAAATACAGAAAGCAATCGTTAGACACAAAGCACAATCTGACAAAGGGGAAGCCTTTCAATCTATAATTCAAACTATAATAATACCCCTCCCAATCGCATCAGCTAATTGTCTTTCAAATAATTCCAGGTTTGATTGCTTACACCTTCTACTCCAAAGATGCTTCAAAGGAATGATTGTTTATTCCTTTGTGTAGTCCCTTATTCCAGGTGGTGTCTGAAAAGAGGATGCTGTCTAAGTTGCATGCCATCTTGGACAATGTCTCCCATCCACTACATAATGTACTGGGTGGGCACAGGAGTACATTCAGCCAAAGACTCATTCCACCGAGATGCAACACAGAGCGTCATAGGAAGTCATTCCTGTCTGTGGCCATCAAACTTTACAACTCCTCCCTTGGAGGGTCAGACACCCTGAGCCAATAGGCTGGTCCTGGACTAATTTCATAATTTACTGGCATAATTTACATATTACTATTTAACTATTTATGGTTTTATTACTATTTATTATTTATGGAGCAACTGTAATGAAAACCAATTTCCCCCGGGATTAATAAAGTATGACTATGACTATTAAACTGGCTCACAGTTTTTCCCTAATAAGCTGGTACTAGTACTAATACTCAACTTCCTTTGTTCTACATTCACACTTTATATATATAATGAATTAGAGTTATAATGCATAAGGTGGTTAAGAAGGCTTATGGAATACTTGCTTTTATTAGTCGAGGCATTGAGTACAAAAGTCATAAGGTTATGTTGTCTAAAACTCTGGTTAGGACACATCTGGAGTATTGCATACAGTTCTGGTCACCCCACTATAGGAAGACTGTTGAGGCTTTGGAGAGGGTGCAGAAGAGGTTCACTAGAATACTACCCAGTTTAGAGGGCATGTGCAATCACAAGAGATTGGATAACGTTGGATAAAGATAAAGGGATATGAGAGGTTGATCCTCTCATATCCCTTTTGCCAATCAACTGTCCAGCTCTTAGCTCCATCCCTCCCCTTCCTGTCTTCTCCTATCATTTTGGATCTCCCCCTCCCCCTCCCATTTTCAAATCTCTTACTAGCTCTTCCTTCTGCTAGTCCTGACGAAGGGTTTCGGCCTGAAACGTCGACTGTACCTCTTCCTAGAGATGCAGCCTGGCCTGGTGCATTCACCAGCAACTTTGATGTGTGTTGCTTGAATTTCCAGCATCTACAGAACTCCTCATGTGAGAGGTTGGATAAACTTGGGCTGTTTTCTCTGGAGCATGGAGGCTGAGGGGAGATCTGATAGAAGATTATGAGAGAAAGAGACTATCTGTTTCCCAGTGTTGAAATGTGTAATACCAGAGGACATGCATCAAAGGTGCAAAGGGGGATGTGGAGGGTAACTTTTTGATTCAGAGAATTGTGGGTATCTGAAATGCCCTGGCTGGTATGGTGGTAGAGGAAAATACATTAGAGGCTGTTAAGAGATAATTGGATAGATATAAGGAAGATGGGGGGGGGGGTATGGCCATGGTGTAGGTAGGAAGGTGTAGTGTTTGGGTGTTTTTGATTTGCTTTTAGCTAGTTCAACACAACATCATATGCCGAATGGCCTGTTCCTGTGCTGTACTCTTCTATTTATTTTCTACGACCCCATGAGCCTCCGCATCCGACACATCATTCTCCAGAACTTGGAGCATTTCCAAAAGGATTGTACCACCAAACACATCTTTACCTCCCCTCCCTCTCCACCCACCCCACTCTTCACTTTCCCACAAAGCACCTATCCCTGCGAGTGGCCCAAGTACTCCACCTGTCCATTCACCTCCTCCCTCACCTCCATTCAGAGTCCCAAATAGTCCTTCCAGGTGAGGCATCACTTCACCTGCGAATCTGCTGGAGTCATCTGTTGAGTCTATTATACTCCCAATGTGGCCTCCTGTACATTGGTGATATCCAACGTAAACTGGGGTACTGCTTTGTCAAGCACCTCCGCACCATCTACCATGCAGAACTTCCCAGTGATCCAACATTATAAATCTGATTCCCATTCCTTTTGTGCTACGATGAGGCTACCCTCAGGGTGGGGGAGCAACACCTTATATTTTCTGTCTGGGTAGCCTCCAACCTGATGACATGATATCGATTTCTCAAAATGGTAAAAAATGTTTTCCCTCCCTCTCCCCTCTTCTTCGATTCCCCACTCTGGCCTCGTACCTCTTCTCATCTGCCTATTCCCTCACACTGGGTCCCCTCCTCCTTCCCTTTTTCTATTGGTCTACTCTCCTCTCCTATCAGATTCCTTCATCTCCAACCCTTTACCTTTCCCACGGACCTGGCTTTCACTTATCAGTATCTAGCTATCAATCTTCCACTCCCCCACCTTTTTATTCTGGGGTCTTCCCCCTTCCCTTCCAGTCCTGAAGAAGGGTCTCAGCCCAAAATGTTGACTGTTTGTTCAGTTTCATGGATGCTGCCTGACCTTCTGAGTTCCTCCTGCATTTTGTGTAAGATATTTTCTCTGTACTTGTTTAAAATAAAAACGCTAAACCACAAATCAGGGATCACCTGCACAGAAGGTTCAGTTTGATACTTTTTCAATGCAGTGAGCTGGTGAGGCCAATTAGCTGCCTGCAGCTTCTATTGTCACTGGTGGTCATCCGTAGAGGTTTTTTAGGGGACCAGGAATGCGAAATGTTTGTGGACACAGCATCGTCTGTATCAATAACTCTTGCCCATGGCTGGAGAGGTGATTTACATTACTAGTGCAGGAGGTGAAAAGACGAGGGTGGAGAGAAGTCAGCCCCGGGTACTTGAGATTGAGGGAACGCAGCTTCCTATAGATTTTTGGGTGTGTCCAAACAGTGAAGGTACTATCTTGGGCGTAGACACACTGAGTAAGGCAGGTGCTATCATTGACTCAGGAAAAGGAGAAATAACATGGACAAGACAGGGACAGCAAACGTGTGACCCGCAAAGCAGCTAACATGGCCCACAGAGAGACAGCAGCCCCTAGCAGTGAGGAGAGAGACAGGACGATGTGCGGGAATCATGTCAGGAGGGGCCAAACAGTGTCAGGAGTGATTTCAGTCAGAATTCAGCCAGAATGCCGCAGATTCACCACTCTCTGGCTGAAGTAATTGCTCCTCATCTCTGTTCTAAATGGACCTCCCTCTATCTGAGGTTGCATCTTCTGGTCTCAGACTCCCCCCCCCCATAGGAAAAACACTCTCCAAGTCTACTCTATTGAGGCCTATCAACATTCAATAGGCTTCAATGTGATTCCCCCTCATTCTGAATTCCAGTGAATAGAGACCATTCTCTGCATTATAATAGCATAACACAGCTTATTGTGTTTTGAGAAGTTTCTTTTGTATGTTTTTAAATCAGCTGTAATGATATTACTGTTTCCCAATGCCAGTGAAGCTTGTGCCCTCTTGCTTGCCCTGTTGCTGTAAAATGCCTCACTAACAGTCAGTACTCATTCTCCCTATCAGCCAGGAGTCAGAGAACATTTCGGGAGTGCAGTGTTATGTGTTTTACTGAAACGTGGCTGCATGTGGACATACCCGATCAAAATTTTTCCATGGACGGCTTCCAGACCGTTTGGACTGACCGGAAGTGCACTGAGAGCGGTAAGCGTAAAGGAGTTGGGGGCTTACTGTTCTGGTTAACAACGGATGGTGCAATCCAGGTCATATTACGATCGAGAAACGTGTTTGTAGCCCGGATATTGAACTTTTTGCTGTTGGACTCCGGCCATATTCCACCGAGATACAACACTGGGCGTCACGGGAGGTAGTTCCTGCCTGTGGCCATCGAACTTTGCAGCTCCTCCCGTGGAGGGTCAGACACCCTGAGTCAATAGGCTGGTCCTGGACTTATTTCCATCTGGCATAGTTTGCATATTCTTGTTTGATTGTTTGTGGTTTTTGTATTGCTATATTTATGCTCTATTCTTGGTTGGTGCAGCTGTATCGAAACTCAATTTCCCTCAGGATCAATAAAATATGTCTATGTCTATATCTATGTCTATGCCTGATTTGTCTCAACATATCTCGATACAATCTTTCGTCTCATACCTCACTTCTCCCCCCCAGTTCTGCCTTGAAACCTTCTACTCTTCCTGCAGTTCTGTGCAAGGATCTTTGACCCAATATGTTAACTGCTTTCTCTTTCCACTGATGCTGCCTGACTAACCAAGTTCTTTTGTTGTTTCTATTATTTCAGTTCACCATCAGCAGTTTTTTTCCCTCTCTACTGAGTCAAACATTGTTAGCGATAAAGCAACCGAGCTTCCAGGAATTATTTGGATGAGCAAAATAGTCTAAATTAAGCAATCTGAGAACAATACTAAACCTTGGTGCTGTCAATGAGCTAGAGGCATGGTAATTACTACTTTCTATTGACAAATCTAGCCTAAGCAGGTGGTTTGGTTATTTCATACGTACATGTCAATCGTCTAAATCTGTACAGCAGAATTGGTCTGATCTGGGATTAGTGTGTATGTTACAGAACAAGTAAATAAAAATTTAAATACATCAATTAAAAACAAAACAAAATCAAATTTAAAACAACAAAGATAGAGGAGTGAGGAAAAACACAAAGCAGAAGTTTTTTGAATAAGCCGTTTTGAGTTTAAGTTACAATCATAAATCTGTTTCCATGACGAGCTTTCTTAATTGGACAATAGCATTTATTTCAAAGGTTCAAAGCTTCAAAGGTTCATTTACTATCAAAGTGTGTATGCAGTACAGAACTCTGAGATTTGTCTTCTCCAGATAGCCATGAAACAAAGAAAACCATGGAGGTTGTTCAAAAAAAACAACCCCCACCCCCTAATTTAAAAAACTTACAAATCATCCCAAAAATGCAAACGGCAGCAAGAGAATCAAGTCTGAACCCCATGCCCAGAAACAAATTGGGCCAACTGCGATAACATCAAACCCCGACCCCCTCACCCACACAAAAAAGTTAGTCACAAGTTGTACCAAGTTTATTTATACAGAATCTTCAATGCAGGAAAAGTGTTCCTAATGTTTGAAGTAGAATTATGGCCAAAACTGAAACCTTAGCATTATAAGGTGATAATGCAGAGGGTGATTAAATTTTAATTAAAAAGATGAATGCTAAGAAGAAGATAAAAAAGAGAAAGACATGAGAAGGAATTAGCAAATTAATCAAAGACCCCAGTGTCAAAGGAAAGGTTGGAGATAGGTGAGGGAAGTATGGGATTCTGGGAAAAGATACATTTTGAAGGATTGGAGTTAGTCAAAAGGAGGGAACGTGAAAAGTTTCAAACATGAGGATTAAAATTCTAAATTGGAGGGTAAAGGAGACAATGAAGACCAGGAATAGAGCATGAAATGAAGCTCATGTGGATCTTTAGACATCTGAACTTCACAGAATGAGGAGGTGATAGACAACATATTTTATGAATATAAAAGTAAAGTATTCTTGTAAAGTTTGAAAAGGATGGGAAGGATGCTGAATGTTGAATCCTACATTTCATCTGGAGCAGTGAATGGAGTCACTGGCAAGTGTACTAAGTAGATAACAGTGGAAAGAGACAGCGGCCAGATGAAGGGTGCTGATCGGGAACATCAATTGTCTATGTTACTTGATCAACTGAGTTCATCCAACAGCTTGTGTTTCGCTTTAATGTTCATTCGTTCATTACATGCTGTGTTGTATGGCATGGGTCATCGTGGTCTTTCCATGACCATGATTGTTCTTGCCAATTATGGTTTGCCATTGCTTTCTCCTGAGCAGTGCCATTACAAGACAGTTGACCCAAGCCATTATCAATACGCTTCAGAGATTGTCTGCCTGGCGTCAGTGGTCACATAACCAGGACTTGTGGAATGTACCAGCTGCTCATACGACCATCCACTACCTGATCCCATGGCTTCATGTGACCCTGATCAGGGAGGGGGTGCTAAGCAGGTGCTACATCTTGCCCAAGAGTGACCTGCAGCCTAGCGGAGGGAAGGAGCACCTTGTACCCTTTGGTAGGGACGTATCTTCACCCCGTCACCCATTGCTTTAGACACAGGCATCAATTTTTCCAGTGTTAAACTGCATACATCAAGTAACAAACAAGAGAAAATCTGCAGGTGCTGGAAATCCGAGCAACACACAAAAAATTCTGGAGGAACTCAGCAAGCCAGGCAGCATCTATGGAAAAAAGGTACAGTGGACAGGACATCAAGTAACATTAATATACAGAATTCTGAATAATGGTATAACTGGATTCACAGCTGGAACTGGATGACTGTGCACCATTTCACTTGAATTCAAAGGTCGTTCTAAAGTGGCGAGGAGAAAACAAACAGAATTAACGTTTTGTCTCTCAGATGGTTAGCACAATGCTTTACAGCACAGCCAACTCGGGTTCAATCCCCACCACTACCTCCGAGGAGTTTGTGCATTCTCCCCGTGACTTCGTCGGTTTCCTCTGGGTGCTCCAGTTGTCTCCCACAGTCCAAAGACATACTGGTTAGTAGGTTATTTGGTCACTGTAAATTGTCCCATGATTAGGCTAGGATTAAAACAGGAGTTGCTGGGCAGTGTGGCTGGATATGTTGGAAGGGCCTGTTCCACACTGTATCTCAATAAGTAAATAAATAAATCAGAGAATCACAAAACAAGCATGAAGGAAGCCCTTTGGCCTGTTTTGAATGTCTGTAAGAGAACGAATCTCAGGGTCGTATATCCTGTCAGATACAAAATTTGAAAATATATTTTCTTTGAACTTTGAACTTTATCATGTTCCAGTCAGAAATGTGATCAGGAGCCTAAGCCCGTCTTCCTACGCGAGAGTTGTATCCATACAGCACACAGCTCCAAGTCAACATCCAAGTACATTATAGATGCAATGAGGTTCTTTTCCCTCCAA
Organism: Mobula hypostoma; assembly: GCF_963921235.1. Lineage (NCBI taxonomy): Eukaryota > Metazoa > Chordata > Chondrichthyes > Myliobatiformes > Myliobatidae > Mobula > Mobula hypostoma. The sequence continues at coordinate 9,196,348 of NC_086105.1, read as the reverse complement.
CGCCATTTAGGCAGTGAATTCCAAACCCCCACCACCCTGTGGGTGAAGAAATTCCCAACTAGTCCTGTTTTATATCTATGTCCCATCACTTTAAATCAGGGGTTCCCAACCATTTTTATGCCATGGACAAATATCATTAAACAAGAGGTCCATGGACCCCAGGTTAGGAACCTTTGCTTTAGACCAAGGGAAGGGAAATATTTCCTTCCTACTCCTCTATCTGACCCCCTCATTGAGATTCATTTTCTTGCAGGCATTTACTGGAAAACATGGAGATACAATAGATTTATGAAAAACTATACATAAACAAATACTGTCAATCAATGTGCGAAAGAAGACAAGTGTGCAAATTAAAATTCAAAGATTCAAAGTACATTTATTAGCAAAGTATGTATGCAGCATACAACCCAGAGATTCAGCTTTCCCATGGACAGCCCAGAAACAAAGAAAGAAAACTGTGGAACCTGTTCAAAGAAAAACATCAAACACCCAACATGCCAAAAAAAAGAGCAAATTCCACAAATGGCAAAAACAGGGTGAAAAACACAGAATTGCAAATGCCAATCTAGGATTCACTGAACCAGTCCAGGCATATTCAAATAAATTAATTAATACTGTAAATAAATAATACCAAGAGCAATTATTTCTAGAGAACTTGAAAGTGAACTCTAAAGGTTGGGGAATGAGTTCAGAGTTCAGGTGAGCAAGTCATCCACATCGGTTCAATAGCCTGATGGTTGAAGGTTAACAACTGTTTCTGAACCTGGTGGTATGTTTTCCCTCTGCTTCATCTGTTCCAAAGCAAACAACCAAAGCCTATTTAATCCTTTCTTCCACCCAAGGTTTTCCAGCCCGGTAACATTTTGATAAATATCCTCAACATCGCACAGTGCCAATATTTTGTGTGCAAACCAATCCAATTTCAAAATGCCACAAAAAAACAGGAATTGAAAATGCTAGTGGAACTCAGCAGGTCAGGCAGTATCTATGGAGGGGAATAAACAGTCATCGTTTCAGGCCGAGACCCTTTGTCAGGATTGAAAAAGAAGGGAGAAGCTAGAGCAAGAAGATAAGGGGGAGGGGAAATGTCACTCCAACTTTAAGAAGGGAGGAAGGCAAAAAAATGGAAAGTATAGGCCAGTTAGCCCAAGTTCAGAGGTTTGGAAAGTGTTAGAGTCTATTATTAAAGAAGAGGTTTCAGGGTACTTGGAGACAAATGATAAAATAAGTCAAAGTCAGCATGGTTTCAGTAAAGGGAAATCTTGCTTGACAAATCTGTTAGAGTTCTTCAAGGAAGTAACAAGCAGAGTGGACAAAGGAGAGGCAGTGGATGTCATTTACTTGGATTTTCAGAATGCATTTAATAAAGTGCCACACGTGAGGCTGCTTAACAAGATAAAATCCTATGGTGTTACAGGAAAGATAATGGCATGGATAGAGGAATGGCTGACAGGCAGGAGACAGTGAGTAGGAATAAAGGGGGCCTTTTCCAGTTGACTGCTGATGACTCGTGGTGTTCCTCAGGGGTCAGTATTGGGACCGCTACTTTTTACATTGTTTGTCAATGATTTGGATAATAGAATTGATGACTTTGTGGCAAAATTCGTGGATGATACGAAGACAGGTGGAGAGGTAGGTAGTGCTGAGGAACTAATGCGATTGTGGCAGGAATTAGACAAATTGGAAGAATGGGCAAAAAAGTGACAGATGGAATACAGTGTTGGGAAATGTACGATAATGCATTTTGGTAAAAGGAACAATGGTGCTGACTATTATCTAAATGGGGAGAAGGTTCAAACATCAGAAGTGCAGAGGGATTTAGGAGTCCTCGTGCAAGGCTCCCAGAAAGTTAATTTACAGGTTGAGTCTGTGGTAAAGAAGGCAAATGCAATGTTAGCATTTATTTCAAGGGAATTAGAATATAAAAGCAAGGAGAAAATGCCAAAGCTTTGTAAGACACTAGTCAGGCTGCACTTGGAGTATTGTGAACAGTTCTGGGCTCCATATCTTAGAAAGGATGTGTTGTCATTGGAGAGAATCCAGAGGGGGATCATGAGGATGATTCCAGGAATGAAGAGGTTAACATAAGAGGAGCGTTTGGCAGCTTTGGGCCTGTACTCATTGGAATTTAGAAAAATGCGGGAGGATCTCATTGAAACCCACTGAACATTAAAAGGAGTAGAAGGGGTGAATGTGAGGAGGATGTTTCCTATGGTGAGGTATCCAGAACTAGAGGGCAGAGCCTCGAATTTGAGGGGCAAGCTTTTAGAACAGAGGTAATGAGGACTTTTTTTTGCCAGAGTAGTGAATCTGGGGAATGCTCTGCGACAGTCTGCGGTGGAGGCCAAGTCCATGGGTATATTTATGGCAAAAATTAATAGTTTCCTGATTGGTCAGAGCATCAAAGGATATGGCAAGATGACAGGTGTATGGGTTGAGTGGGATCCGGGGTCAGCCATGATGGAATGGCAGAGCAGATTTAATGGGCTGAATGGCCTAATTCTGCTCCGATGTCTTGTGGTCACATGGCCTTATGGGAAGGAATACTCACTGCTCACCCCTCCGTGATCTCTGTTCTGACTCTTCAACCATGTGCTCTAGATTGTGTTCCTTCTGATTTGTTTATGATATGCAGTTGCTAATTCTTTTTGTCTTAGGCTGTAGGTCCCAGATTTTCATCATCAAAGTTGCATAAGTGTCAAAATATTACATCCAATGCCTTGATCTTCCCACCCCATGTGCTGTTCGGAATCCCTCTCTTCAGATAACATAGTGGTTCATGGTTTCATTCTCAGTATCAGAATAACAGCACTGAATACCAAAATAGGTAACACTCACTGCTGTAAATAGTATGTCATTCAAAAGTGGCTCTCCAAGTGATTCTGATTACTTTCCAGCATTACATACAGCTGTAACTATTTTATTTTATAAACCTGAAAAGGAAAATTGATCAGCACCAGTGGATGTAAATGAGAAAATCTATATGTGTTAGCATTGTGAAATATAAAATGCAAATACTTGAAACACTTAACAGGCCAAGCGGAAAGGAAATCTGGGGAAAGGAAAAGAGAGTTAAAGTTTCATGTCAAAGGCCTTTCTCCTGAACTGGTCCTTCAAACTTAGTACAAGCATTAAGGGTCTGCAAAGGTTATAAAATACAATGAATAAGACCACGAGACCATAAGACGTAGGAGCAGAATTAGGTCATTCAGCCCATCGCATCTGCTGTGCTATTCCATCATGGCTGATCCCGGATCCCTCTCAACCTGCCTTCTCGCCACATCCTTTAATGCCCTGACCAATCAGAAAACACTCAACTTCACTGGCTCAATGATTGAGCAAGTGAAGTTGAGTGAAGTTATCCCTTTTGGTTCAAGAGCCTGATAACTGATGGGTAGTAACTGACAACTGATGGGTAGTAACTGCTAACTGATGGGTAGTAACTGATAATTGATGGGTAGTAACTGACAACTGATGGGTAGTAACTGCTAACTGATGGGTAGTAACTGATAATTGATGGGTAGTAACTGACAATTGATGGGTGGTAACTGACAACTGATGGGTAGTAACTGATAACTGATGGGTGGTAACTGGTTCTGAACCTGGTGGGTCAGTTCCTTGGCAGCAATGAGAAGAGAGCATTGCTAGGTGGTAGAGGACCATGTGAGGAAAGTGACAGGCATTCATATTGATTTGCTTGGGTCCAAGTGTTAAGGGTGCTCCAGTAGTATATTGCATGGGGGAGATCCTGGATGTGGTCCCAGCAATGATAACGAGGTATAGTGCGTGATTAGAACTGGAAGTGTTTCCATATGGCTGCCAGCCCAGGCATTCTCAGTCGTAGATAGCATGGGATTGAAGAATCCACCGATGAGTTGCAGCAGGAGATGGTAGACATGGCAGCCAGTGTAGCAGTGGATGGTGCACAGTTTTGTCCTGAATCGTGACAAGCTCCTTTAGTATTTCTGGAGTGGCAAAATGCCAGGAAGCGAAGGATATTTCATCCTTAAATTGTGCCCCAATGATAATGGAAAAACTTGAGTACTTAAGATGACATATCACGTACCACAGCATACCCAATTTTTAACCTATCTGTTTTATACATCAAATTTCCTTATGGTACAGAAGGAGACCATTCAACCCAGTGAATCTATGCTAGCTCTAAGCAATCCAATCAATCCCGTTTCTTCACTTACTTCTCTGTAACCTATCCTCTTTCATATGCCTACCAACTCCCCTCAGTTCTTCTGCCACCCAGCTATAAAACAATAGGACCATAAGGTATAGGAGCAGAATTAGGCCATTTGGCCCATTGGGTCTGCTCCACCATTTCTTCATGGCTGATCTATTTTCCCTCTCAACCCCAATCTCATGGCTTCTCCCCATATCCCTTCATGGCCTGACTAATCAATAATCTATCCACCTCTTCCTTACATATACCCGAAGACTTGGGCTCACCGGTGCCTTATAGAGCCTCAACATTACATCCTTCCTTCTATAGGGAGAAAGTAAAGTCTGATGTAGCAGTATTTCAGTGGAGTAAAGGAAATTACAGTGGTATGAGAAAGGAGTTGGCTAAAGTAAATTGTAAGGAGCTGCTGGCAGGGATAACAGCAGAGTAGCAATGGTGTAAGTTTCTAAGGAAAATGAGGGCAGTTGTAGTCCAAAGACAAAGAAATAATCAAATGGCACAATAGTACAAGCAGCACACATCAAAGTTACTGGTGAATGCAGCAGGCCAGGCAGCATCTATAGGAAGCGGTACAGTCGACGTTTCGGGCCGAGACCCTTCGTCAGGACTAACTGAAGGAAGAGTTAGTAAGAGATTTGAAAGTGGGAGGGGGAGGGGGAGATCCAGAATGATAGAAGAAGACACGAGGGGAGGGATGGAGCCAAGAGCTGGACAGGTGATTGGCAAAAGGGATATGAGAGGATCATGGGACAGGAGGCCCAGGGAGAAGGAAAAGGGGGAGGGGGGAAAAACCAAGAGGATGGGCAAGGGGTATAGTGAGAGGGACAGAGGGAGAAAAAGGAGAGAGAGAAAGACTGTGTGTATATAAATAAATAAATTACGGATGGGGTATGAGGGGGAGGTGGGGCATTAGCAGAAGTTTGAGAAGTCAATGTTTATGCCATCAAGTTGGAGACTACCCAGATGGAATATAAGGTGTTGTTCCTCCAACCTGAGTGTGGCTTCATCTTTACAGTAGAGGAGCCATGGATAGACATATCAGAATGGGAATGGCCGTGGACAGTGTCCCATTATCCTCTCATATCCCTTTTGCCAATCACCTGTCCAGCTCTTGGCTGCATCCCTCCCCCTCCTGTCTTCTCCTATCATTTCGGATCTACCCCTCCCTCTTCCACTTTCAAATCTCTTACTAGCTCTTCTTTCAGTTCGTCCTGACAAAGGGTCCCGGCCCGAAACGTCAACTGTACCTCTTCCTAGAGATGCTGCCTGGCTGCTGCATTCACCAGCAACTTCTATGAGTGTTGCTTGAAATTCCAGCGTCTGCAGATTTCCTCGAGTTTGCAAAATAGTACAACTGTGGTTGACAAGGGAAGTCAAAGCTAATGTAAAAACAAAAAAGAGGGCATGCAGCAAAGCAAAAATTAGTGGGAAGGTAGTGGATTGGGAAGCTTTTAAAAACCTACAGACAGCAACTAAAAGAATCATCAGAAGGGAAAAGATGAAATATGAAAGCAAGCTAGCAAACAATATCAAAGCTTTTTCAAGTATGTAAAAAATAAAACAGAGAGGAAAGTGAATATAGAATAGCTAGAAAATGAGGCTGGAGAAATAATAACGAGGGACAAGCAGATGGCAGATGAACTAAATGGGTATTTTATATCAGTCTTCACAGTCTTTGCAGTATGCCTGATGGTGTAGTGTGTGAAGGAAGAGAAGTGAGTGCAGTTACTATCACAAGGGAGAAGGTGCTCAAAAAGCTGAAAGACCTAAGGGTACATAAGCTTCAAATTCCTTGGTGTCCACATTTCCGAGGATCTCACCTGGTCCCTGAACTCCTCCATCCTGATCAAAAAGGTGCAACAGCGCCTTTATTTCCTGCGGAGCATCAAGAAAGCTCACCTCTGTCCCAGGATACTGACAGACCTTTACCGCTGTACCATTGAGAGCATACTCACCAACTGCATCTCAGTGTGGTATGGCAATTGTCCCGTATCGGACCGCAAAGCACTCCAGCGTGTGGTGAAAACTGCCCAGCGGATTATCGGCACCCAATTGCCCATCATTGAGAACATCTACCATAAACGCTGCCTGGGCAGGGCGAAAAGCATTATCAAGGATGCATTTTACCCTAACCATGGACTCTTTACTCTCCTCCCATCCGGTAGGTGCTACAGGAACCTCCACTCCCGCACCAGCAGGCACAGGAAGAGCTTCTTCCCTGAGGCTGTGACCCTGCTGAACCTCACATCACAGCGCTGAGCAGTATTGCACCCATATTGGACTGTCTCAGTACTTTTATATTTGTGTGCTGTAGCACTTATTTTTTATTCACAGTTATTTTGTAAATAACACTATTCTTTGCATTTCTGGTCAGATGCTAACTGCATTTCATTGGCTTTGTATCTGTACTCGGCACAATGACAATAAAGTTGAATCTAATCTAATCTAATCTAATAAATCACCTGGACCTGATGGATTAGGGTTCTGAAAGAGGTAGTGGTAGAGATTGTGGAGGCATTAGCAATGATCTTTCAAATTTCATTGGACTCTGGCATGGTACCAGAGGACTGGAAAATTGCAAATATCACTCCACTCTTTAAGAAAGGAGGGAGGCAGCAGAAAGGAAATTATAGACCAGCTAGCCTGACCTCAGTGGTTGGGAAGATGTTGGAGTCAATTGTAAAGGATGAGGTTATGGAGTGTTTGGTGACATAGGACAAGATAAGACAAAGTCAGCATGGTTTCCTTAAGGGAAAATCTTGCCTGACAAACCTGTTGGAATTCTTTGAGAAGATTACAAGTAGGGTAGATAAAGGGGATGCAGAGGATGTTGTATATTTGGACTTTCAGAAGGCCTTTGACAAGGTGCCACACGAGGCTGCTTACCAAGTTAAGAGCCCGTGGTATTACAGGAAGTTTACTAACATGGTTAGAGCATTGGCTGATTGGTAGGCGGCAGCGAGTGGGAATAAAAGGGTCCTTGTCTGGTTGGCTGTCAGTGACTAGTGGCGTTCTGCATGGTTCGGTGTTGGGGGCGCTTCTTTTTATGCTGTATATAAATGATTTAGATGATGATTCCACAAGCCACCTCTATTAGAGCCATGGGGTAAATATCATCTGGTCCAGATAACTAATCTACCTTCAGACTTTTCAGTTACCCACACACCTTCTCCCTAGTAATGGCAACTTCATTCACTTCTGCCCCTTGACACTCTCGAACTTCCGGCATACTGCTAGTGTCTTCTGGGAACAATAGATATGCTGCCTTCTACAGAGAAGAATGATGCAAAATACTTAATCACTTTGTCTGCCATTCCTTGTCCCCATTACTACCTCACCAGCATCATATTTCCAGGAAATAGTCTACACTTTTATTTCTTCTACTAAAATGCATGACTATACATTTCCCAACACTGTAGTCCATTTGCCACTTCTTTACCCATTCTCCTAATCTGTCTAAGTCCTTTTGTGGCCTCTCAGATTCCTCAACACAACCTGCCCCTCCAGCTGTCTTGGCATCATGTGCAAACTTAGCCACAGTACCATCAATTCTGTCATCTAAACCATTGACACATAACCTAAAAAGGAGCAGTCCCAACACAGATCCTTGTGGAAAAGCACTAGTCACTGGCCTGAAAAGACCCTTTATTCCCATCTTTTGCCTACTGTCAATCAGCCAATGCTCTATCCATGCTAATATCTTTCTTGAAATAGCATGGGCTCTTGTTAAACAGTCTTATGCATGGCACCTTGTCAAAAGCCTTCTGAAAATCCAAGTACACAACATCAACTGATTCTCCTTTGTCTATCCAGCTTGTTGTTTCTTCAAAGAATTCCAACAGGTAAGATTTCCCCTCAGGAAACCATGCTGACTACAGCCTATTTTATCATGTACTACCAAGTACCCCAAAACCACAGTCCTCCAGAACCATGCCAGAATCCACTGTTTCTTGAAAGGTCCTTTCTAATGCCTCCACAATCTCTTCAGCCACCTCTTTTAGAACCCTGATCCATCTGTCCAAGTGATTTATCTACCTTCGGACCTTTCAGCTTCCCAAGTACCATCTCCCTAGTAATAGCAACTACATTCACTTCTGCCCCCTGACACTCTTGAACCTCTAGCGTACTGCTAGTGTCTTCCACAGTGAAGACTGATGCAAAATACTTATTCAGTTTGCCTGCCATTTCCTTGTCCCCCAGTACTACCTCTCCAGCATCATTTTCCAGCAGTGCAACATCTGCTCTCACCTCACTTTTACACTTTACTGTATATATCTGAAGAAATTTTTGGTATTGTCTTTGATATTATTAGCTAACTTATCTTTGTATTCCATCTTTTCCTTCTTTATGACTTCTTAGTTGCCTTCTGTTCAATTTTTTAAGCATACCAATCCTCTAACTTCCCACTCATTTTTGCTCTATTAATATGCCCGCTCTTTGGCTTTCATATTGGCTATGACTTCTCTAGTCAACCACAGTTGTGTCATCTTGTCCTTAGAGTACTTCTTTTGGATGTATTTATCCTGTGCCTTCCAAATTGCTCCCAAAAAGTACAAGGGGGGCAATTTACACAGTGGCCAATTATCCTAGCATCCAACAATTACCAAGAGTACCAAAGAGAAGCTCATACAGTCACAGCAGAACATGAAAGATCCCCACATGAAGTACCAGATGTCTAAATTGAAAAGCTGCTGGACCTGTGAGACAGCTACACTACCCAAAGAACCATCACATCTCCCAGCTCTTGGAGATAAGGTATATCTGGAGCTGACCAGTGGTGAAGAATTTGCTGCTGGTATGCTAAGGGGAGGTGATTAGTTTTCTGGAGATTGTCACTGCTTAGCAAATATAGCACTTGCATGTTCTTGTCTCATAATAGTCAATACAGGGACTGTACTGTGCGCAGTTCTGGTCACCTAACTATCAGGAAACATATCAATAAGATTGAAAGAGCACAGGGAAAACTTACAAGGATGTTACCAGGGCTTGAGGACCTGAGTTATTGGGAAAGTTTGAAAAAATTACTCCTGCTTCTTTCTCTTATATTCAAAATATTTGTGTTAATTTAATTAAAGTAAACATATTTTGTTTAGTACTGTATAAATTCATCCAAAAGAACATTAATTAAATGTAATGGGAGAAAGGCTTCGTGACGTGTCCGCGATACAGTAGGTGCTTTTTGAACCTTCACTCAAACACATCAGTACAGTTCACTCTTTGGAACATTTGATCGTCAAGTGAAAATCACACTTTTATCGGCTGTGTGATCTGGCAAAAGTGAACATAGAACATAGAACATAGAAATCTACAACACGGTACAGGCCTTTCAGCCCACAATGTTGTGCCGACCATGTAACCTACTCTAGAAACGGCCTAGGGTTTCCCTCGCGCATAGCCCTCTATTTTTCGAAGTGAAATGATATTTTCACAGTAGTTGCAAGCTGTGGCTTGAATTCAGTTGCCTATACGTTTATTACCACCACAGCAGCTGATGAGTGTTTTTCAAGTTCTGTGCTTCAGAATGCACAAAACTGGATGCAACAAGTCACCCTCAATCTTAGGGGGCACCTTAAAGAGTACTATTGCTCAGCCCTCTGCCATCCGATTTCTGAATGGCCATTGAACCCATGAAAACTACCTCACTACTTCCTTATTTCTATTTTTGCACTACTTATATAATTTAGCTATTTAATATACAGTATATATACTCGCTGTAATTCACTGTTCTATTTTTTTATTTCATTGTGATACAATGTGGAATTGACCTTTCTGGCCCTTTGAGCCACACTGCCCAGCAACCCACCAGCTTAATCCAAGCCTAATCACAGGACAGTTTACCGTGACCAATTAACTTACCAACCGGTATGTCTTTGGACTGTGGGAGGAAACCGGAGCACCAGGAGGAAACCCACACGGTCACAGGGAGAACGTACAAACTCCTTACAGGCAGCGGTGGGAATTGAATTTTGGTCGCCTGTACTGTAAGGTGTTGTGCTAACCACTATGCTACCATGTCTCCAAATTATTATGTATTACGTTGTACTACTGTCAGAAAGACAACAAGTTTCATGGCAATATTAAACTTGATTCTGATTCTGAGAGTGCTCCATGGGCTCGAACTGTGACATCGTTATCACTGAAGGACTGATCATCATACAGTAGTCACTACGCACCAATTAAGAAATGACTGAACAATTAATTACAAGAAAATAGTACATATTGAATCAAAATTACAAGGAACTGGTAGTGTTGTCAAGGTGTTTGATATTCATAAAATGACTGGAGGATCTCAGCAGGTCAGGCAGCATCTATGGAAAGAAATAAACAATCGATGTTTTGAGCTGAAACCCTTCATCAGGACTGGAACACCTGCTGTGTTCTTCCAGCATTTTGTGTGTGTTTGGATTTCCAGCATTTGCAGGTTTTCTGGTGTTCTAAATTCATTATCATTTCTTTGTCTTCATGTTTAGTACTGGAACTAAATTAATGTAAAAATAACAGATGGCATAAATTATGGGCAAACGCTCAGTAATTTATAAATGAAAATGTTAATACAAATCACATCTTTTCACACAACCAGTCATTTCCATATTTGATTTGCGATGTAAGAAAAACTGACAAGACAGCCATTTTCACACTTCCCAAGTTACCTCCAGAAACTCTAAGAGTTAAACGTCCATATGAGCTTGCGGATCATAGATTGGTAGGTCTTTTCTTCTGAAGTAAACGTGTTAACAACTTCATTCGATTCTAGTTCACAAACAACTGGATAGTTTAAATTTGCAACATACTCCTGTATGATAACCTCATGTCAAACAGTGGGCAGTCACCACTGATTGGAAGAGGTGTGGTTGGTATTCAAGAAAAACTGATGATTAAGAAGGTGTGATTGGTTGGTGGGGGTGAAAGGGAGGTAGGTAATCAGATGGGTGGGATTGGTAATTGAGAGAGGGACATTGGTAGTCAACAGTTCTGGTCAGCAGTCAGGGGCATGTCAGGTCAGCCAATCAGTGGGTGAGATAACAGTCTGAATGAATCAGCAGGTCAGTATGTGGGAGGGGATCAGTGAAGGTTGTCACCTTGGATTTGCTAGTGGAAGTCACTGTCAGCGTGAATATGCGTCCAAAAGTCTTAAAGTCCTTTTACATAACTTAAGGCTGATTTATACTTGTGTGTCAAATGTACACCGTAGGTACGGCGTAGCAGCGTATCCTACACTGTACTCTACGCCAACCCTACGCCGTAGCATAACGCGCACCTCTCCCAAAATGTAACTACGTGTCGCGGCGTCGCAGACTGCAACAAATGTGATTGGTCCGCTTGGCAGCATCGCATTTCCTCCTACACTGCAATAGCTTCCCATTGGGCGACCAAAGGGCAGGGAAGGAACTCTGGCTGCAAAGCTTTGCAGACCTCCGAAATTCTGGAGGACCCTGTGCTTGACGCCAGTTTGTAGCTAGCTGCTACAGGCTGTTGACTTCCACCTGAAGCTAAAACTCGAATGGTGATTGCCAGTCTCTGAGTATACTGTGCGTACACTGATGCGAAATAAATGGTTGGAGACGACGAACCAAATCGTCAAATCTACCTGCCAACATCCGAAAATATTTGAAATGCATTTCCTCGCCCATGTCTCTCAGTGGCCGGACAAGCACAGAAAATTCACCCTCCTTCAGTTTCAGTCGCCATTGTTTGAAGTTTGAGTTTCTTCGTGTTGAGTTTCAACATGAAGAAACTGAAAAAGTGGCATAGAAACCCCACCACCAACTAGCATTTTGGCGGTGAATTGCAGAGCGACTCAGACACACCAATGCACAAGTATAAATGCTCACAATGGCGTAGCCCACTTGCGTAGGCTACAGCGCAGGCTGGTACGCACAAGTATAAATCAGCCTTTAAATGGGACCCACTTAAGTTCTTAATACCAAGCTGGGACCAACTCAGGGAAGGCCACATGAAGTAACAGTGAAGCATGACTTGTATGAAAGGCCCTCACACAAAACACGTGTTGACTGAAGCCCTGGAAGTAACGTCCACGTATATGTTCACCCCGTCCATCCAGTCTTCTCCACGCACCCAGAAAAAAAACAAGTAAAAGTAAGAGATACCATAAACATAAGAAAGTCTGCAGATGCTGGAAATCCAAAGCAACCCACACAAAATGCTGAAGGAACTTAGCGGGTCAAGTAGCATCAACAGGGATGAATAAACAGTTGGCTTTTTGGGCCGAGACTCTTCTTCAGGGCTGACAGATGCTCAGAGAAAGTAAAAGAAATTCATGGGCATTATACAACCTGCAGCAAGTCCCAGTTTTCATTTTAAGTTAATTTCATCAAACAGAAAAATGTGCTGAGATGTCTATTTAGCTGGCCTCTTACTAATGCACTCCTAGCCCTTTGTAATAATAACTAATGTCACAATTCTACACTTCAGGCATCTATTTATGTCCATTCCCAACATTCTCTCACGCCCATACCACACTTGGTTCCAACTACCCATCAACCCCACTCATCTGGTTCCACCTATCCCCTAGCAGCCTCCACCCCACTCCTCCTCACACTGCTCTGCAATGGTCAAACTTCCCTCTTCTTCTCAGCCCTGACTTACACCTCTTGCCTCCACAGATGCTGCTGGATATGTTTATTTCTTCCACAATCCTTCTTTTGTTCGATCTGTGATCCCTTCTGTCTAAATAAGTACTTACTTCAGCTCAAGAACCAGTACCTAAGGAACCAGTGGTTGAGTTAAAGTCTGTTGAAGGGACATTTCAATCGTGTAATTGTGTTGCTAAAAAGATTCCTGCACTATGAAGGGATGTAAGGTGCACAGTCTACAACACACCAAATATGCTAGAGGAACTCATCAAGTCAGGCAGCATCTATGGAGGGAAATTGGCAGTTGATGTTTCTATCCAAAACACTTCATTAGGATTGGAAAGGATGTTCCTGTTCCTCCAGCGGAGACTGAGTTTATCAAACTGAGATTATCTGCCGCATTGCTTCAGTCACTTCCCCCAACACAAGTTTGACCACCTGTAACTTCTTCCCTACCTGGCTAATGAATCTCAGGGCCAAGGTCAGCTGTTCTCTCTGTCCTTGGTCCATTTTTGTGGTTGAGACTTACTGGAAAAACATTTGGAAATTGGCCAAGTACAGAGAGAGAGTGAGAGACGTTGAAGTGAGTCAAAGGTTCACTGAAAGTTGATGGCAACAATACAGCTGGAAGTAATACTAGATTACTATCACTCCTTGTCAATGTCAGTTGAAATTGTCGCCTTCTTTCCCGGACAAGAATAAGGGTAAGCAGGAAGTGTAAGGATCATGTCTCAACAAGACTAGAACAAAAAGAATGGAGTTAAGTACTACCAGAATGAAACAGTAATTAGCTGGAATGTGCAAACTCATGAGCACAATTGTCTAAGCTGTTGCACAGCCCACCTCCACAGGCACGTAGATCCTGCAGCAGAGTCTGTGGTGGTGGCAAGGTGAGGGAGCAGATAGGTGGGTGGGGGAGGGAGGATGGAGTGAGAGGCTGGAAGGTGATAGGTGGAACAGGTCAAGGGCTGGAGTAAAAAGAATCTGGTAAGAGAAGACAGTGGACCATGCAAGAAAGGACACAAGAAAGCGGAGGTGGGCAGTGAAGAGAAGAGAAGAGAAGGGGTGAGAGGGGAACCAGAATGGGGAATGGAAAAGAGAGAAAGGGGAGAGGGAAGCAATTACTGGAAGTTTGAGAAAGTTCATGCATTCTTGACCCTTTGGTGAATGAGATCAAAGTGTGCACCGATATTAGAGAGAACAATGCACAAAGTAAATATAAAGAGATAGAATTTGAGAATCCATTAGCCTGATCTGTGGCTGAGAGAATCCTATGTGAAAGGATGAAGATTTGCAAGAGGATTGGATAATGAGCTGGAGATTAATATTAATGCTGCTCTTTATCTCATTGCAATAGATGCAATGCTATGCCCAAAGACCATGGAGTGGATTAATATACATTGAGGACTAGTCCCACACACTCCTAATATAAGAAACATACATCAAAGTTGCTGGTGAACGCAGCAGGACAAGCAGCATCTCTAGGAAGAGGTACAGTCGACATTTCGGGTCGAGACCCTTCGTTAGGACTAACTGAAAGAAGAGCTAGTAAGAAATTTGAAAGTGGGAGGGGGCCTGCTGCGTTCACCAGTAACTTTGATGTGTGTTGCTTGAATTTCCAGCATCTGCAGAATTCTTCATGTTTGCGCTCCTAATATAAGAATTAGGAGCAGGAACAGACCATTTGTCCCCAGGCTGGTCTTACTTGTTTACTTACAGCCTGTTATGCTGTTGGCATTTAGGGCAGCAATGGAAGTCCTCCATCTCTTGCACTGTTCAGGACTTCCTTCATCATGTCAGAAGCTTACTCTCAGCTTTCACTACCCTCTGTCATGTAAGTCCCGGGTGGAGACTCAGGAAGACTGTCACACTCACATGTAGAAAGATTCTTCATTGCTGTTTCCATAACAATTTTATCTTACCAGTCAGGGTTGTTAGCCCTGAGCTGAACAAGCTGTGATGCTCTGTGACAGAACAGAGAAAGGCAGGGGGAGAGGGAGAGACAGAAGGGGGAGGAGAAAGAGAGCAAGAGAGAGATGGAGAGAGAGAGAGTGGGGCAGAGGGCGAGAGGGATAGAGAGAGAGAAAGGGGATAGAAAGAGGGTGGGGGAGAGCGAGAAAGAGACAGAGAGAGAGAGGCTTTCTGTGGTTAATATTTCACAGTGCTGTTACATGTGTTGCTTGGATTTCCAGCATCTGCAGATTTTCTCTTGTTTGTGTATAATACAATACTGTCAGAAAATAGGGCCTCCTTATGCTTGTGTTTTTCCTAAAAAGCTTTAAAAAATACTGACATATAGTTGATGTCTGCTTGTACACAACAGGGATTTGACCTATTTCAACGCCAGAAAGCATGTGCTAAGAAATTTAAAAGTTTTAATTTCTTCATCCAAGTTGCATTCCACTCGACTACAACTTTGTCCCACCTGAAATACATTGAGTTAACCCAGAGTAAACTACTAATTATCTGGAATGGAATTGAACATAATGATTTTCAACACTAAAAACTACACACATCAACTGACTTGGAAACTAATTGCAACGAGAGAAGAGATCTGAAGTATTGTTTGTTCAGGCAAGAGGGAAGTGGGCGTGCAAAATCTAGGTCAGATCTAAGAGAAAAATGAGGTTTTACCATAAAATAAATCCTACTCAGCCCCCAAGTCAGTGCAGTGGGCAAAAGTGAACTGGTCGTTCACCAGAAGTTATTGCTTATCTTTATATACATTGACTGGCTTGCCTACCAGAAAAGTCCCGAGTATGTGCAGGGTTCAGCTCTTGAGGGAAGGGTAGAGAGAAAGGAAAGAATATTCCGGTGTCCTGGAGAATGAAAAAACGGTAGCATGGTGGTTAATACAAAGCTTTATAGTACCAGCGACCAGGGTTCATTTCCCACTGCTGTCTGCAAGGAGTTTGTACTTTTTCCCCATGATTGTGTGGGTTTCCTACAGGTGCTCCAGTTTCCTTCCACAGTCCAAAGTTGTACCGGTCATTTTAAATTGTCCCATGATTAGGCTAGGATTAAATTGGGGTATTGTTGGGTGGTGCAGCTCAAAGGACCAGAAGAGGCTATTCTGCGCTGTATCTCAATAATAGTAGCTCAATGGTTCAATTTAATATCAGAGGATGTACACAGCATACAACCTGAAATTCTTACTCTTCACAGGCATTCACAAAACAGAAGAAAAACAGCAAAAAAATGAATGACAGGAAAAGATTAGAACCCCAAAACCCCCTGCCCCCTCCCACGCACAAGCAGCAGCGAAAGCATCGACCCTCCCCACACCCCCTTCCCCACCTGCCTCAGCGCCCCCACCACCCACCATGCAAGCCCCCGAAGAGACCATGATCTACAGTCCATCAAGAACTACTTCGACATCTCAGACGGGCTTTCTCTCTCTCACTAACAAGGGAGAGGGGGTATCGTCCCTACCACTCTTGCTCACTGTTCCAATATTACAGTCTGCAACATCACTTTATTGACAGCTTCTCTGACTCGAGAATCGCAGCAAAAAAAAAGAATAAAATCCTATTTTTTTTTTGTCATTTGATAAAAGTCCCTGCATAGTTGGCCATAATTCAATTACCAGCCCACTGGAAACACAGAGAACAGCAGGTGGCACCTACACATCCCTGTGTTAAATGGATTATGTTCTTTTTTGTTACTCTAGCCATTTTCTCTTTTAGTTACAGGACCGTCACTGTCACCAAGGTCCTCAATTAATGGACCCTGTTTGAGGATACTAGTGTAATGTTGATGAGCTGATTTTAAACAAAGGTGTGATTGTGTGGTAGATTGTTGGTAATCATGGTAGTCATTTTGAGGTATTGCCATTGCCAGCTTAATTTACCAATTTGAATATCCAAATGCCCACTTGCTGGCTGGCCTTGAGTACACCAACAGGCACTTCCACGGCAAAGCGAACCTTTCCTGAGATTTCATGGTCATACTCGGCCTGCTGCCCTGTTCATCAGTGGGTCCCACTTCCAGCCATTCCTATGTCAGTCAGGTATTCCATCTGCTAAATGGTGAAAGCTATTCTGTGTCTTATCAGGGCCTTTTATGTGGGCTATTTTAACCTGACACTGTCATGAAAATTTGAACATCATGAAATCTTTTTCTTAGTTTTTTAAAATAATTTTTTTATAATGCAACAACAAAAATGTAAAAGAAGAGGTTTATACAGTGCAAAACAAACAAATCAAATGTACAGTTCATAACAGTTGAGGAAAAGCACCCATAATAGAATCGTATAAAGTTACCCCACCCTCCCACTACCCAACTCCAAGCCAGCCTTCCAATATATAGAACAGTTGAACAGAACTTTTATCACCACAGACCTGTATTTATAAAAAGATGGTATATTGCCTACTACCTGAGCTATAATATGTTAACACATCAAAACAAAACGTAAATCTTAACCAAAAGAAGCTGGAAGTAAGGGATTTAAACACAAAAGAAGAAAAGGAGGAATGAACCCTTAATCTAAACGGGAATTATGAAAATATTCAAGAAAAGGTCCCTACACCTTTTGGAACTTTATGTCCGAATTAAAAAGTGAATAATGAATCTTTTCAAGGTCTAAGCAGGACATAATGTCTGAGCCATCAAGCATGAGTGGGTGGGGCGTGAAATCTTTTAAAGACAATTATACACAAACACAAGAGATTCTGCAGGTGCTGGAAATCTAGAGCATCACACATAAAATGCTGGAGGAATTCGGGAGGTCAGGCAGCATCCATGGAAAGGAATAAAGAGCCGATGTTTTAGGCTGGTACCCTTCATCAGGAAGGAGGAAGATGCCAGAATAAAAAGTGGGCAGAGGGGGGAGGTGAAGCTCGGTGAAGGGGAAGGTGGGTGGGTGGTGGAGAGGGGGGTGAAGTGAGAAGCTGGGAGGTGCCTGTCAGATGTAGAAGGGTTCTTCATTGCTGAGTTTCTGTAACAGTTTTGTTTTACTAGTCAGGGTTGTTAGCCCTGAGCTGAGCCCCTGAACTTGGAGGACCAGTAGACCACTCTTAGTCTGGCCTTTGTGCTTTGACTTGTTCAGCATGGGTGACCCTACCAAGAGCCAAAGCATAAAGCCCTGACTCCAGCCAGCATAGCTCTCCGGGTCAGTGAGGCACGCAAGCCTCATGGTTGTGGTCCTCTTGGAGGAGTATCTGTGCTCACCTGCCAGTAAAATTCAAATGTCTGTCTTTTATTTATCTGTACACTCGTCCATTCCAGATCGATGTCCCTCATTCTACCTTGTCAATTTTATCCAGCAAATTTGTAAGATCTGACTCACTCACTATTGCTATTTCTCCAAGATCAAAGAATCCTGGAATTGTTTAATGGGATATTGGAAATTACCAATATTTATTTATTAATCTATTTATCTCCCTCTCTATCTATAAGACCATAAGACCATAAGACAAAGGAGCAGAAGTAGGCCATTCGGCCCATCGAGTCTGCTCCGCCCTTTTATCATGAGCTGATCCATTTTCTCCTATTTAGTCCCACTCCCCTGCCTTCTCACCATAACCTTTGATGCCCTGGCTACTCAGATACCTATCAATCTCTACCTTAAATACACCCAATGACTTGGCCTCCACTGCTGCCCGTGGCAACAAATTTCATAGATTCACCACCCTCTGGCTAAAAAAATTTCTTCGCATTTCTGTTCTGAAAGGGCACCCTTCAATCCTTAAGTCATGCCCTCTCGTACTAGCCTCCCCCATCATGGGAAACAACTTTGCCACATCCACTCTGTCCCTGCCTTTTAACATTCGAAATGTTTCTATGAGGTCTCCCCTCATTCTTCTAAACTCCAAGGAATACAGTCCAAGAGCGGACAAACGTTCCTCATATGTTAACCCTCTCATTCCCGGAATCATTCTAGTGAATCTTCTCTGTACCCTCTCCAACGTCAGCACATCCTTTCTTAAATAAGGAGACCAAAACTGCCCACAGTACTGCAAGTGAGGTCTCACCAGCGCCTTATGGAGCCTCAATATCACACCCCTGCTCCTATACTCTATTCCTCTAGAAATGAATGCCAACATTGCATTCGCCTTCTTCACTACTGACTCAACCTGGAGGTTAACTTTAAGGGTATCCTGCACGAGGACTCTCAAGTCCCGTTGCATCTCAGAACTTTGAATTCTTTCCCCATTTAAATAATAATCTGCCCGTTTATTTTTTCTGCCAAAGTGCATAACCATACACTTTCCAACATTGTACTTCATTTGCTACTTCTCTGCCCATTCTTCCAATCTATCCAAGTCTCTCTGCAGACTCTCCGTTTCCTCAGCACTACCGGCCCCTCCACCTATCTTCGTATCGTCAGCAAACTTAGCCACAAAGCCATCTATTCCATAATCTAAATTGTTGATGTACAATGTAAGAAGAAGCGGCCCCAACACTGATCCCTGCGGAACACCACTGGTAACTGGCAGCCAACCAGAATAGGATCCCTTTATTCCCACTCTCTGTTTCCTGCCAATCAGCCAACACTCTATCCACGTATGTAACTTTCCCGTAATTCCATGGGCTCTTATCTTGTTAAGCATCCTCATGTGTGGCACCTTGTCAAAGGCCTTCTGAAAATCCAAGTATACAACATCCACTGCATCTCCCTTGTCTAGCCTACTGGTAATTTCCTCAAAAAATTGTAATAGTTTTGTCAGGCAGGATTTTCCTTTAAGGAATCCATGCTGAGTTCTGCCTATCTTGTCATATGCCTCCAGGTACTCTGTAACCTCATCCTTGACAATCAACTCCAACGACTTCCCAACCACCGATGTATCTAATTATTTATTTAGATACAATACGGAATAAGCGCTTCCAGCACTTCAAGCCATGCCACCCAGCAATCCCCAGTTTAACACTAGCCTAATTACGGGACAATTTACAATGACAAATTAACCAACTAACCAGTACATCTTTGGAATGTGGGAAGAAATCGGAGAACCCGGAGGAGACTCACACAGTCACGGGGAGAACGTACAAACTCCTTACAGAGAACAGTGGGAATTGGACCCTCTTACTGGTACTCTACAGTATTCTGCTAGTCACTATGCTGCCCGACGCCCCTTATGGACCGCTGGCATTGGTTGGCTTTTCATGTTGTCCCTTAACTCATCCAAAACTCTGCCACTTATGTCCCATCCCCACCAGTACTTATTTGCTATTTCTAATCCTGCTGCTCAACAAAGGCTCATATGCCTTGCTTTAAATTTAACATTGCCAGCCTTTTCAACCTTACTTTTTAACTCTTCCTCTCTCTGACTCCAGCTGCTCGTGGACAATAGCCCTTCCTGCCCTCTACACAATGCTCATTCTGATCACTGATAGTAATAGCTCAGCGATAAGTTCCTTCTCCCTGTATTTCCCGCCTGAAGCTCTCCCTTCTCCCTACCTCACACTCCTCCAGTGAAAGTTTTAGGGATTTCACTTAGAAACATAAAACCATAGAAAACCGGAAGCAGTAGGTCATCACTGGGCCACTTAACCCTATTCCTGTAATCACAGCGGATATCTACTGTATCTCAGCACCATATTTTCACTCTCTCATCATGCCCTTCGATGCCTTTTGTGTCTAGAAATCTGCCTATCACCTCTCTAAATGTATTCAGTGGCTTGGCTTCAACAGTCCTCTGTGGTAGTGAATTCTCAGTTTCATCATCTCAGATGGGAGAAATTTCTTCTCATCTCACTCCTAGATGCCTTAGCCCATATCCTGAGATTGTAGTCCCTGATTCCGAGGCTCCACTATCCAGAAAAAGATACCCTCCTTGCATCCAGCCCGGTGCACCCTGTGTACTGTATTGTATGTTTCAATTAAATCTCTCATTTTTATAAACTGATAAATATAGATTTGGTCAATCCAGTCTCTACTCACTTTACATTTTTCAAAATTCCATGATTATGGAATGATTCCTACAGACTGGAGGTGTCCTATGTAACTCTGGTACTTAAAAAAGAATGGCGAGAGAAACCAGGAAACTACAGACCAGATAGTTAACATTGGTAACTGGAAAGTGTTAGATCTATCAATTCCTCCAAATCTTTTATCACACTAACACAATTTCCTTCAGTCCTTCCTTTCCATTCAACTTTTGGTTCCTTAGCATTTCTGGGAAGGTGTGTCCTCTTCCATGTTGACAGAACCAAAGTATTTATTTAATTCATCTGCTATTTATTTCCCATTATCAGTTCTCTCATTTGATAAATTAAATCTATATTTAAAAGGGTAGAACCATCAGTAATGAGTAGATCTGCACAGACTAGGCAATGAGTCACCGTGTTCTGCTGACATCTTGCCATCTATAAGTAGGGCCGGATTAACCTAGTAGCAAAAGTAGCATATCCTACTCACCCCGCATTTTCGAGGACCCCGCCCGCACTAAATGTTTGCAAGCTGCAGTCTGGTGAAATCGGCATCTCACCATATTCTCACGACTGTTAGAGTGAGTTTTGGGTAGACGACTCATTTATACTTAAATAAATGACTTCAGCCATCAGTTTTGTGT
Organism: Mobula hypostoma; assembly: GCF_963921235.1. Taxonomy (NCBI): domain Eukaryota; kingdom Metazoa; phylum Chordata; class Chondrichthyes; order Myliobatiformes; family Myliobatidae; genus Mobula; species Mobula hypostoma. Next base: position 9,175,049 of record NC_086105.1, on the reverse strand, counting down.
TCTTTGACAAAGTACTGTGGATTGAATTCATAACAATGCATTTCCTAAAAGCTGTGAACCCAGTTTCATTTGTAACAATGCATCTCTGATGCCTCTGGGACAAGAATGTTAAGTTTACAGGTAGTTGCAAAGACACCATATCTATGCTTTTTGAATATGAATTGTCCTCTATGTTAGCACGTAACATGCCAAATAATTAATGATGGATTTTAACTTGCATTCATAAAGGCCATGAATGCCAGCTTAGGCATACTGGCGCCGGTAGAATGAATTTAATCAAAAGATGTGAAAACTTTGAAGAATTGTCTATACTTGTAACTATGAACTGTCCTTTGTGTTTAGCAAATAAATATCGAGCCTCAATCACAAGGCCATTAGACCTGTTCTGCCAGGAGTCTCTGCCTGTTGTAACCTTGTTTTGTCGAATAAAGAAACGGCCTTGTACCTACCGGTAACGCAACGCTCTGTGATTTCATCCACGCCACAACAACGATGATCTGGCAATGTTGTTGTTTTCATGTCAGGAGAGCTGCGTGCTGCATGGTACAATATGTGTGTGCAGGCTTGTGTTGGCTCCTTGCTGTGTCGTGGTGACCTTTGTGCTATCCCCCACGCTCCCAAGCCACTGCAGTGTGCGCTGTTACGCCACACCCTTCAGCGGTGCCGCGGTGAGCCTGCGACAAGGGATGTACGACTCAACAGTTTTATGTGACCCAGTTCATGATTCCTCATTCTTTTCCTGATTTTAGGTAGTCCGAACCAGCTCAGGAACATACAAGATCGGATTAGACTGTGAGTTTCAACCTGTATTTCCCAATTGAAATGAGCTTCAATCAGCAACTAAACAGATAATTTTCAGAACACTATTCCTACAAACGTTGGTTGTTGAGTGCATGTGATCCACACACGCTCGTAGCCACAACAGTCACATAAATTTGTTATTGTTCACTTGTCTTTGTTGATACCGCTACTTAGCTTTTGTAACATAAACTATTTGTTTTTAAATGCATATTTCATTTTTTTTTCCATTGCATATAGCAATGAGCAATAGAGCCAGCGATATTGGACGTCACTATGCTTCTGGAAGAGCAAAACATAAAGCGAAGGAAGGAAAAGAGAGAAGAGACCAGCTTGTGATATCAAAAACACGTAAATTGACAGAATATTTTGATGTTCATGGAGATGGTGATGGTGTTATTACGGCTGAAGCCGGAAATATAGGAACAACTAGTACTAGTGCGGCAGAAGGCATGATACAACGACAGCCAGCATCCATTGAATGCGAAAGAACAAGTGAAAAGAACAAGTACTCTAATGATATTGTTGAATGGCCAAACAATCTAGATGATTGTGATCGTGAATAGTCATAGTCACAGTCATAGTCATACTTTATTGATCCCGGGGGAAGTTGGTTAATACTGGATAGCCAAGGGAAGTGATGAATGTCAACGTTCTGAGAGTGACTTCTCTTCATCCATGCAATTGTATGACAATGAAAAGAAACCTCGGCACTGTCAGGAAGTCTTATTTTACATATGTTCATAAAACTACAAACAAGCAACATGCAAGAAATTGGTTATGCTATTCAAAAAGCAAAGGAAGCCTATTCTGTTTCCCATGCAAGGTTATGACTTCAGGATGTTCATCAAAGTTTAGTGAAGAGGGATTTAATGACTGGAAAAATGCGAGCAATCTATTACGTCGACAAGAAGAAAGTTCCTCACATAGACAAGCTTTAATTTCACTGTCGATGCACAAAAACAAAGCTAAACGTGTCGATTCTCACCTTGTTAAAGAAATGGAGACTGAACAAAAGTATTGGCTCACACTTCTGGAGCGAATAATTGAAGTTGTAAAGTTTTTAGCAGAACGAGGCCTTTCATTTCGTGGTAGTGATGAAACTGTTGGCTCTCCTCATAATGGAAATTACTTGGAGTTGTTAGAATTATTGGCAGAGCATATAAATGCTCATGCAAACCAAGGAAGGAGACATAAATCATATCTATGTGAGGAATTCATCAATCTGATTGGATCCAGCATACTGGATCACCTTGTCGGTGAAGTGAAGAAATACAAGTATTATTCTGTTTCATTGGATTCTACTCCAGATATACCTAATGTGGACCAGCTGACTTTGACTGTGCGCTATGTTTTGCCGTCTGGACCAGTTGAAAGATCTGTGAAGTTTTTGGATATGGAAGGTCAGTGCTGAACAGCTCGCTCAAAGATTACTGGACTTTTTAAAGGAAAATGACATTGATATAAAAGACTGCCGTAGTCAAAGTTATGACAATGCCAGCAACATGAGTGGCAAGTATAGTGGCTCACAAGCACGAATTAAAGAGCTGAATGAGTTTGCGGATTACATTCCATGTTTTGCACATTCACTAAATTTGGTTGGAAAATGTGCTGCTGAATGTTGTCAAGAAGCATTAATTTTTTTTCAATTTGTAGAAAGCCTGTACACATTTTTTTCTGCTTCTACTTATCGGTGGGATCTCCTTTCTGCTGCATTATCTGATGGTGGTGCTCATTTGCCCATTGTGAAAAGAATGTCAGATACCAGGTGGTCAGCTCGTGCAGATGCAACAAAAGCTCTTTACACAGCTTTTCTGCAATAAAACAAGTCTAGGGTGATATTTCAAATAACAATGATCAGAAAGCAGAGTGTCGACAACAGGCTCGTGGACTACCTTCAACCATGATGAAGTTGGAAACAAGAATAATGGTCATATTGTGGGATCAAGTATTACAGCGTTTTCAAATGACCAGTGCTTCTTTGCAATCTTCTGGCCAAGACTTGAACACAGCTTAAGCACTTTATGAATCCTTACGTGGATATATTCAAGCTATGCGGTCTACTTTTTCAGACATTGAGCAAAAAACCAAGGATCTGACTAAGTGTGAAGATTATCAACAGCAAACTCGAAGAAAACACAAGCAAAATCGCGCGCATGTTGATTTCAGTGGTTCCAGCACTCTTGATCCACTTGTTGAATTCTCAAACCCCTTCTCAGAAGTTTAAAAGCTGAGCATTTCTTGCTATTATTGACGGCTTACTTTCTGCCCTGTCAAAAAGGCAGAAAGCTTACCTAAAGGTGAATGGTGTTTTTTGGATTCCTTCATTAGTTAGTCGTTTACACCTGAAGAGATTGTAAAGGGGTCATCAAATCTTATTAAATCATATCCGGAAGATCTGGAAGAAAGTCTTAATGAAGAATTTGTGCAGTTTACTGAACTGTTGAAAACCGATCTTGCTTCTCATATTGGTGCCAAGCAAGACCTTGTAGAGTTACAGTTGTACCGTTTGATAACTGACAATTCTTTGGGGTTGTGTTTTCCAAATATAGAAAATGCCTTGCCCATCTATTTGTCACTCATGGTTACCAACCACAGTGGAGAATGCTCATTTTCAAAACTAAAAAGGATTAAAAATGAACTAAGGGCCACCATGGGTCAAAACAGATTGAACAATCTCACTCAAATGAGCATTGAACATGAACTTCTGCATGAAATAGACATTTCTAGTATCTTCAACAAATTTGCACATGCTAAATCTAGAAAATCTAACTTTTAAATTGTAGTTTTGTTACTTTTGACATTTGAAATTGATACCTACATGTAAGTAATACTATGACTGAATGTCACACATTTGTCATATTCGCTGGCTATATAGCAAATGGAAAAATTGAATTACTTTACTATGCAAGTAAATCATTTACTTTTTAATACTTATGTGCATTTTTTAAATTTAGGTCCCCTTTATAACATATGCTACAGGCCCCGCACTAGCTTAATCCGGCCCTGTCTATAAGTGACCATTTCTGACTATAAGTGAGCTACATTTATCTTCATTAATCCATTTTGCGGTCTATCTTTGCTCTAGCAGTCAGTCGCTGAGTTATTTTTTATCGCTTCCAAGATTTCGGCTTATTATATTTCTCTAGAATCATTATCTGACTAATCTTAAAATCTAATGCACAAAGTTCAAAGTAAATTTATTATCAAAGTACATATATGTCACCATATATGAACAATCCTGAGATTCATTTTCTTGTGGGCATACTCAATAAATCTATGGAATAATAACCATAACAGAATCAATGGAAGACCATCCAACTGTGGCATTCAACCAAAGTGCAGAAGACAACAAGCTGTGCAAATATAAGAAGAAGCAATAATAACAATACATCAGTAAGCAATAAATATTCAGAATATGAGACGAAGGGACCTTGAAGATGAGTACATTGGTTGTGGGAACATTTCAATGATGGGGCAAGTGAAGATGAGTAAAGTTACCTCTTTTGCTTCATGAGCCTGGTGGATGAGGGGTAATAACTGTTCCTGAATCTGGAGGTGTGAGTCCTGAGGTTCCTGTACCTTCTTCCTGATGGCAGGAGTGAGAAGAGAGCATGTCCTGGGTGGTGGGGGTCCCTGATGATGGGTGTTTCTTTCCTGCGACAGCAATTCATGTAGATCTGCAAAATGGCTGGGAGGGCTTTGCATGTGATGGACTGGGCCTTATCCTCTCTCCTAACTTACTTCCCTTTATTTACCATATTGTTGTTAGAATTTTGAAAGCAAGCTGATGTTGCTGAGTTCAAGACGTGCTGAAGGATGTATGGAATTATTTATACATGTCAGTCATTTCATAATCTACAGCAGAAACGTTCAAGTCTACGTCAACTTCCCATCTCGTTACATATACTGTATTCAATGTTCTTGTCTAAAAATAGCTACTAGATGGATATTTAATTATTAGTCCACATCACAGAATTTCCACTATATCTACTTGGAACATAGCACAGTATATTACAGGACAGGTGCTTTGTTCCACATGTCTATACTGACCATGATGTCAGTCTAACTCATGCCATCTGCTGGCACATGGTCAACGTCCCTCCATCCCCTGCCTGTTCACGTGTCTAAATGCCTCCAACATATCTGCTCCTACAGCCTACCATGGCAGTGCATTCTGGGCACTTCTGCCTATCTGCGTAAAAACCTTTGCATCATTAATCTGTTTTGAATTTTGCTTCCTCTCACCTTAAACTTATTTTCACCTTAAACCTAGCATTTGACGTGCCCACACTGGGGGAAAAGCCTCCAACATTCTATCCTGTGCTTCTCATTGTTTTACATACTTCCAATTTCCTCAATTCTCATTATCCCCCAGTCTGAGAGATCGTTTCGCTGAACACCTACGCTCTGTCCGCCAGAGAAAGCAGGATCTCCCAGTGGCCACACATTTTAATTCCACGTCCCATTCCCATTCTGACATGTCAATCCACGGCCTCCTCTACTGTCAAGATGAAGCCACACTCAGTTTGGAGGAACAACACCTTATATTCCGTCTGGGTAGCCTCCAACCTGATGGCATGAACACTGACTTCTCAAACTTCCGCTAATGCCCACCTCCCCCTCGTACCCCATCCGTTATTTATTTATTTATATACACACATTCTTTTTCTTTAACCTACCTGGTACATCTTTGGACTTTGGGAGGAAACTGGAGGACCTGGAGAAAAGCCATGCATTCCACGGCAGGGCATATAAATACTCCTTACAGAGGATGCCAGGACTGAACTCTATGTTCCAACGCTCTGAGCTGTAACAGCATCACGCTAATCACTACACTACCATGATTCCTCATAGAGGATGAGGAACGGTTGCATACTTGCTCTTGCAGAAAGGTGGCTGGAGGACAACATCCCACCCACCATCAATCTTCAGGCTATGCCAACCCAAAGTGTTGCTTCCTCAGGATTTGTTTTTGTTTATGATAAACCACATGAAGCTGAATGCAAATATAATTTCAGACTACTTGTATCAGGTAGGAGTTTGGAGAAAAATGGAAATTAACTATTATTGAATATGTGTTTAATTGCATAAAAATGCTGATGCTTTGCGATTGTTCAACTAAGTTAAAAATGTTTTGTTGATGATTTCATTTGTACTCAGTGTCTGAGGCTTCTCCCTTAACTGTACAAAATTAGTCAGCCAGCATTGATGGATTCCAATTGGCCTGATACCATTTCTCCATGACTGCAATACCCTGGTGAAACATTCCACCATGCTCATCACTGACAGTGCCAAGATTTGCAAGGAAGAAATCTAAATGGGAATGCAGAAAATAAATCTTTAGAGACCTGTTGCACTTCATGGTTTTGTTTGCTTGAAGCATGTTGTCAACCAGCTGCATGTAGTTTGGTGCTTTGTAGTTACCAAGAAAATTTTCAACAACATCCATTAATACCTTCCATGCGATTTTCTGCAGTCCCACTGGAAGTTCTTGTAATTGCTTGTCATTAATGACCTGTTTGATTTGTGGATGAACAAAAATGCATTCTTTAATCTTGGCATCAGTTATTCTGATTTGAATTATATTTGCTACTTCAGTTCATAATTCAAATCAGAATAACTGATGCCAAGATTAAAGAATGCATCAAAAGTGTTGCTTCCTCAGGATTTGTTTTTGTTTATGATAAACCACATGAAGCTGAATGCAAATATAATTTCAGACTACTTGTATCAGGTAGGAATTTGGAGAAAAAAGGAAATTAACTATTATTGAATATGTGTTTAATTGCATAATTAGGTTATTAAAAAATAGCACATGATAGAGAGATTTCTTGGCGATTTTCATGATCAGTAGCCCAAAATCCAAAAGATATGCCTAAAGATATTCAGGAAATAAAATATTTGTTGTCCAGTGTTATTTTCTGTGATTGTAAGTGCTGTTGTAACTCTATGTGCTGTTTGCTGTGTGTGAGTTTATGTACTGTGCTTTGCACCGTGTTTTGCTTAGCTGTATACATGTGATTGGCTGAATGGAAATTAAGCTTGAATTTGAATAGTCATTGGTGTCCCTGAAATCCAACAAAGATCATCAATGAGAAAAGTTATTAATGCAGAATAAGTTAATCACTGCCACAGAGGAATGAACATGGTACAATATCTTGTTTTATTTTGCACTTTTAGCTGCTAAAGTTATACTTCACAAACTAACATGTTGCTTAAAAAGCTGCCGATTATCACAGAAAGGCAGAGGAACATCCTCCCAGTGGCTTGCCACAATTGAGCAAACAGCTTGAAGCGTACAGTGTCATCAGTACAAGACAATTACGTGGGGAATGAAGTTATCTACCTATGCAATGATCAGAAAGAATATATCAATTCGAGAACCTACATCAGAGTTGTTCTCTATTTTGGTCATAAATACGAGAATTCTTTTGGTTGAACTATTCATTCTATATAACTTCTTCTACCCCATCGATTGATTAATATTATTCAATGAGGTGACAAGAATACACAGCTCAACAAATTCATTAGTTACATGTGTATTGGACAACCTCGTGGTTCAGGAGAAGCCACCTCCTATTCTGAGGCTCTGTAGCTAAAGTAGAACTTTGACCATTATTCAAATTTTACTGTGTCCTTTAGCTCAATAGCTGTTGGGATGAATTTGATGGCAAAGATTGCAAAAGGAATTCATCAATAATTTTGTTAAATATATCTTTAGTCTACTAATGGAGAACAACATTTCTGACAACTTCAAAACAAAAATCAATTGCTGCCAACGTGTGAGAGTGAGTTTCATATACTTTGATCACACTTGAAACTGAACATCACTTTTGCAACTATATTTACTTCATAAACACAAGGAAGTCTGCAAATGCTGGAATTCCAAAGCAACACACACAAAATGCTGGAGGAACTCAGCAGCTTAGGCAGCATCTATGGAAATGAATAAACAGTTGAAGTTTTGGGCCAAGACCCTTCTTCAGCACTGAGAAGGGTGGGTGAAGATGCCAGAATAAAAAGGTGGGGGAAGGGGAAGGAGGCTAACTGGAAGGTGATGGATGAAACCAGGTGGGTGGGATAGGTCAAGGGCTGGAGAAGAAGGAATCTGATATGCAAGGACCAATCTGTTTCTTGTTCTTTTTTTTCCTGAAATCATAGATAAAGAAAATACCTGTTTAATAATTGGTCAGAAACCAGTATTCGGTGCTTTACGCGCAAAATGCTGGAGGAACTCAGCAGGCCAGGCAACATCTATGGAAAAGAGTAAATAGCTGACATTTCAAGCCAACACCCTTCATCAGGACTAATGAGGGGTCTCGGCCTGAAACATCAACTGTTTACTTTTTTCCATAGATACAGCTTGACCTACTGAGTTCCTCCAGCAATTTGTGTGTGTTGCTCTGGATTTCCAGCATCTGCAGAGTTTCTCATGTTTGGTGCTTTATATTTAAGAGGGATCTCACAATACCAGTGACAAGTCTCCATTCCTCATTCCCCAATTAAACACCTCTCACCCACTCTGCAAAAGCCTTCCCTGCATTCAATGAACATCTTTAAAAGTACTATAAGTAGTTTGTGATCCTGAAGTTGCAGAAGACATATAAAACCCTCATGTGAAAATCAGTGCACTGGCAAAAGCTTTTATGTCCTGATATCATTTCAAAACACTTTACAGATACTTAAGGACTTATTATGTACAATTATGAATATTAACTGGGAAAAGCTCCCATCAAATTCCTGGAACACCAGCTCAATATTTGCCTGTCCTTTTCAGTGGTGGTATTTGAGGAATAATTTTAGCCAACTTATTGGACTTACAGAGAAATGAACAAACACAAGAGATTCTACAGATGCTGGAAATCCAGAGTAGCACACACAAAATGCTGGAGGAACTTAGTAGGTCAGGCATCATCTCTGGAAGGGAATAAAGAGTCAACGTTTCAGGACCTGCTGAAGGGTCTTGGCCTGAAACATCAACTGTTTATTCTCCTCCAGAGATGCTGCCTGACCTGTTGAGCTCTTTCAGCATTTTGCGTGTTCCTATGGACAAATGAAGGAACTTTTCGCTCTTCATCCATTTTTAACAGCACTGTGCTCCTCTCTGTTTTACCAAAGTATGTATAGGTTTTGTGCTTGTCTTGGGATTTGGGCAAGAAGATTTTGACTCAGAAGTGTGACATCTGTGCCAAGGTTAATACCACATGGAAAAGGTCACTTATGGCATTTTTGACAGTATTTTACATTTTATTGGGGACTTCTATTATGAAAGTTCTGGAGTCTACCTGTGCCTACATACATAACCATCCCAGTTACAATGCTATACATTGGTGAACCATCAATCAATGTAAATAGAAATTTTAATTTATTTTTGATAAGGAGATAAAGTTAATCAATAAAAAGTTTTATCATACACTGATCCTGTATTTTTTGTCTAATTGTACAGTGGTAATAGAGTAGGACTAGGAGAGAACAATTGAGAACTTTTGGCATTCCAGCCTCCTGATCCTGTTCTGCTATTCAAAGACCAATCCTTTACCTCATGTCCACTCTTCTGCAAATTTCCTCAAATTCCTTCTAATTTCAGTCTGAGGTGCATCCTGAGAATCCAAAGCATCCTGGAGAAGAGGCGGCCAAAGATTTACCACCATGTATGTGCAGGTATTTCTCATCTCAGTTCCTTTAAGTTCCTTGGCATACACATCACTGAGGATCTCACATGGTCTGTACATACCGGATGTGTGCTGAAAAAAGCACAACAGCACCTCTTTCACCTCAGACAGTTGAAGAAGTTTGATATGGGCCCCCGAATCCTAAGGACTTTCTATAGGGGCACAATTGAGAGCATCCTGACTGGCTGCATCACTGCCTGGTATGGGAACTGTACCTCCCTCAATCGCAGGACTCTGCAGAGAGTGGTGTGGACAGCCCAGCACATCTGTAGATGTGAACTTCCCACTATTCAGGACATTTACAGTGACAGATGCATAAAAAAGGACCAAGGATTGGGGACCTGAGTCACCCCAACCACAAACTGCTACCATCTGGGAAATGGTATCACAGCATACAAGCCAGGACCAACAGACTCCGGGGCAGCTTATTCCACCAGGCCATCAGACTGATTAATTTACGCTGACACAATTGTATTTCTAAACTACGTTGACTGTTCTATTGGATATCTTATCGTACATACTATTTATTACAAATTACTATAATTTGCACATTGCACATTTAGACATAGATGTAACATAAAGATTTATACTCCTCATGTATGTGAAAGATGTAAGAAATAAAATCAGTTCAAGTCAGTTCAATTCCTAAGTCGACTAGTTCGTTCTCCTGGACCTACACCTACTAGATTTAGACTCTAGTCGGGGAAACCAAAATGTCAGGCTCACCCCTGTCAATGTCAGACTGCAGTTTGATTGCTGGACCTCCAAATGTCTTCAATACTAGTAAAATCTGTTTGTTTCGGGTATAAATAAGCTGTGTTGTTTTTAAACCAGAGAGATTGAAAATTTCACTGTAGATGAATATTGTGTGTTGCACAACAGCTGATGTAAGGTGGGTCAGTTTTTTACACTGCAAAGGAGAAAAACATTCCAACAAATTATTTTTCTATGTTTCATTATCTTGAATTTATATTTCATTCTCCTAAACTTCATTATCCATGGAAAAATTTGCTAAATTTTCCTTTATAGGAAAAGTTCCTCAACACAGGAACCTTCAAAACAGGTTTTATCCTTCTATGAGCCCAGGGACCAACAAAGTACCAAGTATGGTCTAGTCAAGACCCTGGGCAGCTTTAGCAAGACAAGTTCATTCACGCAATTCTACAATTCCAAAAGCGGGGCTATCAACAATCAGATTAACCCCGAACAGGGCAATTCTTGCAAACGTTTCTAGCTTTCTTGGCACCTGCTGAGAAAGTCATTACCTTGTATTTTGTTGGAATTTTTGTTCTCCCTTGCAATGTATTTTCCAGTTCCAAAACTGACCCAACTCAGATCAACTGTCACGCAGTAAGCAATATTTATCAGCAGTGAGGATTTCAACCTCTCTGGCTTAAAACAGCGATCTTTCCTGGGGGTTCTTGGGAGCAAGGGGGTTTTGCCAGTCTTCTTTGCCTGAAGCCATTTAAAGGGCCAACATTCAAACCGTAGTTTTTTTTTAACCCAACTATGGTCTATGACTTCTTACATTTTCAGATGCAACTTCACGTGCGTGTCCTGACTACTTCGCCTTGGATCATGTTTCTCTCAGCTTTCTCACTTCATGATTACCCCAGGCTGTTTGTTAACAATATCACAGTTACATGCTCACTACTACATTGGGGAGGTCACCCAAGTTCGGTGCACACCCAGGGGAGATTTAATCTGCTTTTTCTTCAGTTCACAGAGGCAGGCAGAGTAAATGCAAGCTTCTGCCTCTGCTGCAGGCTTCAATGTACAGTTTCTGAGAAGGGGCCATTCAGCCCATCAGCCTGTGCTGGCTCATGGAACATTACCATTTCCCCACTACTTTTCCGTGTAACCTATTCTTCCCAGATTCCCATCACCTTCTCCCATTCCCCAGACTCTAACACTTACTTCCACACTTAAGGTGATTTACAGTAGGCCGTTAACTTACCAACCCACACATCTTTGGGATGTGGGAGAAAATCAGAGAACATGGAGGGGATTCAAAGTCACAGGGAGAACGTGCACACACCACAAAGAAGGTTATGGAGGTTAAGATCAAACCTGGGCTGCTAGTTCTTGAAGCAGAAGTCTCTCCTTCTATGCCTCTCTGCAGACTTGTGACTCCTTCTGAGGAGACCTGGAGGGTCCCATGGCTCCATTAGAAAGGACAGGAGTGTGGTGAGCACTGTTTTCCCCCAGCTGGTACAGTTCCCCTGAATCACTGTAAGTACTATCCTACCTGCCGCATCCAATGGCACCATTCCTCTTTAAGAATTAGCTGTAAGGATCAAGCACACTGCACTACATCCTTAGAAATGACAGAGCTTTCAATATGTCAATAGGAATCAGTGCACTCAAACTAGTAATGTCAGTGAACTTCACCACTGTCAATCTTACTCTGTACACAACCTTCACAACCTTTAGTACAACCTAGAACACTGTTTAAATCCAAAAGGAAGAACTGCTGGAGATTTTCCATGCTGGAGATTTTCCATGCTGCAGACAATTATACTTCAACCACCTTGCAATAAAGCCCACAATCCATTTGCTTTCCGCAACTTCAAGTTCACTGTTTGTTTTTTGTCAACCAGCAAATCAAAGTTCCCATAATCACCAACGCTTACAACTTCTCCATCTTTCAAAAAATATTCTGTTTCTCTAGTTTCAAGAACCTATTTTAGAGAAGGCCATTATTATAAAAATATTATAAAATTATTATTTCTTGGAAGCATAAATAGGTTGCTTTACATTATCCCTTTTTAGGCATTTATTACTGCCATCAATATAAATTACCACATTTCAGATAGTTAATTATGCCACATTTTACTGGGAATGTCATTAGGTCCACAGGTTGTAATGAAATGCATTCTCTCTCAAATAAAACTACACAAGATGCTGATATTCTGTGATCAAACTTTGAGCAGTGAGATAGCGTCATAATTTCATACAATTTTTGTTAAATTAACAGAATTGATTGAGTTTTCCAGTATATTCTTTTGTGTCTTGGTGGTGTGGAATACATCCTAGTGTAGATGAAACTTTGGTAGAACATCCAAACAAGTTACTACGATTTCTGCAAACAGGTTACATCACAGGATTCAGTGTCATTTCCGCTAGCCGTGTTTACACCAAAATGGATATGAAATCTGTGTGCACACTCATTAAAACGCAAAGTCTTTGTTCATCTTTGACAGAGTATCACACACGGTGGTGATGTCACTCCGGATGTGCTGAACAATCTTCTCAATGCTTCTGGTATCTTTCAGCACCTCAATGCTCTGGGTATATGGATCATAGTGTATAGAAAATGGGCGCTTGACTGACTTTGCAAATTCCCTGAAAGAATAAAATACACCAATATTAAAAAATGTTTAATTATACCTAAAGAAGTATAACAGGTAACATTTCAACATTCCTCTTTTTTGTCACACATATATACTGAGCATAAACCAATTGATTTATCATGTGCTTTTCACAGTCCATATGCAAGCTATCCTGCCTGCTACATTCTCCTTCTTACACACTTAATCTCCTGATCCATAAACGTAATTCCACAAAAATCCTACAAATACAGTATATAATGACACATTAATAGGGCCACGTGTCACTTACAAAGTCAAGATTCATTATGCACCCATGGTGTGACTTGCGGCCTTAAACCACTGTAATCTACATGGTGAAAACATAGAAACATAGAAAACCTACAGCACAATACAGGCCTTTTGGCCCACAAAGCTGTGCCAAACATGTCCTTACCTTAGAAATTACCTAGGGTTACCCATAGCCCTCTGTTTTTCTGAGCTCCATGTATCTGTCCAGGAGTCTCTTAAAAGACCCTATCATATCCTCCTCCACCATCGTCTCTGGCAGCCCATGCAACACACTCACCACTCTCTGCGTAAAATACTTACCCCTGACATCTCTTCTGTACCTACTTCCAAGCACCTTAAAACTGTGCCCTCTCATGCTAGCCATTTCAGCCCTGGGAAAAAGCCTCTGACTATCCACACAATCAATGCCTCTCATTGCTTCCCTTTTAAAATGTAGGCAGTTCCAAGGTTTTATCTACAGGCACTGATAGTCATCTACTTACCATTCTCTGTTGACTTCAGTAGTTCTAAACCTTCAAATGGTCATGCCAACACAAGGACTCCTAATATTTCAAGAGGCGACGTCTAGTAAAAATACCAAGCTAATAAAGTTTAAAAGATAAAGCCTTGTCATTTGTGTCATGAGTTTAGTTTTACAGCTCTGATCATGAAAACTATCCCAAAAGATACAACTTGTGGTAACACAGACAAAATGCTGGAGGAACTCAGCAGGTCAGGCAACATCTACGGAAAAGGTTGACATTTCAGGCTGGGACCCTTCATCAGGACTGGAAAAGAAAAGATGCGAAGTCAGAATAAGAAGGTGGAGGGAGGGGAGGGATAGGTATAAAGTCATAGGTGATAGGTGAAACCAGGTGCAAGAGAGGGGTTGAAGTAAAGAGCCGGCAAGTTGATTTGTGAAAGAGATAAAAGGCTGGAGAAGGGAGAATCTGATAGGAGAGGGTAGAAGACCATGGAAGAAGGGGAAGGGGTAGAAGTACTAGGAGGAGGTGATGAGCAGGTAAGGAGATAAAGTGAGAGAGGGAAATAGGAATGGCGAATAGTGAAGGAGAGGGAGGCAATTACCAGAAGTTCGAGAAATCAATGTTCATGCCATCAGGTTGGAGGCTACCCAGACAGAATATAAGGTGATGCTCCTCCAACCTGAGAGTGGCCTCATCACAACAGAAGAGGAGGCCATGGACTGACATGTCAGAATGGGAATGGGATGTAGAATTGGAATGGTAATTGCTACACATGAAATAGGAGACGAAACTTACCTGGAATAGATGCATTCCTGCATCTCTTAATCACGGAAGTGTTAGAGATGAACTAATGATCAGAAAGGCAAAGACAAATCTCCAATCCATTCAAGTACACGCAGTCATGACTAATTTTAGGGGGAAAACATAATTTTTGACTCGGAATGAATTAAGCGTCGCTACGGATAATTTGCTGGACATGCAATTAAGTGCAAGGCTGAACCTAGAGCAGCCATGTATCTGTTTTCTATCTGCCTTGTATTCTGAGTTCTGTGTTGGTAGTTAGTCACGTTGGTGGGGATGTGGTGGAAGTGGAAGAGGTTTATTTACGTGTTCATACTTTTTAGAGTGGTTCTGGTTAGTTTAGAACTAGACAGTAGGTCGGGGTGATATCCATTTGTCCACCATTTAATTTGGTTTAATCTTGTTTAACCATTTGTGTTTAACTTCACTTACTTTTGTTAGTTTTACTTTCATTAGTTTTATTGCTTCAAGGTTTTTTCCATAATGTATCATAATTGGTGGAAACATACATAATTCATAGCCACCGACATTAAGCTGCAGTTCACTTTAAGAGGATGGTCTGATGTGATAACATAGTTATGTAAAGGACTTTTAACACGCTTTGTGTTCAGTTTTTGATGTTCAGTAAATGATTGCTACGGTCTTTTCTTAAACATAAAACATCTCCGCCACTTTATTCATGAAAACCTACAGTTCTTTAGCTAGTTAGTTTTGCTAGTTGCTTAATAAAGTATCTAGTTTGGCTTTAATCCTTAATAATGGATCTAGTTTGCTAGTTTGGTTTTGTTAGTTGCTTAATAAAGGATCAAATCCATTTCTTCAGCTTTGAGCATGATTATTATTATTGGATTCTATGGAAGATGTGTCAAACAAGATTAACTTCCCCCATTCCCGCATGCCTAGTCTCTAAGTGGTTTCATCGAGTAGCTGTTCCACAGAGAATAATGTTAGTTGCAGAGCACCAAGGAAGAAATGTATTTTTGATTATACGTGACAAATGTGCATATGTGCATTAAACTACCACCTCTGAAATTCAATTCATCAAAGTTTGGGGAGAGAGTGTAATAGGTATAGATTTCTATATTGCAGAAATTAGTGCCTGCCCCTGAGGATGAATGTTTACCGCTGGATGTTCCTCCTTCCTAAATGAAACAGCATGACTGATAGGTTTTTTTTAAGCGTGTCATACCAGACATTCAGCCATTCTTGGCTGGCATGTGGTGTCAGGATTAACCAGGTCACGTTATGAATGTTCCTGACTTGACCCTTGTATTTTTTATGAGGCCAAGTGGTTAGCTCGACACTCAACCCGGCACAGATGGAAAGCGTGTTCGGGGGTGGCCAGACCTGGATTCGAACTCGGGAACCTTCGCTCCGGAGTCCGGCACTGATGTCACTGCGCCACCAGCCGGCCTGACTGATAGGTTAAGAGCAAGGAGAAAATAACAGGTAAAGGATGCAGTGTATGATTAAAATCAATACCACTTTGATGGAGAGGCAGGTGGTCAACTCCTACAAAAGTGCAATCAAATAAATTGCATTCCTTTTATTAAAAGTGTGGCAGGGTCCTGAATTACCCCTATGAACTGTGCTTTCAAAAGAGAGAGAGAGAGTTGTGGAACACAGACACCTTGTTAAAAAGAGAGAGAGAGGTGAAGACTGCTCACAATTTGTTTACTCTTTTGCAAGGACACTGGCAGCTTCCAAGTTCTTACAGAGAGAGAGGAGGAGCCGCTTGATGGACAGTAGGTATTCAGCACAGGGAGGTCAGCTGTTAGACCTGGAGATACACATGGTTTTGGACACTGCATGAGCTTTGTTGCGCCCACAGGAAAGATGGGTTTTGGAGGATCGATCAGGTGGATGGCCTCTGTTACTGGGTAACAATTTGAGCAGTGTTTAAAGCTATAAAGCACTCAAAAGTTTAAAGTAAATTTATTACCAAAATATGTGTGAGTCACCATAGACTACGCTGAGATAGGTTCTTGAGACATTCACAGTAGATCAAAGAAATACAAAAGAATCAATAAAAATCTACAAAGAAAGACTGACAAACAACCAATGTGCAAAAGAAGACAAACTGCGCAAATACGATAAAAAACAGTAACAAATAAATAATCCTAAGAACATGAGTTGTGGAATCCTTGAAAGTGAATCCATAGGTTGTGGAATCAGTTCAGAGATGAGGTGAGTGAAGTTACCCACACTGGTTTAGGAGTGTGATTGTTTAAGGGTAATAACTGTTCCTAAACTGGTGGTGTGGGACCCAAGGCTCCTGTACCTCCATGCCAATGACAAAGAGAAACAGCTTCCATTGGCATAAGGGTGAAGGACCAGAGGTTAGAGAATTAAGGTGACTGGAAAAGAATTAGAAGGAATGTGAGGAGAAAACTCTTTCCTGCAGCAAGCAGTTACAATCAAGAGCTCATTGTCTGAAGAAAATGGATGTAATTTTAGATTTCAAAAATAATTTAATGGGTTTTTATAGAAAAAAAATATTACGTGGCTGTGGGCCAAGAGTCCGCAATGGGACTAACTGGTATCTTCGTACAGTCGAACCATGGCCTTCTTTCATACTTGAGATGTATTAAATTTTGTAAAATATTAGATGAAAATCTGAATAATTCTAAGTGACCATTTAACTCTTTGTGAGCTCTCAGCAAGTTAAACACTGTAGGTCTGTTAATGTTTAATGTTTGCTGATAGTGGCTGGATTCTTTCCTGGCCTCGGGCACCAACAGCTTGAGAACAACAAAGCAAAGAGCTCTCAGTGCTTGTGGGAACTCTGATCAAAACCATGCTGAGTTCGTGGCATGAGATCAAAAGATCAAAAAGTTTGTCCGGCTTTGTGTGTCTTTCTCTACGCTTGTGGAACCCTTATTTATTGGGGGACCGTTCTCTCAGTTCTTGGGAATTCACCTGGACTGAGGAAATTGCGATTGGTGCCTAGGACCCAGGGTGACTTCACAAGTTGGAATTCAGAATTTCCCCCGACACAGCAACAATTAAGTTCCCCAACAACATCTACAATCAGGTGGTGACTAAGGATCGTGAGCTCTGAAACCTTTGTGAAAACATCTCTAGCTTACCATATAGTATTTTGTGTGGTTTATTTCTGCTTTCTATTTTATGACATTGAATTAGACTTAGGTTACTTTATTGTGCTTGTATGCTTATTACCATATCACCTGGACACCCAGTTGTTTGGGTCTTTTGGGTCTGATGAAGCCAGCCCATTACAGTACTGTAAGAATTAATTCTATGATACAAATCTATTACCAAGATCTGGCTTTTTTTAAACACACCACACTTTTCATCAGGCCCAGTAATGTGCCTTTCTCATGTCAGAAAATACACTACTAAAGGTATTAAGCACAGTCACCGCCCCATAATCATGCAGCCAGGCTTCCTTTTCCACCAGCTGCTGGTATTTCCGTATCTGCAACACTTGATCCTTTATGACCTGGTTAATGAAGTAAAAGCTCCTCTTGTTTCTGGCCCTGTGATTCTGCACTTTATGGTTATAATATAAAGCCTAACTTGCTAATAACAATCTGATTTTCCACCCTATTCATAGCTAGACTCAAGAAATAAAGGAGACGAGCTAGAAGTTACTGATGAACAGACCTCACCATGTACATCTGGCGCTCTTTAATAGCTGAGTCAGGCAAGTGGCAAAATCCATTCTCCAATGCTAAAGGAGTCAACAGCAAAGCCACAAGTAAGACAGGCTTACAGTTATTAGGAAAGGTGTCATTCTAATGGGAAGTATTACAATTGTGATATTGTAGACACTGAGTAAAATATGATTGTCAATAATCTTTATATTCATCTTTCTGATATGTCTTCCAGACTTGAATTACAATTGTTTAGATTGGTTTATGATGGTTTTACAATCCAATTCTTATCACTGACAGGATCTTTGCGGGCAAACAAATGTTTCATGAATTCCCATGTCCCGATACTTCCAAGGAAGTTGCACAGGAAGGCCTTGGAAATATATTAGAGGATTGTCATTAAAGGCTTTCAAAAATAGAATTGCAAAGATTTTTCCCTCCCCTCCCCTCTTTCTCTATTCCCCACTCTGGCCTCTTACCTCTTACCTCTTATCACGTGCCTATCACCTCCCCCTGGGTCCCCTCCTCCTTCCTTTTCCCCTATGGTCCACTCTCCTCTCCTGTCAGATTCCTTCCTCTCCAGCCCTTTACCTTTCCGACCTAACTTCACCTTTTAGCTATCCTCTTTCCCCTTTCCCCGCCATTCTATTCTGGCATCTTACCCCTTCCTTTCCAGTCCAGAAGAAGAGCCTCAGCCTGAAACATCAACTGATTATTCAGTTCCATAGATGCTGCCTGACCTGCTGAGTCCCTCCAGCATTTTGTGTGTGGTGCTTTGCATTTCCAGTATCTGCAGATTTTGTCATGTTTATGATTTACCGCCTAGGCCATTCAGGGCAAACAAACATGCAGGCCAACACTAAGGGGTTGGGGAATTGGACTAGTTAAGTCCAAGAGAGCACCACCATGAACTCAATAGGGAAAATAATCTCCTTCTGTGACTCTATGAGTCCAACATTGCTTCTAGATCTTGAAGGAAAGAAAATACTTGCCTCATTTTCTCCTTGGCCTCCTCAAAGCTTTCTGACAAAAAATAGGCTTCCTGGAAGGTGGTGATGAGACACTCCTGGGTACAGGTTGTCTTTGGATCAAAGGTTTTAACGATAGCTTTGTCCGACAAGGCATGCTGTGGGAGGGAGTCACAGGTAAAACTGCAATCCTGTGATTAGGCACTCCAAAGACATTGCAATTAGGGAAAAAGATTATGTCTTGCCTTTAGCTCCCCGATAGAAGATAGAAGTCCTGCACCATAAGCCCGTAGGTGTCCTTCTTGCTTACACAGCCCAAACTCAACAGTAAAGAAATAGCACTGTAGATATACAAATCAGATATTACTATGACTATGGTCAATTAAAAAATGTTTCTTTAATTCAATAAAATGTCAAGCAATTACAGCGGTGTGCAAAAGTTTTGGGACACACACACGTTATACGTGAGAATGGCGAGGGTGGAGCACTGTGGGTGAGGTGTGGGACAAGTGGCAGAGGAGTGCCACAGATGGGGGTTAGTGCAGGTGCAGACACATCCAGCCCTGAGGCACCAGGCAAGGTCATTTTGTTTCCAAACAATCAATTTATTGATCATTACAGAGTGTCTCTCTGGTGCTCCCCTTCCCCTACCCCTGCCCCCTTCTCACTTTCAGTCCATAATACAGATCCATGTCAGAATCAGGTTTATCATCACTTACAAATGTCATGAAATGTGTTTTTTTTTTGCTGCAG
Source organism: Mobula hypostoma (assembly GCF_963921235.1). Taxonomy (NCBI): domain Eukaryota; kingdom Metazoa; phylum Chordata; class Chondrichthyes; order Myliobatiformes; family Myliobatidae; genus Mobula; species Mobula hypostoma. Next base: position 9,155,353 of record NC_086105.1, on the reverse strand, counting down.
CAGTGCAATACAATACATAAAATTATTACAGTACTGTGCAAAAGTCTTAGGCACCCCACCTATCTATATATATCTATATAAATATATATACATATATATTTATATAGATAGATATATAAATATACATACACACACACACACACACACACACACACAAGTATATTAGGCATATATATATATGCCTAAGGCTTTTGCTCAATACTGTACATGCAGAATTTGTTTTGCGGTTGGTGTGACAAGGTGGGTCGGGGGTGGGTATTTATTGTCCATCATGATCTAACAAGACACCAGTTTAACAGACCAGCTCTTCAGAAAAGCATCTCCTATCCGAGGAGAAGGGTTATGTCATAGTAACCGTGCCAATCATGTTTTCTGCATTGGCAATCGACATAACAATGAATTAGGAGCACTGGGTCTATTCATCACTAACTGCGATAATTACCAAGCTCTTTTACAATCACCCACATTCACAAATACAGAGCAATCAGAGCTAAAATGACGAAGGTAATTTGTTCAAAGGGATGTGTAATCAAGTGTGGTATTAAATTGCTCTGTTATAAGGAAGCTGTCAGACATGACAAATTAATTGATAGTTCTGATTATAGATCTTAAAACACTTAACTATCACATAAGGTACAAAGGAATAGATTCAGTTTTATTTGTCTCGTGACATTGAAAGATCGAAACATACAGTGAAATACGTCAACAACCAACACAGTCTGAGGATTATACTGGGGGCTGCCATGTTCACAAATGTTGTCATGCTTCCAGTGCCAACGTAACGCACCCACAACTGACGAACCCTGAAGCTAATTGTACTTCGTTGGATTGTGGGAGGAGGCCTGAGCATCCAGCAGAAACCAGCGTGGTCGTGGGAGTAACATCCAGACTCCTTACAGACAGCGGCAGGAATTGAACCCTGACTGATGATCATCGGCACTGTAAAGCCATTGTGCTCACCATCATGCTGCAAATATGCAACACTCATCAAAGTTGCTGGTGAACGCAGCAGGCCAGGCAGCATCTCTAGGAAGAGGTACAGTCGACGTTTCAGGCCAAGACCCTTCGTCAGGACTAACTGAAGGAAGAGCTAGTAAGAGATTTGAAAGTGGGAGGGGGAGGGGAAGATCCAAAATGATAGGAGAAGACAGGAGGGGGAGGGATGGAGCCAAGAGCTGGACAGGTGATTGGCAAAAGGGATATGAGAAGATCATGGGACAGGAGGCCCAGGGAGAAGGAAAAGGGGGATGGGGGGAAAAAGACCCAGAGGATGGGCAAGGGGTATAGTGAGAGGGACAGAGGGAGAAAAAGGAGAGAGAGAAAAAGAATGTGTGTATATAAATAAATGACAGATGGGGTACAAGGGGGAGGTGGGGCATTAGCGGAAGTTAGAGAAATCAATGTTCATGTCATCAGGTTGGAGGCTACCCAGACGGAATATAAGGTGTTTTTCCTCCATCCTGAGTGTGGCTTCATCTTTACAGTAGAGGAGGCCGTGGGCAGACATATCAGAATGGGAATGGGACTGGGACGTGGAATTAAAATGTCTGCAAATATGGATCATTTTCAAGGATGCAACAACCTTAATTGAGTCTAACTGCTAAGTCATTAACTCCTGCCTGAGAAGTGACTTAATCCACTCCAATTTGCCAACCATCACAACAGGTCCACTGCAGATGCCATCTTATTATCTCCTCACTCAACTCTGGAACATCTGGACAGCAAAGATACATACACCACGATGGTCTAAATCAACTACAGATTAGCATTCAATACCACAATCTCCTCAAAACTAATCAACAAGCTTCAAGACCTTGGCCTCAGTAACTCCTTGTGCAATTGGATCCTTGATTTCCTCACTTGCAGACCCCAGTCAGTTTGAATTGGCAACAACATCTCTACCACAATCTCCATCAGCACAGATGAACCAGGAGTCTGTGTGCTTAACCTCTGCTCCACTCACTTTATACTTATGACTGTGATGCTAACCACAGTTCCAATGCCATATTTAAGACTGCTGACGACATCACTGTCACTGGCTGAATCAAAGGTGGTGACATATCGGCATATAGGAGGGAGACTGAAAATTTGGTTGAGTGGTGCCAGAACAACAACTTCTCAATCTATGTCAGCAAGACCAAGGGGCTGATTACTGACTATTGACTTCAAGAGGAGGAAACCGCAGGTTCATGAGCCGGTCCTTATCGGGAGATCAGAGGTGGAGAGGGTCAGCAACTTTAAATTCCTCTGCGTTATCATTTCAGAGGACCTGTCCTGGGCCCAGCATGTAAGAGCCATTACAAAGAAAGCATGGCAGTACTTCTACTTCCTTAGAAGGTCGCTAAGATTTGGCATGACATCTAAAACTTTGACAAACTTCTATAGACATGCGGTAGAGAGTATATTGACTGGTTGCATCATGGCCTGGTATGGAAACACCAATGACCTTGAATGGAAAATCCTATAAAAGTTAGTGGATATGGCCCAGTCCATCATGGGTAAAGCCCTCCACACCGCTGAGCACATCCACACAGAGCATTGTCACAGGAAAGCAGCATCCAGCATCACCCAGGTCACGCTCTCTTCTCACCGCTGCCATTAGATAGAACAACAGTCCCCAACCACCGGTCCGTGACCTGAACCGGGCCGCAAAGCATGTGCTACCGGGCCATGAGGAAATGATATTTACCTTTCCTCATTCCCTGTCACGCACTGTTGAACTTGAATATAGGGTTGCCAACCATCCCGTATTTGCCGGGACATCCCGTATGTTGGGCTAAATTGGTTTGTCCCATACTTCCCTCGCTAAGGTAGAGCGTTCTTATGAAGCCTTTCGTGCCGAAATGGCGTGAAGCGAAGAAGCAATTACCATTAATTTATATGGGAAAATTTTTGAGCGTTCCAGACCCAAAAAATAACCTAACAAATCATACCAATTAACACATAAAACCGAAAATAAATAACACTAACATATAGTAAAAGCAGGAATGATATGATAAATACACAGCCTATATAAAGTAGAAATAATGTGTGTACAGTGTAATCGGGAAGATGAAGGCAAAACCGATTTGGGGGGGAAAAGAATCAGCACGTACGTGCATGCGTACGTCACGCATGCACACACAGGTGCCCGCGCAAGGTTTCATGGTCAAGGTAGTCTTTACTGGGATAAAGTGTCCCGGGATTTGACTGCTACTTTTGTCCCTTATTTGGGAGTGAGAAAGTAGGTAACCCTAACTGTAAAAGGCATGTTGAGGTGAGTTTAACCCTACTTGAACACCCCCCCCCCCCCGGTCGGCCGGTCCGCAAGAATATTGTCAATATTAAACCGGTCCACGGTGCAAAAAAGGTTAGGGACCCCTGAGATAGAAGGTACAGGAGTTTCAGGACTCACAGCACCAGGTTCAGGAACAGTTACTATCAGACTTTTGAACCAAAGGGGATAACTTCACTTGCCCCATCACTGAACTGTTCCCATATCCTCTGGAGTCACTTTCAAGAACTCTTCATCTCATGTTCTTGATATTTATTGCTTATTTATTATTTATCTTTATTTTGTATTTGCACAGTTTGTTGTCTTCATCACCCTGGTTGTTTGTCTGTCCTGTTGGATGATGTCCTTCATTGTGGTTTCGAATTTACTATGGATGCCTGCAAGAAAATGAATCTCGCAGTTGTGTATGGTGACCTATATGGTACCTTCGTAATAAACTTACTTTGATCTTTATTATTCGACAAAACGCATCCATATTGTATTACAAGAATTAATGGGACAAAGTAATTTTGTAAAATAACTCAGATTGAAATTCTTCTAAATCTCCTTGAAGTTGACTGACACAAGTATGCTTCATGGACTAGCAAATTCTGTGCAGGCAACCCTTGCATGACAGAAGCTTTGTAGTAGCTTCTTTTGCTATTTTAAAGGTCATCTGGAGAATTCGGACTCAATTATAATGAATTCCTGTCTAAGAGTATAGCTGCAGGCACTGGTGTGTCACATAATGCCAGAATATGCATTAGTGCATAAACTTCACATTTGTTGTGACTCTATTCACTATTGATTGAGAGGAGAGAAGGAAAGTCAGCCTGTTGGGAAATATCACATACGACAGTCAAAGCATTCGAGAGATGTCGAGGGGATCAGGAATGTAGGGTCTGTGCAAGAAAGTGGTGCTGAGCTAAAAGGTCAGCTGTGAGCCCATTGATTGGTGGAACAGGGTGAGGAGCCAAAAGCCGGTATTTGTTATGGTCTTATCTCTTGCCAGGGGATTTGGTAGAGGCAGATACAGTAGGGCCATTTAAGAGACACTTTAGATAGGCACATGGCTGAAAGAAAAGATTGAGAGCTATGTGAGAGGGAAGGCTGAGATTGATCTGGGAGAAGGTTAGTGTCGGTACATCATCATGGGGTGAAAGGCCCAAAGCGATTCTGCAGATGCTGGAAATCCAGAGCAACACACAAAAAATTCTAGAGGAACTCAGCAGGTCAGGCAGCATCTATGGAAATGATTAAACAGTTGACGTTTCAGGCCAAGACCCGTCTTCAGCACTGAGAAATAAGAGGGAAGATGCCAGAATAAGAAGGTGGGGGAAGGGGAAGGAGTACTAGCTAGAAGGTGATAAGGGAAGCCTAGTGAGTGGGGGAGGGGGGTTAAGTAGCTAGGAGGTGATGGAGTGGAAAAGGGCTGGAGAAGAAGAAATCTGCTCTCAGCACCTATCAGATTCCTTCTTCTCCAGCCCAATCTCTTTTTCACCTGCCTCTTACTTCATCGACCCTCCCCCACCCACTTGTCTTTATCTATCACCCTTAAACTTTTCACCTTTCACCCTTAACCCATGACATCTACTTGTAGTCCCACCCAACCTTAGTGGAAAAAGCCTGTTTGCATTTACCCCTCAAAATTTTGTATACCTCTATTAAATCTCCTCTCTGTCTTCTATTCAATCTTTGCTTACAGCTCAGGTCCTCCAGGCCCGGCAACATCCTTGTAAATTTTCTCTGTAGTCTTTCAACTTATTTACATCTTTCCTCTAGGTAGGTGACCAAAACTACACACCATGCTACTAATTCGTCCTCACCAATGTCTGAAACAACTTCAACATAACATCCCATCTGCTGTATTCAATACATTGATTAATGAGGCCAATGTGCCAAAAGCTTTCTTTATGGCCCTATCTACCTGTGATGTCACTTTCAATGGATTATGGGCCTCTGGATTTACTGTATATTCTCAGTCTACAGGAAAACCATGGAATGTTTTCCTCTGAGAAAGATGAAATTTCAGATTATGTGGGATTTTTGTGTGAGGGGGAGGGGGCTATGGGGATCGATATTCTTGTTGTGTTTTGTGTAGAGGAAGGGGTGTTTGGAGGTGGATGTTCTTCTTCCATTGTGTTAGTTTTTTATGTGAGGTGGGGGTCTGGGAGTCAACGCTTTTGTTCTGCTTTGTACAAGTGGAGGGGGTTTGGAGAGGGCCGATGTTCTTGTTCCATTTTGTACAAGGGGAGGGGTTTTGGTTGGGGTCGATATTCTTGTTCCATTATATGCGAGGCAGAGGGTTGGGGGTTGATTTTCTTGAATCATTTTGTACGAGGGGAGGGGGTTGGAGAGGTGATGTTCTTGTTCTGTTTTGTATGAGAGGAGAAAGTTTTCAGGGTCAATGTTCTTATTGCATTGCGTTGTTTTCTGGGGAGGTGGGAATTTAGTGTCAATGTTCTTGTTGCCTATTGTGCAAGGGGGGTTTTGGGGGTCAATTTTCTTGTGTTATTTTTTTTCTGTGGGAGGGTGGGAATTTGGGGTCGATGTTCTTGTTGCATTTTGTGCAGGGAGGGGTCAATGATCACGTTGTTGTTCCTTTTTTTGTGCGGGGGTGGGGGGTTTACTGTTTCTCTTTGAACGCTTTCCATGTTTTCATTGTTTCGTGGCTGTCTGGAGAAGACGAATCTCAGAGTTGTATACTGCTTACATACTTCGACAATAAATGGACCTTTGAACCTTAAAATCTTACAGTGGCTAACTTCTGCACATCTTCATCTGATGCAGCGAGGGACACAAGACCCAGTTCTTGCGAAAACTCTGCAAAACTCGGCTCTGCCAGCAGGGGGACATGTCCCAGCAGCTCATGACACGTATCCCTGTAAAATACATAATAAAATGGCAATTGTTTTGTACACTTGTAGAACAAGGTGTTTTAGCCAAATTAGTCATCAGCAAGTAATGAACATTCACACTATGCTTAGGGAGATAGTTAGAACACTGTGTTCAATGACTGCTTATCAAGGTAGAGGTTATTCTAATTGGGTTGTTACTCAGATACTGATTGCTTTGGCCGAGCTGACATACATTATAATACTGACACACCCGGCCGAGGTCGAGCCGACACCGGGCCGTGAGCGCCAAGACACCCGGCCGAGGTCGAGCCGACACCGGGCCGTGAGCGCCGAGACACCCGGCCGAGGCCGCCGAACTGACACTGGACCTATTATACAGGTATAAGGCGAGGCGGCGGCGGGCGGAGGGGGCGAGGCCCGAGGCCTGGAGCTGGCCTGCCGCTCGTCGCGACCACCGCCGCCTGGTACGGTTGGGAGCAGCTGCAGGACCCGGCGAAGGTGGAGCAGCTAGCGGGCGAAAACAAGTGAGGGGGTGGTGTCATTACCACACCACCAGGTGATCATCCCAACGGCGGAGCAGGCGGAAGAGGAGACATCTCCCAACGGCTGCAAAGGCGGATGAGGATGCCCAACAATGGGTAGGGAGGCTTGCGAGCACGCCGCAAGAACTGCCGTAGACCCACAACACTCAGGGCTTGTCTACCTAGCGTGTGAAGCCTGGATTCGGCGGACTGCGCGGAAGAAACCATCACTGATTCGACGGGCAGAAAGGCGATTCTCAGCAATGCATCGTGAAGCGCTAAGAGGGCACAGTGAGAGACACAGAACACTGCTGGCCATCCACTGCATCCTGACCTATCTCCAGCCGTCTCGACTATGTCTTGCCACTGGGTCCAGATAGGCCGGGACGAGAGAGTGAGGCTGACGACCTGCACAACTCTCCCTCACTTTAATCCAAGTCAAGCGCAAGTCATGACTTCAAACCCAACGCGGAAGAAAGTGATGGTGCTCAACCTTGGCACACGGAACGTGAGAACTCTGCGAGATAACATCAAGGCAGACAGACCAGAGAGAAGAACTGCACTGGTTGCAAAAGAGCTAGCTCGCTACAACGTGGACATAGCAGCTGTCAGCGAAACACGCCTAGCAGACAAGGGCCAGCTGACAGAACGTAGTGGTGGATACACGTTCTTCTGGAGCGGTCGCAGCAGCGCTGAACGTCGAGAAGCAGGTGTGGGATTTGCCATCAATTCTAACCTCGCCCATAAACTCACCAAGCACCCAGAGAGCATCAACGACCGCCTGATGACACTTCAGCTCCCACTTGCAAACAAGAAGAGTGCTACGCTGATTAGTGCCTACGCTCGCACCATGACCAACCCAGATGGCATTAAAGACAAGTTCTATGAAGAACTCGACGCCCTCATCTCAGCAATCCCACAGTCAGAGAAGCTCATCATTCTCGGGGGCTTCAATGCCAGAGTATGGACAGACTACCAAACCTGGGAAGGGATCACTGGAAGACACGGCACTGGCAAGTGTAACAACACCGGCCTTCTGCTCCTCAAGACATGTGCCACACACGACCTTGTCATCACCAACACCCTGTTCCGCCTACCCACCCGTAAGAAGACATCATGGATGCACCCACGCTCGAAGCACTGGCATCTGATTGACTACATCATCACCAGGAAGAGGGACAGGATGGATGTCAGAGTGACGAGAGCCATGTGTGGTGCCGACTGCTGGACCGACCACCGCCTCGTTGTGTCCAAGTTCAGGCTTCGCATTCTGCCCATGAGAAGACCCCAAGGGCAGAAGACTGCAGAGAGGTTGAATGTCTCCAAGCTGAAAAGCAGCAGGGTTGCAGAAGAATTCGTCGATGACCTTGAAGGCAGACTGCCAGACACACCACAGGAAGACGGGACCAGCGTTGAGGGACAGTGGACAGCCTTCAGAGACGCTGTCTACACTACCGCCCTCGAACATCTCGGACAAGCAACCCGAAGAAACCAAGACTGGTTCGATGAGAATGATGAAGAAATACAGGCACTACTAACGGAGAAACATCAACATTACAGAGCGCATCAGAACGACCCCACGTCGCTAGCCAAGAAAGATGCCTTTACCAACGCAAGAAGAAAGGTGGAGAAAAAACTTCGCGAGATGCAGGACAGCTGGTTCAGCAAGAAGGCCGATGAAATCCAGGGCTATGCAGACAGCCACGACATAAAGCGCTTCTACGATGCGCTTAAGGCTGTATACGGACCCCAGTCCTCCAGCTCCTCACCCATCCTCAACGCAGATGAGACGCAGCTGCTGACAGAGAAGAAGCAGATTCTGGATCGGTGGGCTGAGCACTTTAACAACGTCCTTAACCGCCCTGCCGACATCAACGACGAGGCCATTGCCCGCTTGCCCCAGGTAGAGATCAACAAGAACCTCGACACCCTCCCCACAGTAGATGAAGTCAGGAAGGCAGTGAAGCAACTCTCCTGTGGCAAAGCGCCAGGACCCGATGCAATCCCTGCTGAGGTATACAAAGCAGGAGGCCCTGTCATGATGCAAAAGCTGACTGTACTCTTCCAGTCCATGTGGAAAAAGGGACAGGTCCCGCAACAGCTGAAAGATGCCAGCATAGTCCACATCTGCAAGAGGAAAGGCAACCACCAGTCTTGCGACAACCACCGAGGCATCTCCCTCTTGTCCATTGCGGGGAAGATTCTGGCCCGCGTCCTGCTCAACCGCCTTCTCCAACATCTTGAGCAAGGTCTGCTCCCAGAAAGCCAGTGCGGCTTCCATGCTGAACGTGGGACCGCGGACATGATTTTTGCTGCGCGCCAACTCCAGGAAAAATGCCAGGAGCAACACAGCGACCTCTTCGTGACCTTTGTCGATCTAACCAAGGCTTTCGATATGGTCAGCAGAGAAGGCTTGTGGAAGATCATGGAGAAGTTTGGCTGCCCCAGCAAGTTCATCACAATCGTCCGGCAGTTCCACGACGGTATGATGGTGAAAGTTCTGGATGATGGCGACGAGTCGGAGGCCTTCCCAGTGACAAATGGCATCAAACAAGGCTGGGTTCTTGCCCCGACTCTGTTCAGTATGGTATTCTCTGCCATGCTGACAGATGCCTTTCGTAACTACGAAGAAGGAATCCACGTCAGATACAGGACTGACGGCAGGTTGTTCAACCTTAGGCGCCTGCAGGCAGTTACAAAGGTGCAAGAGACTGTCATCAGAGACTTCTTGTTTGCTGATGACTGCGCACTCAACGCCAGCACAGAGCAGGAGATGCAGCGTGAAATGGACTGCTTCTCACAAGCCTGCGACAACTTCGGTCTCACTATCAGCACCAAAAAGACCGAAGTTATGTACCAGCCTGCCCCAGGAAAGCTATACCAGGAGCCGCGCATCACGGTGAAGGGCCAGAACCTCCAGGCAGCCGACAACTTCACCTACCTGGGCAGCATACTCTCTCGCGCAGTGAACATAGACGCTGAAGTCAACAACAGGATTGTCAAAGCCAGCGCCGCCTTTGGGAGACTCCGTGAGAACGTCTGGGAGCGGAGAGGACTCAGCCTTACCACCAAGCTGAAGGTCTACTGTGCAGTGGTCCTTACCACCCTCCTTTACGCCAGCGAGACCTGGACTGTCTACAGCAGACACGCCAAACAGCTCAACCACTTTCACCTGAGCTGTCTCCGCAGACTCCTCCACATCAGGTGGTAGGACAAAGTCCCCGACATGGAAATCCTGGAACGAGCTGGGCTCTGCAGCGTCTACACCCTCCTGCTGAAAGCCCAAGCCAGGTGGGCTGGACATGTGGTCAGAATGCCAGACAGCCGATTGCCTAAGCAGCTGCTTTACGGAGAACTGTGTCAGGGCAAGCGCTCAGTCGGGGGGCAGAAGAAACGTTACAAAGATTGCCTGAGAGCGTCCCTCAAAGGCCTGGGTGTTAACATCAACACGTGGGAGATGCTTGCCCTCGACCGTCCAGCTTGGCGCAGCAAGATCACCACAGGAGCCCGTGCAGCTGAAGTCAGGCGCATCATCGAGGCGCAACGAAAGCGTGCTGTGCGCAAGGCCCGAGCAGCATCCACTGCCACGACAGCATCCACCCACTTGTGTCCTACATGTGGGCGAGCCTTCAGGGCACGGATTGGCCTCATCAGTCACCTCCGGACCCACAGCCACAAATCTCCCATTTGACTTTGAAGCCATGGTCATCTTCGACTACGAAGGACGAACAACAACAACAACAATAATACTGATTCTGTCTAGCTGCATCAGCGTCTGGTACCGGGTGGGGGGGGGGTGAGAGTTGGGGGCTGGGTGATTAATGCACAGGATCGAAGTACGCTGCAGGGAGCTGTAAACTCTGTCAGCTCCCTTATGGACACTACCCTTCGTGGTACCCAGGTCAGCTTCAAAAGACCATGCCTCAAAAAATACAGTGTCCATCATTAAGGACCCCCATCACCCAGATCATGCCTTGTTCTCATTGCTACCATCAGGAAGGAGGTACAGAAGCCTGAAGGCACACACTTAGTGATTCAGGAACAGCTCTTCCCCTCTGCCGTCCGATTTCTGAATGAACTTTGAACCCGTGAACACTACCTCACCACTTCTTTATTTCAGTTTTTGCACTACTTATTTAACTATTTTATATATATACTTACCATAATTCAGAGTTTTTTTTTCTATACTTATCATGTATTGCATTGTACTGCTGCCACAAAGTTAACAAATTTCGCGACATATGCCAGTGATAGCAACAACATCAAAGTTGCTGGTGAACGCAGCAGGCCAGGCAGCATCTGTAGGAAGAGGTGCAGTCGACCTTTCAGGCCGAGACCCTTCGTCAGGACTAACTGAAGGAAGAGTGACGGAACGTCGTCTCCGCACCCCGCTGCCCACGGGAGGACTGCAGTGAGGAGGAGTCTGTGACCCACCTCTTTGCACACTGTCAGTTCGCAGAGAAGGTCTGGAGGAGGATGGACGGGCTAGTGTCACGTTTTATCCCCAGCAGCTGCGTAACAGAGGACTCTCTGATCTACAGGCTGTTCCCGGGGACGCACACGGAGACCAACATCCGGTGCTGCTGGCAGATCATCAACTCGGTGAAAGATGCTCTTTGGTCGGCCGAAACTTGATGATCTACCAGCACGTGGAGATGTCCGTGGGAGAATGCTGCCAACTGGCACATTCTCGGCTGCAGGAGTACGTGCTGAGGGACGCACTGAAACTCGGTGCAGCCACCGCAAGGGCCCGGTGGGGAAGGACCACAGTATAGGTTTCTCCACCCGTGGGAGTGGGAGGGGTCGGTGGGCGGGGAGTATACCCCTCAACAATGATATGGTAAGCTGAACTACTGGAGTGCCACGTGGGTGGCTATAAATACGGATATGTACCAAGTATAATGGAAACGTATGTAAAGGATGAAAAGTTATTGAATGGTTTATTGTATATATTTATTTTTGAATAAAGTATATTTTGAAATAAAAAAAAGAGTGAGTAAGGGATCCCTTGCTCACTCTTCCTTCAGTTAGTCCTGACGAAGGGTCTCGGCCTGAAACGTCGACTGTACCTCTTCCTACAGATGCTGCCTGGCCTGCTGCGTTCACCAGCAACTTTGATGTGTGTTGCTTGAATTTCCAGCATCTGCAGAGTTCCTGTTGTTTCCGGTGATATTAAACCTGATTTTGATTCTCATTCTAATAACTGATAAAGCTGCAACAGTTTGTTCTAAAGATGAGGTCTACACAAATAGAGAGATACAAACTAATGAGGTCTATACAAATAGAGAGATACAAACTAATGAGGGCTATAGGGAGGGTAAATGCAAGCAGGCTTTTTCCCCACTGAGGTCGGGTGGGACGACAACTAAAGGTCATGGGTTAAGGGTGAAAGGTAAAAAGTTTAAGGGGAACATGAGGAGAAACTTCTTCACTAGTACAAGTGGTGCATGTGAGCTCGAATTCAATGTTTAAGAGAATTTTGGATCAGTATATGGATGGCAGGGGTTTGGAGGGCTATGGTCCCAGTGCAGGTCAATGGGAATAAGAAGTTAAAATGTTTCAGCACAGACCTGATGGGCCGAAGGGCTTGTTCCTGTGCTGTACTTTTCTATGACTCTATGTTTGAACCCCTCAATTTTCTCTCTCTGCTTCCACATCACACAAAAGATTTTTTAAAAAGTCAGTTGATAAAAAACACCAACGGGCAGAATTTTCCTCTAGCACTGTGTCCTTACTCCAAAGTTATTGCATCAAGTAAGAGGTTGCAAGCTTTTAGAGAAATTAAACAGGCCAGAATTCCTTTCCTTACAATGGACAAGGCTGAAGGAGACAGCCACACGGAGACCCTGCAGACGAGGAAAGAACCGGACAAGGAACTCAGTCACTCAACAGAATCTAACGGAAGGGCTGGTGAGAACACGAAATGAGAAGCAGTTCCAGCTAACAACACTAGAACATTAGTGGGGAGATGAGGTAAACACCTGGGGAAGAAAACCTGTTTCTGGTAATCGAAAAATTGTGGAGGAGGCAGAAACACAAACGTGAATCAGTAGTTCACTGAACAGTTTCTATCCTGTAAACTCAAAACTTGGCACTGTAGGAATTACCTTCATAGTACAAGAATGTTATCAATACATTCATGAGTTTTGGACACATAGGGCTCTTCAGCTGTGGTTGGCAGCTCATCTGGAAGGAAAACTCTGTTCTCAAACCTCCACTGCCTTGTGACTACACCCACTCATGGGGAAGGCTTCGCGAGTAAGGTCCAAGGGAAAAATCCAGAGCTGGAGTCCCTAAGACCATCCTATGTTGAGTTCAACACTGACTGGCAGCCCCTGTGACACTGCTGGTGCCAAACTGTATTGGTCTCTGCTGTTGCTTTGGATTCATCAGATGTGTGGAGAGGAGGAGCCTGCTGCACGGGCAACAGCCTGCTCTCCATTTCATACTGCCCTGTCTAGACAGCTAGTGTGCAATATCCATGTTTGACCCTGACTGATGAATGCCTCAACTCAACTCAGCATCAGTGAGTCAGAATACTCATTGGTGCAGTAGTAAGACACAGACCGTATTCTAGATCTGATCACCTTCCAGCATGTCATCAAACTTTCAGCATCCAAAGTATTCGTACTTTGGTAAGAAATTTCCTTTGAACTTTGAAGATGCTCAGCCACAGAACTCCTCCAGCAGAGAGCTTGCTGTTCCATCTGCAACAGATGACAAAACTGGAAGTATCTTTCTCTCACGGACTGCCGTATTCAGGGAGCTGCCTCATCATCACCCCTTCTCAAAGATGGCACCCCCCCCCCCATGCAGAATGCATTTCCACCAGAGCTGAAGAAAAATGGCATTCCACGACCCTTTGAATAAATCTGGATGTACGGACCCAGTTTAACAGGTTGCATTGCCCCGGGATCTCTGGAGACCTGTTTATGGATGCTATCTGAACCTTTATACATTGCCGGTGCAGGCCTGTCATGGCGATACTGACCAGGCAAGATAAAGAAGGGCTTAAACCAGGGGTTCCCAAACTTTTTTATGCCATCAACCCTTATCATTACCCAAGGGGTCTGTGGACCCCAGATTGGGAACCCCTGGTTTAAACTAACTTGGTAGGGGAAGCAAAGAGATAGGTCTGAGGATGGGGCAGTAGGTTTACAAACAGAGGCAGTGTGTACTGAAACCGTCAGGAAGGACAAGCAGATGACAGGACAAAATTGCAGTTGGATGAATTGAAGTGTAACATGGGGACAAAAATCAAAAGGGCAATGACTACTGGACTGGAGGTGTTAAATTTGAATACACGCAGTATGTGGAATAAGGTAGCGCAGGTAGAGATTGGCAGGTGTGATGTTGCGGGCATCACTGAGTCATGGCTGAAAGAAGTTAGGAGCTTAACATCCAAGGACACACCTTGTATCGAAAGGATAAGCAGGTAGGTAGAGGGGCTGGGTGGTTCAGTGGGTAAAAAACGAAATGAAATCCTTAGAAAGAGGTGACATGGGATTAGTAGATGTAGAATCCTCGTGGGTAGAGTTAAAAAACTGCAAGTGTAAAGAGATCCTGATGGGAGTTATATACAGGCTTCTGAACGGTAGCCAGAATGTGGGCTACAAATTACAATGGGAGATGGAAAAAGCATGTCAAAAGGGCAATGTTATGATAGGGTGGATTTTAATATGCAGGTAGATTGGGAAAATCAGGTTGGTGTGGGATCTCAAGAGATAGACTCTGTAGAATGCCTACAAGATGGCATTTTAGAGCAGCTCGTGGTTGAGCCAACTCAAGGAAAAGAAATTCCGGATTGGGTGTAATGAACCAGATTTCATTAGAGACCTGGGGGAAATTCTGAAGGTGCTGGATAGAAACATCCAAAAGGTGAAGAAGTATTCTAAAGGGAGGCCAAAGCAACTATGGTTGACAAGGAAAGTCAAAGACAAGAGGATGTTGCATACTTGGAAGGTGCCACACATGAGGCTGCTACAAGAGCCCGTGGCATTACAAGAGAGATACTAGTATGGATATAAGATTGGTGGCTGGCAGGAGGCAAAGAGTGGGAATAAAAGGAGCCATTTCTGATTGATTGCCAGTGACTACTGGAGTTCCACAGGAGTCAGTGTTGGGAACGATTCTTTTCACATTATAACAATGATTTGGATGACAGAATTGATGGCTTTGTGGCCAAATTTGCGGATAATATGAAGGAAGGTAGGGGGGCAAGTAGTATTGAGGAAGCAGAGAGTCTTGAAAGTCTTGAGTGTGGAGAATGTGGACAGAATGGGACAATGACTGGGTGGGAGAGGGAAACGAGCAGTGACCGCAGGGGAGAGAGGGACAGGTATGGAGGGTAAGAATAGTAATATCTAAGAGGCCTCGAGGCAGACACGATAGAGGGATGAGGACTGTGGCCAGGCAGAGGCAATCAGTTTAAATTGCCATCGTGGTCAGCATAGACATTGTGGGCTGAAGGGCCTGTTCCTGTTCTATATTTTCTGTGTTTCCCTGTTTAAAAAGTACTTTGATGAAAATCTAATGTGCTATAATCTACAAGGCACCAGGAGAAGTACTAGGATGTGGGTCCTGACAACTTTTTTTTAACTCAGCTGAACGAACACTAGCATACACATATGATCATCATCTTTGCTATGCATTCTATAATTTCATTTTACAATTAAATATACTACAAAATGTACTCTGTATTTATCCTACTGAACCATCTCATGAATTCTTAGTCACAGAAAAGTACAGCACAGAAACAGGCTCTTCAGCCCATCTAGTTCATCCTGAACCAGTTAAACTGCCTACTCCCAATGACCTGCACTGGGACCATAGCCATCCATATCCCTGCTATCCATGTACCTATCCAAACTTCACTTAAACATTGAAATTGAAATCGCGTGCACCACTTCTGCTGGCATCTCATTCCACACTCTCACGACCCTCTGAGTGAAGAAGTTTCCCCTCATGTTCCCCTTAAACTTTTCACCTTTCATCCTCAACACATGACCTCTGGTTGTAGTCCCACCCAACCTCAGTGGAAAAAGCCTACTTGCATTTACCCTATCAATACCCCTCATAATTCTGTGTACCTCTATCAACTCTCCTCTTGATTGAAGGAGGGAGCTGAACAACAAGATTTTAACAAAGTTCCATCTGAAAGACTTATCACCAACTCTGCATTAGAACAGAAATAATTACACACTGACCTGCTTTTCAGTAATGGATTTGCGATCACAAGATCATCACTAATTCCAATGGAATTTCATCCCAAAATTTAATCACCAGCCAACATAGGTAATAATTTGTTGAGCAAACAGGAAATTTGGAAAATATTGATGCCTAAAAACACTGCTTTAACTCTTACACATCAGGACTGGAACATATCAAGATGTAACATATCAAATACTGTTAAAGTTTAACTCTAACGATTGCAAAATACAAAGATTGGTTTAAGTTACAGTAATATTTTGATACTTCTGAAATTAATCATTGCCAAAAGCAAAATATAATATTCATCAATAACCTAAGCTATGTTGTGAAGAGTTTCATTAAGACTTGGTATATAGGTTGGTCAGGTAAACAGGAACTCACGGCTCTGGAGTGTAGAAAGGATCGGATCCGTGGCGCACGTACTGGGTGCAGTGGAAAACCCGGAAAGCTAGTCCAGCTAAGAAGTCTCTTGGGGACAAATATCCAGCCACTGGCCGCAGCACAAAGCCTGATCGTTCTGGAAAATTCAGATGTGAAACAGCTTGTTAAATTCAGTCTATTAACAGGAAATCCATAAACCAGCCATTAATAAGACCCTAATTTTGGGAATGAACTTCAAAACATACTGCAGTTGAGACAGAAAAAAAACAGCTTGATTTACTTGAGATAATTTGCAATTATTAGTAAGCATATTCATTTCTGGGAGAAATTGTGTTAAAATAATTGATATCACATTAATATACACAGGTCTGTTCTATGTTACCCAAGAAACTACAACTTCCCAGTCCACGCTCCAATCCACTCACCTGTCTGGTTTGGGTTTTGGGGTCAGAGAGCAAACCTCAGGTATAGCGAAGTGAGTAGTTAGAGACCTCAGGAGCAGGTGAGATGGATGACAAAAGTCCAGTTGTGTAAGTGGGTTTAATATTTAGGCCATTTGGGCTATCACAAATTGGTTGGTGTTTTTTGTTATGTTATGTAACTTCAAAACATTAAACTAATTGAAAGGAAGAGATGGGAGTCCGAGAATGCGGGTCTAACTTCGAGTTCACTTTTAAGCAAGGCATGCACATATCACATGATAGTGTGATGACATATGATATTCATGTATTTTTATATACAACCCATAATGAATGATTTGAACAAACGAGAATCAAACTATATTATATACACACATTACTCAAATATCATTGAAATATTAAATACACATTTTTCTCAGTGAGTCATAAGGAGTTACAGCATGAAGAGAGGCTTTTCAGCCCATCGAGAATGCACTTGACCAATCCCACATCAATCCCATACTGGGAGGAGGAGAAGATGGCGGCGCGATGCAGCGCGCGCGGCCTCTCCGGTGATGAATATCTATTATCTGTCAAGTAGGAGGCCGTGCACAATTCTGATTTGATAGAGGCAGACATGAGAGCACGGAGGAACATCTGGTTAAACTTCTGAAATACCTGCTTCGCTGACGTTGCTACTGTGTGATCCGAAATCTCCGGAGGGGAAGGCCCCGAATCCTCAGCTTTGCCTGTTTCTTGGCGGCCGGGGCCAGGGTCGAAGTGCTCCGCAGAGACGGTGCTCGGTGCTCGGTGTCGGAGGGCTGGTCGGAGGCTCGAAGTTTTCGGACAGACTCAGAGTCAGACTGTGGTCAGGTGCTTCCAGGATGCTGCATCGGCAAGTTTGCAGCGCTGGAAGCTCATGGCAGGGAGAGTTTCTCCCTTCTACTGTCTGCGTGAGATGTTGGGGCTATCGGGACTTTGAGACTTTTTTTTACCGTGCCCATGGTCTGCTCTTATCAAAATACGGTATTGCTTTGCACTGTTGTAACTATATGTTATAATTATGTGGTTTTGTCAGTTTTAGTCTTGGTCTGTCTTGTGTTTCTGTGTTATCATTCTGGAGGAACGTTGTATCATTTTTTAATGCATGCATTTCTAAATGACAATAAACGAGGACTGAGTGTCCTCATAACCTAATCTAATGTTCCCCATATTCCGACCAAATTCCCTACGTTCCTCCAGATTCAGCTACACACCTTAGGGACAATTTACAGTGGTCCAGTTCATCTACTAATGCACAGGTCTTCAGGATGAGAGTAGAAACCAGAGCAGCAGGAAGACCAGGTTCTATACTGCGCCCAACATATTGCTGCAATCCTGAAGGAGGCGTATCAGTAATTATACTTCGTAAGGAATTTCAAGTGATTTGCTATGTCACCAAAGACCCCAGCTGATTTGTACAGTTATACTTTGGAGAGCATTCTGGCTAATTGGATCACCTCTTTTCTCCAATGTCCACTTTCCTCTCCTATCAGATTCCTTCTTCTCCAGCCTATTGTCTTTTTTACCTATCACCTCCCAGCTACATATTTCATCTCCCCTCCCCCACCCATCTGGCTTCACCTTTCACCTTCTAGCTCAGTCTCCTTCCCCACCCCCACCTTTTTATTCTGCAATCTTCCCCCTTCCTTCTCAGTCCTGAAGAAGGATCTTGGCCCGAAACATCAACTGTTTATTCAATTCCACAGATGCTGCCTGACCTGCTGAGTTCCTCCGGCACTTTGTGTGTGTTGCCCTGGATTTCCTGCAAATGTAGAATCTTTGGTGTTTGTGGTTCCTTCACGGCCTGGTATGGAGGCTCCATTGCACAGTATCACAAAGAGCAGCAGAGGATTATAGACATCTCCGTCATAGCCACTAATCTCACCAGCATCGAGGATGTCTTCGAGAGGCAATGACTCAAGAAAGCAGCAGCCATCATTACCGACAGACTCTCATCCTCTGTTCTCATTACTATAATCAGGGAGGAGGTACAGGAGCCTGAAGACCCACACTCAGTGTTTTAGGAACAGCTTCTTCCCCTCTGTCATCAGATTTCTGAATGATCCCAAGAACCTATGAACACTATCTTATTATTCCTCATTCACACAATTTATTTTTTTTATTTTTTATTGTAACCTATAATGATTTTGTATGTTTTCCACTATACCGCTGCTGTAGAATAACAAACTTTGTGACTCTAGCCACAGGGAGCAAACCCCACTCAGACAGTACCGGGGGTGGGTTCTGAACCCAGATCTTTGACACTGCGAGACAGCCACAGTACCCGCTGCACCAAGGTAACACCCCCGGAAAGCAGCTGAAATCCCCGCAATCACAACAATGTTGTCACCGCACAACTTGCACCAAGCAGGAAATGAACGCGGGTCAGGGTCAGAATCAGAATCAGGTTAAATATCACCGGTGCATGTCATGAAATTTGTTGTCTTTGTGGCAGCCAGTAGTGCCATACATAATAATAGGGGGAGAAAATGAATTAAACCGTGCATAAATAACAATTAAAAAGCAGTGATATTCATGGGTTCAATGTCCATTCAGAAATCTAATGGCAGAGGGGAAGAAGTTATTCCGGAATCGTTGTGTTAACCTCCTTCCTGACGGTAGCAATGAGAACAGGGCACGACCTGGGTGATGGGGTCCTTAATGATGGGTGCCACCTTTTTGAGGCATCGTTCTTTGAAGATGTCCTAGTTATTATGGCATAGTCTCCCTTTTTGTAGGCAATAATTCTACCCCTGAACCACCAATGCTGTCAAATACCTTTCAAAAATGCAGACACGTCTTCCAGTTGAGGGATATTATCCTCTCTGTAGCCACAGTACTTGGTTAGGAGGGGGAAATTCTTCAGGTACTCTTGGCATGCGTGAGTTGGATAAAGCTTTGTCAGCTCTCTGAACACCATTCCCCAGGTTCGAACTTCTTCTTCGGTATATTCAACTCTAGGAATAGGCTGGCCACTAGAGGGCAGTAAGTGGACGTGTTAGCAAACAGAGTAAATCTCACCAGATTGAAAGTTTAATATTGCTATAATTACATGCACTGAAAATTCATTTTGAAAAGTTATAAATTTTCAATGATTTAATCCACCTATCCTCTCCATTCGCCCATTATTCACACACTTCTTCTACCTCCTTCCCTTTATTCCATGATCCACTGTTCTCTCCTATCAGATTCTATCTTCTTGGGTCATTTCCACCTATCAGCTCCCAGCTTCTTGCATCATTCCCACCCTGCTCGCTCCCTCATCAGCCCATCACTCCCTCACCTGGAGCCACCTCTACCCCACCTTTTCATACTCACTATCTCCCCTCTTTCTTTCCACCCCATCGACACAAAACATCAACCATCCTCTTCCCTTCCGTAGATGCTGCCTAACCTGCTGAATTCCTCCAGCTCCTTTATGTATTGTTGAAGACAAACAGAGATGGGTTTTTACAGGTTAAGGGAATAAAGAAGTGCAAGGTTAGTATAGAAAAGTGGGTTTTCATTATAAGATCAGCCAGGAGTATTGAACAGTGGAGGAGACATTATGTCTTCATGTCTCCCTTGAACTTATGAAATCCATTTTGAAACTTGTGTTCTTTTGGCGGTGTCAGCACCACATAAAGTGAGCTGAAACCCTTGGAGAACTAATTCTTTTCAAACAGTGGTCTTCTCCAGGGAAGTCCCGGGAATCGAGGATGATTTACTCCCACTCTGGTCCAACGGGCTCTGAAATGGTTGATGAAGCCAGTGTGGGAATTGGAGACCAACCAGAGATGGGGGCAGGAGATGGACGTCAGGGTTGGAGGTGGATAGTTTGTGAGGCGATCCATTCCTCCTGCTCGTACAGCCTTGTGTTTTTCCCTGCCATCCCAAATGTTTCTTCTCCACTTTGAACAGTCACGGGCCAGGATTTCCCTGAACCAGTCGGGGAGTTCAAAGAGACTTTGAGCACATCTGGTAACCTCTTTCCTCGAGCAGAGAGCAGAATACCTATTCTGGTGTCAGGCATGAATTGACATTGCCTGTCCAACATAACTTCGAGTTCTGATTTACGGTCTTCTACCCAAATCATTCACTCATTTCTCTTTCCACTCATACTGCTCGAGTGCTTCTGACGTACCAGGATTTCCACCAGTTCTCATTATCATAGATACATACACTGCCAACGTGAGTCTGGCTAGACATCGCAGGAATTCTGTCTGTGTGAAAAGAGACAAAATCCTCAAGCTGGGTGTACACTTCAGGGGTGGTATCCTGGAGCCACTTTTCCATCAGGATGAGCACGCAGCTATCCCTCATCTCTCCCTAATTCAATCTCAGATGCAGGTAATCTCGTTTATTTTCCAGCGATCCAATGTTTGAAAGCAGAATCGGTGGGAGAAATGGCCTGAAAAGCTTCACCTTCGGCCTTGCACGAATACCAGGCCGTACTCCATCGATGCCTTTGCTACATACTTGCTGGCCAAAATCCTTTTGGTAGATCTATACTGCAACTCTTTACATCAACTGGAGATGAGCAATTTAAATGAAATTTCCCCAGATCAAGTGCCTGCCTCTCTCCTTGCCCGTCACTTCTGATGTGGTCTCCTCTGGCTGGCCATAGCAGATGACAACACAGCACGCAATAAGCACCAGCTGCAGAGCGTATCTGCTGCCACTAGTGAGGTAGGCTTGCATTACTTGCAGCTCTTATTATCTAGCAGTGTCTTGTGATCTTGAGAAAGATGTAAAGGATGAACAATCACACCATTAGTTGGAGCCAGAATGGATACAGCAACCAGACATCTCGCCATCTTTCAATCACAGAGTGGTTGTGTGTATTACACGGGCATATCGTCCCTTCGTTATGTACTGTGTCGCATGACGTGACAATCATGGTCTTGCCATGACCATGATTTCTACACAAGTGGTTTGCCATTGCCTTCTTCTGAGCAGTGTTTTTACAAAACGGGTGGCCCCACCCATTACCAATACTCTTCAGAGATTGTCTGCCTGGCGTCAGTGGTCGCATAACCAGGACTTGTGACGTGCATCAGCTGCTCGTACGACCATCCACCACCTGCTCCCGTGGCTTCACGTGACCCTGATTTGGTGGGGGGAGGGGGGTTAAGCAGGTGCTACACCTTTCGCGAGGGTGACCTGCAGGCGAGTGGAGAGAAGAAGTGCCTTACACCTCCTCTGGCAGAGAGGTATCTCCAACCTGCCACCACACATGCCCATTTGCTCGGTATAATTGTGCAGTAGGTCCAAAGGTTGGCACGGAATCATTGAGCAAAGGGCCTGTGTTGTTCTAAATGAACTGTATGCTCTTGGACTACTGTGAAACACAATGCAACTGAGCACACTTCAATTTCTGAATATACTTAAGTCATAAGTGATTAGGACTTGTGCTTGTCTATCCATGGACGGTTGCTTAACTGAAGGAACAGCATGGAAGCTCCTTCTATAGCTATATGGCCAACAAGAAGAGATAAGGTGCATAGATCTACAATTAGGTGAAATTGCATCAGTCACAGTAAAGTCCTTTGCCAACGCTTTTGAGCAATTTTGCCTTCAGAGCCCACATACACTGTCCAGTGTGCAGGGAGATACAATATTCCAGAGGTATCCTATGAAAGTACTGGATGTGTAATCACTGGTGGTAACTTGACATCCAAATCCACAATCGTAACCTATGTGATCTTCCCTTGGATAGTTCTCTAAATCAGAGTAATTTAGTTCTGAAAGACCTCAGGCCCTCATTAGAGCCACATCAGCTTCCAAAGGTGTGACCTCCATGGTTGCTTTTCCTGCACACTCACCGGCCAAAGTCCCGTGGTGGATCTATTCTGCAATGCGTTACGTCAGCCAGAGATGAACAATTTAAATGAAGTCTCCCAAAGTCAAGTGCCTGCAAGAAACATAGTCAGCTCCATCACAGGGACTAGCCTCTAAAGTATTCCAGGACAACTTCAAGGAGTGATGTCTCAAAAAGGTGGCGTCCATCATTAAAGACCACCACCACCCAGGACATGTCCTCTTCTCATTGTTACCAGCAAGAAGGAGATAATCATCAAGAAGGCACACATTCAGTGATTCAGGAATGGCTTCCTCCTCTCTGCATCTGATATCTGAATGGACATTGAACCCATGAAGACTGCCTCAATACTTTCTTTTTATTTTTATTTTTGCACTATTGATTTAATTTAATTATGATATATATATTTACTGTAATTCGTGGGTTTTCTCTATTATTATGTATAGCATTGTACTGTTGCCCATTTCATGACATTTGCCGATGATATTAAACCTGATTCTGAATCCTGCGCACTTTAGATTCATAGTTTGTAGAACAACCTCCAGTAACAGTCACTCATTACCCAACAGAAAACCTGTTAGACACACAAGCTTTATATTGGGACAAAGCCATTGTAACCAATATTAAGGACTATGTGACAAGCTGATCTACAAATTTTTACTGTCTTGTTATCTTCTAACACTTACATTTTGTAATTCATGGCAACATCCACGAAATACTTTCTTCGCCCTCTGTAGACATTATCTTTAAAACCCTGTCAACAAAGAGATTCAAGACTGTATTTACTCTTTAACAGTAGTAAGAGTGAAACTCTGAGGACCTTCACATTGATGTATGTATTACACTGTGTATGCAGCTAAAAATAGAACACTTTAAAGGGTATCACAGAACATGGCAATGTTAACTGAGCAAGGGTTATTTCTGTGCTAAAAGCCAGGTGAATTAACACTCAGTAACCACTTTATTAGGTACAGGAATGGAACCCAATGAGATCTTCTGCTGCTGTAGCCCGTCCCCTTCAAGCTTTGAAATGTTGTACATTCCGAGATGCTCTTCTGCACAACGCTCCTATAGTGCATGCCTATTGCGTTACTGTCAGCTTCCTGTCAGCTTGAACCAGTCTGTCCATTTTCTTCTGACCTCTCTCATTAATAAGGCGTTTTCGCCCACAGAACTGCTGCTTACTGCATGTCTTTTTGTTTTTGGTTTTTTTTGGCACCATTCTCTGTAATATTTAGAGACTTTTGTGTGTGAAAATCCCAAGATATCAGCAGTTTCTGAGATACTCAAACTATCACGTCTGGCACCAACAATCTTTCCACGGTCAAAGTCACTTAAATCACATTTCTTCCCTATTCTGATGTTTGGTCTTAACAACAACTGAACCTCTTGACCATGTCTGCATGCCTTTATGCATTGAGCTGCTGCCATGCGACTAATTAAGTATTTGCATTAACAACGGGCGTACAGGTGTGTACGTAATAAAGTGGACATTGAGTGATATAGTAGACTTCAAAGTCAAAATAAACTTATTATCAAAGTACATATAGGTCATCACATATAACCCTGAGATTCATTTTCCTGTAGTCATACTCAGAAAATCTATAGAATATTAACTATAACAGGAACAATGAAAAATCAATCAGAGTGCAGAAGACAACAAACTGTGCAAATGCAAATATAAATAAACAGAAATAAATACTGAGAACATGAGCTAATGAGATAAAGAATCCTTAAAGTGAGATCATTGGTTGTGGCAACGTCTCAATGGATGGTCAAGTGAGTGTAGTTTTCCCCTTTTGTACAAGAGTCTGATGGTTGAGGGTAGTAACTGTTTGAGCCCTGAGGCTCATGTACCTTCTACCTGCTGTCAGCAGTGAGAAAAGAGCATGTCCTGGGTGGTGGGGGTCTCTGATGGTGGACGCTGCTTTCCTATGACAGTGTTTCATGTAGATGTGCTCAATGGTTGGGAGGGTTTTTACCCATGGTGTACTGGGCCGAATCAACTTCCTTTTGTAGAATTTTCCATTCAAAGTCATTGCTGTTTCCATACCAGGCCATAATGCAGCCAGTCAGTACACTTTCCACAATGGAGGTCGTGGAGGAGATTACACCATAAAAACGATTTCTAGTCCCTCACATTTTAATCATTTTCAAGAGAGCCCAAATTGGAATTTCCAGGATTCAGGAACAGTGAAAGAAATTGTGGAGCTTTAAGTGGGTATTTGCCACAACTGTACACAGCTTCAATGAGGTCACACAGTTTTGGTCTCATAGCAAAAAAAAAGTAAGAGCGGGTATACTTTCTTTCACAACCTGGTGTGGAAGTTGTCCTGTCCAAGACCGAAAGAAGCTGCAGAAGATCGTGAACACAGCACAGCACATCACACAAACCAATCTTCCATCCTTGGACTCACTTTACACCACACGCTGTTGGAGCAGTGCTGCCAGGATAATCAAGAACACAACCCACCCAGCCAACACACTTTTCGTCCCTCTTCCCTCCGGGAGAAGGCTCAGGAGCTTGAAGACTCATACGACCAGATTTGGGAACAGCTTCTTTCCAACTGTGATAAGACTGCTGAACGGATCCTGACCCAGATCTGGGCCATACTTGTTTTGAAGATTATGTTCAGAAGACTTTTTTTTTTTGGCTGAAGTATTCCTGTGGTTAAAGATTAAATGGATTGGGAAAATTTCTCTATGGTTTAGAAGAATAACAGTTGAACCCCTCAGCCGTCAGGCTCTTGAACCAAAGGGGATAAATTCACTCAACCTCATTTACCCCATCATTGAACTGTTCCCATAACCAATGGATTCACTTTCATTGATGCTTCATTTCACATTCCTGATATTTACTGTTTGTTCAGTATTTGCACAGTTTGTTGCCTTCTGCACTCTGGTTGAGCACCCTAGATGTGTGCTCTTTCATTGGCTCTGTTATGGTTATTATTCTATAGATTTATTGAGTATGCCCACAAGAAAATGAATCACAGGGTTGTATATGCTGACATATGTACTTTGATAATAAATTTACTTTGAATTTTGAAGATACTTTGAAACAAAAGATTTTGATGGGGGAAGCTGACAATGTCAACATTACGAGGCTACTTTCCCTGATCTGGGGCACATCTCGGAGAAAACAGAGTCACTTGTTCCTTTTCTTGTAGAACTGTGAATTGTTGGAAAGCCAGAGACCTGAGAACACTATATATCTAGGCTGAGATGAGCTCGGTAGTGAGGATCTTGCCATCTAAAGCCTAAGAAAAAGGGAAAAACCGCATAGATTAGGTGAAATAAAATGATTTCTGCAATATAGGGACGGTAGTTTAGTGGTTAGTACAATGCCTTGCAGTACAGGCAACCCGGGTTCACTTCCTGCCGGTCTGTGTAAGGAGATTGTATGTTCTCTCTGTGACTGTGTGAGTTTCACTGTCCCGGGTACTTCCGTTTTCTCCCACAGTCCAAAGACCTACTGGTTAGCAGGTTAATTGGTCATCGTAAATTTGATTAGGCTACGGTTAAATCAGGGGTTGCTGGGCAGCACAGTTCAAAGGGCCGGAAGGGCCTATTCTCTGCTCTATCTCACTAAATAAATAAATAGGGAATTGAGCAAGATGAGACCATGATTAGATCAGGAAAATCTAAATTAAACAGCTGAAAAATGTCACCAGTCTCCAGCGCCATCAGGTGGAAAATACTAATTCTACCTTGAACTTTATATCCCTCAGCTTAATATTGCTATGCTTATTTTGCCATGCAAGTTATGTAGACTTTATGTTAATTTATGTGTGTGTGATGTGCATTACTGCTACTGCAAAAAAGGTCTTTTTCATGGAATTTATACCCTCGGCATCCACAATGAAAATAAACTGCACCTTAGGCAAGTTTCAGTCGACACCGCTTGTGGATCGGACTCTTTAGTTCATGTTATGATGTGTGTCTGGTTTCAGGTCTCTGGTCGTTCCCATTTTGTTGCTATTAATTGGGGCAGCCTGCAGATAACAAGCAGCACAATGCTAGATTGAACCAAACTGAATATTGCCCGGACTCCTTCAGTGACTTTGTGCGTTAGGGTTTTCATATTTTGTGTTTCTTGCTCTTTTTTTTTGCATTTGCATTTTTTTGGGGGTTTGATGTTTTTCTTTGGAGGGGTTCCATGGTTTTCTTTGTTTTGTGGCTGTCTGTGAGAAGACAAATCTCAGGGTTGTATACTGCATACATGCTCTGATAATAAATGTACTTTGAATCTTAACTGACCAAGTAAGCTTGGTGTAAATGACCTGCGGCAACTCAGTGCATTCCTGTTGAATGTTAGGTGCTTCACCGCCAAAAGCAGAGATCAGAACCAGGAATGCCCAATCTTCCCTGCAGTCATTTCAGCTGTTGGAAATGTCTACACAGTTAAACCTTGCTACAGTTACTGGGATATGAGACAGCAGGTAGATTTGCAAGTGTTGTTTTTGCCTGTGTTTCCATGCAAAGTTATTATTGTCTGGAGTATATCCACCAGGTGGATTCCTGAGACGGAAAGACATTGATAATGTGGGTACTAAGAGCCTTCTGCGTGGGGTCCAGAAGTAACGAGCACAGATTCAGTCATTTCGAACTGAGAACAGGAGCAATTTCTTTGCTCAGAGTTATTAATTCTCGGCATTTTTGATGAGTTGTCAAAGACGTAACTGATAGATTTTTGGACTCTAAAGGAAATCGAGTACTCAGTGGTTAGTAAGTTGATGGAAAAGATCCTGAGAGACAGTATTTATGAACATTTGGAGAGGCATAATATGACTAGGAATACTCAGCATGGCTTTGTCAAAGGCAGGTCATGCCTTACAAGCCTGATTGAATTTTTTGAGGATGTGACTAAACACATTGATGAAGGTAGAGCAGTAGATCTAGTGCATATGGATTTCAGCAAGGCATTTGATAAGGTACCCCATGCAAGCTTATTGAGAAAGTAAGGAGGCATGGGATCCAAGGGGAACTTGCTTTGTGGATCCAGAATTGGCTTGCTTACAGAAGGCAAAGAGTGGTTGTCGATGGGTCATATTCTGCATGGAGGTTGGTGAGCAGTGATGTGCCTCAGGGATCTGTTCTGGGACCCCTACACTTCGTGATTTTTATTAATGACCTGGATGAGGAAGTGGAGGGATGGGTTAGTAAGTTTGCTGATGACACAAAGGTTGAAGGTGTTGTGGATAGTGTGGAGGGCTGACAAAAGGTTAGAGCCGGACATCGATAGGATGCAAAATTGGACTGAGAAGTGGCAGATGGAATTCAACCCAGATAAGTGTGAGGTGGTTCATTTTGGTAGGTCAAATATGATTGCAGAATATAGTATTAATGGTAAGACTCTTGGCAGTGCGGAGGATCAGATGGATCTTGGGGTCCGAGTCCATAGGACACTCAAAGCTGCTGTGCAGGTTGACTCTGTGGTTAAGAAAGCATACAATGTATTGGCCTTCATCAATCATGGGATTGAGTTTAAGAGCCAAGAAGTAATGTTGCAGCTATATAGGACCCTGGTCAGACCCCACCTGGAGTACTGTGCTCAGTTCTGGTTGCCTCACTATAGGAAAGATGTGGAAACCATAGAAAGGGTGCAGAGGAGATTTACAAGGATGTTGCTTGGATTGGGGAGCATGTCTTATGAGAATAGATTGAGTGAACTCGGCCTTTTTTCCTTGGAGCGATGTAGGATGAGAGGTGACCTGATAGGGATGTATGGGATGATGAGGATGAGAGGCATTGATCACGTGGATAGTCAGAGGTTGTTCCCAGGGCTGAAATGGCTAGAACGAGAGGGCACAGCTTTAAGGTGCTTGGAAGTAGGTACAGAGGAGATGTCAGGGGTAAGTTTTTTTACACAGAGGGTGGTGAGTGCATAGAACGGGCTGCTGGCAACAGTGGTGGAAGTGGATATGATAGGGTCTTTCAAGAGACTCCTGGATGGATACATGGAGCTCAGAAAAACAGAGGACTATGGGTAACCCTAGGTAATTTCTAAGATAAGGACATGTTCAGCATAGCTTTGTGGGCTGAAGGGCCTGTATTGTGCTGTAGGTTTTCTATGTTTCTATGTTTCTAGGTGGGAAACTGAACTTGAAGTACAGGATTGGTCATGATCTTCATAGGCCTTTGAGGAAACCTGTTGTTTCTATTTCTAGATACAGAATAAGACATTCTATTTCTTATTTTTACAGAATGTACAAATATTCTGACAGAACATTCGTAACATCTGGACCTGAGGCACAAATTCCACAGGGGTTCCAGATTTCTTCCCTGAAGCAAACATTTGCTCTGAAACTCTTAGGATATATAGCAAATATTAATTTCACCAGCAACTAATCTTCAAATTTGAATGTGGATTGCAGGTTGAGTTTAAAATATAGCTCAGAACAATTGGACCTCAGATGCCTGTATATGCATGAATGCAGCCTAGAGTCAGGAATTAACATTCATTTGGGTGTGTAGAGTATGGGTGTGAAGAAGGAGGTGTGTAAAAACTATATGCAATTCACAGGAAGCATTGTAGATACATAGTAACTATAGAATTGTCCTGCTGTTACCCTTGATCTTTAGCGTATAAAGATGTTATGTAATATTGGGCTGGGAGGCCTCTTCTTCCAAGAGTGTCTCAATATGATGCCTGCTGCTCATTTTTAGAACATAGAACATAGAAATCTACAGCACATTACAGGCCCTTCAGCCCACAATGTTGTGCCAACCATGTAACCTACTCTAGAAACTGCCTAGAATTTCCCAAGCACATTGCCCTCTATTTTTCTAAGCTCCATGTACCTATCTAAGAGTCTCTTAAAAGACCCTATTGTATCCGCCTCTACCACCATCGCTGGCAGTGCATTCCACACACCCACCACTCTGTGTGAAAAACTTACCTCTGACATCCGCCCGTACCTACTTCCAAGCACCTTATAACTATGCCCCCTCCTGTTAGCCATTTCAGCCCTTGGAAAAAGCCTCTGGCTATCCACACGATTAATGCCTCTCATCATCTTATACACGACTCATCCTTTGTCACTCCAAGGGCAAAAGGCCAAGCTCGCTCAACTTATTCTCATAAGACATGCTTTCCAATCCAGGCAACATTCTTGTAAATCTCCTCTGCACTCTCTCTATAGTATCCACATCCTTCTTGTAGTGAGGTGACCAGAACTAAACACATTACTCCAATTGGGGTCTAACTAAGGTCCTTAATTAGCTGTAACATTACCTCACGGCTCTTGAACTCAATCCCAGGGTGGATGAATGCACCTTCTTCCCAATTGCCTTCCTAACAACACTGTCAACCTGTGCAGCAGCTTTGAGTGTCCCATGGACACGAACTCCAAGAGCTTGTTGACCCTCCACACTGTCAAGAGTCTTACCATTAATATTATATCCTGTCTTCAAATTTGACCTACCAAAATGAACCACCTCACACTTATCTGGGTTGAACTCCATCTGCCACTTCTCAGCCCAGTTCTGCACCCTATCGATGTCCCGCTGTAACCTCTGACAATCCTCCAGACTATCCACAACACCCCCTAACTTTTGTGTCATCAACAAACTTACTAACTCACCCTTCTACTTCCTCATTCAGGTCATTTATAAAAATCACAAAGAGCTGGGTCCCAGAACAGATCCCTGCAGAACACCACTGGTCGCCAACCTCCATGCAGAATACAAAACATCCACAACCTCCTTTTGCCTTCTGTGGGCAAGTCATTCCTGGATCCGCAAGGCAAGGTCTCCTTGGATCCCATGCCTCATTATTTTCTTGCATGGGAAAGCTTACCAAATACCTTACTGAAATCCATATACACAACATCCACTGCTCTACCTTCATCAACGTGTTTTGTTGCATCTTCAAAGAATTCAATCAGGTTCTTAAGGCTTGACCTTCCCTTGACAAAGCCATGCTGACTATCCCTAATCAGGTTATGTCTCTTCAAGTTTTTGTTGATTAAAACACTTCTACATCCAGTAACTTCAGTATCTCTCCAGTGATTTTTTTTTTACATCACATAGAGATTTTTGCTTGTTCATTAGAAGCTCAGGACCACAATGCAGAATGACTTTGTGACTGGAAATTCAATCAAAGTCTTCATTTCTGGGCAAACACCAGAAAAAAAAAAGTGGACA
This sequence comes from Mobula hypostoma, assembly GCF_963921235.1. Lineage (NCBI taxonomy): Eukaryota > Metazoa > Chordata > Chondrichthyes > Myliobatiformes > Myliobatidae > Mobula > Mobula hypostoma. Next base: position 9,124,742 of record NC_086105.1, on the reverse strand, counting down.
TGAGAATTCCACTAGATGATTGAGAGAGGAACCTGGCTTCTGATTCTTGCCCTTGGCTTTATCTTTGGGTCATAATGACTTCAGCTGGAGCATGGCCCCGCATCTCTGGAGCAAGGATAAAAAATAAAACTGTCCAGTTACAGATATTACCCTCCTGAACCAGTGTGGATAACTTCACCCACCTCAACACTGAACTGACTCTACAACCTATGGACTCATTTTCAAGGAGTCTACAACTCATTACTGTATTATTTATTTACTTGTTTATTTTTTTATTTGCACAAGTTGTCACATTGCTGATTTGTCAGTCTTTATGTGTAGTTTTTCATTGTTTCTATTGTATTTCTTTGTTTTACTATGAATGTCTGTAAGAAATGAATCTCAAGGTACTATATAGTGACATATACATACATTGATAATAACATAGAAACATAGAAAACCTACAGCACAATAATGTGCCAAACATATACTTACTTTAGAAATTACCTAGGGTTACCCATAGCCCTCTATTTTTCTAAGCTCCATGTACCTCTCCAGGAGCCTCTTAAGAGACCCTATCATATCTGCCTCCACCACAGTCACCGGCAGCCCATTCCATGCACTCACCATTCTCTGCATAAAAAAATTACTCCTTACTTGAGTAAATTTATTTTTAACTTTGAACTTTGAACTTAGTGGGGACATAATGGGGTAGATTTAATTCTTGGAATGACTAGGCATTACAAATGAGAAGAGAGCTTATTTTCTGTACTTTGGATGGAATATGTTGGACACTCAGTGTAATCAATATCAAAATAGTTTTGTTCAAAGGTTCTCTCTGAAAATGAATCTCAGGGCAACTTTGTCAATAAAATTTACTTTGAACTTTGACCTTGAACTTCAAACTTTGACTTTGAGCTTTGAACTTTGACTTGGAACTTTGAAATTAGTCTGTATTAACTTTCCTGTGATTTGAAAATGGCTTTTTGCAAATACTCACTGGATGGTCTGCATCGAGCTCTGAACCATACATCAGGACTCTCTGGGAACTCGTATCTAATTCGGAAAGCTTTTTTGGAAACCAGACAATTTCACTCATCTCTAGAAAACACACATTAAAATAAAAGCATTAGCGCAGTTGATCCATCAAAATTATTGAATAACTGTCTAGTTATTAAACGGTTATTGCACAATCCATGTTATTCATTGCACATTGCTAATAAAGCCAACATGTATTGTTTATTCCTAATGCCCCCTAAGATGGTGGGAATGAGCCGCCTTGAGCAGTAATCCAAGTTCTCCCAGAGGGAAATCCAGTAGGTTGGCACAGCGATTATGAAGGAAGAGCGATGCATTTCTACAAAGAGTTTGTAATTCAGGGGTAGCATGTGGCTTGGAAGGGAGTAAAGTCATCAGGAATTAATTACATCAACGCTGACTTCCTCCATTTCCTCCACTGGACATATTGAATCATGCCTTCATGATAATGGACACAAGCTAACCAGTAATATTGCTCAGGCACCCACCTATGCCATTCAGCTGGGAACTTCAGTGACCTTATCCATTTCTAGTTAGACTTTATCACTGCCTTTGACTAGCAGAGAGAGACCCTCAGTCCATTAAAGGGTGGGGTTCCTTACTGAACAAAGATTCCATGTCTTCCCACTAAATTAATCCACATGTTCTCTTCTTTGTCGAAACAGGTTACAGCACTGTGTTGACCACAGCTACAAAGCAGTATGAATGTTGTGCCTGTGATTTCTTGCCTATGGTGGGAGAGTCTGAGGCCAGAGGACGCAGCCTCAGAATAGAGGTGAGAATGGAGACAAGGAGGAAGTTCTATAGCCAGAGAGTGTGGTGAACCTGTTGAATTCATTGCCACAGGTGATGGTGGAGGCCAAGTCATTGGGTATATTTATGACAGAGATTGATAGATACTTGATTGCTCAGCACATGAAGGGATACAAGTAGAATGCAGGAGATTGGGGCTGAGAGGGAAAATGGATCAGCCATGATGAAATGGTAGAGCAGACTCGATGGGCCAAATGGCCTAATTCTACTCCTATTTTTTATGGTCTTATTGGAAACAATGCAGTATTTGTACTTGGCTCTGCCCACGAGCACTCTGGATACCCCCATTGCAGCAGACCAATGAAATCCGTTCTTACCTGCTTTGAGTCTGGTCATTTCTACTGTTGACATCAGTGTAAAATGTGTTGAAAATTATATACTGATTAATAAAATTTTAGTATAGCTCGATGCAATAACAGTGGACAAAAAAGATTTTGCTTCCTGAGTAATATTTAGTGTATCTTATGGATTTGGGCTGCTGATCATGAAAATCACCATACAATTTCCCTGTCAAGCACCATTTTTTTTAATTGTCTATATGTGTTACTTCAATTCATAATTCAAGTCAGAATAACTGATATCAAGGTAAGAGTTTCTTAAATGTCCCTAATGCATCTACCTCTCCCACCACCCCTGCATCGTGTTCCTCACACCCACTACTCTGTGTGAAAAAACTACCTCTGACAACCCCCCTATACCTCCCTCCATGGATCTGCAAGACCACGGAACTGCGCCTGGAAAGTCTTCACTCTCCAGGGCACAGTCCTAATGCCCTTCCCTTGGAGAACATCGGTGGCGTGGAGAGGGGAGACTTGCAGCTTGCCCAAGCTGCAAGTCTCCCCTCTCCACGCCACCGATGTTCTCCAAGGGAAGGGCATTAGGACCCATACAGCTTGGCACCAGTGTCATCGCAGAGCAATGTGTGATTAACAACACGTTCCCTCGGCTGGGGCTTGAACTCACGACCTTCAGGTCACTAGTCCAATGCCTTAACCACTTGGCCACGTGCCCACACTACCTCCTTAAAATTATGTCTCCTTGTATTAGAAACATAGAAACATAGAAAATAGGCCCTTCGAGCCTGCACCGACATTCGGTACGATCATGGCTGATCATCCAACTCAGAACCCTGTACCAGCCTTCTCTCCATACCTCCGATCCCTTTAGCCACAAGGGCCATATCTAACTCCCTCTTAAATATAGCCAGTGAACTGGCCTCAACTGTTTCCTGTGGCAGAGAAATCCACAGATCCACCACTCTCTGTGTGAAGTAGTTTTTCCTCATCTCGGTCCTAAAAGGCTTCCCCTTTATCCTCAAACTGTGACCCCTCGTTCTGGACTTCCCCAACATCGGGAACAATCTTCCTGCATCTAGCCTGTCCAATCCCTTTAGAATTTTATACGTTTCAATCAGATACCCCCTCAACCTCTAAATTCCAGAGAGTATAAGCCTAGTCGATCCAGTCTTTCATCATATGAAAGTCCTGCCATCCCAGGAATCAATCTGGTGAACCTTCTTTGTACCCCCTCTATGGCAAGAATGTCTTTCCTCAGATTAGGGGACCAAAACTGCACACAATACTCCAGGTGTGGTCTCACCAAGGCCTTGTACAACTGCAGTAGTACCTCCCTGCTCCTGTACTCGAATCCTCTCGCTATAAATGCCAGCATACCATTCGCCTTTTTCACCGCCTGCTGTACCTGCATGCCCACTTTCAATGACTGGTGTATAATGACACCCAGGCCTCGTTGCACCTCCCCTTTTCCTAATCGGCCACCATTCAGATAATAATCTGTTTTCCTGTTCTTGCCACCAGAGTAGATAACCTCACATTTATCCACATTAAATTGCATCTGCCATGAATTTGCCCACTCACCTAACCTATCCAAGTCACCCTGCATCCTCTTAGCATCCTCCTCACTGCTAACACTGCCGCCCAGCTTCGTGTCATCCGCAAACTTGGAGATGCTGCATTAAATTCCCTCGTCTAAGTCATAATGGTACTTGTGGTACTAATTTGCCAATGGATTTCAAATGAGGGGTCAGCTTAGTCCATGGAAACCTGAGGCAACAATAGCAGCAGAACACTTTTCATCTCATATCTCAATGATTTGGGTAACAGAATCGATGGATTTTTGGCCAGTTTTGCGTACATTACAAATGTAGGTGGGTGAGAGCAGGTAGTACTGAGGAAGCAGAGAACTAAGACAGATGAGGAGTATGGGCAAAGATGATGGAATACAGGGTTGGGAAGTGTACAGCCATGCATAGTGGTAAAAGGAATAAAACCATAGACTATTTCCTAAACGGAGAGAAAATTCTGAAATCAGGGGTGACAAGGGATATGGGAGTCCTAGTGAAGGATTACTTAGAGGTTAATTTGCAGGTTGAGTCGATAGTAAAAAAGACAAATGCAATGCTAACATTAATTTCAAGAGGACTAGAATATAAGAGCAAGGAGGTAATGCTGAGGCTTTGGAAGGCATTGACTAGAGCACACTTGGAGTATTGTAAGCAGTTTTGGGCCCTTTATCTAAGAAAAGATATGCTGGCATTGGAGAGGGACCTGAGAAAATTCACGAGAATGATTCCGGGAACGAAAGGGTTCACGTATGAGAAGCATTTGATGACCCTGGGCCTGTAGTCACTGGAGTTTAATAGAGTGAGAAGGGTGTCTCATTGAAACCTATTAAATATTGAAAGGTCTAGGTAGGGAGGATGTGGAGAGGATGTCTCCTATAGTTGGGAGTCCAGGACCAGAGGACTAGAGGAACATCCATTTAGAACAGAGATAAGGAGGAACTTTTTTAACCGTGGGGTAGTGAATCTGTGGAATTCATTGCCATGGGTGGCTGGGGAGGCCAAGTCATTAGGTATAATTGAAGTGGAGGCTGATATATTCTGGATTAGTAAGGGCATTGAAAATTATGAGGAGAAAGCAGGAAAATAGAGATGAGAGGGTTAATAAATCTGTCATGATGGAATAGTCAAACTGCCATTGGGAAAAAGATATGGGTCCTCAGGACTCACACCACTGGGAACCATTACTATCTCTCAACCATCAGGCTCTCGAACTAATGTCACTCAACTTCACGTTATCCCATCATTGAAATATTCCCACATGCTATGGATTCACTTTCAAGGACTCTTCATCTCATGTTCTCAACATTTACCATTTATTTATTTATTATTATTATTTCTTTCTTTTTGTATTTGCATAGTTCATTCTCTTTTGCACATTGGGTGAAAGCCCAAGATGATGTGGTCTTCCATTGAGTCTATTATGGTTAGTATTCTATAATGGATTTATTGAGAATGCCTGCAAGAAAATGAATCTCAAGGTGGTATATGGTAACATATAGATAGTTTGATATTAAATTTCACTTTGAACTTTGATTCAATGGGCTAATTCTGCTGCTAGTCTTATGGTCTTATCTTTGGATCTAATGTAGGAGTAAAGAGATAGTGCTCACTATTTCTGGTAAATTGCCTCCTTAGACCAATCGAGCCAGTGATGTTGTATGTCTTCATACTGTTTATACAGGCCAGACAAAAAAAAGAGGAAACTTAGCACATGATAGTGGCCTTTGCTATCTACCAGAAGACAAAAATAAGTCACCTAAGGTGCAGGTGGAGCGAAGGAATTGACCATTGCAAAGTACCACAGCGTACCGAAGCCTAACCTTACTCTGTTAGGCGATAAATTCAAAGATTCTGAAGTGCGACCCTTTCTTCATCAATATATTTGTTAAGATTTCAAAGTTAGAGTTATAGAATCATCGAACATTACAACAGAAAAATAGGCCCTTTGTCCCATCTAGTCCATGCCAAATTATTATTTTGCCCAGTCCCGACAGTCTGCATCAAGACTACAACCCTCCATACCCCTTCCATTCATGTACCTATCCAAATCTCCCTTAAATGTTGAAATTGAACCCCCATCCACCACTTTCAATGGCAGCTCATTCCACACGTGCACCACCCCCTGAATGACAAAAGTTTCCCCTCATGTTCCCCTTAAACATTTCACCTTCCACCCTTAACCCATGACCTCTAGCTCTCATCTCACCCAACCTCAGTGGAAAACGCCTGCTTGTATTTACGCTACCTATACCCCTCATTTTGTTTCAAATCTAGTGAAAACTGGATAATTACATTGACATTGTTTACAACAACCACATGCTTTGACCTAGTTCCACTGTTAATTCAGCAATTACAAATAAAAGGCTGAAGATGTGACTTGTACCTTCCTCCTCAATCCAGTTACTGGTCAGTAGATTCAATGAAACAATCTTTGCATGGGCCCTTAGTAACTGAATCAGCTCCTTAAAATCTTCTTTGGTGCTGCTGCAGTCTACAAGTACCTCAACTTCTGAATCTCTCCTCTTCGACTTTCTGGACTCTATACGAACAAGGCTGATGTGCTTCTCCTGAAGAAAGAGAATTAGAGTCATGGTCATAATGTCATAGAAAAGTGCAGAACAGAAGCAGGCCCAAAGGCCCATCTGATCCATGCCGAATCATATGAACTGACTATTCCCATTAATTTTACCCAGACTATAACCCTCCATAGCCCCAAGGCCCTTCTTCAGGACTGGGGGCAGAAGGCACAATAAGGTGGTGCTGAGAGGGGAAAGAGTACAAGTTGACAGGTGGTAAGAGAGAGGGAAGGTGGGTGGGTTAGGGAGAGGGATATTGTGAGAAGCTGGGAGGTGATAGATGGAAAAGGTAAAGTCTGGAGAAGAAGGAGAGGAGAATGGACCATAGGAGAAAGAAGAGGAGGGGAAACAGAGGGAGATGATGAGCACCTGACAAATATGCTCCTCCCCTCCTCCCACTTTCTTATTCTGGCATCTTCCCCCTTCCTTTTCTATCCTGAAGACTGGCCTCAGCCGGAAGCACTAACTATTTATTCTTTTCAATAAATACTGTCTGACCTGTTGAGTTCCTCCAGCATTTGTGTATGTGTGTGTTGCTCTGGATTTCCTGCATCTGCAGAATCTCATGTTTTTGCTCTCTAAATGCAACTAGTCATCATTAATTTAGTAGCATTTGCAGAGGAAGTTGAAAAACAATTACAAAAAAGAGCTGACTGAATGGTTGGGTTGAGTTGTTCTCCAATTTTGGCAGTTGAACTGCAAACGTTTTGCCTCCACACGAGGAGACTGCTCATTGTGGTATTAATTAACAGTGCACTGATGGTGTCTCCTAATATGGTGACAAAATGTTTGCAGATAAGTTGCCAAGATCAGAGAACAACTCAACCCAGACATCGTACACATTTTCCGAATTATTTCCAGTTGACTGAGTGACGAAGGTAGTTTGATAGTTACAAGACAAGAACATTGAATAGAGGAAATTCATCTTTGGTTGCTAGCACCAAATCTGTGCAAGTGTATTGGAATCTGGTTCTGTTCATCTCTGTATAGTCATTTCCATGGGTTCAGTGAGCGGGAAGGAAGAGTACGCATTCTCCAACTACAAACGATGTTTTAATTTCTCCCCTGGAATTTATAAAGTTCTGCAACTTCAGTGTTGCCTTAACAAGGGTAGCAATTACAGCATAAAATACTTGTTCCAAAATTCCTCTAAAATATTCTTCTTCTGAATTACTTACACTGCAATCTGCAGTATGTAACTTTCCACCAAACAAGGGGTCTTCTGCACTCTGTTAGATCTTTCATTGATTCTGTTATAGTTACTATCTGCTGAATCTGCCCACAAGAAAATGAATCCCAGGTTTGTATATGGTGACATACAGTAAATGTCACTTTGGTAATAAAATTTACTTTGAACTTTGTATAGGGCAATGCTATGTCTAATGCAGAGTGAGGATTCTTGCAATAAATAATGGTATGGAAGTTGTCCTGTCCAAGACCGGAAGAAGCTGCAGAAGATCGTGAACATGGCGCAGCACATCACACAAACCAATCTTCCGTCTGTGGACTCACTTTACACCGCACACTGTAGGAGCAGTGCTGCCAGGATAATCAAGGACACGACCCACCCAGCCAACACACTTTTCGTCCCTCTTCCCTCCGGGAGAAGGCTCAGGAGCTTGAAGACTCATACGGCCAGATTTGGGAACAGCTTCTTTCCAAATGTGATAAGACTGCTGAACAGATCCTGACCTGGATCTGGGCCGTACCCTCCAAATATCCAGACCTGCCTCTCGGTTTTTTTGCACTACCTTACTCCCCATTTTTCTATTTTCTATTTACGATTTATAATTTAAATTTTTAATATTTACTCATTTTAACTATTTTTAATATTTAATATTTGTAATCCAGGGAGTGGGGAGTGCAGAATCAAATATCACTGTGATGATTGTACGTTCTAGTACCAATTGTTTGGCGACAATAAAGTATAAATTCTGAAATGCAACAACAGCGCCCCCTGTGGAAGAGCATGGTTTCACAGACTAAATCTTCCAGATTTCTGTATTTTAACCTGCAGGTGTACAGACTGCAGAAGTTGCTGTTGGCCTCACAGTGGATTCAAAATTAATGCTGACCAAGTTTTTTTAAAGAAAAGTTCTACCAAAATAACACGCAAAAAAAATTTTTAGAGGAATCAGGAGGTCAGGCCTCTCAAGCTCCAACCCTGCGTTCCTGTCATGAGAGGTGGAGATGGGTAAGGCCGGCCAACAGGGCTCTGTTGAAGCTGTATAGGCCAATTCCCCCGTACTGTGGATGCAATGGATTGCAGAAACATTGATGAACTCTAACCATACCATCGACTTCAGAGGAAAATGGAAACAGGAGGTCATCAATGGCCTAGGCTCCACTTAGCAGCTAAGGGCCCAAATTCAGGTTCAGAATGTCAGGCAGCGTCTATTGAAGGGAATAAAGGGTCAACGTTGCAGGCCGAAACCCTTCTTCAGGTCCCCTGATGTAGGGTCCTGACCTGAAACATGTAGATGAACGATGAGTCCTGACGAAGGGTCTCCACCCAAAACATCGACATTTTATTCACCTCCATGGATGCTGCCTGACCAGCTGAGTTCCTCCACCATTTTGTGTGCATTACTGTGGATTTCCGGCATCTGCAAAATCTTTTGTGTTTATAAAGTTCATACCAATACTCTTAAGATATCATGTTAGTCTTCTACAGTTAAAGGTCATCCCTTCAGGGAGAGTTGGTTTTCTGCACACAGATAAATCTTACCTGAAAGATCTGGAGGGTTTTCACCAGTTCATCAACTTCATTTTTCAAGGCAAACATAAGTGTTGCCCTTGTCGGTTCATTCTTGCTACTTTCTTTGTTACCTTTCTTTTCTTCACATTTGCTGTGACATCCTTTATTTATCTACAAAAGATTTCAAACAAAATTATTAAATACAGGAGAGAGGTATTTTGGTTGTCAGAGACATAAGAAGACTTATTTAAGTGTAGAACATGGCTTTGAGTCAGAATCAGGTTTAATATCATTGGCATATGTCGTGAAATTTGTTGTGCTGCAGTCAGCAGTACAATGCACTGCATAATAATAAAAACTATAAATTACAATAAGTATATGTAAAAAAATTAATTATGTAATGCAAAAAGAGAGGGAGAAAAATATACTGAGGGTATTGTTCATGGGTTCATTGAAATCTGATGGCAGAGGGAAAGAAGTTGTTCCTGAAACATTGATTGTGTGTATCCCCGCCTTGATGGTAGCAATGAGACAGGACATACCCAGGGTGACGATAGTCCTTCGCAGGTAAAACCCTCCCCACTACTGAGCACATCTACTTGGAGTGCTGCCGCAGGAAACCAGCATCCATCACCAGGGACCCCCACAACCCAGGCCATGCTCTCTTCTCGCTGCTGCCATCAAGAAGGTGGTACTGGAGCCTCAGGACTCACACCACCAGGTTCAGGAACAGTTATTACCCCTCAAACCATCAGGCTCCACTCAACTTCATTCACCTCATCACTGAACTGTTCCCACGACCTATAGACTCACTTTCAAGGATTCTTCTCCTCATGCTCTCAATATTTATTGCTTAATTATTTATTATTTTCTTTTTCTTTTACTTTGGCACAGTTTGATATCGTTTGCACATTGGTTGATTGTCTGTACTGTTGAGAGCAGTTTCTCAATGATTCTCCTTGGATTTACTGAGTATGCCGGCCACAAAGCAAATCTTAGCTTTGTATATGGTGACATATATGTATTTTGATAATAAATTTACTTCAATACTTAATATTTTCTACTTAATACTTTATACTTTATTGTCGTCAAACAATTGGTACTAGAACGTACAATCATCACAGTGATATTTGATTCTGCGCCTCACAGTCCCTGGATTACAAGTATTAAATATTAAAAATAGTAAAAATTAGTAAATATTAAAAATTTAAATTATAAATCATAAATAGAAAATAGAAAAATGGAAAGTAAGGTAGTGCAAAAAAACTGAGAGGCAGGTCCGGATATTTGGAGGGTACAGCCCAGATCCGGGTCAGGATCCGTTCAGCAGTCTTATCACAGTTGGGTAGAAGCTGTTGCCAAATCTGGCTGTACGAGTCTTCAAGCTCCTGAGCCTTCTCCCGGAGGGAAGAGGGACAAAAAGTGTGTTGGCTGGGTGGGTCGTGTCCTTGATTATCTTGGCAGCACTGCTCCGACAGCGTGCGGTGTAAAGTGAGTCCAAGGACGGAAGACTGGTTTGTGTGATGTGCTGCGCCGTCTTCACGATCTTCTGCAGCTTCTTTCGGTCTTGGACAGGACATATTTCTTTCATATACTTTATAATAATGGATACCACCTTTCTGAGGCGCCACCTTTTGAAGATGTTTTCGATACTGGAGAGGTGAGTGCCTATGGTGGAACTGGTTGAGTTTACAACTTTCTGCAGCTTTTTCCGATCCTGCGCAGTGGCCCCTCCATACCAGTCAGTAATGTAACCAGTTGGGATGCTCTCCACAGCATAGCTGTAGAAATTTCCGATTGACTTTGGTGACATACCAATTCTCCTCACACTCCTAATGAAATATAGCCATTGTCGTGCCTCCTTTGTAACTGCATCAATATGCTGGGCCCAGGATAGATCCTCAGAGATGTTGACACCCGGGAACTTGAAACTGCTCACCCTTTCCCCTTTTGATCCATCAATGAGAACTGGTGTGTGTTCCCTTGACAAACCCTTGCCAAAGCCCACAATCAATTCCTTGGCCATACTGACACTGAGTGCAAGGTCGTTCCTGCGACACCACTCAACCAGCTGATCTACTTCACTCCTGTACACCTCCTCATCACCGTCTGAAGCAGTTGTGTCGTCGGCAAATTTATAGATGGCACTGGAGCTGTGCCACACCACACAGTTGTAGGTGTAGAGAGAGTAGATCAGCATGCGTTCTTTGAGGTGCACTGGTGATAATTACCAGTGAGGAGGAAATGTCATTTCCATTCCACACAGGTTGTGAAGAAAGTCAAGGATCCAGTTGCAGAAATACAGAGGCCCAGGCTTTGGAGTTTTTTGATTACAACTGAGGGTACGATTGTGTTGAACGCTGAGCTCTAGTCAGTAAACAACAGCCTGGCATAGGTATTACTATTGTCCAGATGATCCAAGGCTGTGTGGAAAGCAGTGAGATTGCATCCACTGTAGGCCTACTGAGATGATAGGAAAATTGCAGCAGGTCCAGGCCCTTGCTGAGGCAGGAGTTGATTCTGGCCGTGACCAACCTCCCAAAGCACTTCATCCCAGTAGATGTGAGTGCCACTGGGTGATAGTCATTGAGGCAGCTCACCCTGCTCTTCTTGGGCACCGGAATGATTGTCGCCTTTTTGAAGAAGATGGGAACCTCTGACGGCAGCAGCGAGAGATTGAAGATGTCCTTGGAGGCTCCCGCCAGTTGTTTAGCACAGGCTTTCCGAGCCCTGCCAGCTACTCCATCAGGCCTGACGCCTTGGGACGGTTCACCCTCTTGAAAGATGTTCTGACATGAGCCTCCGAGATAGAGATCTTTATACTTTATACTTTATTGTCGCCAAACAATTGATACTAGAACATACAATCATCACAGCGATATTTGATTCTGTGCTTCCCACTCCCTGGATTACAAATTGATAGCAAATATTAAAAATTTTAATTATAAATCATAAATAGAAAATAGAAAAATGGGAAGTAAGGAAGTGCAAAAAGACTGTGAGGGAGGTCCGGATATTTGGAGGGTACGGCCCAGATCCGGGTCAGGGTCCATTCAGCAGTCTTATCACAGTTGGAAAGAAGCTGTTCCCAAATCTGGCCGTACGAGTCTTCAAGCTCCTGAGCCTTCTCCCGGAGGGAAGAGGGACGAAAAGTGTGTTGGCTGAGTGGGTTGTGTCCTTGATTATCCTGGCAACACTGCTCTGACAGCGTGCAGTGTAAAGTGAGTCCAAGGACAGAAGATTGGTTTGTGTGATGTGCTGCGCCATGTTCACGATCTTCTGCAGCTTCTTTTGGTCTTGGACAGGACAACTTGCATACCAGGTTGTGATGCACCCTAGAAGAATGCTTTCTACAGTGCATCTATAAAAATTAGTGAGGCTTTTAGGGGACAGGCCAGATCATAGGGTCACCGACTGGTACAGGGATTTGCAGAGATGTAGTTTTATTCACCCTTTCAAAGCACGCACAGAAGGTGTGAAACTCACCCAGGAATGAAGCATCACAGCTATTCATGATATTAGGTTTCACTTTGTAGGAAGCAATGGCCTGTAAACCCTGCCAGAGCTGATATGCTTCCAATCCAGTCTCTAACCTCAATCAGAATTTGTTCTTAACTCTTAAGATAGCCTGCTGTAGGTCAGACCTGGACATTCTATAGCTCTGGGTCACTTGTCTTGAATGCCAGAGACCTAGCCCCCAGCAGACTATGAATTTCCTGGTTCACCCACGGCTTTTAATTCAGGTATGTCCAGAATGTTCGTGAAGGCACACACTCATCCACATAGGTTCTGATGAAGTCAGTGGTGTATTCACCCAGATTTGAAGATGAATCCCTGAATATTGCCCGGTCCACCGATTCAAAGCAGTTACAGTGGTGTTAGAAAGTTTGTGAACCCTGTGTAGAATTTTCTCTATTTCTGCAGCAATATGACTTAAAATGTGATCAGATATTCACATAAGTCCTAAAACTAGATAAAGAGAACCCAATTAAATAAAGAACACAAAAAAAATTATACTTGTTCAGTCAGTACACCTGACTACAAATAGCTTTTGTGGAAGTCATTACCCCAGAGAATCACACATTTTTTTCCCAACAAATATATGTAATTTGGATTATTTTTCTCAATAAATAAATGAATAGGTATAATGTTTTTTCTGTTATTTGTTTAATTGGGTTCTCTTTACCTAGTTTTAGGACTTATGTGAATATCTGATCACATTTTAAGTATAATTGGTCACTGTACATTGTCCCGTGATTAGGCTAGGGTTAAACCGGGGGATTGCTGAGCAGCGTAGCTCAAAAGGCTGGAACGTCCTATTCCACACAGAGTCTCAGTAAATAAATAAATAAGATACTGAAGGAACTTTGGACTGAAAACTAAAACACTGCTGCACAAAACAACATATTTCACGGCATATGCCAGCGATATTAAAACTGATTCTGATTCTAGTATAAAATATTACAGCTCTAGAGACCCAGGTTCAATACACCGCTGTCTGTAAGAAAATTGTACATTCTCCCTGACCGCGTGAGTTTTATCTGGGTACTCTGGTTTCCTCCCACATTCCAAGCAGTTTATTTGGCCACATGGGTTATTGGGCAGCGTGAGCTTGTTGGGCAGGAAAGGACCTGTTACTGTGCTGTAAATCTCTAAATCAGGGGTTCCCAACCCTTTTCATGCCATGGACCTCTACCATTAACCATAACATCTGTGGACCCTGCTCTACATAAATAAAAAGAAGCTAAATTAACTCAGCAAGTCAGGCAGCATGTATGGTGATGAATAAATAGTCGATATTTTTAGCTGAGGCCTGGAAAGGAAGGGGGCTGAAGCCGGAATAAGGAAGAGGGAGGAGCGGAAGGAGTGCGAGCTGGCAGGCGATTGACGAGGCCAGTGAGGTGGGGGAGAGGGGTGAAGAAGCTGAGAGGTGGTAGTTGAAGAGACAGTGTCATGATGAGGTTGGAGGATCATATTTCTTCGTATTACACCCGTGATCCTTGTCCTTCCAGGTGGTAATGGTTACTGTTTGGGAGGAGTAGCCTTGCCAGGTTACACTGCAGTGCATTTTTCATCGGAGTCCTTCACTGCTGGAACCCATTGGAAGACTAATGAGCCTTTCCCATCTTCGGCTGACCTACACTGCTTCCCATCTGTTTGGCCTCGAGTTACCATCTGTGGCTTTTTAAACAACAAAGCTCCCTTCTGTCTTTAGAAGAATTTTCAAAAGCAAGCCCAGTACTGAGCTGAAGGCACTCTGACTGTTCCAAGCTAAACACAACATGGTCACTTCTCACTTCTTTGTATATGCTGTTCACAGACACACACGTACACATATACCGCACACCATATACACACACATCCACCCACAGACACATTGCAAACCACATACACACACACGCGCACACACATATGCACACACTCACATCGCACACCACATACAGACACACATATACACACACACGCACACGGACACACATACGCACACACCGCACACCACATACACACACACATACACACACATGTGCACACATATACGCACACACCGCACACCACATACACACACACATATTGCACACCACATACACACACACGTGCACAGACACACATACGCACACTCCGCACACCACATATACGCACACACATCACACACCACATACACACACACACACACACACACACATCACAGACCACACACACACACCGTACACCACATACACACACACGCACATAGACATAGACACACACACACACACATCGTACACCACATACACACATACGCACACAGCATTTTGTGTGTGTTTCTGATGCACCATCAATAATTCCAAAAGACTGGAAGTAGCGTAAATACTGAAAGGCTTTTATTAGCAGTAAAATGTGACCTCCACCATGCTGAGTATCTGCCCTGGACTGAGAGGAGGAGCAATGGCGCAATCACCTTTATTCAGGGCTCTGTGGGAGGAGCCACAGAAGCAGTCAGCAGAGGGGCGTGTCCAGACAGGTAACCCAGTTACAACATATATATATGGTTTACCACAGTTACTTCTATTACATTTCTTGTAACTGGAGCCTGACGTGTGGATTAAGTGGAAACTAGCGGCCAGCGCGACAACAACCTAACAGAACAATGAATCAGACCAATATAACCTCAAGCACTCAGCAGAACCAACATTCTGATGTGTCAGCTCAACTGGTGATGAAACACTTAAGGCCTAACCTCCAGGCTCGGCACACAACTCTACAAACAACCATGGATTCAATGTACTCAGAATCCCTTCCACCTTCTACCTCACTAAAATCACCAGTAGACAGAAATGAGGCACTATGTTCTTCGCACAGCTGTTCAGTGCCTCCGCGTGGAATACAGATCTCAAAGGCAGGAATGAAATGCATGAGGTTTCCAGTTACATAATTAATTTACCTGGCATCTCCACTGAAAAAGCTGCCATGTTTGGTGTTCCTATGTCACACTCACACGTGATTCATTCGAAAGAGCGGTGACTCGTTGGAATTCACTACCCAGGAGCTCAATTTTTCAGTTAATTCAAAATGGAGATTTGGTTACTAAGGGAAACAAAGGTGATGTGGAGTGTAGAAAGGCAGTTCAGTCCATCAGCATTATTGAACAGATCTGAAGGCCCAAATAACCTAATTACATTCCTTTATTTTTAGTTATGTCCTTTTGTCAACTAGGATCGTTCCCTTTGGAACAAAGGATACCGATGGTAGAGTCTAGAAATGCCTTGTTAAGAGAGGCACGGCGGGGGTAAGCAGGTAGGACTTACTGGCCTGAGCAAGAAGGTCAGTAGCCAGGAGCTATAGACGGTAGAAGGCTAAACAAGGAATTCATTTCACGCTACAGTTGGTCGGGGTCTGTCTGGAACCCACTGCCTGTGAAGAGAGAAACAATCACACATCTAAAAGGTTCCTGAGTGAGCAGCTGAAGAACTATGAACCATGAACTGGTCATAGAAATGTGCAGGACAGAAGCAGGCACTTCAGCCCATCAAGTCTAAACTGCCTACTGTCATTGACCTGCACTGGAACCACACCCCTACCATCCATGTACCTATCCACACTTTTCTTAAATGTTGAAATAGAGCTTGTATGCAACCCTTGCACTGGCAGCTCGTTCCGAAATCTCACAGCTGTCTGAGTGAAGAAGTTTCCCCTCATGTTCCCCTTAAACTTTTCACCTATAACCCCTTAACCCATGACCTCTACTCCCACATAACCTCAGTGGAAAAAGCCTGCTTGCATTTACCCTATCTATACCCCTCATAAGAACATAAGAAATAGGAGCAGGAGTCGGCCATCTGGCTCATTCAGTCTGCTCTGCCATTCAATAAGATCATGGTTGATCTGACCATGGACTCATCTCCACATAAATGCCTTTTCCCTTAATTCCCCTACTATCCAAAAATCTATCCAACCTTGTCTTAAATATATTTACTGGGGTAGCCTCCACTGCTTCATTGGGCAGAGAATTCCGCAGATTCACCACTCTCTGGGAAAAGCAGTTCCTCCTGATCTCCATCTTAAATCTACTCCCCAAATTTTGGCCCCAAGTTCTAGTTTCACCTACCAGTGGAAACAACTTTCCTGCCTCTATCTTATCTATCCCCTTCATAATTTTATATGTTTCTATAAGACCTCCTCTCCTGAATTCCAGTGAGTACAGTCCAAGGCAACTCAATCTCTCCTCATAGTCTAACACCCTCATCTCTGGAATCAACTTAGTGAACCTCCTCTGCACTGCCTCCAAAGCCAGTATATCCTTCCTCAAGTAGAGGAGACCAGAACTGCACACAGTACTCCAGGTGCGGCCTCACCAGTACCCTGTACAGTTGCAGCATAACCTCCCTGCTCTTGAATTCAATCCCTCTAGCAATGAAGGCCAACATTCCATTTGCCATAGTTTTCTATACCTATACCAAAGCTTCTCTCAATCTTCTATGTTCTAAGGTATAATGTCCTAACCTATTCAATCTTTCATTGTAACTCAGTTGTTAATTAGTTTGAAGGCAGAACTCCACAAACTTGTTATTGAGAGGTAATTTAAACATAGAAACATAGAAACCCTACAGCACAATACAGGCCCTTCAGCCCACAAAGTTTTATCGAACATGTCCCTACCTTAGAAATTACTAGGGTTACCCATAGCACTCTATTTTTACAATTTATGTTGGCTAAATCTCTTTTCAGTGGTAGCTGCAAATGAATGAGGTGTTCTGTGGTATAGAGACATTAGCCATGAATTTTACAGTAAATCAGTGAGAGTAAACTTGATTCAGATTGTAATGCAGTTGCAAGAAACACTAGACAAAGCCATGACGTACGATAATGCAGTTTACTGTGTTTAATCCAAAATTCATTATTTGCTGGCATGAACACAATTGTGAAACAGACTGCGACTGAATTGTAAATTTCCACACTTCCATAGAACTTGGCCACTATTGCACACGACTGCAGGCACCATGGTAGCATAGTGGTTAGCACACCGCTTTACAGGTGATCCAGGTTCAATTCCCGCTACTGGTAGGTTAGTTGGTCATTGTAAATTGTCCTGTGATTAAACTAGGATTAAATCTGAGGGATTACTGGGCCTACTCCGTGCTGCATCATGATAAAAAGTAAATAGAGAAAAGGTTTGGAGTTCAATTCTGGCACTGTCTGAAAGGAATTTGTACATTCTCCTCATGAAATAGTTATGCTTCCTCCAGGTTCTCTGGTTTCCTCCCACAGGACAACAACATAAAAGTTATTTAGTTAATTGGTCATTTTAAATTGTCCTGTGATTAGGCTAGGGTTAAATCAGTGAGTTGCAAAGCAGCGCGGCTTGTTGGGCTGGAAGGGCCCTTCCTGCTCTATATCCCGATAAATAAATAGCTCATAGACCCTAATTGTTAAGTCTCTTTTCAATAACATTTTTATCTTCTATTTCTTTGTAGCGGATTTTCAACTGACATTAGTCATTGTCGTGAGGATTCATGGAGTAATAAATACCGGAGATTTATGATAGACATAAAAGTGTTCTACTTCTCAGTACAGGGTCCTCGCATGTGTCTGTTATCAGGAAGCAATAACCCCTCTGCTCACTGGGGGTGCAAGGGGGTGGTGTCATTTTACAGTCGTGTGTTGTTGGCTAAAGATGAATCTTAGGAATTTAGGCACATGCAGTACACGACTGCCCGGCCTTTAGTTTAGATCGCTGGGGGCACGGTCAAGCAGCTGAAAACTCCCAAACTTACAAAAATGATGAAAGCTCTCTCCCGGGAGGAAGTGATCAGAAAATGATCACAACATGCCAACAGATTCTTCTATCTACAGTACCTCATCGTTCTATGAAGCCTTAGTCTTTAAAGAAAATAGCAAAAGCAACGTAAAGAAGCCATCTCCATGTATAGTTTAATTGTTTATTTAGTGATACAGCGTGGAGTAGGGCATTCCAGGCCTTTGAGTCACACCGCCTCAGCAAACCCTGACAACTCTATTTAGCCCTAATCACGGGGCAATTTACAATGACCAATTTACCAACCCAGTAGTACACCTTTGGGTTGGAAACTGGAGCACCAGAGAAAATCCACAGGGAGGACGTACATCTGGCAGATGGCGCTGGAATTGAACTGCGAACTCTTGAACGTCTGAGCTGTAATAGAGCTCAACACTACTGTGTTAGTCAAGCAGAGCTACATGTCATGTGGACAGTTTATTCCATAAGTCGAGTTTATTGATTTCAGCTTCAAGGTTAATGAATAGATTTTGTATCTCTCTTTGCAAAGCTAATTTATTTATATACATATTGTCAAATGTATGAGCCAGGATTAACGATGGTATGTAATGAATTTTCAGACTTATTAACTGAGATGGAGAAATCCGTCAATAACTTTCTTTCTTTTCAAACCTTTTTATTATTATTACAAAGTAGGCAACACTTACAATGTCTCAAGAACAAAAAAACATTGTTTCAAAGATTGAAAAAATTTTGGTGACAAAAAAAAAGAAAAAAACTCTACTAATCCCTCAATAACTGATGGCTGAAAAAATATTTCTAATTACTATAAATAATTAAAGTAACAATAATACTGACTACGAAGACAGTAATAATCAGTCATTTCATTTTAACTGAGAAACAAAATTTATATCATCTAAATATTCCAGGTAGACACAGCATATACTGTAGGAGTCATGCATCTGTTTTCTATCTGCTTTGTATTCTGTATTGCATGTTTATTATGGTCGCTAATCACATGGTATAGTGAAGAGTTAATTACGTGTTCATGCTTTATTCTGACAGTTTTAGAGCTGGGGACTGATGGGTGTCTCATCTTTTTTTGACTGCTTAACTTTGCTCAATTACATTTGAAATCACTTAACTCTACTTAACTTTGCTTCAGTCCACTTAGTACATTTAATATCATTAGTTTTAATTTCATAAGTTTCATCATTTCAGGACTGCATGTTTTGCTAGTTCTTAATAAAGGATCAAATATATTTCTTCAACTTTTTGAACATTATTATTGGATTGGATCAGAATGGCGCATCATACTGGATAACTCTCTATGCTTGGTCTCCGGCAGCGACATTGCTTGTTCGAGTGGATGCTACATATATTTTATGAGGTCAGTCAGAATGGACTTTGAGGTCGAATGAATATGTTTCTATCATTTTCAGCCATATGTAAATTTTTATGAGACATCATGATCTTATCAAATAAAGGTTCCTTCATTCATGAGCAAAACAACGATGGCACTCAACAGTGCAGAAAACATTCATACCCAAGGTCAGGAGAAACGATAAAAACAACAGATCACATGGATCTATTGGATGAAAAAAGATATGCATAAAAAAAATAATGAAAACATGAGAGCTATAGGCAAGAGGGAAATTCGAATTGCTAAAAGGCAGGTTGAGAAGGATATTGCTGATGATGCTAAGATTGATCCCATAAGATTTTTTCAATACTTCAGTAGTAAAACAAAAACCAAGGAGGAAGTTAAGTGTATCAGGAATAATAAAGTAGTGTTTAATTATTCAGAGGAGGACATAGCAGATACTTTAAACTCATATTTTGCTGAAGTATTCACCTGTAAAAATGTTAGCAATACGCTAGTAAGTATAGGGGAAAATAAAATTGGTTTAAGCGGCTTAGATCTTAGAAAGTGAGGTTCTGCTTCAGCTGAAAAGGCTAAAAGTTAACAAGTCTCCAGAGCCAAACAACATATATCCAAGTGTGCTTAAAGAGGTCTGCAATTATATATACAAACCCCTAACATGTATTTTTCAAAAGTCAATGAAGACTTGTGAAATCCTTAAGGACGGGAAATGGGCTAACATTTTCCCAGTATATAAGAAACATGACCGTACTGACCCTAGTACAGTAACTATAGACCAGTAAGCTTAACGTGTATCGTAGGAAAGATAATGGAAACATTAATAAAGAATGAGATGGAAAAGCAGCTGATAAGAACAGGCATGTTAGCAGAAAGCCAGCATGGGGAAATCATACTTTACTAAAAGTATGATCTCTATGAAGAGACAACTAAAATGCATGAGAACAATAGAGCGGTTGATATCATTTACTTGGACTTTCAGAAGGTTTTTGACAAGATGCCCCACAAGAGGTTAATAATCAAATTACAGGAGGTAGGGATTCAGGGTAAGGTGTGCGAATGGGTGCAGAATTGGCTCAAAAACAGAAAACAACGAGTTATGGTGAGAGGATCGTTTTCACGCCTAGAAGATGTTAAAAGCGGGTTTCCACAGGGATCAGTTTTGGGCCCGCTGCTGTTTTTAATTTACATTAATAATTGGATAAGCACATAACAAATAAACTAGTAAAGTTTGCAGAAAACACAAAATTAGGAGGGGTGGGCTGACAACATTCAACCAGCAGAATCAGTACAGTTAGATCTAAACAAAATCCATATGTGGGCAGATAAATGCCAGATGCAATTTGATGTAAGTAAATGTAAAATATTACATATAGGAAGTAGAAATATTAGATATAAATATACAGTGGGGGTCTTGAGTTAGATGTATGAGAAGGATTTGGTCATCCTGATAGACTCCACTATCAACATCTAAACAAGCACAGAAGCGGTTAGGAGGGCCAGTAGAATGTTGGTCTATGTAACGTGATCAGTGGAGTTCACATCTAGAGACATCCTCGTTAAGCTGTATAATGCTCTTATGAGGCCCCATCTCGGGTACTGTGTACAGTTTTAGTCTCCATATTTTGTGCAGGATGTGAAGGTACTGGAGAGAGTTCAGACAAGGGCGATGAGACTCATTCCAGGTCTGCAGGGTATGAGTTATGAAGAAGGATTGACACAGAATGAGAGGAGACATAATAGAAGTGTTCAAAATCATTAAGGGTATAATTAATATGGATGCCAGCTACTACTTCAAAATTAATCCATCAAAGAGGACATGGGGGCATGGGTGGAGACTGGTTAAAGGGAGATTTCAGGCTAACATCAGGAAGCATTTCTTTACACTGCGAGTTGTGGACACTTGGAACAAACTACCTAGTTGTGTAGTTGAGAGTAGTACCTTAAGGGTCTTTCAAATCTGAACCCAATAGTTAATTCAACACACTATGTAAATAGGAAGTTGGCAAGCTTTGTTGGACTGAATGGCCTGTTTTTATCAAAAACTTTCAAATGTTCTAATAATAGAAATTGTGAATTACAGTAAATATAGATATATATAAAGTTAAATTAAATAAATAGTGCAAAAAGACAGAAAAAAAAGAAAAAGCAGTGAGGTAGTGTTCATGGGTTCAATGTCCATTCAGGAATCGGACGGCAGAGGGGAAGAAGCTGTTCCTGAATCACTGAGTGTGTTGCCTTCAGGCTCCTGTATCTCCTCCCTGATGGTAACAGTGAGAAGAGGGCATGTCCTGGGTGATGGGGGCCCTTAATGATGATGCCACCTTTTTGAGGCATTGCTCCCTGGAGATGCCCTGGATGCGGGGATGCCCATGGTGGACTGAGTCTACAATTTTCGGCAGCTTATTTCCATCCTGTGCAGTGCCCCCTCCTCCTCACACCAGATGATGATGCAGCCAGTTAGAATGCTCGCCACAGTACATCTGTAGAAATTTGCAAGTGCCTTTGGTGACATACTAATTACAAAAATGTATAATTATTAGAAATAATTTAATATACACTGACTGAATTAGCCAAATAATAATTGATGCACCACTGTTTATGAGCATTGATAAGTTCACACCACATATACCTGGCTACCTGCTTTGATTAAGTATTTGTATTTAAAGACAGACAACTAAGCGGTTTATTAGCAAAATGACCAAAGTAATTCTGGAAACTTTGGTCAATTTCCTGCGACTACAATCAACTGAATATTCGGGCAAACTAAAAATAATATCAAACAGTTGATGTCGATGAATTATATTTATTGTATTACATTATTTCTGATAGAATTTGCCTTAACTAATTTTCACCTGTCACTATGAAATTTTATTCAAGGTTGTGGTGACAGTTTATGTTAGATCTCAATATACAAAAAGTATACAAAAGTGAATAGGTCAGGACGCATCAGTAGAGAGGAATAAAGAGCCGATGTTTCGGGCTGGGATCCTTCATCAGGAACTGATACTGCCTGACCCGCTGAGTTCCTCCAGCAGTTTGTGTGTGTTACCGTAGATTTCCAGCATCTGCAGAATATCTTGTGTTTACACAAACTCTAGGCATTGTTCTTCTTTCAGGCAACATTTTACCATGTTTACTTGTTTCTTAGCCTAAACACTCTATCACAGATGAACATTATATAAAAAATATTGCCTACCTATAATGTGCGCATTGCAAATTTACCTCCAGTCTTAAAACTGATAAGTAATTAGATGGACGTGTTCCTTTTCCTTCTGGATTGTTAACTACAGACGTCTGCCTCGCTTTCTCCTGGCATTGCTCATCTCATTATTAATCTACCACCAGTAAATCTGCTATAAATCAATTTCAAACAAGTTCTCAACCTGATTTTGGATTTTGATCACTATCTTGTTTGATAAAATATAGCTGTCTTTGATGTAGTCTAAGTTACATTTATATTTCTAACTATACAGAGCCTAGAAGTTTACCTAATTTTTTCAACATCGGTAAAAGCAACTTAACCTCTAAGAGGACCACAACTTCATCATGGTTTGGAGGCTTTTGTGCCTCAATGACCCAGAGAGCTATGTTGGCTGCTTTGGCTCTTGGTAGGGTCACCCATGCCAAACAGGTCAAAGGGTAGAGGCCAGACTAAGAGTGGTCCACCAATCCCGCAGGTTCGGGGGTTCAGCTCGGGGCTAAATACACTAACTAGTAAAACAAAATTGTTATGGAAACTGCAATGAAGAATCCTATTACATCTCATTTTGACGGTATTCCTGAGTCTCCACCCGGGACTTGCATGACTGACAGAAGTGAAATCCAAGAGGAAGCTACTAAGACGATGATGGAAGCCCTGAACACCGCCAGAGATGGACGACCTTCTCTGATGTCCAGCAGCATAACAGGCAATAAGTAAGCATAGAAGCAACTTAACATCATATGTTTAATACGATTTGGGAACATAGGATTACTCAATAATTCAACTCTAATTCATTTACCTATCAAATACCAGTTCAGACCAGTTGATTATCTTTTGATTTCAACATATGGAAAAGCATACCTATCATTACTGATTTTTTACCAGTGACGTTTAGGCAATCTGATGTAAACAGAGAGAGGAACCCCTGGGCAGTGAATATTGCCATCATCAATATGCCTCTTTCTCTCTCTCTCTCCACACCCCCCCCCACAGAATGAATTCAAAGTGATATGTTGCTCTACTGCTATTGTACGAGCAGCTTTTAACAAAAACAAACAAGAATCGTAGCTCAAATTCAACAAAGACACTTACAACCTCCAAGTGATTATCACTAATTGACCACTTAACTCAAAGTTTAATTTTGGGATAAGATTGCACAGGTCAGATACAATTAAAAATCTAGAATTCAATTTATTGATTGAAATGGATTGGAATAAATCGCTGGCTGGGAACTCACTGATTATCATTTATTGATTACTTATCTCAAAGTTTAATTTTGGGATAAGATTGCACTAGTCAAGTGCAATTAAAAATCTAGAATTCATTAATTGGAATGAGCTGGGATAAATCTCTGCCTGGACACTCACCTGATTCCCTTCCAATAAGGCTGAATCCAGCGACATTCCCCTCTTTGCCCAGTATTTGTTTCCAATCATCATCTTGGCAACGTGTTTAGGGGAAAGATCAACAGCTTGGAAAGCAAAAAGATAGAACACCTTGTTCAGTACGATCCGAGTGGGTGTTGTCCTTCTTTCTTTCAGTTCTGGGTCTTTAAATAGGCTTCAGTGCTGATGGAATGATAAGAATGCTGTTCTGCGCATCCTTTAAGCATCATGGAAAAATCCTCACTACACCGCCCTCCTCGTCTCAAGTCCTTTGCGGAGAAAGGCCACATTTATGTAGCAAATATAAAGGTCACTTTAATCCTGAATGGTGGACTGCGGAGATCAGAGGGCAATTAAATCTTTTAGGGCATCAGGTCAAATTTAATAACCCTGCCCGAACAGTTGCCTGGAAAGCATTCAGATTTTACCTGATGAAGGGTCTCGGCCTGAAACGTCGACTGCGCCTCTTCCTAGAGATGCTGCCTGGCCTGCTGCGTTCACCAGCAACTTTGATGTGTGTTGCTTGAATTTCCGGCATCTGCAGAATTCCTGTTGTTCAGATTTTACCTGGGCTGTTAGCTTTTGGAAGGAAGGAACATATTGAGAGTGGTGTTGGACAACAAGACCATAAGACCAATATGTTCTCAAACTCCGACTTTCACATCAGGACCAAACTTTACATGTGCCCCCCTATAAATATTAACTTGAAATGTTCGTTCCACTTTACATGTTGTAATAATGCAGGATTTTCAGCTATATTTTTCACTTCTTTCGGACTGTGATTCTTGGAGACTTTTTGATTTCTTGTAACGGGTGCAGGGTAAAGAGGCTTGTTTTCAAAATTGGTCAAATTTATTTTTTATAAATACAGAGTGATATTTAAATGCAAATATTAATAAAGTGTCATCCCTTTTGCCCAGAAAATGAATAGAAGCAGGGTAGCGGAGATGTAGAGAGAGAATTGTACTCTCGCTCCTTGTTGATAGCAGTCTCAGTACTGTAGAATTAATTGCATCAGGTTTATCTTCCACTTCTATCCAGATGTAAGCGATCGGCAAATTCCTCCATTTGATCGCTAATGTTTGAATTTGAGGATTTGAAGTGAAAGTTAGAACCAATGAATCATACAATTCAACGTCTGTGACAGCATACTCACAGAAGCTCTACCTCACCGTTCTTTACAATGCACTTCTTGTTTAATTATCTTGAATAAAATTGAAGATATGCTCAGGAATATTTAATATCACCGGCATATGCTGTGAAATGTGTTATTATGCAGCATCAGTACATTGCAATACATAATAATAAAAACTGTGAATTACTCTGTGTGTGTGTGTGTGTGTGTGTGTGTGTGTGTGTGCACGCAAATAGTTAAATTAAATAAGCAGTGCAAATAAGTATTGAAGAAGTGTTCATGGGTTCAATGTCCATTCAGAAATCTGATGGCAGAGGGGATGAAGATGTTCCTGAATCCTCTACAGTTTTTGATTTTCTTTCTTTCTTTCTTTTTCAATCTTTTTATTAGTTTCATAAAAATAAACGTAACATGGTAATGGTACAAAGTTATTGGGAATACATTGTTATAATTATTCATTTGTATCCTATATGATTGGCAGTTTTATCATTTAAGTGTTAACTGGCTTTATAATTGATTTTCCTTTATCTTTTCTCCAGAGTTTGCCAGCAAGGATATTTTTTTTCTGATAAACTAAATTGCCATATTGGAAATTTATAATAAATACTGTGAGATGGCAGGTTTGATGATTTACCTAAATCAAACTTTCAACACTTAGAATAAGCCTGGGTCAGTTAAATCTAACTTGCTTGCATAGTCCAACAAAAATCAAATACCTTAATCTGTCATCTAAGCATTCAGAGAATCGACTGGTTTACAAAAAAGCAACACACATCAGTACAATATGGGAGTTCTAGACGTTTAATGTTAAAATGACAAATATTTTATATATGTCTGTAACCAGCTTAACTGGGGTTCTGTCGGCCACGGTGAGCTTGCTTTCCGAAGGAGGTCAGATGCGTCGGGGTAAAAAGAAATTTGGGAAATGATTAGGTTACTAATCGCAGCACTAATAACCTCGAATATAATGGAAAAAATGCACTCAAGTGGGAGTGGAGATCACAAACGTTGTTCACCGCCAGGGTTAACGTAGCACTTTAAAACTACACAACCAAGATCCTCTGGAGTTGTCATCAGAAAAAACAGGAAATATTACATGAGCGGCTACATTGAATTGGTTTCTCATTTTAATGTCTGTAGCATTCACGTACTTAGAAACATAGAAAACCTACAGCACAGTACAGGCCCTGCGGCCCACAATGCTGTGCTGAACATGTACTTACTTTAGAAATTACCTAGGGTTACCCATAGCTCTCTATTTTTCTAAGCTCCATGTACCTATCCAGGAGCCTCTTAAAAGACCCTATCGTATCCGCCTCCACCACAGTTGCCGGCAGCCCATTCCACACATTCACCACTCTCTGCATAAAAAATTTACCCCTGACATCCCCTCTGTACCTGCTTCCAAGCACCTTAAAATTGTGCCCTTTCGTGCTAGCCATTTCAGCCCGAGGAAAAAGCCTCTGACTATTCACATGATCAATGCCTCTCATCATCTTGTACACCTCAATCAGGTCACCTCTCATCTTCCGTTGTTCCAAGTTCACTCAACCTAATCTCATAAGGCATGCTCCCCGATCCAGGCAACATCCTTGTAACACACATCAAAGTTGCTGGTGAACGCAGCAGGCCAGGCAGCATCTCTAGGAAGAGGTACAGTTGACGTTTCAGGCCGAGATCCTTGACAAAGCTATGCTGACTAGATGAATCTGGATTGTAAACCAACCAGTGCCTGTGCACTTTCTAAAGTATGGGAGCAAGGTTTGTTTCAAATTATAGTCCTCCAAAATTAAGGAGCAATAAATAGTTGAGACCTTTTCAAGCATGAGCGGTCATTGTCAATGAAGAATACTATTGAACTGAATCACAATAACACAGAGTCGGTTTGGGTTTAGAGGAGCTGATCTGGCTGCAGACCATGTCGCTGCCGTTACTCAGAAGCATCGGAGTTGGTGCAGTACAACCGTGGGAGATTGTCTCAGACATTTCACTTGCGATTGCAAGACTCTGTTGGACAGTGATAATGTACCTGCCACAGGCCTGTTACCCTTGTCTGGAGGGGGTGACCATTGACATGGGAGCTGTGCAGCCTCAGGTGAAGAGAGAGCTAGGCCTCAAGCCTCGGGCTTGCCTGCTGCTGCAGACCAAGTGAGAGACGCGGAAGCGCTACAGTGTTGCTGAGCTCGGCTGGGGCCTGGCCTCTCCTGTCAGTGCTGCCTTCCTGTGTTCGAGAGTTGGAATGACAGGCTAGATTGCATGCATCTGCACACTGCGGGACCGATTGCCAGACATTGCTGCTGAGGGTTTTGGACTACATATGTTTTTTTTTTGAGTTAATATACTTCTTTGTTCTATAGTTTGAATTATGTTATTCGCTATTTTTGAACGTTTGCTTCCTATTTTGAACGTTTTACACCTCAGCCCCAGAGGAACACTGTCTCATTCAGCTGTATGGTTTGAATGATAGTTAAACTTGACAAACTTGGTTTGATTTGATTTGAAGTTAAAAAAATAGTTTATCAAGTCAAGTCAAATCAAGTTTATTGTCATTTAACTATATACATGTTTGTAACATACATAACCATATAATGTATATAGTAATGACATAATGTTTCTCCAAACCAGGGTGTAAAGCACAGTAGTACACAGAACACATGACAACTAATAAAGGTAAGGATAAAATCTACAGATGAATCACACATAAATAACAAACTAAAGTGCATTAAAATTAGGTACTGTAAGGTATGGAACAGATTAACCAGTGACACTTCAAATATGATGCAGCCAGAGTTCAGAAGCCTAATGGCCTGGGGGATGAAAGTGTTTCCCATCCTGACCATTCTTGTTTTTATGCATCGTAGTCTCCTGCCTGATGGTGGAAAGTCAAAGGGGGCGCTGGATGGATGGGTGGGATCTGTAATAACACTAAGGGCCCTGCGTATACATTGCTCCTGATTAATGTCCCGATGGGTGGTAGGGAGACCCCATGATCCTCTCAGCTGTTCTCACCATCCTTTGTAGGGATTTCTGGTCCGATGCTCAGCTGCTCCCACACCAGATGGAGATGCAGTTTGTCAGGACGCTCTCAATGGTGCTCCTGTAAGACACAGTTAAGATGGGGGTGGGGAGCCTTGCTTGCCTCAGTCTTCTCAGGAAGTGGAGGCATTGCTGTGCCTTCTTGTTCAGGGAGGTGATACTAAGGGACCAGGTGAAGTCATCCATGACATGAACACCCAGGAACTTGGTGCGCATGCAGTGACTCTCTCTACGAGGACTCATGTATTCACAGAGGAGATGGTTTGTCTGCACTTTCCTGAAGTCCACAATGATTTCCTTTGTCTTCTCCACATTCAGGTTTAGGTTGTTCTTCTCAGACCAATCCACCATCCGCTCCACTTCCTCTCTATACTCTATCTCATCATCGTTCTCGATAAGGCCAACCACTGTTGAGTTATCTGCAAACTTGACGACGTGGTTTGAGCTGGACCACGTGGCACAGTCATGCGTCAGCAGCGAGCTGAGCACAAAACCCTGTGAGTCCACGCTCAGCCTGTCATTGAATTTAATTACATGAATGCAGTAGTAGTCAAAGTTAAACTACCAAAGCACAAGCTACCAAAGTAAGTGTGCGCAGCAGGTCAGGCAGCACCTGTGGGGACATTTGTTACTGTGCTGCTTACATCTTTGTTCAGGTTAAATCTAATTGTTGAGAGAATGTTCGGTTTAAGATGGCGCTGGTGAAGTGCAGCGACGGCCTGCTGGTAGCAAATAAAACACACAAAACTATAGATTACCGTATTAAACACACTTTCTCTTGGATATGATCACTGCAAACAATAGCCTTTCTTAATAACTTCCTTTTCCTTTCAGATTTGAGCTTTTGAACCTGCCTGTATGATCTGGCATGTTTATGGTATGAACGGAAGTCTCGAAGGTGCAGGACAGTTGCGGCGTGCCGTGTGCAAGCCGAATCAAGGCAGCGGCGCCCGGGCACGAGAGCCAATGTTTGCCCCTTGCTGGAGTGGACTTGGAGGTGATTCAATGTGGCAGAACTGAGGCAAGGTAAGTTTAGGCGAGGCAGAGATGGGGCAGCAGAGCCTAGGGCGGGTTCCAGAGCGAGAAAGTCCTGAGGTTTGACTGATTTAAGCTCCATGTTGGGCACAGGCTGAGTCGAGGCGGTGGGGCCCAGGCCTGAGAGCACACTGAAGCAGCAGGGCCTGGGCCCGAGAGTGAGGAATGACGGAACGTTTGGACGATTCAGGCACCAGGCCAGACTGAAAAAGTCAAGGTTTTGGGGCTGGAGGTGAAGGATGCATTGATTCAGCTTGCTGCTCCTGAGGTTTACTGTTCTCTGTGCTGAAATGAGGCTGCGGCCTGCAACTAACAGACGATGAGATCAGCTGCAGTGATGGGTCCATGGCTGTGGACTTCAGTTCCGAATGTTATTTGCTTACTTTTACTGTCTGCATGATTTTGTGTTTTTGCTTGCATGCTGGGTGTTTTGACAGTCTTCTTTCTAGTGGGTTCTTCTGGGTTTCTTTGTTTTGTGGCTGCCTGAAGGGAGATGAATCTCAATACTGTATAATATGTACATACTTTGATAATTAATCCAGTTTGATGTGTGAAGTGTATCAAAGGATCAGGGAAATGTCTGGCTTAGATTTTACTCTTCAGAGTTTGGGCGGCACTTTAGAGCAAATGACCTAGAAAGCCTTTTAGGAGAGAGACCCAGAGCAGACTGAAGAGAAAAACTGAAGACTTTTGTTTTGTTCCTCATTTCACTCAGGCAATTGAACATGAAAAATAGTATCACTGGGCAGCACAATCGTGTAGCAGATAGCATTAATGCTTTACAACTCCAGTGATCAGGGTTCAATTCCCGATGCTGTCAGTAAGGAGTATGGACGTTCCTCCCGTCACCGCGTGGGTTTCTTCAGGTTGCTTTGGTTTCCCCCCACATTTAAGAGACGCGTAGGTTAGGGTCAGTAAGAGACGCGTTGGTTGGGGTCGGTAAGAGTCGCGTAGGTTGGGGTCGGTAAGAGACGAATAGGTTAGCGTCGGTAAGAAACGAGTAGGTTGGGGTCGGTAAGAGACGCGTAGGTTAGGGTCCGTAAGAGACGCGTAGGTTAGGGTCGGTAGGAGACGCGTAGGTTGGGGTCGGTGAGAGACGCGTAGGTTAGGGTCGGTGAGAGACGCGTAGGTTGGGGTCGGTGAGAGACGAATAGGTTAGGGTCGGTGAGAGACGCGTAGGTTGGGGTCGGTGAGAGACGCGTTGGTTGGGGTCGGTGAGAGACGCGTAGGTTAGGGTCGGTGAGAGACGCGTAGGTTAGGGTCGGTGAGAGACGCGTAGGTTAGGGTCGGTGAGAGACGCGTAGGTTGGGGTCGGTGAGAGACGCGTTGGTTGGGGTCGGTGAGAGACGCGTAGGTTGGGGTCGGTAGGAGATGCATAGGTTGGGGTCGGTGAGAGACGAATAGGTTAGGGTCGGTGAGAGACGTGTAGGTTGAGGTCGGTGAGAGACGCGTAGTTTGGGGTCGGTGAGAGACGCGTAGGTTGGGGTCAGTGAGAGATGAATAGGTTAGGGTCGGTGAGAGACAAATAGGTTAGGGTCGGTGAGAGACGCGTGGGTTGGGGTCGGTGAGAGACGCGTAGGTTGGGGTCGGTGAGAGATGAATAGGTTAGGGTCGGTGAGAGACGCGTAGGTTGGGGTCGGTGAGAGACGAATAGGTTAGGGTCGGTGAGAGACGAATAGGTTAGGGTCGGTGAGAGACGAGTAGGTTGGGGTCGGTGAGAAACGCGTTGGTTGGGGTCGGTGAGAGACGCGTAGGTTGGGGTCGGTGAGAGACGAATAGGTTAGGGTCGGTGAGAAACGTGTAGTTTGGGGTCGGTGAGAGACGCGTAGGTTGGGGTCGGTGAGAGACGCGTAGGTTGGGGTCGGTAAGAGACGCGTTGGTTGGGGTCGGTAAGAGACGCGTTGGTTGGGGTTGGTAAGTTATGAGCATGTTGTAATGGGGCAGGAAGTGCAGCCACACTTGTGGGCTGCCCCCAACACCTCCTCAGACTGTGTTTGCTGTGGACACAAATGACACATTTCACTGTATACGGTATTCGATGTTCTGATGTAGGTGTGACAAATAAAGCTCATCTACACCAGTTGAACTGTAGTTCTCTCACCCTTGAGCAACTATGGTTCAGGGCCCAGTAACTTGAATGACAATTAATTTATCCAGCCACTATGGAGGAATAATTTGTCAGTGGCCGTGTTTTGGGAAAAAAACAATAGCACCTACAATGATCTTTACATATGCACTTTAATTTCCTGCTATTTTTAAAGCACAAAGATAAACCATATCAATAGGCAACATGTACCAGGTTGGTGGTAGATTCCTGCTTTTAAGAATATTGAAGAGGAATCGATTGTGGGGTTCAGTTGTATTTAATTTGGTTACATCGGGTGGGTGTGCTCCTAGAATGCAGCATCTACTAGGAGTGATCTGTGACCGAAAAGCTTGGGGTATTTTGGCATTTGGGAACACCAAGGCACATCATTTGATTAGTTCTGGCCGAGGACCCAGAGAACGTTGGTCACAAATTACTTTTGGCAGGATTATTTTAGGCTGACAAATGTTCACAATTAGAATCTCTTGCTTGAAGTTCAGAATCATTGCATACAAGTTCAAGTTTATTGTCATGGATACGGCCAAATGAAACAATGTTCCTTTGGACCGAAGTGTGCAATGCAGTACATATAACTCACACACATCACAAAGTAATATTACCACAAATAAGTTTACAAGTAATAAATTATATTCCAGAAGATTGATGTTTAGTGTAAGGTGCATTCATGACGCAAGTTAAAAAGTAAACAGTATTACGCTACAGGCGCTTCATACGTGATGAGACCTGGGTGGTGGCAGGGAGTTCGGTCATCTCACTGGCTGGAAAAAGAAATTATTCTCATTCTAACAATGCTTGTCCTAATGCTAAGATACTGCCTGCATGACTGTTGGGGGGGTAAGGCCAAAAAGATTGTAGGATGGATGGGAGGGATTCCTGACAATGCTGAGGACCCTGTACACTCAGTGCTCCTGATAAATATCCGAGATGGGTGGAAGAGAGACCCTGATGAGCCTCTAACACTCCCCAGTCACTGGACCACTGGCCAATCAGATCTTTTATGAGCAAATATCATTATGTGGAAGGATGGTGGCTATGTTTCTGAATTAATAATAATAAAGTGTCTTGTAATTATCCAGAGTTCTGACCCTATTTTAGCAACTGGGATATTTCCATTCAAATAATTTTATACAGCTGTAACTGTCAGATGCTAACATCAATAAATAATGGTATTGATTAAACCACAGCAGTGTTATAAAAAGGGAAATCTGACCATCTTACCTGATCAACACACACAAACCGCTGGGGGAGCTCAGCAGGCCAGGCAGCATTTATGGAAAAGAGCAAACAGTCAACATTTCAGGCCCAATCCCTTTATCAAGTTACTGCCCATTACCCTTCAGCCAGCAGGAACTCGAACCAAAGGGAATAACTTCACTCAACTTCATTTGCCCCATCACTGAAATGTTCCCACAACCTATGGACTCACTTTCAAAGACTCTTCATCTCATGTCCTCAATATTTATTACGTTTTTATTTATATTTGCATTTGCACAGTTTGTTGTCTCCTGGTTCGGTAGCTGAGTCCCAGTGATGACCTGAGCTGTCCTAATCACCTGTTGGAGTACTTTAGAGAGTAAAAGAAACATCTGAGGCATTCTGTATCTTTCATCTCCGTTACTTTGGCCATTGACAAAACTGGCGGTTATTCCCCATAATAGAAACTGAACAATGACAAGGATGTAATGTCCTGTCCAGGATTTGAGCATGTCCAGTATTTCACAGTGGGGAAATTGTCCACAGCAAGATTGTTACACCACAATTTTTAATAAAAAGTAATTTCCTTATAACTGGCAAAGAATATATCATAGCTCTGGAATGCTATGCAATAAATCTTCTCAAACTAATAAAAAATTTGAAGAGAGGGCAAATTTCACAAACAGCTGAACAATATAACTGTGAGGTATAAATAGAAAGATTATGCCGATTTGTACTAATTTCCTGGGAAACAGGAAATTAAAACTAAAGCAGACAGCAGTCTCCATATAATTGCCTTTAGAAACTGACCAGACTTTCTGGTAATTTATAAATGCTTTCTTAAAACTAAGCAAAACCATTATGTAAAGAATAGGCCCTAAACTTTGTATATGTCCATGAAAACGCCTCCACTATCTCATTTCAAGATTTTCGGTTGCTTGAGAGGTTCACACCAATAGATACTAACTGATGTTTCTCAAGTCAAGAAAAGCATGTATCTTATAGCACAGAAAGAACATTTATCTAAGATATTTGTGCATACTCTCGGAAAGAACTACCCAATTATATTTATTTATTTAGAGATACATCATGGACAGGTCCTCCTGGGCCAATGAGCCACACCACCCAGCAAACCAGCCATTTAACCCTAGTCTAGCTCAGGACAATTTACAATGACCAATTAACCTACTAAATGGCATGTCTTTAGACAGTGGGAGAAAACCAGAGCACCCAGAGGAAAGGCGTGCAAAATCTCCTTACAGGTGGCACTGGAATTGAACTGCAAACGCCAATGCCCCGAGATGTAATAGCATTACACTAACCACTATGCCAATGCAGTACCCATTTTGTGCCATAACTCCACATCATTCAAAAGAAGCATATGTTATCAACTTAAACTTTATTTACATGCACTTTATTTATTTTGCCTAATCAGAGAACTGATAACAATTAATCCAGCTGGTAGCTTAATACAGTTGTATCTACCTGCCTTCACTGTTGGTGGTAAAAAGCTGTCAGTAGTGCCATCTTTCAAATATCTGGGGAGCATTCTCTCTGAGGATAGCGGCATTGACAACAACATCCAGAGCTGCATTAAACAGACATCAGCTGCCTTTGGGAGGCTTCGGCGTAGAGCCTTTCAGAACAGGAGCCTTCGTCCCTCCACAAAGGTCGCCGTATACCAAGCGGTCTGTGTCACCACCCTCCTTTATAGCTGTGAAGCTTGGGTAACCTACAGCCGTCACATCAAGTCCTTGGAGCACTTCCACATAAGCTGCCTCCAGCGCATCCTGGGAATTACCTGGCGTGAGCAGGTGCCTCACACTGAAATACTTGTAAAGACCAACTGCAGAAGTATTGAGGCCATGATCACCCAGCGTCAGCTGCAGTGGCTGGGGTATGTGATAAGGATGCCCCCATGTTGGCTACCCCGCAGAGTGTTATAAGGCCAGCTACATCATGGTCGACACTCAACTGGAAGGCCGAAGAAGCGCTATAAGGATCAGATGAAGAATGCTTTAAGGAAGTGCAAGATCAGCCCCAAGGACCTGGAGGAGGTTGCTGCTGACCGTACCACTTGGCGACAGCTGTTTAGGGACGGGGTTCGTATTCTGGAGATGGAAAGAACAACCAGAAGACAGCAGAAGAGAGCCAGGAGAAATGCAGCCATGGTTGCCACCACGACCACATATACATGTCCCACCTGCAATAGAGCTTGTGGGTCCAAGATAGGACTGCATAGTCAAAGATTTCACCGTTAAAGGAGTGGACATCGTTATCAGATTTCGATGGACAACCAAAGAAGAATCTTCATTTATCCCGTGGGTCAGGCAATTCTGTATTTCGAGATTTTAAAAAATGCTACCATGCTGGAGAGAAAAAAAATAGCTCCCTTTAGAGCCAGGTTCCCAACCTGGGGTCCACGGACCCCTTGCTTAATGGTGTTGGTCCATGGAATAAGAAAGGTTGAGTTAGAGGAATTGCCATGGGAAGATTGAGAGAGGCCTTACTATGAGTACCTGAGATATGCTCCACTAAGAGTACATAATTTTGAGAGCATATGCACACACTGCAATATGACTGATGAAGTGGGTCAGCTACCATCACTCAGAGCTAATCACCACACTCTTACAATGTTCGGGCAAAGTACCCCAGTTGTACTGCGCCACCCCATATTTGCCATAGACCTTAAGCGATAATTAATTGCGCAAAATCAGAACAAAATATTCCATTGAAAAATAGCACCTCAAGGACATGTTAAGTAGCTTGATTTGTTTGAAAAAATGCTTTGAGCATTAAGATATGGGGAAAGAATTTTTAAAAATACCTTTACAGAAATCAGCCAGAAGAGAAATGACACCATTATCATTATGTGCTGTGTCGTATGACGTCGACAATCTTGGTCTTGCTGTGACATGATTGTTCTTGGCAAATTTTTCTACATTAGTGGTTTGCCATCACCAGCTTCTGGGCAGCGTCTTTACAAGACAGGTGACCCCAGCCATCATCAATACTCTTCAAAGATTGTCTGCCTGGTGTAAATGGTCGCATAACCAGGTCTTGTGATTTGTACCAGCTGCTCATACGACCATCACCATCTGCTCCCATGGCTACACGTGACCCTGATTGGGATTGGGGTTGGGGGGGGGGAGCTAAGCAGGTGCTACACCTTGCCCAGGAGTGACCTGCAGGCTAGTGGATAGAAGGAGCACCTTACACCTCCTTTAGTGGAGACATATCTCCACCCCATCACCAAAGAGAAATGATACCCCTTTAAAATACAAAGCTTCTGGTCAGGGCTGAAGTGATGTGGCATTATAGTTCAGTATGAGCATAAATTTCTGTATTTGTCTGGAGATGTACAGCACTGAAACATAACCTTTGTTTCTCCATGTCCATCCCAATCTTCATGCTCGCCTACAGTTCTACTTGCCTGTATACGGTTTCTAATCTTCTCTGACTTGTCTATTTATGTGGCTGCTTGAATGTCTCTTGAACACAATGATTCTATCTGACTCCACCACTTTCGCTGACAGCAAGTTACAGATATCAGCCACTCACTCTCTAAACATAATTCCCTTCAAATCCCCTAAGGACAATTTAACTGCTGGGCCAGATTGAAAATGTCAGGGTGTGGGGATTGGGGGTGGTTCTGCTCGCTGCTCTACGACGTTTTCTCAACTCGGAGCTGAACTGAAGCTGTGGCTGCCATGACGCCTGGGTTCTGAATGTGATTCACTTACTTTTATTGTTTGCATGGTTTCCTTTTCTTTCTGCACATTGGGTGTTTGCATTTATTCTCAAAGTATGTATACATTATACAACCTTGAGATTTGTCTCCTTACAGACAGCCTCAAAACAAAGAAACCCAAAAGAACCTCTTAAAAAAAGACAATCATACCTTGAACTTTGAAATTCCTTCCCTTACCTTAAACATATGCTCTTCTCTTTTAGAGTCTCTGACCAATTTTGACTATTTACCTCTTCTATTCCTCTTATAATGGTTATACATCACAATCTGCTCCTCCCTCACTCCAGTAAGACTAGCCAATTCAATCTCTCCCTATTTAACATTCATAATATGGTCTCTTCTACATTAGAGAAACCAGGCAGTGTTTGGGTGAGAACTTTTCAAAGCGCCTGCATTTTGCCCGTAGAGCGACCCTGAGTTCAGTGTTTTCTGCCATTTTAATCCTCCATGAGGATTACAAATACCTGGGGATATGAATTGACAATAAACTGGACTAGTCAAAGAACACTGAAGCTGTCTACAAGACGAGTCTGTGGTGGCCAGTGCTCTCATGTTTGCTGTTGTGTGCTGGGGCAGCAGGCTGAGGGTAGCAGACACCAACAGAATCAACAAAGTCATCCGTAAGGCCAGTGATGTTGTGGGAATGGATCTGGACTCTCTGACGGTGGTATCTGAAAAGAGGATGCTGTCCAAGTTGCATGCCATCTTGGACAATGTCTCCCATCCACTACATAATGTACTGGTTGGGCACAGGAGTACATTCAGCCAGAGACTCATTCCACCGAGATGCAACACAGAGCGTCATAGGAAGTCATTCCTACCTGTGGCCATCAAACTTTACAACTCGTCCTTTGGAGGGTCAGACACCCTGAACCAATAGGCTGGTCCTGGACTTATTTCCTGACATAATTTACATATTGTTATTTAATTATTTATGGTTTTATTACTATTTATTATTTATGGTGCAGCTGTAACGAAAACCGATTTCCCCCGGGATCAATAAAGTAGGGCTATGACTATGGCTATGTCATGCGCAGTCTTACCTACTTGCTGGTGGCCTTGAGTGCTGAGAAGAGTACAGTGAGGAAGCCCAATCTTCCATCTTGGCATGTTTCAGCTTCTGGATTCAGTAGTGAATTTACAATTTCAGATAATCTGATTTCTCTATATCTGTGATATTGGATTAGCTTGTTCCCCTTCCATATCCTCTGCGCGCCACCCCCACCACCACGTTTTCTTCAGGGAATGGAGAACCTGCTCATCCTGACCTGACAAGTGCATCTTCCAACTCTGCATGTCACAACTCCCTCATTCATTTGTCCATGTTCTTACTCACTGCAACACAAGAAATTCTGCAGATGCTGGAAGTCCAAAGGAACGCACACAAACTGCTGGAGGAATTCAGCAGGTCAGGAAGCATCTGTGGAGGGAAATGAACAATAGACATTTCAGGCTGAAACACTTCATTAGAAAAGTGTGTTTCAAGCTGCTCCCATTCACTCTGGCCAGATAACCTTGTTTCCAGTTTATCCCCATAGTCACCCCAGTTGTCCACTATCCCAGACATCCCCTGCTTGCAGCTTAATGAGTTTCTTTTCTCTCCTGAGTTCTGACAAATGAGCTTCACCTGGATTTCTCTTCTGACAGATGCTGCCTGACCTGCTGAGAACTCCAGGGTTTTCAGTTTTTACACTAGTGGGGTGACCAGAACCACACACGATATCCCTAATACAGTGTAAGCAGTAACGTTGCAACTTTACTCAACTCTTATATTCTGAACATCAATCTGTGAAGGCAAACATGCCAGGTGCCTTCTTCACTATCTATGATATCACTTTCTGGCACAATGGACTGGAACTTCAAGGTCCCTCTGTTCATCAATTTTTCTTAGCACCCCACCACTTACTGATATTTTACATCCCAAAGGACAACACTTCTCACTGGTCGGGATTAAATTTTATACCCGATTTACCATCTAACCTATATGCTGCTGTAGCATTAGACAACCGTCACTATCCACAAAACCAGCAGCTTCTGTATTATTTGCACATTTGTTAATATCTCCTACATTCATATCCAAGTCTTTTTATCACACATGACAAAGGTCTCAAAACTGATCCCAGCTGCAGACAACTGGTTATGGACACCCAATGAAAGTTCAAAGTAAATTTATTATCAAAGAACATA
The DNA here is from genome assembly GCF_963921235.1 of Mobula hypostoma. Lineage (NCBI taxonomy): Eukaryota > Metazoa > Chordata > Chondrichthyes > Myliobatiformes > Myliobatidae > Mobula > Mobula hypostoma. The sequence goes on along the minus strand of NC_086105.1, from coordinate 9,086,126 downwards.
TACGTCACCATGTACAGTACAACCCTGAGGTTCATTTTCTTGCGGGCATGATCAGTAAATTCAAGAAACATAATAGAATCAATGAAAGACCTCACACCAACAGGATGGACAAACAACCAATATGGAAAAGACAATTGTGTAAATACAAAAGAAAAAATAAATAATAATAATAAATAAATAAGCAATAAATATCAAGAACATGAGATGGAGAGTGCTTTAAAGTAAGCCCATAGGTTGCGGGAACTGTTCAGTGAAGCTATCCCCACTGGTTCAAAAGTCCAATGTTTGAGGGGTAATAACTGTTCCTGAACCTGGTGGTGTGGGTCCCAAGGCTCCTGTACCTTTTTCCTGATGGCAGTAGTGAGAAGAGAGCATGGCCTGGGTGGTGGTGGTTGTTGATGATGGATTCTGTTTTCCTGTGGCAGTGCTTCATGTAAATGTACCCAATGGTGGGGTGGGCTTTTTCCACAATGGACTGGGCCATATCCACTACTGTTTGAAGAATTTTCCTTTCAAATGCATTGTTGTTTCCAAACTGGGCCATGATGCAGCCAGTCAATATACACCCCACCACATACTTATTGAGTCTCTCAAACTTTTAGATGTCATGCTGAATCTTCACAAACTAAGGAAGCAGAGTCGCTGCCGTGCCTTCTTTGTAATTGCACTTACATGCTGGGCCCAGGACAGATCCTCTGCAATGATTACACCAAGGAATTTAAAGTTGCTGACCTTCTCCACTTCTGATCCCCCGATCATGTGCCTGCATTTCCTCTTCCTAGTCAATAACCAACTCCTTAGACTAGCTGATATTGCATAAGATGTTGTTTTGCGGAACCACTCAGCCAGACTTTCTATCTCCCGCTATATGCTGATTTGTCACCACCTTTGATTCGGCCAATGACTATGGCGTCCTCAGCAAACTTAAATATGGCATTGGAGCTGTGCTTAGTCTAAACCAAGAAGAGCACTTGAGGTGCCCCTGTGCTGATGGAGATTGTGGAGATGTTGCCAGTACGAACAGACTGGGGTCTGCAAGTGAGGAAATCGAGGATCTAATTGCACAAGGAGATACTGAGGCCAAGGTCTTGAAGCTATTGATTAGTTTTAAGAGGATGATAGTATTGAGTGCTGAGCTATAGACGATAAAGAGCATTCTGACGTACGTATGCATCTTTGCTGTCCAGATGTTCGAGGGTTGATTGAAGAGCCAGTGAAATGGCATCTGCTGTGGACCTATTGTACCAGTAAACAAATTGGAACGGGTCTCAATTTCTCAAGCAAGAGTTGATGTTTCATCACCAACCCTTTAATGCAATTTGTCATGGTCAGAGAAGAATACTTCCAAGTGTCTAACATGCAGGATCTTGTCAAACGGTCACTTGAACCTTATAAATGTCCATTGCCCTGCCATCTATTTTCTGTAGTATCTTCAAAAAAAAAGAGAGAAAATTAATGAGGCAACATTTCTCCCACACAAAGCCAAATTGATTATCACTGACCTGCTTTTCCAAATGTGCATAACTCTAATCCCTCAGGACATCCAACATCTCTTCTTTCTTAATAATGACCTATTCCAAGTGGTCCGTGTTCCTCTGCCTGAAATCACTACTTTTGCTGTCCACCTTTTCGGTGAATAGAAAAGTAGTCATTTAGGACTATTCTTTATCACCTGGGTGCCCTTTCCTACACATGATACATTCAAGAAACTCCTTTGACCCTTATTGAGTATAACCTGCCATATTTTTATTCCCTCACCCCCCCCCCGATTAAACCTTCAGTATCCTTTGTCATCCAAGGTTCCTTAATCTTGCCATATTTGCCTTTCAATGTTTTATGGAACAGGCTTGTCCTGAGCTCTTAATAATTTACCTTTACAAGACTTGCACTTGTCAGCTTACAGGTACGTAGAGCATGCTGACAGGCTGCATCACAGTCTGGTATGGACAGGCTATTGCACAGGACCGAAAAAAGCTGCAGAGGGTTGTAAATTTAGTCAGCTTCATCTTAGGTACTAGGCTACAAAGTTCCCAGGACATCTTTAGGGAGCGGTGTCTCAGAAAGACAGTATCCGTTATTAAGGACCTCCAGCACCCAGGACATGCCCTTTTCTCACTGTTACCATCAGGTAGGAGGGACAGAGGCCTGAAAGCACACACTCAGCGATTCAGGAACAGCTTCTTCCCCTCTGCCATCCAATTCCTAAATCAACATTGAATCTTTGGACACTACCTCACTTTTTTAAATATATACAGTATTTCTGTTTTTGCACATTTTTAAAAATCTATTCAATATACATAATAGATTTACTTATTTATTATTTTTATCTTTTTTTTCTCTGCTAGATTATGTATTGCATTGAACTGCTGCTGCTAAGTTAACAAATTTCACATCCCATGCCAGTGATAATAAACCTGATTCTGATTCTACCAACAAGCATTAGTTCCCAATCTACTTTTGTCAGTTTCTTCTGATGCTATTGAAAGAAGCCATTCTCCAGTGGATATCTTAACGACGACTAACTTGAGCCTTTCTTAACAACCTACAGACATCAACAGTAAATTTCATTTTCTAAGGCTAATAATTTCCGAAATATGTAAATATCTTATAAGCTTCATTTTCACGATTCAGTTGAAGGACATTATTATATACATTTCATTCTGTTCGTCTTCTTCCCATGTAAATAGACCAGTATACCTTTTCAGCAGTAAAATGCAAGCAGTACAAGATATTTTTTGCAACTCATATTTGTTCAAAAACTGGTGGTGTGAAGACAAAACTCTAATTATAAAGAGGAAAGCTATATATTACATTTATTGTACATATATTCAGAATACAAAATTTCAGATTTTATACAATGTTAGAAATTTTGCCACTGTACATTCTTTAACACATAGAAAAATCATAAGATAGATCAAGGTACATATCTATCAATGTGCTTTATTATACCATACATAAAGTATGGATCAGCAAAGCAACAGCTTAAAAATTAAGCTTCTTAACAAAGATTCTTGGCTGAAGAAAAGTTTTGATTTTTTAAAAATTTGAAGTCGGATAGTTAATTTTACTAAGGATTTTGTTAATCATAATTTGAGCAAGCTTTTTTGGCAGATGTGATAATCTCCATAACATAAGAAACCTAATTGGGGTCTTGAAAGGTAATGCTGTCAGTAAACCTCAAAGTGATGAATTAATAATTTTCTGGCATCATAATTAACATTATAATACATATGGTTGATAATTGACATAGTATATAGCACTGCAGTCACAAAAACCTGTTAGGACTTTCCTTGATCACTGTAGATTAATTATATTAGAATCATTTGCAGTATTCACAGATCAGTTTATAAACCATTCTGATCAATCATATTAGAACAATTAGTACAGCTGATCAAAAATACAGAGGGTAGCTCAGAACATTTTCACTTCTTAGAACAATTAAAAGTGGTAGAGCTTTTTCAAAGAAAGCTGCATATTGTCATCCAACCAATACATTTACTTTGCAAAATTCTAATTTTCCTCCAAAACTGGTCACATGAAAATGTAAGTTATAGGATGCCCTGTTTTAGATGGAATTAATGAACCATGGATTGAATAAGCCAAATAAGACCTAATTTAATTTTGTTCTGCATATTTTAAATCCAATTAATTGTGAATTTGCATCTGCTGCTGTAGAAAAAGAAAACTTTTTTTTAAATGAAGCAAGACACTAACTGGAGAAACTTCCATGGAGTAACAAAATAGTTCTTATATCAATACAAAACAAAATTGTTGTTTTCCAACATTCATGCAAGTGCCTGACGTGAAGTCTGAAAAATGCATTACCCAATGAAGGCCATTACGGTTTAAGTAATTAGTAAAACAAATTTCTTCTACATTCATTTTTAAATATTTGAAATGGCAAAAATTGCATTTCCTGTCCTATCATTCTTTCCTACACAGCAGAAGTAAACCCCCTGATGAATTCAAACACTGATATGTCATGTACCAGGACTTTAGCAATAAGTAAACAAGTTGTGGAGTTTTTTCCAGATACTGAAGTTGCGGCAATCAGTCTCACTCTACCACTGTCACTTTGTGCCCATTTTCAGCAGTGTCTCTAAACCCTGTTAAATCTTCATGTGTCTCTGTAAAAGAGGTTGCCGTTGCATCTGGATGGTTTGCCTTCCAGTGAGTTTTGGTAACTCTTGTTTCTGGTACACCAGCTTCCAAATCCGGCGTTACAGTCGTACCATCCTTGAGGCCGAGAATCTCAGCAACAGCCTGTGGCAAATCCTGCACAATAACAAAAAAAACTGAATAAAAAAAGCTGTAAGGAAGTTTTAATTTGAATTTATTTCGGTTTTGTATATAATATGCTCATGGTAATAATGATTCAAAAGTTTAGTATAATGTTGATAACAATGATAGTACAGAGGAAATTGAAATATGGTAATGTAAGGTTGCTATGGTAAACCTTTTGTCACAGAAATTTCTGCAGATTCCCTGCATGAACTGATAAGGTCGCATGACACAGATAACCAACGGTTTGCCAATGCAATGGATTTTTGATTAAAAATATTTTCAATGATGAAATTTATCAGTAGATCATTAATAATTTCCAGTAGGTTACATTTATTTTCAAACTTCATTACACTCTGTAACTCTGAAGTGAAAATGATGTATTTTAATAAAAAGACAGTAAATACATATCAGAGACAGAACAGGACAGGACAGGAAAACGGCCTTTGACATACGATGTTGTGACAAACTAATCAAACACCTAACAAAACTAAAGCAACACACACAAAATGCTAGAGGAACTCAGCAGGCCAGGCAGCATCTATGGAAAAGATGAAGGGTCTTAGCCCGAAACATCAACTGTTTATTCAAGTTTGCCCAAAACTCTCCAATTCAGGTAACATTGAGGTAAACCTCTTCTGAGCCCTCACCAAAGCCTCTATATTCTTCCTATGCGTCACCTGGACCAGATGGACTATACCCCCAGAGTTCTGAAAGAGGTAGCTGAAGAGAAAGTGCAGGCATTAGTAGTGATCTTTCAAGAATCACCAGATTCTGGAATGGTTATGGAGGATTGCACAACTGTTAATGTCACTACACTCTTTAAGAAGGGATGGAGGCAAAAGACAGGAAATTATAGGTCAGGCAACTCATACAAAATGCTGGAGGAACTCAGGCCTAAGCAGCATCAATGGAAAAGAGTACAGTCAACGTTTTGAGCCAGGACACTTCGGCAGGACTGGAGAAAAAAAAGCTGGAGTATATTTAAAAGGTGGGGGTGGGAAGAGAGAAACACAACTTGTTAGCTGAATCCTGAATGGGGAGGGATGAAATAAAGAGCTGGCCAATTGATTGGTGAAAGAGATACAGGGCTAGAGAAGGGGGAGTCTGAGAGAAGAGGACAGAAGGCTGTGGAAGAAGGGGGGGAAGAGTATCAGAGGGAGGCGATGGGCAGGTAAGGAGATACGGTGAGAGAAGGAAAAGGAGATAGGAAATGAAGGGGGGGGGGGGCATTACCAGAAGTTTGAGAAGTCAATGTTCATGCCATCAGTTTGGAGGCTATCCAGACGGAATATAAGGTGTTTTCCTCCAACCTAAGTGTGGCCTCATCATGACTGGAGGAGGCCGTGGATGGACATATCAAATAAGAATAGGAAGTGGAATTAAAATGGGTGGCCACTGGGAGAACCCGCTTTTTCTGGCAGACAGAGCATACGTCTCCCAATCTACGTCGGGTCTCACCAATATACAAGAGGCCACACTGGGAGCACCAGACACAGTATATGACCCCAACAGAGTCACAGGTGAAGGTCGCCTCACCTGGAAGGGCTGTTTGGGGCTCTGAATGGTAGCGAGGGAGGAGGTGTAGCAGTTGTTCCACCTGCAAGGATAAGCGCCCGAAGGGAGATCAGTGGGGAGGAACAAATGGACGAAGGAGTCACACAGGTAGTGATCCCTACGGAAAGCAGAAAGTGGGAGGGAAGGGAAAGATTGGAGGTGGTGGAAGTTGCAGAGAAGTATGTGCTGGATACGGAGGCTGGTGGGGTGGTAGGTGAAGACAAGAGGAACCCTATCCATGGTAGGGTGGCGGGAGGATGGGGTGAGAGTAGATGTACATGAAATGGAAGAGATTTGTTTGAGGGCCCCCTGCAGAATTCTCCTATCACTTTGTGTTTCTTTCTTCCCTCCCCCAACCTTTTAAATCTACTCCTCAGCTTTTTTTCTCTAGTCCTGCCGAAGGGCCTCGGCCTGACATGTTAACTGTACTGTTTTCCATTGATGCTGCCTGCTAAGTTGCTCCAGCGTTTTGTGCGTGTTGTTTGGATTTCCAGCATCTGCAGATTTTCTCTTGTTTGAGACTGTAATTATAAGCCAGTTAGCCTGGCCTCAGCGGTTGGCAAGGTGTTGGAGTGCTGATGCCATTGCCCTGGCACACCACCGCATAGAAGACTGTAGTGGCAACAACAGAGTGGTAGAACCTATGAAGGAAAGGCCTGCATACTCAGTCTTCTCATGAAGTAGAGGCGAATTATCTGTGGAATTTGTTGCTAAGTGTGGCTGTGGAGGCCAAGTCATTGGGTGTACTTAAGGCAGAGATAGTTACGTTCTTGATTAGCCAGGGCATCAAAGGGTATGGGGTGAAAGCAGGGGATTGGAGATGACTGGAAGAATTGGATCAGCCCTTGACTGAATGGCGGAGCAGTCTCGATGGGCCGAATGACCTACTTCTGCTCCTATATCTTATGGTCTTAAGGACTCTGGCCTTTTTTCTACATAGCCTCTCTGTTGGTGTTTTACTCAAGTCTGTCATCCAGGTGTACCCCCAGGTATTTGTAGGCTTACCACATTCACGCCCACACCATCAAAAGTAACAGGGAGCAGTGCAGGCTTCGTCTCCATCACCATCTCCTTTGTCTTACTAATGCTGAGCCGCAGATGATTCAGCACCATTTAACAAAGTCCTTCACCAGGGCCCTGTATTCATCCTCCCTTTATACACCTTATTGCTGAGTCATCAGAGAAGTTTTGCAGATGACATAGCTCAGTGTTGTATCTAAAGTTCCAGGAATAGAGACGAGGAGGAATTTCTTTAGCCAAATTCTTCAGGTGAATCTGTGGAACTCACTGCCACTGACGACCGTGAGAGCCAAGTCATTAGGTATATTTAAAGCAGAGATTGATGGATCATGGTGTCAGCAGGAGAATGGGACTGAGAAGGAAAATAAATCAGCCATGATCGAAAGGCGGAGCAGACTCAATGGTTGGATGGCTTAATTCTGCTCCTATACTGTATCTCAAGGTGTTATGATGGGGCAACTGGAATTGAATGCAATTCTCTAGACATGGCCTGACCAGAGTTTTATAATTCTGCAACATAATTTCCTGACTTGAACTCAGTAATTCGACTAATAAAGACAAGCATGTCATACAAATTATTTACTACCCTGTCATGATGTGCAGTCACTTAGAGAGGGCTATGGACTTGGACCCAAGATCCTTCTGTGTATAAGGACCCTCCCATTAACAGTGCGCTGTCCCTTGACACTTGATCTCCCAAAGTGCAACACCTCACACTTGGCTGAATTAAACTCCATCTGCCAGGTATATATAATCATTATTGGATAGTCAAGAATAATCTCAGAGTTTTCTCACTTCTCAAGTACATTCATAACAGCAGTCTGGTTAAATATTGCCAAATATACTACTAACCTTGCAATTTTTCATTTGGTAATAAATTGCCTCTGCTTTACAAAGCACGTCATCTACATCCAATTTCAAGGACAGTTCATTGATGTGCTGAAGATTGCAAAAATAAGAAGTCTTTAGGGCAGTCTGATAGGTACAAGGGAGACAAGTTTATGCTTACAGAGCTAGTAATCCGGGGGCACGGACCAACAGTTCAAAGACATGAATTCAAACACCATCATGAAAGCTGTTGAATTTAAATCAAAGATTAATATATGGATTTTTAAAATTTGTCATTAGTAATTTCAACCACAAGTTATGGGGAGAAGGCAGGAGGCTGGCGTTGAAAGGGATAATAATCAGACATGTTGGAATGACAGAGCAGACACGACAGGCAGAAAGCTTGAATTCTGCTCCTGTCGGTCTTACGGCTACACTCCAGATTGTTTTATAGTGTCTAAAGTATGTTTTACTAATGTCCTTCAGGGGAGGAAATCTTCCATCCTTAATTGGACTGGGCCTTATGTGTTCCCAAACCCAAAATGTGGTTGATTCTTTAACACTTGCTGAAATGACCTATCAAGCCACTGAGTCTGAAGGCAATTGGGAAGGAGCAGTAAATATCGAGCTTGCTCGTGGTACCAGATCCCTAAGATATCAGCAATAGATTATGCAAAAATAAAATCATTTTAATACCACAAAGGAAGATTAAGCCTATAAATTAATTTTTACAGTACAGTGCAAATGTCTTAGTCACATGTATAGAGCTAGGACACACAAGACTTTTGCACAATACTGTACTTGTTAACATGGAGCGTCATGGGAGGGGTGTGGGACAGGTGATAGAGCAGTGCCAGGACGGGGTATGCAGGGATACAGATACACCTAGTCCTGAAACACCGGGCAAGGTCACTTAATTCCAAACAATTGGTTTATTGATCATTACAGAATGTCTCTCTGGAGCTTTCCGCTCCTTCCCCTTTTCCCAAGCATGATTTCTCTCTCCCTGCCCCGCTCCTACTCTCAGTTCACAATAGAGACCCAGATCAGAATCAGTTTTATTATCACTCACATATGTTATGAAATTTGTTTTTTTTTGTCGCAGCAGTACAGTGCAATACATAAAATTACTACAGTACTGTGCAAAAGACTTAGGCTCCCTAGATATATATATGTGCTTCAGACTTTTGAATAGTAATGTATATGCTGGTCTGAAATATATGGATAATATATGTCTCTAATTCTCATCGTAACAGTTCACAAATAAATCCATACCTTTAAAATTTCATTAAAGCCATAATGGTTTTCCATAATCTTCTGTTTCTCGGTGTCTAGTATGGCACAGCATATCAGAAGATGAAAATTCTGGCAAGGCAACCCAGTCCACATAACCTATAAAACACAAAGACTTTTGTCTACTATTATTGGAATTTAAATACATCCATTTAAATGATATAATGTTAGGATTGTTACCATTACAGAAACAAATTCAGAAGCTATGAATAACCATGAAAACAGTTCTGGAATTTGCACTTCCAAGAAATAACTTCCAAATCTCTGATCCATTTTATGGGTTTTGCTTTTGATCCTGGTTGATGCTTATTGGCAGCTTCTCAAGTATAGCTCAACATCTGATTTAAAACACTGGAAGTAAATTTCACTCAACTCTTGAAGAAACTAAAAGAAACAACTGCTTGAATGAATAACAAATCATCAAAAATTCAGACCAACAGTAAAACTTTGTGCCCTTTGATTTTTACCACAAAAGTTTGCTTTTCCTTACTGAAGTAAGTTCTATTGCAGCCCAGTGTTCAGGCTTTTGATAAAATTCTACAAAATGCTTATATATTAGGATCAACTAGCTTTTCTTTTACCAAAAGGGTTGAAAAGTGCCACAAAAGTTGAAGTGGAAAATGTATTGGTTACAGGCAGAAGAGTGCCTGTTGGTGGTGTAGTGGCACGGTCCCAGGTCTGAATCCAACCGGCTCCTTGCACGCCTCCTTAAGTACTGGGTTGAGCATCGAGCTAACAACTTTGCCTTGTAAAACAGGCAACCACTAAAGAAACGGCAAGGTTGCCACCTGATGTGCCAATAGGGAGGAACTTTACTTCACTTCAGTTTCAGGAGAATTCAGGCATACAATTAGATTCGTGGTCCGATTCATACAAAAAAATGTTTGCAGTGCAAAAAGAAAATATTTTCATAAATGGTAAACCTGTAATACATAGATTATAAAATAACACTGATCTCATGTTCTTTGTCTTATATAAATCCAGTACAAAACATGCTCCCTGGCTTTAATACCACAGCATTCAGTATTCTGTAATGGACCACAAAAAGCAACTGAAAAATCAACAGATTACTGGATGTTTTGTTCCTTCAAAGTGCAGTTAGCTCAGAATAATTCCTCAACTTTCCTTCAAAGATAATTATAAATCAAAGTGCATTCATACATACAACATACAAGAAGTGATTCTAACCTCCCAAAGTCTAAGAGAATCTTGAAAGCTGAATTCCCTTTTGAACCGAATCAGAAGCCACCTGAAGCAGAAGTAGAGATATCCAGATTCTTGAGATTCTAGGAAAACAACTTACTTGTTAAAAAATCCTCTTAGCTAGTTGAAATGGTCTATCTAAAATCTTCACGCTGTTGCACAAAAATATTTTGCCTTTTTTTAAAATCAAATACCAAAGTTTAAATAATCTGAACAAAGCAAAAACAAAATCCTTGTGTACAGACTTTCATGTTCTCCTGATGCCCCAGGAGCTCCTTATGAAGTGTAGTCAGTGCTGTTATGCATGTAAGTAGTCAACTATTGTGTGCAAAGAGCGTGGCTAACAGGATTGATCTTCAGAAGAGTTAGCAGAGATTGCAGAGAGACATTGATAGGATGCAGAAGTGGGCTGAGAAGTGGCAGATGGAGTTCAACCCGGAGAAGTGTGAGGTGGTAAACTTTGGAAGGACAAACTCCAAGGCAGAGTACAAAGTAAATGGCAGGATACTTGGTTGTGTGGAGGAGCAGAGGGATCCGGGGGTACATGTCCACAGATCCCTGAAAGTTGCCTCACAGGTAGATAGGGTAGTTAAGAAAGCTTATGGAGTGTTAGCTTTCTTAAGTCGAGGGATAGAGTTTAAGAGTCGTGGGGTAATGATGCAGCTCTATAAAACTCTGGTGAGGCCACATATGGAGTACTGTGTCCAGTTCTGGTCGCCTCACTATAGGAAGGATGTGGAAGCATTGGAAAGGGTACAGAGGAGATTTACCAGGATGCTGCCTGGTTTAGAAAGTATGCATTATGATCAGAGATTAAGGGAGCTAGGGCTTTACTCTTTGGAGAGAAGGAGGATGAGAGGAGACATGATAGACGTATACAAGATAATAAGAGGAATAGATAGAGCGGACAGCCAGCGCCTCTTCCCCAGGGCACCACTGCTCAATACAAGAGGACATGGCTTTAAGGTAAGGGGTGGGAAGTTCAAGGGGGATATTAGAGGAAGTTTTTTTTTTACGCAGAGGGTGGTTGGTGCGTGGAATGCACTGCCTGAATCAGTGGTGGAGGCAGATACATTAGTGAAATTTAAGAGACTACTAGACAGGTATATGGAGGAATCTTAGGTGGGGGCTTATATGGGAGGCAGGATTTGAGGGTCGGCACAACATTATGGGCCGAAGGGCCTGTACTGTGCTGTACTATTCTATGTTCCAGCACAATCTCGATGGATCAATTAGTTTTCTTATTGTGCTGCTCTTGGATTCCATGAAATCTTTACATCCTCACACATAAAATTACCTGTAGGCTCACAGAGGTAAAATGGGATAACCAAACTAAGTAGCTTCATTAACAACATTAATCCTTTTAAAAACTACACTTTTCATTCATAGGAATGTTTTTAAAGTAAAAATATATTTGCTACAAGGTTGCTGCCATCCCAGAATCTCAGTTTTATGAAGAATGTAGAAACATAATATGCGACTATTTTATAGAAGTTTCATGTACCAGTTTTGGTCACTAATTGAATCAGAAACAGATTTAAAATCACCAGCATATGTTGTGAAATTTGTTGACTTTGCAGCAGCAGAATAACGCAATACACGATAATATAGAGAAAATATACTGTGATGATGGTAAATCATATATTTTTTAAATAACTAAATTAAGTAAGTAGTGCAAAAAAAGAAATTAAGAAGTAGTGAGGTAATGTTCATCAGTTCAATGTCCATTCAGAAATTGGATGTCAGAGGGGAAGAAGCTGTTCCTGAATCATTGAGTGTGTGTCTTCAGGCTACCTCTTTCCTGATGGTAGCAATAAAAACAAGGCATGACCTGGGTGATGGGGATCCTTAATGATGGACAGCGCCTTTTTGAGACATCGCTCCTTGAAGATGCCCGGGATACTACGGAGGCTAGTGCCCACGATGGAAATGACTAAGTTTACAACTGTCTGCAGCTTACTCCGATCCTGTGATGTAGCCAGTTAGAATGCTCCCAATGTTACATCTTTGGAAGTTTTCAAGTGTTCTTGGAGTTGTACCAAATCTTCTCATGCTCCTAATGAAATATAGCTGCTGTTGTGCCTTCTTTGTCGCTGCATCAATATGTTGGGTCCAGCTTAGATCCTTAAAGATACTGACACCCAGGAATTATTCTTTCCACTTTAATCCCTCTATGAGCACTAGTGTGTGTTCCCCCATCTTACCCCTCCTGAAGTGTACAATCAGTTCTATGGTCTTACTGATGTTGAGTGCAAGGTTGTTACTACACCACCACTCAACTAGCTGATACATCTCACTCCTCTACAGCCTCTCATCACCATCTGAAATTCTGCCAACAATGGTCCCAAATATAAAGACAGCTTATCTTGGAGAGTACTTTTAACATAGGTTTAAGTTTAGCTCCTTTAGACAGAAACTTTAAAATAAAACATACTTACCAAGATAATTCCAGAACCCAAGATCAAGCAATTTAAGTAACGTACTCAGCTGAGATAATTCTGTTTTCATGCCTTGCATTTGCTCTTCAAAGTTACAATGCTACAAAAAAAACAAATAGAAACAATTTATTTGCTATGATTCAGTAAACATTAACATTACATTTTCAAATAACTGTGAATAAAAAATATCTGACTCATAAATTAACCAATCCTTGTCGATACCAATACCACATTCAACATCAATATTGCCTGCTGCCAGGGGTTCCCAACCAGGAATCCACGGGCTCCTTCCTTAATGGTATTGGTCCATGGCATAAAAAAATGTCGGGAACCCCTGTCTGCTGCAGTAAGTGTTTCATTGCACCTGTGCCTACATGTACCTATATATATGAGAATAAACTCAACTTGTTACCCCATGACGACTAATTGTAGCAATGTAAAAGCTCCAACTTATCTTTGCCCCAACAAAGCTGTGAAAAATATGAAGAACAAACTTAAACCCAAAGGGAGAACTAGATTAGAAAAGGTAAAAGAAAGATGCACAAAAAATGGAATTGGTACTGCACAGCATGGGTTGGTGCTGGAATGTGTGGCAACACCTGAAGCAGCCCCCAGGACATCCCTGGGTGTTTTGGTTGTTAACGCAAATGATGCATTTCATTGTATGTTTTGAGGACAGAAGGGCGGAGCTGAGGATGATAGCACCTAACGATGACTCCTTTATTTGTATCTTTAGAAACAGCTTTATTTCTATCTTTGATATGTCTTTTCTTCCCTTTCAAGGTTCTTTTGAAGAACCTGACCTGGAGTTGCACGCTGACTTCGGTTCTTTGCGGGAATGGGACTCAGGGCCTCATGACCGGCCACTTTTCGATACAATCTGTGCGGATTGGTGATAATATCTCCTCCTCACTGACGATCAACATTGGTGCACCTCAGGGGTGTCTGCTTAGCCCACTGCTCTACTCTCTATATACCCATAACTGTGTGGCTAGGCATAGCTCAAATACCAACTATAAATTTACTGATGATACAACCATTGTTGGTAGAATCTCAGGTGGTGATGAGAGGGCATACAGGAGTGAGATATGCCAGCTTGTGGAGTGGTGCTGCAGCAACAACCTGGCATTCAACGTCAGTAAGACGAAAGAGCTGATAGTGGACTTCCAGAAGGGTAAGATGAAGGAACACATACCAATCCTCATAGAGGGATCGGAAGTGGAGAGAGTGAGCAGTTTCAAGTTCCTAGATGTCAAGATATCTGAGGATCTAACCTGGTCCCAACATGTCAATGTAGTTATAAAGAAGGCAAGACAGCAGCTATACTTTATTGGGAGTTTGAAGAGATTTGGCATGTCAACAAATACACTCAAAAACTTCTACAGATGTACTGTGGAGAGCATTCTGACTGGCTGCATCACTGTCTGGGATGGGAGGGCTACTGCACAGGATCAAAAGAAGCTGCAGAGGGTTGTAAATTTAGTTAGTTCCATCTTGGGTACTAGCCTACAAAGTACCCAGGACATCTTCAAGGAACGGTGTCTCAGAAAGGCAGTGTCCATTTCTAAGAACCTCCAGCACCGAGGGCATGCTCTTTTCTCACTGTTACCACCAGGTAGGAGATACAGAAGCCTGAAGGCACACACTCAGCGTTTCAGGAACAGCTTGTTCCCCTCTGCCATCCGATTCCTAAATGGATATTGAACCCTTGGACACTACCTCACTTTTTAAAAAATATACAGTATTTCTGTTTTTTGCACGATTTTTAATCTATTCAATATATGTATACAGTATAAAGCATACTGAATACGATTTATTTATTTATTTATTTATTTATTTTCTTCTAATTTATTTATTGCATTGAACTGCTGCTGCTAAGTTAGCAAATTACACATCACATGCCAGTGATAATAAGCCTGATTCTGATTTGCCAAGGACGCAGCCTGGGAGACTAGCACGCCTTCAGGGTGCCCGATTTTTGTGGCTCTGGGAGACGGGCTGATTCAAGGCCGATGCTGCCACCTGATGTGTTGTGGGAGTGCATGGAAGATCGAAAGCAGCGAGCTGGCTGCTGGCTGTGTGCCCAGAGACCCGAGTTCCTTGGGCACAGAGCTCGGAAAAAAACAACGCAACAGACTTTTAACACCATAAACCAGCGAGTTGTTTTGTTATGTCTCCCCTCTTGCTGCAAAACCGGGACACCTCTTTTTCCCCTTATTAGGGAGAGGGAGAGCCTGTGGTGTATCAAATACCAGGTGCCCAAGTAGTCTTTCGGGTACTGCATGTCTGTGTCTTTGTCGATGCTTTGCTGCACACTTGAGTGCTTGGTGGGTGGTGCCAATGCTTTTTTTGCTGATGGGGGAGGGGGGAATCATTGCTTCACTGCTGCTTAAGCATGGGAGGGGGCTTTGGGGTTCTAATATTTAACTGTCATTCATTCTTTGGGGCACTCCTCTGTTTTTGTGGATGCTTGCAAAGAAAAAGAATTTCAGGATGTATATTATATAGATTTCTCTGACATTAAATGTACCTATTGAACCTACTGATAAATAAATCTGAATCAGAATCTGATTTTGCCATGGGACTATAAACCAATTTGTATTGACGCCATTAAAATTACAAATGATACTAAAAATTCTGGTATTATATTTTATTACACATTTAAAAAGAGGCTAATGACAATTGGGTAACATGCAAAATTTTCAGAAACCCTCCTACAGAAAGTCATGTCTGTATGCTGTGGGAAAGAATTCAGTCAAAAATCCAATTGCTATACCACTGTGAAAAGGCCTGTGCATGATCAGTTTTATTGCAAATCCTTACATTTCAGCCCTCACCAGTGTAATTCTGAGCAAGTACTGAGATAATAGTCTTGCATCGTTCACATTTTGAGGCAAAGGTATTTCCAGAATTGGTCATCTATACCACATCCCTGATGAGTTTGCATGTATACATGCACTGCGTTTCTTCCATTTATGAACTAAATTGTGTATTCCTATTCACCTGGCGAGTAACCATCAATCTGAAAAGACAGGCCTTGTATCTCTAAGAGATATTTTTTTAAAAAGCATTCACTTCTCAAGAATTTGAAGTGCACATTGTCCAGGTGTGGATCGATGGGACCAGGCAGCAGAATAGCTTGGCACGGATTAGATGGGCTGAAGGTCCCATTCTGTGCTGTAGTGTTCTGTGACACTAACTCTTACCATTTGTTCTATGAAGGCAACAAAGCACCAAAAGGCATCCACTTCATTTTCCATCACATATAAGATGGGAGAAAGCAGATCACTCATTCCTTGGACATAGCCTAAAAATTAAAATGTTCCCAGTTTAGCATTATTCAAGTTGCATTCTCTGATTAACAAATCCAAAAGCTACTGAATTATTTCCAAGATCTGTGAATTAATAAGTGTGCATTTCTTATCTCCACACCTTGATAGTTCATTTAATCATGAAGCCACTGTATCTGCAGATTTATCATTTAAAAGAAATTACAACCACTAAATACTCTGTTAGAAAAATGTTATTGCACATGCATATTTACTTGTGAAGCTAAAAACTTTAAATGATTTGTTTAAAAAACATTAAAATGCCTGGGTAAATGCAACTGCATATAGTTTTCACAGAACATAATACTTACCAAGATCAAAATCATACATGCAGTAGGTCATTAAAATATCATGCAATAGAATCAATCCAGGATTTTCTTGTCCTTCATAAAAAGGATTTGTTCTATCTGTTCTGTTGACATCTTTTTCTAAATTATTTTTAAAGGAAAAAATACAATTAAATTTTCCCAACTACTTCCTGACATTAAAGTAGAATTAAAATGTTTATTTCCAAATAATGCACTTCCATATGTAGGCAAGTTTTAAATAATATCTTCAGATTATTTTCTGTATTTCTCCTGTTATTTAGTGAAGTACTTTATCCTTTTGCAATCATTACAACAGTTAAAAATGATTCAGTAAGGGAAAGGTAAAAATGCTAAATCTTGGCTATGAGAATTAATGCAAATGGTAGGATTAAGAGCATGGATAATCCAGAATTTGATTGGTTAAAAGGAAACTTAATGATGATATCTCATTTAAATAAAGAAAAACATAAACAGTCACAGAAAGAAAGTTTCTTTTAAGTGAAAAAGAAGTCAGGAATGGACAAATTATCAAAACCAATACTTCTTCAAACAATGACAACAAACAACAGGAATTCTGCAAATGCTGGAAATTCAAGCAACACACATAAAAGTTGCTGGTGAACGCAGCAGGCCAGGCAGCATCTCTAGGAAGAGGTGCAGTCGACGTTTCAGGCCGAGACCCTTCGTCAGGACTAACCAGGACTAGGATAGCCCTGACGAAGGGTCTCAGCCTGAAACGTCGACTGCACCTCTTCCTAGAGATGCTGCCTGGCCTGCTGCGTTCACCAGCAACTTTTGTGTGTGCTGCTTCTTCAAACAATTGTTTTTTTTGAAGACTGCATTTTTGTAGAACTGAATGTCACCTAGCTAATATGGGGAAAAAATGGCATCTGTTGCTACCGAAAAGGAAACATTCAGAGTCACACCAGAGTAATAGCAGGCAAGTCCAAGAACATTTCTGGATGTCAGTGCCGACAGTTTAGAATCGTATCTTGACTTCAATGCAATTACTAAGGTTATGAAGCTGAGTGTAATTGAAATTTTGAATTGCAGAAAATTTTTCAAAGAATAAAAGTGTTGTGCATCAGAATTATTGCCTTGTTATTCTCAGCACCAGCTAGAGATTTCCTTCCCTCCATTGTATTTCTTACTTCAGTAGTTTGGACATCACTGGTCGTTCAGACAGGAAATTAAACGGAATGTGACGAGAATTACCATCAGCAAAAGGAATGCTTGTTTTAACAGCATCTGTAAGGTCAGTGAAGAATGAGACAAAGCACAGAGGCAATGGAAAGATAAGACTACTGAAAGAAATGTTTTGAAGATCATTTCACCAGTGTTAAAAGTCTGGTAAGGAAAGCTGTAAGTTAAATTGATAAAGTGCATGGAGTTGGGTTTTGTCAAATACTGATTGTGTAGCTTAAAGAATAAAAGCAAAGTGGAAAGTGCACTGCAGCTTTTTTCACAGAAATTGTGATTTATGAAATTTGTAGTACAACTAAACAACAAAACTTCATATCCTTACATAGCTAATTGGACAGTTACACACGTTGCTAGTGAACTGGAGATCAACTTAAAATCCAGATTAAACTGATGAATAATTCTGAACGAAAACTATTTAAGGACTTAACTCAGTTCCTCTGGACATATTACCAGAAAATAAACTATGCAGTTAATCAGATATCAAAGAAATAATACATTTTGAAAATGAATACATATTGCCATGAGAAAAAGAAAACTGTGGTTTGGATGTACAGCTGGAGTACAGAATAGGTAGTATTTTGGAGTTTGTGACATGATTGATGCAAGAAATTGGTACCAAATTTTCTAAACACTTTGTAATTCTTATTTTAATCTGTGTAAATGTTGTCACAGAACTAACATCAATTCAATGTGAATGGTTCTCCAGAATTTATAAAATTTTGTTAATAGGTCAATCTACCTATAAGGCTTCTGTAGTCTTTCAATCTTGAATTCCTTTTTTCTTGTTCTTCGCTGACTGACTTCCACTGTAACTTCATCCTGAAGTACTCATCTCTATGCACAAGTGAGAAATACAATAATAGCCAAAATGTGCCGATAGTTGCCTTCATGTCAGCCAGACACACTGTCAGCTTTGTAAAATTAATAAATTCCTTATTAAAATGTATTTTAATGCTCAGTTAAGTTTACTAAAGTAAACAATTCTAACGTACTTCATAAAACAATGTCTATAAATATAAACTGAAATTTCTCTGCATAAACTGGAAAACTTCCCTCTTGTGCTCAAAGTGAAGATACTTACATTTTTCTTTTGGTTAGCTGTCTTCTACCTTCTTTTGTACTGTCCCATGGAAAATAATTGAGAAGAAACTTCCATGCCACTTTTCTAACTGAATGGCAAAGTCCCTGAAAAAGAAATATATTTAAAAAGGGGGGAAAAAAAATCACATGCAAATAAAGAAGTGAATTATTTCGATGAACTCGTGTTGATATCCCTTTCTGAAGGAAATCATGTTATTCTTTTTGTTCGCTTTCTTTGAATACGCACAATAAAGATTAAAAACAAAATGATTTGTATCCATACTCGTTAAGTATACTTAACCTCAGTTTTGAAAAGTACCTAAATATAGGATTTCTATTAAAACTTTACACTGAAGTTTATCAGAATGTCAAATTATTTATTACATTTCTAGTTTACTTGTAACATAAACAGCAAAAAAAAAGGCTATTCTTTTATTTTATTGCACTACAGCATTTGCTAATTAAACATGGATTTGACTGTAGAAATATATGTAAAAGTTAGAGAACCATTTCTTTTCATAGTTTTCTTCACTGTTACTCATCTAAACAGAGGTATGAGAAAGTGCTTGAGATACAAGCTGAAAGCCCTAACTAACTAAGTGAATTTTCGGTCAATCATAGAAATTGTCTGAGATTTCAGATTAATGGATATTGAGAATTGCAGCCTGATTCCATAATGAAGCTCAGGAAATCCGAGACAATAATAAGGGGATACAAATAAAAAGTAAAATAGACTGCTAAACCCATTTTGCACCTGCAAATGAATAGGTAGTCTTTGTCATTTTCTTGTATGTTACAAACTTGTTTTTCATTGTAATAGAATTAAGACGAAAGTTTAAGATTATTAAAAAAGCAGAACTGTTTGACAATTTTTATTAATAGGTTTTATCACTTATTTAATATTGAATGTTTTTCACTTTCCCTTTATCATTCAGTATTTGGAAAACTGACTCTTTTTCCATTGCATTTTTTAATCTGTTCAGCTGGTCATAAAACTACAGAAATCTACAGAACTACAATGAAATTTGAACTTGTTGATTAAATGCTTTGTTTATTAAATATATGCCTGAACCATGACAGTTGCACATTTACATCGCATTTTATATTAATTTTATCTAATGTACGTATCAAATCAAGGTGTCACATGCATTAGTTACACCAAGGAAGTGTAAAGAAATGGTCTGACTTTCCATTCATCGAAGGGTCAGTTAAGAGCATTTGATGTTTAATTGATTTCAACAAATGTAGATGATTATATCTATTAACCTTGCAGGAATACATATGAGAAATCCTATAAAGTTTCTGTCCTCATAAAACAAATAATTCCTCCAACCCAACACAATCTTGGTTGTCACTAACTCTTCCCACTTAAATCAGTACCATAATTTATTCATTCAAAAGACTAATCCTCACTTTAACCTGTGTGTTTAACCTCACAAGAGGTAAATATTACTTACCAAAGCCATGTACATGTGAAAATTAGATTTCCTAGAACTCTATTTTTTGTTCTAATTTCTTGTTTAAAAAAAACATATAATTTTTCTTCTGAATGCTGGTTATATAATGCTACGTGCCCATGATGCTGATGCAAGGAAGTTTTTCATTACACCTGTGCATACTTGCACATTTGACAATAAACTCAACAATGGCTTTAAATACTAGCTTTCTAATTATTTATTAAATTATATATTTTGTTACTTCACTTTTGAAGTGCAATGAATTACTAGAAAATAATTCTAATATCCACAAAAGAATTAATCTGAGCACAAACTCACTTCTGGAGTCATGAGACTATAACCTCATTGTTCATGAAGTCTTCTTTTGTAAGGCAACATGATTGAGCCTGTATGGGAAGACTGTAGCCAGTACTAGAACACTGGTTATACAGATTAAAGTGGTATGTTGTCAGTCAATGTTATTCACTAGAGTTGATACTGCTTCGTGTCTGATCATAAGGCCAGTGATGTTGTGGGGATGGAACCGGACTCTCTCACAGTGGTGTCTGAAAAGAGGATGCTGTCTAAGTTGCATGCCATCTTGGACAATGTCTCCCATTCACTACCTAATGTACTGGGAGGGCACAGGAGTACATTCAGCCAGAGACTCATTCCACCGAGATGCAACACAGAGCATCATAGGAAGTCATTCCTGCCTGTGGCCATCAAACTTTACAACTCCTCCCTTGGAGGGTCAGACACCCTGAGCCAATAGGCTGGTCCTGGACTTATTTCCTGGCATAATTTACATATTACTATTTAACTATTTATGGTTCTATTACTATTTATTATTTATGGTGCAACTGTAAAGAAAACCAATTTCCCCCGGGATCAATAAAGTATGACTATGACTATAAAAATATGTAAAACTGTGGGATTTGTAAATCCTTCTCTTTCAGAAAACTTTATCATCTAATGCTGGATGCCTCAAAAAGGTGGCATCCATCATTAAGGTCCCCCAACACCCAGGACATGCCCTGTTCTTACTGCTACCATCAGGAAGGAGGTACGGGGACCTGAAGGCACATACTCGATCAGGAACAGCTTCTTCCCCTCTGACATCCAACTTCTGAATGGACATTGAACCCTTGAGCACTACCTCATTACTTTTTTTTATTTTTGCACTACTTATTTAATTTAACCACACACACACACACAAAGTTCATGTTTTTTCCCTCTATTATGTATTGCATTGTACTGCTACGCAAATACAACAAATTTCACAACATATGCCGGTGATATTAAACCTGATTCTGATTCAAATGTGCAAGCTGGTTGTGGTTTAAATTTAATGGTTTTGAAATGTAGATGATTTATCAGTACAAAAGAAAAAGTAACTTACATGGTAGGATTTGAGAACAATTAGGAAATACAAAATATTGTAATAAGAAAACACTGTATTTTCATTTCTAACATACTATTTTGTGTTATGTAGCAAAAATAAAACGTCAGACCAATAAACTCAAGAGTGAGAAAAAGTTCAGTTACCCCTTTGAATATTATTTCTTTTAGCTTGTCTGGATCCAGGATTTTTTCATCAGTATCCATGTTCTGAGACCAAATATCAGCAGAAACTGGTTCTCCTCTTTGAATTTCGGGCCTTGTTCCAAGGTCAATCTGAAAAAGATGACATTAGCCTGGATTATCTTTACTTAATCTATTACATGATTCTCTTAAAAAAAAGAGGAAAATTAAAATGCACATTAAAAACTGATCATTCTTAACTTAAGCCTTAGAGCAGGTACTTCTGATACATAGCACAAAAACTTACACGTGTGATTACTTCAAATCCTGGTTCTTCTTGCTGATTAATTTCCAGACATGAAATAGAGTCGCTGAGATCCATTTCAGAAGCAGGTCTTTGTTGGGGCGTTACATCATAACCACGAAAAGCATCAAGGATGTAGTTTGTAACTTTGGAAAAGCCTCCTAATGTTGTTATATATGGATCTTTCTTAAATTTCTGTAAAGTTAGCACCATCATAAATCATTATCATAAACATTTCAGCAAAGATGCATTATTTAATAGCTATTAGTACAGAACAATAAAGCTATTCTGCTGAATCCTGGACAACAAAAGATGAGGCTTTAGCAGTTCTGAAATAATGAGCTATGGGATCGAAACTACATACTTTCACTTGAAAAATAATTATTTACATAACTAAGGTTATATAAGCTTAAACGACATAATGCTAAGATTATGCAGTTTCCACCTTTATAGATTGATCCATACATGCAACTTGCGGTCTCTTATAAACACAAAATAATCTGCAGATGCTGGGGTCAAAGCAACACTCACAACACGCTGGAGAAACTCAGCAGGTCAGGCAGCATCCGTGGAAACGATGAGTAGATGTTTCAGGCCGGAACCCTTTGTCAGGACTGTAGGGGGAAGGGGCAGAGGCCCTATAAAGAAGGTGGGGGGAGGGTGGGAAGGAGAAGGCTGGTAGGTTCCAGGTGAAAAACCAGTAAGGGGAAAGATAAAGGGGTGGGGGAGGTGATGTAGGAATAGGGGAAAACACAATGGGTAGCAGAAGGAGGCCCATAGGGAGGTGGTAGGCAGCTGGGGGAGGGGGCAGAGTGACAGAGTGATAGGGATACTGCCCGAGCTGCTGAGTTCCTCCAGTGTGTTGTGAGTGTTGGGGTCTCTTGTTTCCGGAAAACAAGATTTACAAGATGGCCTGAAGAGATCTTTAACAATATGTGAAGACCAGCATTGAGAAGAAGTTTCTACTCAAAACTAGGGGCTATTAAATATTTTCTCCCTTTGTGGTTCCCACCAGGTGCTTCAGTTCTGTATTCTTACAATACAACACCACACTTCAACCCTCTTCAAATCAGAAGAAGCCGCAGTGTGTTGCAAACTCAGCCAGCTCCATTGTGGGCGCTGGGCTCTCTGGCTTCAAGGACATCTTCAGAAAGAGGTGCCTCAAAAAGGAGGCCCATCACCTAGAACATACTCTCTTCTTATTATTACCATCAGAGAGTAAATACAGTAGCCTGAAGACACACACGCAATGTTTTAGAAACAGCTTCCTTCCCTCCTCCATCAGGTTTCTAAACAGACAATGAACAAACTAATGAAAACTACCTCACTATTTTTGCTCTTTTTAAACTACTTATTTAAAAAAAAATATAAACTTATTGTAATTTACAATACTTTATGTATTGCACTGTACCGCTGCTGCAAAACAATGAATTTATGACATACGTCAGTGATATTAAACCTGCTCTTTAACTGAGGTAAAAGAGCCCTATGGTGGTTGTCGACAGTGTGGGGGCATGGCATTAATATTTTTCATATTTCAACTGAGAATTTGCCATTTTAGCTTTTAAATGAAATTGGCTGTGATTCATCCAAGGTCAGAGAATAGTTTTTTAAAAATCTAATGTAATTATATTCATGTGGTAAAAGAGCAAATGTCCAACATGTCCCCACGTTTTTATGCTATTCCCATAAATTAAACATTTCTCACACTGTCATGTGAGAAAATGAGTATGCATACTTGTTTGTATTATTAAAAGTGATGGTCTGAACAAAATATTTAAAAATAAATTATATTATTCAGTCAAAGGATGACCAGGGCTGATGCTGATAGATAGCTCAGAAAAGAAGAACAATCTTCATAGCCAGAGAATGCACAACTTAGCGGGGGAGGGGGATTATCACGGCATAAGGAATCAACCACTTAGTATTGATATGAGGCCACATTCCCAGCCACCTATGAATGATCAATTATTTAGTATATTGAAGGATGAGATTTTTAGGTTTATGGACATTTAAAAAATTCAGAGATTATGATGATCAGGCAGGACACCGGATGAGGTGCCATGATCACATCAAGTGGAAAATCTGCACATTAACCTACTCCTACTTTCATTTCTGATATTCTTATGCTCCTGTAATTAATAAATACAGAATAATTTACAAAAAACTGTAAGTATTACTCTGACAAAGGATTGCTTAATTTGTTTTAAAAAATGTGCTAATAAATCATGATTACATTTCATGCAAATTAACAAGTTGACAATATTTAATGTAATTTTATAATTTCTCACATTACAAACATGTTTTTAATGTTATCACATAATCCCTTTCTCTCACATGCATTTATTTCTAAGTTGTAAAGCTTTTGACAATTTTTTTAAATTTATGTAACTACAATGCTTGAATGATGTCTAGTTATTTATCGGTACATCTCTTATGAAACTGCTTATTAGTCTCGATATCTATTACACAAAACAGTCTTTGAAAGGAGTGATGTCAACCGAGACAATTTTAATGAAACCGAATCTCAAATTACTCAATGTTCTTGCTGTCAGTTTCCTTTGGAAAGATTGGAAAGATTGTAAAGATGCATAGAAGGCCACAAAAAAGACGCAATAGCTAACGCACATATCAAGAGCATCCTATTATTTTGCTCCAGAGTATTTTGGAATACAATTTAATGCCAGGCAGTATGGACACACTTTTACAGCTAAGATACACAAGATAATTCTTCGTATATTTATACATCTTGAAAATGTCACATACTCACATGTACTAAACCAACTGTATTTTCTTCAAACAGGTTCTCAAAAGACTGAGAAAGTACTTTGGTATTGTGTACAACTAAGTATACTCGGTTATCTTGGGAAGATCTAAGATAACAAAAAGATAGATCACAACTGTGAGATCTCTTGAGTTTAAGTGCAACTGCTAAGTTTATTTGCTTTTAGGGAACAGGCTACACACCAAATCACACAAAAACAAATCTTTACTGCTTATGTTTAGTTTTCAGATTGAAATCACATTCTCAATCATTGTATTTCTATAATGCTATCTATTGCGTTTCAATAAAATCTTGCAATATTATTTTGCAAGGGCTGCTCTTGCTATTCCTTTGCATCCTAGGGCCCACTGGGTGCATGTGCTTTGGGCAACAGGGCATGTAATTGCATCCAAATAATCAGCAGTCTGTTAGAATAAAGACAGCTGATCATTTGCCTGGCCCATTGTGAAACCTGCAATATTTTCTAACAATTTATTTTCATCTGTCTCTGAAATTATGAGGCATTTCAACCATATCTACAGCTAACCAACATTTCATAATATTAAGAGTCATAGAAAAGTAATAATAATGATTATGATAACAATAATAATAAATACTTTATTGATCCAGAGTGGGAAATCTTTCATTACAGCAGCAACATTTAAAAACACACAGTCAAAACTTCTCATAAACATTGACATTGAGCTTGCATGCACCACTTGTACTGGCAGTTCATTCTACAAAGTTGTTTCCCCTCATCTTCCCCTTAAACATTTCACTTTTCACCCTTAACCCATGACCTCTAGTTGTAGACCCACCCAACCTCAGTAGAAAAAGCCTGCTTGCATTTACCCTATCTTTACCCCTCATAATTTTGTTTACCTGTTTCAAATCTCTGCTGTCTTTTACACTCCAAAGAATGAATTCCTAACCTATTCAATCTCTCCTTATAACTCAGGGCTCTAGTCCCAACAACATCCTTGGACATTCCCTCTGTACTCTTTCAACATTACTTACATATTTTCTATAGGTAGGTGGCCAAAATTGCACACAATACTCCACACAATTTATATTAAAGTAATACAAATCATTTTTTAAACTTCCTTTCTTGCTTGCCTCATTAAAAACTTTGCACTGTAGTATTTTCTGAAATCAGGAGTAACTGAGCTGGTGTACAATCTGAAGATGATTCTGCAGCTGTCAGTAGGGCCTGGACTTCCCTACTCACTAGCACATGAGCAGAAGTCTGTAATTTCCTTCAGTTTCAATGGGTGAACATCAACAATTTTAATCAGAACAGCTGGCAAAAGTTCTTTTATTTTCACCTATCAGATGACAGATGAAATTTCATGTTTAAATGGTTTGGCTTACAAATACTTAAGAAATTAGATTTGATGGCAATTGCTTATGAAAGGGGACTTTCCACTGATATGGATTTTACAATTAGTGGTAAAGCAACCACACAGAAAGCTGCCCACAAAGATTCCTCTAATTTGATGATGTACATTTCCTCTTTCATGATACTGGTTATTGTCAGGCATCAGCAACGTGAGACTTCTGTTAACTAGCAACAACAAATTCCCAAGCATGCTTAAGAGCTAAAGGCACTTAAACATAGGAAGCAAACTAGCAAGTAAATATCTCTTATTTTTAACTAAGCTTCTTAACAATTTAAATTTCCAAAAAATGGCAGAAGAGCATTCAGCCATTACAAATATAGCTTTCTTGGAACAGAGATTTGATAAGCAATAACAATGGCTAAAAATATCATTAAAAATTCAGTTACATCTCATTTGGTGAAGCTTCATATTTTCAGATTAGTTTCATGGCAGATGTTTGTCATTAACTGAAAGCCCGGTTAATTCACCGATCATATGTCACTCTGTTCAGGAGAACGGAATCACTGATACTTGCTTCTAGATTTTCATTTAAAAGTATAAGTGCATAACAGAAAAACTGCTATTAGCATTACGTCCATTCTGACCACCAATATCTGAACTGTTAATGTCACCACACATTCTAGCAGTACACACAAAATGCTAGAGGAACTCAGCAGGTCAAGCTGCATCGACGAAAGGAGTAAATAGGCAATGCTGCAGGCCGAGACCCTTTTTCAGGGCTGAGAAGGAAGAGGGGGAAGATGTCTACATAAAAAGGTGGGGGGAGGGGAAAGAGGCTAGCGGTATGTAGCTTTACAAATGAAGATTGCTCCAAAATCGAAATGACAACTACTTACACAAAAAAACTTATAAAAAGAAATGTAGTAGTTATATATCTGAATGTTTTTGTTTGTAATGGCCTTTGGGAGTGTGGCGGAGAGCACTCGGTAACTAAACCCCTCACACATGTTTACACACACACACACCCTTGTAACTCTGCTGTCATTGCACTGAGTTTACACACTTCAGTATCTTCCCCAGTACATTCACATAATGAGCATTAAACTGAGCTGATGCACTCAGGTTGGTTTTATGGTGGTTTTCCTGCCAAACATAAACAGACTATTCCATTTCTTTAGTAATGGGGTTGTGCAAATGTGTATACGCTGTTTGCATACTGTATTTAAGGTAGTTACTTCTGTTTATTTTGTAATATGATTGTAACTACATTGTGGGGTGCATTATATTTTAATTTATGTGTAGACTTAAGTTAACTTTGTGGGTAATTAAAGATGGTATGTCCAGGTGCCTAATAAACGGGCTCACCGCTCTCAAGATTCAAAAATTCAAAGCACTTTTATTATACACTTTGAATTTTGCCTGCTTATAAGCAGTCACAAAGCAAGAAACTCAACTAACCCAATTAAAAAAGCAAAAACCCCTGCACAGAGAAAGAGAGGGGGGAAAAAAACATTGTGCAAACCAACAGCATTCTCTGAGCCAGCCTTGGTCCTCAGTTTTTACACCAGTGGGGCAGAAATGCTTAGCAGCCGGATCAGTTCACAGCCTCGTCGCCACGGAAAGAGGAATAAATGTTTGCAGGAAAGCGAGCGAAATCAGCCCAACCCTCACCTCCGGTAACCGATACTTGGGCCTCCAGTCTATGTGGGCCAATGTTTAAATTGTCCAAGCACCAGGTAGTGTCACTCTCCAGGACCCAAACTGAGGTGCCCCAATATGCCTGGGCCGCCCCACCTGAAGCCATTCTCCATCTCACCAAATCAGCTTGGCACTGGGAATGATCCAACCTCACACCCGGGTTAGGTGGACAGCCAACAAGCATGTTGTGCCTTGCAATGCCCCGGTACACCTCATGCCCCGGACCAGCATTACCTCCACCTGCTTCCTCACTGTCTGTGGCGGTAGTTCACCACAATTTGCTCATGAAAGCTGTGATAAGTGCTTTTAGTCGATTCTCTTGCCTTATGATTTACTAGTAAACTGTCACACATCTTCAGTACTGCCATTTTAAACCAGAGAGAGAGTAAGAGAGAGTGGGAGAGTGGGAGAGTGGGAGAGAGAGAGAATGAGCGAGACATTGAGACTATCAGGAGTTCACACTGGACAAAAATAATACGAAGTTTTCTGGTAGATATCTTTTTGAATTGACTTTATTTCTTATATCCTTTACATACGTGAGGAGTAAAAATCTTTAGATTATGTCTCTGTCTGAATGTGCAATGTGCAAATTATAGTAATTTGTAATAGTATGTACAACAATATATACAACAGAACAGTCAATATAGCTTAGAAATGCAATTGTGTCAGTGTGAATTAATCAGTCTGATGGCCTGGTGGAAGAAGCTGGGCTGGAGTTTGTTGATCCTGTCTTTAATGCTCCGGATGGTAAGCAGCTGGAACAGTTTGTAGTTGGAGTGACTTGGGTCCCTAATGATCTTTGGGCCCTTTTTACGCACCACTCTCTGAAGAGTCCTGCGACTGAGGGAAGTACAGTTCCCATACCAGGCAGTGATACAGCCAGTCAGGAAGCTCTCAATTGTGCCCCTGTAGAAAGTCATTAGGATTTGGGGACTCATGCCAAACTTCTTCAACCGTCTGGGGTGTAAGAGGTGCTGTTGTGCTTTTTTCACCACACAGCCAGTATGTACAGACCAAGCGAGGTCCTCGGTGATGTGTATGCCAAGGTACTTAAAGCTGTTCACTCTCTCAACCCCAGATCCATTGATGTCAATAACAGCTGTTTTCTTTCCTTGTTTAATTTTTTTAAGTTTGATTTTTGATGCACCTAATAAACATCCTTGCACTAAAGTGCAAAGTGCGCCAGCCATTT
This sequence comes from Mobula hypostoma, assembly GCF_963921235.1. Lineage (NCBI taxonomy): Eukaryota > Metazoa > Chordata > Chondrichthyes > Myliobatiformes > Myliobatidae > Mobula > Mobula hypostoma. Next base: position 9,057,328 of record NC_086105.1, on the reverse strand, counting down.
TTTCCTTTGGTCATAACCCACGTATCTAACAGGGAGCTTCAGTTAGTTTCAGAGTATGGTTAGTTGTTGTTGGTGAATATAATAAGAATGTCCCAAGATCAGCACAGCACATCTAAACACCATAAACCCTGCTTCACTCAACTCAGTGTACCATTGTCTTCCATTTGTCACAACTCTTATCCAGTTTTCCCAGCTGAGACTTCCAATAAGCAGTTGCTTGCATATGCTCACGGAAGTAAGGATGGCCACATTGATTTCACACAGTAGTTGTAAAGCACAGAGAACTTCTACTCAATGAACTTGAGTTGAATCTGAACCAGCCCCTAAAAGGTTAGGATCAACCTATCGTACCACGTTCTGTGTCATTTACAGTGAATACTTAAGAACAAAATCATTGCAGTTCTTCATTCTAGCATACTCACGGATCAAAATCCTCTTTCAATGCAGAGACCAGTGTTACGTACCCCGTAACTGGGTTGCCAAACCAGCAGAAATGGATCACTCAGTTGGAGTCTGGAGTACTAGAACTAAGAAAGTTTTATTAAAGAAACAAGCAACACAGTAATCGAAAGGATAATAAATGCAACAGTTCAGTGATGATAAACACACATGTGCACAGAATTAAGATAACAGCATCAATCAAGCTCTATCGTTGTCTAGGGGTAAATGACCAATTTCAAAATGACTCAAAGTTCAGTCCAGTTTAGTAGTTCAGTTCGCAGTAATCGTTGCCATGGCGGTGGACAACGTGGGGGAAGAGAGAGATAGAATAGGAACAACTCATCATTCAGAACGGCTTCACTCACAGACCAGCAAGATGGCTCACAGACCAGCGAGATGGCTCACAAACAGCTTTTGGGCAGGTCCTTGGTGATGTCACCTGAGGTCACCGACTGTGACCCCTCCTCCAGATGCGGTCGATCCTCTGCAGTGAACCCGGCACCCAGGCAAGGGCGGACACACACCGGGTTCCCGCTGATCGTACCTTTCCACCCTTGTCGTTGTCTGGGACTTCTCACCCACTCGTGAGAAGCGCACCGCTTCCAGGGTCTCGTTACCTCGGGTGGCGTGTGTGTGTCTGTCTTAGCGAACCTGTCCCTTTTTATCCCCCTGCTGGGGTATCGCCTGTCCATCACTTCAAACAGTTCAGGGTTCAAAGGGGGGAGCCGCTCCAGACAGCTCTTCCTCCCACATCCCTTCATTACACATCTCCAGACGCTGCTCCATTGTTCCTTATCTCTCCTTCCCCTGAGGGCAGGTGGCAGACCAACTGCTGATGCCACTGATGCTAGCCCAGGCCAGCAAACATCTTAATTTTATGTGTATTCTCGTAACACCAGTGACTGGGAGACTTTGGTAAATCCTGATTTAAATACCATACCAGCTTTGCAAAAGCCTGTTATTTATTTAAAGCAGATTTTCCGATTTAAATGTATTAGGAAGATTCCAAACTAGCCTATTTGTGTTTTGCTATTTCTGGCTCAGTGCAGCAACAACATAATTGCGTGAAATTGAACATTTACCTCATCTCTGCTGTTGCTTGTGTGTGGTGGTGAGAGGGGGATTTGGGGCTCTAACGTTTTACTGTCATTCATTCCTGAGGTACTTTTTATTTTCACAGATGGCTGAGAAGAGTAAGAATTTCAGGTTGTATACTGTATGCAATCTCTGATATTAAATGGAACCATTGAACAACCTGCACCTACAAGACAAAGATTCTCTGCCAACTTACACCCATTATAAAATACCACTTCTTAATTATAAAAGGTCATCGTGAGATCCAAAACCTCGGATCACTTCTCATAGCTCTTTTAAAACATATGGCAACCAAATTTTACCCAAAGATTGAAGATATTTGAAATAGGTGAATAATAACTAATTTAACATTTTCATTTCTTAGAGGTGCAAGTACATTAATTATTGTAGGTGAGAGGGGTAAAGAAAAATCAAAGGAAAAAATGGTACTTTTCCAGCATAAAAAATACACGAAGGCAAGCCCATCCATCCCCTACACTGCCAAAATAAGAGCATACAATATCAGTATTAAACTAGACGATATCATTGTGACTGCTAGATTGCTGATCGCACTTTGTGATTACATTTGATGAAAATGTCTTTCAGACCAAAATTTATTAAATATGACTGGTGGAGGACGTGGGTGTTAGTAAGATGCAACACAAAAATAATATTTATAAACATTTATTAAGTTTTGAACAAATATGAAATATTTCCTCTCAAAAATCAATGGTTACATAGTTTACCTTTTAAGTTCAAAGTTCAAAGTAAAATGTATTATCAGAGTACATATATGTCACCACAGACAACCCTGAGATTCTTTTTTCTGTGGGCAGAACCTGTAAACAGCAACTGTAAACATCAGGAACTGTAAACTGCAAACAAACTGTAAAAATGCAGATAATAAATAATAGCAATAAATAACGAGCTTAAAATAACAAGATAAAAGAATCCTTATATGACTAGTTATTCCATTTTCCTACAGAGCCTGATGGTTAAGGGGTATTAACTGTTCTTGAACTTGGTGGTGTAAGCCCTGAGGCAACTGTACTTTCTACCTGATGGCAGCAGTGAGAAAAGAGCATGGCCTGGTTAGTGAGGATCTTTGACAATGGATGCTGCTTGTTTACCGCAATGTGTTCACGTAGATGTGTTCAAAGGTTGGGAAGGTTTTACCCGTGATGTACTGGGCCGAATCCACTACCGTCTGTAGGATTTTCTGCTCAAAGTCACTGATGTTCCCACACCAGGCTGAAATGCAGCCAAGCAGCACTCTTTCTGCTGCACATCTATAGAAGTTTACCAACGTTTTCATTATATAAATTCATTACAGAAATCAAAGCAATTCCTTTTGTAAATGGATAGTTTAATTAACTCTGCAAAAGTACTTTTATATGAACTGTTTTTCAATTTAATAGTTGTAACTCCGTGCCTGAAGATTTGCAAACATCTGAAAATTAATGTCATCATTTCATCTAACATCAGAGCAATTTAAATGCTGAATAATGGCAGGAGGATTAAGAAAATTCACTTGGGCAGCAGCCATTTGCAATAGCTGACAAAAATTATTAGTTTCCAAAGATATGGATATCAGGATTCTATTGTGAGTGGCAGTTTCAAATCTGCATTCCACCATTATGATATAAGTTCATTTAGTTATTAGCTCATGTAGATAGCTCTGTTCCCTGTCAGCCTGTGCTTCAAATGCTGTTCGGAGTGACTCTGCTGCTTACATTAAATTCCCAGGGGTTCCAAAGTATCTCTTAGGACTCTTCAAATCTGATCTGACCCCATCTATAAATAATTACTACTTAAAGTTGAAGTCAGCTCCATGTGGTAATATCAAATTGAACCCTTTCCAAAAGGTTGCCACACACTTCATTCTGTAATCACATCAAACTAAATTCTGAAATTATGCCATTAAGCACATTCTTGGACACACAACACTAGTGGCAATGATAATGCTATTAAAATATGCTGAATCCTCACAATTATTTTCAAACTATCAGATTTTACAGTGACATTTTGCAAGTACAATTTGCACAAATATGTTACTTCAAACATTAAAGTGGGAAATACAGTAATTGATGGAAGAGTTATTTACTTTTCAGATTGAAATAATTCCATCAGGAGAAAGACATTTGGAATTAATTGAAAATCCTACCCAAGATTATTTCAAATGTATATTTGCTGCTTATTTGGAAACTAGCTTTCCAGGCTGTGAATCTGCTTTCTGACTTTTATGTCAGTCAGAACTGATCATGGATGTTACTCCCAGCTGTCTAGATACATGAACCTCAGCAGTATGGTATGGAGAACAAGCTGCAACATGCAGCAGGCTCCCTCTCGCCACACAGCTGATGAACCCAAAGAACGGCTGAGACCAATACAGTTCGGCATCAGCAACATTGCAGGTGTTGCCAGTCAGCACTGAACTCAATGTAGGACTGCCCTAGGATTCCAGCTCTGGATTTTCCCTCAGGCGTTTACTCCTGAAGCCTTCCACATGAGTGGGTATAGCCGCAAGGCAGCGGAGGTTTGAAATCAGTTTTCCTTCTCCTAGATGAGCTGCCAACTACGGCTGACGAACCTCGTCTTACCAAAGCAACTGGTTTGAAGGCACCAGTAACCCGTTTTCCCCTTCTCCTGTCAGTAGAAATAGCTTTACCGGGCTTAGTAGCTAAGCCACACAAGGAAGTCAGGAGCTGGACTTGGTTGCCAGAGGCTATTTGAGACACACGCCATTGGGCGCATTTAATAGGTAGTGGGAGCTTATCTCCAATACCACCCTTGGCTATGACAATCTTAAGGACTATTAATATTTATTATTCTGTGTAACATCCAATAAATGTAAATTAAAAATCTGTCTGTTTGGCACTATTAAAGTCCTTAATGCCTTGGATTATCTGTGTTTTGATGATGTATTCTCAAAATATTAATATATATTCTAATATTTCTCATTACTGACCAGGCAACTTCCACTTAATGTGCCTTTCTCAGGCTATGTTAGCTACATCGTTAGCATCATATCATTCAACAACAATATATCACATAAAGGGGAAATTTCATTCCCCACCAGACCTTGCTAAATGCTTGCCAATTTTCATATCACCAAAATTTTTACAGTCTTACCCACATAAAGGAAGTCAAAAGATGTTTAGAATCCACTAAATTCCTGCTCACCCTTGACATAAAGAATATGAAGAAAAATTTTCTTTTTTTTTCAAAAAACATACCAGCTAAGCAAGGTTGAGATTTATAAGTGTTTTTGGTAGGATACTTCTATTAATGACTATGTAGTAACCACTTGTAGCCATTGGCATGTGCTGTGTTTTCTATCCTAGGTAAGCTTATTAAGAAAAGGCTTGAAGAAAGCAATTCATGTGCAGTAGGTGCGGCAGTAATGACTAAATCAACCGCATCAAAGTTCTAAGACTCAAAATCAGTTTACTATATCTTTGTGAAGTTACTGTCAAACTGACATGAAAGTCCACAAAAACTACACATTTGCTCTGTGAACATGATTTCATTTCCCTCCTGAATTTCCATCAGAACAACTGTTTCAAAACAGGGAAACAAAAGCCATGCGAAGAGGTACACCTGAAAGGAAGTTGTCTCCCATCAAACTGAAATATATTTCAGAAGTTTTAACGGAAGAGAGAACATCAAAGTGTAAGAGTTCAGAAGGCAATCAGATTTTAACTTGAGGAGGCCATTCAATATTTTCCCAAGAACGAGGAAAGCAAACTATCCATTTCAGGTCTGGTTTCCTGTACACAAGGAAGGACTGCTTTACCATTGTACATCACCTGCTTTGCAATGCAGTCAAACATGTGTATTGCCATTCTAACTAGTAATTACTAACCTTACAACTCCTGAATAGTCATCTAAAATTCCTCTGAATACCAACAAATAACAGCTGTATCCACCCTGGGGAAAAAAAAATTTTGGCTCCAACCATCCTCCAGAAGTGAGTAACCTCACACTGGCCCAAATGCCTGCCATTGGTAATCTTCTTGCCCACTCACTTTAGATAGATTAGATTAGATTATGAGGTCATGCAGTCCTCTTTTATTGTCATTTAGTAATGCATGCATTAAGAAATCATACAATATTCCTCCGGTGTGATATCACAGAAACACAGGACAGACCAAGACTGAAAAACTAACAAAAACCACATAATTATAACATATAGTTACAGCAGTGCAACAATACCATAACTTGATGAAGAACAGGCCATGATCACAGTAAAAAAGTTCAAAGTCTCTCGAAAGTCCCATGTCACGCAGACGGCAGAAGGAAGAAAACTCTCCCCGCTATGCCCGACCACAGTCCGACTCTGAGTCATCCGAAAACTTTGCGCCTCCGATCAGCCCTCCGACACCGAGTACCAAGCACCATCTCTATCCGAATGCTTCGACCTCAGCCTCGGTCGCCAGCAGCAGGCAAAGCCGGGGATTTTGGGGCCTTCCATCCAGAAGATTCTCGATCGCGCAGTAACAGCGGCAGTGAACCGGCATTTCAGAAATTTCTCCAGATGTTCCTCTGTGCTTTCACGTCTGTCTCCATCAAATCAGAATTGTCCACGGCCCCTATATAACAGATACGATATCATTTCACTGGAGAGCTGCGCGCACTGCGTCGCGCTGCCATCTTCTCTTCCCGCCAACTTGAACACTTAGTATCCTCTTTATTAGATACAGAAGTGGAACCTGATGTCCATCCATTTCAAGTCTCAATGTGTTACGCATTCAGTATGCTCTTCTGCACAATACTGTTGTAACGTGTGGGTACTTGAGTTACTGTCACCTTCCTGTCAGCTTGAACCAGTCTGGCCATTCTCCTCCGACCTCTCTCATTAACAAGATGTTTTCAGCAACTGAACTGTCACTCAGTGGATTTTTTTTGTTTTGCACGCTATTCTCTGTAAACTCTAGGGACCGCTGTGCATGAAAATCCCAAAAGATCAGCAGTTTCTGAGATACTCAAACCACCCTATCTGGCTCCAACAATCATTCTACGGTCAAAGTCACTTAGATCACATATCCTCCCCATTCTGTTGTTTGGTCTAAACAACAACTGAACCTCTTCACCATGTCTGCGTGCTTTCATGCATTAAGTTGTTGTCACATGATTGGCTGATTAGATGTTTGAATTAATGAGGTGGACAGGTGTATCTAATAAAAAAGTCACTGAGTGTAAAACATTTAGCAATTCTGCTTCCAACTCAGAAGTTACTTTCCCCACTGGATTTCTACATCAGCAATAAACTTGCATATTTTAATAATTTAAAACAACTGCTAAGTGCAAATCAATGAGGCCCAAGTACACTACCATTTAAAACCTGTCAATCTGAAATTAACCAATTTATTTCTGCTTCATGGTCTTGCTTGCACACTCAGACTCCACATAACGCTACCCCACAGTGTTAAATCATTATAGCACAGTTACTCAATCCCTTATTGAATTTTTTTTTAAAAGGACAAAAATTCATTCTAAACAACACTCAGAACTTCTCAAGAATGGCAGCCATTACAGTAAACATTCAATCAGCCAATGAGAGTGCTTTACATACGATCTGAGCCACTCACAGCCAATCACATATAGTTCACGCTCTGCCTCCCCGGCATGTGTTAACGTTCTTGCTCCCTTGCCAACTTATTTCAAATTTTTCACCCATCATATCTGGAAAATGGCCTGCAACTTCCAGTGAGTCTAGTACATCCAACATGCCTAGGAAAAGCATTAGCATGGATGGGAAACTGCATTCTCATGGTGAGAGCCTTAATAATGAAGAACTTCAAGAATTGGCAGAGCAATGGATTCTGGGTATATCTGAGGACAAGGGTGGAGAAGAGGAAATACCAGCAAGAAACATCACCACAAAATTCCTCAGGACTAGCACCACCACGATCACACAAAACATGAACCAGTTCATCGATAATGACCCTGACTGGGAGCGAAACAATGAGGCAAAGAGAGGTATTCTCGACAAGATTTCCTGCAACCGAGAACTGCTGTATGAGAGGAAACTTAAGAAAAGGCAGTCAGATCTTGACACCTACTTGAAGAAGCTGCTAAAGTTAGAGGAGAACCCACAGCTTGGTCCATCCTCTGAGATGTAACCACCACCCACTTCCTTCCCTTGCTGCTGCGATGTGTTGCTTCTCCACTGATGTACAGGCAGTGTTTGTTACTGCACGGACTACTGTGTTTACATAAAATAATATCATACATTTCTGCTTTGATTTTTTTTTAAATCAGGTGCACATGTCCACTTACATAATAGCATAATGACCCTGCACCCTGCAGAACGCTGATTTACATAGCGCTCCATCTCCGAGGAACGTCACCTCAGCATTAAGTGGGGTCTGAGTGTACTCCAGTGCTCTATTTATACCAGGGTTTCCCAACCTTTTTTATGCCATGGACCTCTAATATACTAATATATTATCCACAATCCATTAATAAAGTTAATCTTATCAGAATTTTTCTTCTTTGGTCTTGGGAAGGAATAAAAGTGAGCTTCTTACATAAATGGTTCTGTAACTGTTAAATTAAGATTAAAGTCTGTCACAGGCCTTTGTGGCCCATCAGGCCGGTGCTTATGCCAGTTTCCGTGGCGTAAAGCGACTGAGAGTACGAGACTCTCTCCCCCCCCAGATTGGACGCCAGTCTATTGCAAGGCTAACCCCCAGCATTTTTGCCAGTACCCATTCTCAGGTGGGTAGACTGGAGCATTGTGTGGTTAAGTGCCTTACTCAAGGACACACACGCTGCCCCGACCGAGGCTTGAACTCACAATCGCTAGTCCAACACCCTAACCACTTGGCCACGCGTCACTGTTAAATTACAAGATTAATAATCCAGTGACTTGGACTAATATTCCAAAAATGCAACTTCACTTCTAACTCCCAATAGTAGAAATGGAACTTAAAACTAAAACTAACTGCAATAATGTTCACCTGATACTGCCTGATTGTTGAAAAAAAACCATCTGATTCACCGTTATCCTTCAAAGGAGGAAATCTGCTATCCTTACCCAATATGCCTTTAACTGAACTGCACACCTGTAACATCGTGGTTAACCACTGCCTGAAAGCAATTCAGTTGTATCATAACGACTGCATTAAAACCGAAAATGGATAAAACTTTAAAGAACCCTCAGCACCGAATCTAGACACAAAATTTAAATACGGCAAAGCTGGTCTCCGCCAAAGTTTGCAAAGTCCCCTCCTCATGAAAATCTAAGGCTAGTATAAATTGGAAGAGCTTCACACAGATGATTCAAGTAGAAGCCTGACAGAGCTGTACTCACTGAAACACAGCATGCATAAAATATCCTCGATCACTTGATCATAATCCTTAAAATTTGTGCAGTCCCATCAGCAGGACATTGGCTAGACTTGGAAGTTCATGATGGTAGGGTGTAGTTTTTCAAATCTGGAGCCAATGAGGTCAAAGTCAAGGAAGTTTCTCCCTTTACCATTCTTGCTCTCTGAATCACTTTCTTAGAAACACAGCTGAAAACAAGGTGGCCATAGATCTCACTGCACATCACAAAGGCTGGTGTGACAGCATCACCAATAACAGAGACAACTCATTTTTGAAAGATGTAGCAGCCGGGCTTCGAGCAAAACATACTAAGCGATAATCCACCTTAATCCCGTATGCATTCAATATATTCAGCTACATATTCCAAGAAGATAATCCTTATCAGTTTGTCCTGAGCTCCTCATGATTGTAGAAACCAGTCTGATCGGCACAACATTGTGGGCTGAAGGGCCTGTAGTGTGCTGTAAATTTCTATGTCCTATGTTCCAACCAATTTCACAATGTTAAAAACCAGTAGATACATCAAAGGCTATTGAATCTGGACAATATCCCAGCTACAGCATTGATAACCTGCATTCGAGAATTAGCTTCACTTCTACAAATCTGTTCCAGTTCACTTGCAACACCAGTATTTGTCCGACAATGTGAAAAGCTGAGCAAGTAGATCCTGTTCATAAAAAGCATGACAATCCATTTAGACTAATTACCACTCAATCATTTGTCCCAGTTATAAAGTAGGTGCTATTGGCTCTCTGGTTAGTTTCTGATTCTTAGGGTTCTTCCAGGAGTCCAAAATCATGAGCAATCTTTATTCCAACTATCGTTTATTTCAGCGTACAAACAATCAAATACTAAGCAAACTAAACGAAGAGTTGATAAATGATGAGGTGAATGAACGAAAAAGAATGTGATGAAAGATGGTGCCACTGAAAAATCCTTTTCTTTTATAGATATGGAATTTATTTGATAGAAATATACTCGTTAATGGGCTACAGAATTAAAACAATTTCATCATGTGGGTAATGTGCTAATAATTAGCCAATGAAACATGAAAAAGCTGATAAACCATTAGTTTAACTCCTACACCGTTTTCTGCCAGTGAGTGTGAAAATACATGAGTTTGTTAAAAAGTACAAATCTTATAAAAAGCATTATTAAAAAAGTGGTTTCCAATAGTATTCACTTGATTTTGGTTTCACCAGGAGCACTTGATTCCAAACCTCTTTACACCCTTGAACCAAAGAACTAAAATCCTGATATGAAATAGGGGTGACTATCACTAATATCAAGGCAGCATTTGACAAAGTGAGGCATCATAAAAAATACATCAATGGGCATCATAGGTGAAACGATCCCATGGTTAGATTTGTACCTCACATAAAGGGAGATGATTGTGGCTATTAGTGGTCAATCGTCCTGTTGGGGGTGGAGGTAGTATCTAATTACCTATCGTTGACATGCAATGGAATTACCATTATCAAGCCCTCAACCAGTAACATTCAGAAAACATGGGTGGAGCAGGGACATCACCATGGACCAGAAGTTCAGATGACTAGTTACATAAATACCATGACCACAACACCAAGTCCAAGGGAGAGCATCCAGTACAGAGAACTGAGCCGCTAACACCACAACATTTTCCCGCCATCTAACAAGCCACACATCAAGAACACACCACTTGAATGTTGTAAGAACATTAAGAATCCTGACATCATTGAGAACAAAACATCCCACTAGACTGGCATACCAGCCACAACATTAAACGTTCATTCTCTCCACAACCAATGCACCAAATGCCCAGAAGCATAACTCCATCCAAACCAACAACCCCTACTTGCAAGAAGGAGAAGGGCCACAACTGCATGGAAATACGTCCCTCCTTCAGATTTCACACCATCCTAATCTGGCAATATATTGCTGCTACTTCATCATAGATGTCTAAACTGCATGCCCTCCCCCCCAACTCACAACTGAACTGGTGCTACTCAGCAGGCAGTTCTAGCATTTGAAACTTGCAACAACGGGATAGCACCATGGCTAGTCAGCACCATGTTCTCAAGAACTCAGTTACTTTTTGTCTTTATCTGTAATGTAGTTAAGTAAATATTCTTAGAAATCGAATATAATGTAATGATAATGAAATTACTAAGGCATGGTGTATTCATTCGTTCCATCACTATGTGCCACGTCATATGACATGAACCATCATGGTTCTTCCATGACCATGACTGTTCTTGACAAATTTTTCTACAGAAGTGGTACTGCCATTGCCTTCTACTGGGCAGTGTCTTTACACGATGAGTTGCCCCAGCCATTATCAATACTCTTCAGAGATTGTCTGCCTGACATCAGTGGTCGCACACCAGGATTTGTGATGTGCACCAGCTGTTCATACAACCATCCACCACCAGCTCCCATGGCTTCACTTGACCCTGATCAGTATGGTCGGGGGCAAAGCAGGTGCTACACCTTGCCCAAGGGTGACCTGCAGGCTAGCAGAGGGAAGGAGCACCTTACACCTCCTTTGGTAGAGACTTATCTCTACCTCGCCACTGATACTTTAGGTATAAACCGAAGGTTTGAGATGCGTCTAGTTTAACGCAAGGAGTGTTGTGAACAAAGCAGATGAGCTTAGAGCATGGATCAGTACTTGGGAGATATGATGTGGTGGCCATTACAGAGACTTGGATGGCTCAGGGACAGGAATGGTTACTTCAAGTGTCGGGTTTTAGATGTTTCAGAAAGGACAGGGAAGGAGGCAAAAGAGGTGGGGGCGCGGCACTGTTGATCAGAGATAGTGTCAGGGCTGCAGAAAAGGTGGACGCCATGGAGGGATTGTCTACGGAGTCTCTGTGTGTGGAGGTTAGGAATAGGAAGGGGTCAATAACTTTACTGGGTGTCCTTTATAGGCCTACCAATAGTAACAGGGATATCGAGCAGCAGATAGGGAAACAGATCCTGGAAAGGTGTCGTGATGGGAGATTTTAATTTTCCAAATATCGATTGGCATCTCCCAAGAGCAAGGGATTTAGATGGGGTGGAGTTTGTTAGGTGTGTTCAGGAAGGTTTCTTGACACAATATGTAGATAAGCCTACAAGAGGACAGGCTGTACTTGATTTGATATTGGGAAATGAACCTGGTCAGGTGTCAGATCTCTCAGTGGGAGAGCATTTTGGAGACAGTGATCATAATTCTATCTCCTTTACAATAGCGAAGAGATATAGGAACAGACAAGTTAGAAAAGCGTTTAATTGGAGTAAGGGGAATTATGAGGCTATCAGGCAGGAAACTGGAAGCTTAAATTGGAAACAGATGTTCTCAGGGAAAAGTATGGAAGAAATGTGGCAAGTGTTCAGGGGATATTTGTGTGGAGTTCTGCATAGGTACGTTCCAATGAGACAGGGAAGTTATGGTAGGGTACAGAAACCGTGGTGTACAAAGGCTGCAATAAATCTAGTCAAGAAGAAAAGAAAAGCTTACAAAAGGTTCAGACAGCGAGGTGATGTTAGAGATCTAGAAGATTATAAGGCTCATAGGAAGGAGCTTAAGAAGGAATTTAGGAGAGCCAGAAGGGGCCATGAGAAGGCGTTGGCAGGCAGGATTAAGGAAAATCCCAAGGCATTCTACAAGTATGTGAAGAGCAAGAAGATAAGACATGAAAGAATAGGACCTATCAAGTGTGAATCAGGCATTTGAATAAGGTACCCCATGCAAGGCTTATTGAGAAAGTAAGGAGGCATGGGATCCAAAGGGACATTGCTTTGTGGATCCAGAACTGGCTTGCCCACAGAAGGCAAAGAGTGGCTGTAGGTGGGTCATATTCTGCATGGAGGTCGGTGACCAGTGGAGTGCCTCAGGGATCTGTACTGGGACCCTTACTCTTCGTGATTATTATAAATGACCTGGATGAGGAAGTGGAGGGATGGGTTAGTAAGTTTGCTGATGACACAAAGGTTGGAGGTGTTGTGGATAGCGTGGAGGGCTGTCAGAGGTTACAGCAGGACGTTGATAGGATGCAGAACTGGGCTGAAAAGTGGCAGATGGAGTTCAACCCAGATAAGTGTGAAGTGATTCATTTGGGTAGGTCAAATATGATGGCAGAATATAGTATTAATGGAAAGACTCTTGGCTATGCGGAGGATCAGAGGGATCTTGGGGTCCGAGTCCATAGGACACTCAAAGCAGCTGAGCAAGTTGTCTCTGTGGTTAAGAAGGCGTACGGTATATTGGCCTTCATCAATCGTGGAATTGAATTTAGGAGCCGAGAGGTAATGTTGCAGCTATATAGGACCCTGGTCAGACCCCACTTGGAGTACTGTGCTCAGTTCTGGTTGCCTCATTACAGGAAGGATGTGGAAGCCATAGAAAGGGTGCAGAGGAGATTTACAAGGATGTTGCCTGGATTGGGGAGCATGTCTTATGAGAATAGGTTGAGTGAACTCGGTCTTTTCTCCTTGGAGCGATGGAGGATGAGAGGTGACCTGATAGAGGTGTATAAAAATGATGAGAGGCATTGATCGTGTGGATAGTCAGAGGCTTTTTCCCAGGGCTGAAATAGTTGCCACAAGAGGACACAGGTTTAAGGTGCTGGGGAGCAGGTACAGAGGAGATGTCAGAGGTAAGTTTTTTTACTCAGCGAGTGGTCAGTGGGTGGAATGGGCTGCTGGCAACGGTGGTGGAGGCAGATACGATAGGGTCTTTTAAGAGACTTTTGGATAGGTACATGGAGCTTAGAAAAATAGAGGGCTAAAGGTAGGCCTAGTAATTTCTAAGGTAGGGACATGTTTGGCACAACTTTGTGGGCCAAAGGGCCTGTATTGTGCTGTAGGTTTTCTATGTTTCTATAGTATACCACCATAGTTAGAAAACTCTAAAAAGATAAGGTCTTTTATTTCAGCAGGGAAGACCAATACAAAATTCAGTCAGCAACACGGAAATAATTAAAAATAATAACAAAACTCTAAAATAAGCGCTGCAAATTCAAAAAGATATAGTCAACAGGCATGCACCTTAAAGTTGGATACTTTCTTAAAAACTTTTCAGTACTTACTCACTAAGAAGAATATATCTCTTAAGGCACTGAAATAAATTTCTGCTGCCGCCGTGATGAAAATGCAGAGCTGGTAGACAAGTATCCCCAAGATAAAATACGATGTATGACCAACCCATGTCTTCTCTATTCATTTTGATGGACTGTAGATCAGTCAGGTTGAAGGAGAATGCCCATTTGCTTCTTTTACTCATGGTATACACTGAATCATCTAAAAACATTAAACACAATATACGAATGAAATGCCAAAAAACATCTGCTCCAGATGTTGGAAGTGTGAAATATAAGTAAAAAGGCCAATGGAAATATACTTTATACTTTATTGTCGCCAAACAATTGGTACTAGAACGTACAATCATCACAGCAATATTTGATTCTGCACTTCACACTCCCTGGATTACAAATATTAAATATTAAAAATAGTTAAAATTAGTAAATATTAAAAATTTAAATTATAAATCATAAATAGAAAATAGAAAAATGGGAAGTAAGGTAGTGCAAAAAAACCGAGAGGCAGGTCCGGATATTTGGAGGGTATGGACCAGATATACTTGGAACATTGATAAAGAAACTACTGACAGAAGATTGTCATCCTGAACTTTCCCTCTCCGCAAATGCCATATTAGTGCAGGTCATAAATAGAAACAAATCTGAGTCACAAAAGGTTTTACGCTTAAGTTAAGAATCAGTTAATTTACTATTTGAAAAACATACATGTGATGCCTGAATTATAGCTACTTGGGTTATGGAAATTTCCCTCACAGAATTCAAAATCACTCTCCAAAACTTTGAGATACAGAATAAAATTTTCTCTCACAGAATTATTTTAGAAAATAAATAAATCAACACAAATGTTCAGTGTATTTTGGATATAAGGAAATATATACAGAAAATCTGCATTCAATGGGTTTCTAGGAACACAATTCCCTCCCACACACCCCCAACCCTGCCCCCAGAATGTGGTGCTCATTTGTACAGTGAAACCAACACTAATTCTCTCTACTTATTTAATTTTAAGTCCAGTACATGTAACTTATCAGTTGAAAGTAGATTTTTTCCCCTAAGGAACTATCTCCAAGATGCTTTTCACATTGTCTTACATTGCCCTTTCCTTAATGTTAATGAAAATTTACTAAAAGATATGCCTACAAAGATACTAAAAGGTAGTTCATTTGGCCCAGTACATCAAGAGTAAAGGCCTCCCAACCATTGAGCACATCCACATGAAATGCTGTCATAGGAAAGTAGCATCCATCATCAGAGATCCCCAGCACCCAGGACATGCTCTTTTCACGTTGCTGTCAATGGTAGAAGATACAAGAGCAGGGCTCACACCACCAGGTTCAAGAACAGTTACCATCAACTGTCAGGTTCTTGAACAAAAGGGGATAACTATACCCAATTCTCCATCCTTTGAGGTGCTCCCACAATCAGTGATCTCACGTTAAGGACTCTCTAACTTTTATTTCATGTTCTCGTTATTTATTGCTATTTACTTACATTTGTGTTTGCACAATTTGTTGTCTTCTGCGCTCTATTTGATCTTTCATTAATCCTGTTATAGTTTCTATTTTATAGATTTGCTGAGTATGCTCAAAGGAAAATGAATCTCAGGGCTGTATGTGGTGACATATATGAATTCTGATAATAAAATTTACTTTATCATTTATTACAATTTTCCATTGTATTTTTGAAAAGTACATCAAATTCTCAATTTATCTGAAAATTTAAATATCATGTATATGAAAGGCTTTCTTTCTGAAATGTTAACTCTGCTTCTTTTTCCATAGACCCTGCTGCGCATTTATAACATTTTTAACTTTTATTTCAGATTTCTAGCAAGGACAGTTTTTTTCAGCACTTTCCTAATGTGGTTGTAATGTGATTCAGCCAATAAAATGAATCTTCTAAGAAGGCCTCAGTTAATTCAATGATTCCCCCAAAAGGCATTTCTAAAACGCCAAAAGTTGTTGATGTGCTAAATTAAAACACATGGGATTGGGAGTAAGCTATTGACGGGGATTGAAAAATGACAGACAAGAAACAGAGGAGGAGGATGAATGGGGCTTTTTCAGGGTGGCAGGCAGAGACTTTTAGGAATTAATCCTTGGGCTCCAGCTATTCAAATGTGGTAACCAAATACAATATTGTGAAGTTTGCCAAGATGTGAAATCAGGTGGGATTATGAGCTGGGAAGAGCATGCAGAAAGAATTCAAGGTCATTCAGACAAATTGATTATGCGAGTAAATAAATGAAGAATCAGTATAATAAGGATATCAAATTTGGTAGGAAAAGCCAAAAGATTAGCTTTGTCAGAGGTACAGTGAAATGTGCTGATTCCATTAAATGAAATCAGCAAGGGTTGTGCTGCACAGCCTGCAAGTGTTGCCATGTTTCCGGTGCCAATGAAGCAAGCCCTAAACTCATGAACCCCAACCGTACACCTTTAGAATGTGAAAAGAAACCAGAGCACCTGGAGGAAACCCACGCGGTCACAGGAAGAATGTACAAACTCCTTAGAGACAGTAGCAAAAACTGAACCCCAATCTTACAGCTGGCACGGTATAGCATTATGCTAACCACTGTTTTATCAAAACAGTGATAGACTGGGAAATGGTGATATGCAAAGACACCTAGAGATTCCTGTACACCTATCACTGAAAACAAACATGCAGGTGCAGCACGCAGTTAAGATTACAAAGAGTATGTTGGTCTTTATAGCAAGAAACCTTTAGTACAGTCGACCCTTCTTATCCGTGAGTTCCGCATGTGCGAATTCAACCAACCGCGAATTGAGAAAACGCAGAAGTGCTCTTCCAGCACTTGTTGTTCGAACATGTACAGACTTTTTTCTTGTCATTATTCCCTAAACAATGCAGTAATACAACTATTTTACATAGCGTTTACACTGTATTAGGTATTGTAAGTAATCTAGAGATGACTTAAAGTATACGAGAGGATGTGCGTAGGTTATCGTGGATCGGGATCAGAAAAAAACCAGAAGTTGTGTAAGTCAGAACAGGTACATCCAGTATTATTTAGCGTCAGTTAGTCAAACATTTGTCTTAGTATATAGTATATATTATACCTTTCTATGTATATAAAACACTTAAGAAACGTATGTTTCAGCGCCGGGCTCGGGAACGGAAATTCCCGAGTTCAATCCAGTGACAGACCACTCCTGAGCGCACTCTCTATCCGTGTCGGGTTGATGCACAGGATCAAAAACCCAAAACCTCAAAACCCAATAGTTAAACCACTGCATTGCTTAGTAATAATTGTAGCTTTCATCGGGGCAGGGCCTTTCTCATTTTATCCTTTAAAATTGTCCCAATCGTTGACCGACTGTAGCCTAACACTTTTCCAATGACCGATGGCGTTTCACCTCTTTCCGATTGCTTTATTATTTCCACTTTATTTTAAGTCGTGATCATGATTATTTTCGTGAACAGAAACACTGCGGATTCAGAGCTCTGGCACCGGGTCCTAAGGTCCACCGCATTGAGACAGGTTGAATAAGGGGCTTGAGCATCCACGTCTTTTGGTATCCGCAAGGGGTCGCAGATAAGGAGGGCCGACTGTACAGGAAGAAGGATATCAAACTGCAAACAGACAGAGCTTTAAGGAGATCACACCTTATCAAAATATACATGTCTCTGAGGGAGTACAACAAATATTCACTGGACTGCTTCCTGAGGAGGTGCATTATCATATGGAGAGACTGAGTGACTAGTTCAAGAGAATCTCATAAATATTCAGGGATGAATAGGCTGGATGCAGGGAGGATTATTTTCTCCAACTGGAGATTTAGAATCAGGGTCACGGTGTCAAAATGCAGAAGATACTTAGAATTAAAATGACAAGAAATTCTCTAAGCTGAAGAACTGGAGGCCAAGTTGCTTAATAGAGTTAAGGAGTAGGCAGATAATTTATTTGCACCAGCGCTAGAACAATGTTTTTAATGCATTGTATAAATATTTTACATACCATCACCATTCACAAAGGGCTTCTTTTTGAAGGAAACTGTATTAAGCATATCCCATTCAGCTTCACAACTAATTTGATGCATCATATTTCTGGAAGTTTTTTCCTTAGGGGGCTGAGTCCATTCAACAACTGAACTGGAATCCTAAAAGAAAATTTCAACAAACATGAGATGTAACAGTTTTTATTCCCTTTAATTCCCCCTCACTAAAGATTGTACAGAAAAGTATTTAAATATTTACTTCCTTTGTTCATAACACAAACTGATGAAATTATGGGAGATAACATCTCTGGTACTCTCAAAGGATTTTTCAAAGAAAAAATAATATATAAAATATTGATATACTATTTGAAATCTGCTTTCAGCTTTGAACAGAAGGAAACTAGCAGATTTTTAACTTGTAGCTCTTGAGCCAATGCTTTAATTAGTAATTTACAATGTTTCCAATTTTCCAGGCACTCATTCAAAAAAATATGGGAATTGTGAAGTATTTTATAATTTCTAAAAACAAATCAATGCACACAAAATGCTGAAGGAACTCAGTGCGTCTTTCATCTATGGAAAGAAATTAGCAGTCAGTATTTTGGGTTAAGAGAACCTTCATCAAGACATTGGTCATATCCTGATCATGGGTCTCAGCTTGAAATATCGGCTATTTATGATGCTCCCTGATCTGACTTCCTCCAGCATTTTGTGCGTGTAGCCAAAGATTTCCAGCATCTGAAAATCTTTCATGTGTTTGTAAATAAGGAAGTATTTTTAAAACAAAAATGATTTATTATTTTCTGTGTTGCCAAAATAAAAATAGACCATTTAGTAAGCCTATTATTGAACATATGGGGAGATCATGTAATCAACATCAGAGTTATTTTTAACTGCTGCAAAATTATCATTTAAATCAGGAATTCCCAATCACAAACAAGAGAAAATCTGCAGATGCTGGAAATCCAAGCAACACATACAAAATGCCGGAGGAACTCAGCAGGCTAGGCAGCATCTATGGAAAAGAGTACAAACAACATTTCGGGCCGAAAGCCTGCCGGAGGGTCTTGGCCTGAAACATCGACTGTACTCTTTTCAATATATGCTGCCTGGCCTGATGATCTCTTCCAGATCTTTGTGTGTGTTATCAGGGGTTACCAACCTTTTTATGCCATGGACCAATACCATTAAGCAAGGGGTTCATGGGCCCCAGGTTGGTGATCCCTGATTTAGATTAAGGCAAATGCATAGACAGAAATTAGCTGAATCAATTTCTTTATGGCACAAAATGAAACTACAAAAATATTCCATAACTGTAACTTGATATAACAGAGAACGTGTACGTAGATACTGCTTCTGTTAGGACTTCACTAGAAACAAACTAATTTGATGTATTTTACTTGGTTATGTTATAAATTACCTTTCCTGCAAAAAATATATTTGATGAATCCAGGGAGTCGTCCACTGGTGTCCAATCCACAACAACTCCTGAACTCTACAAAACAAAAAGAACTTGAGAAATTGGTTGCATCAACAAAAGTTCCATGTTCATTGATGTACATTTGTGCCCAAGTCTGAGAATGCCTGTGTTTTGGAATTCTCAATTTTATATCACATTCCTTGTCCCTCTTTTTCTTCGCAACTTCTACCAGCCTTTCGATCCAATGCTAACCTCTGTCCTTCACAAATCTTCAGCATTCCACCATGAGCAACCTTCCCATCACTTTTGTGTTCAACTTTTGGATCTTCCTGCTGAAACTCTCTCTTTACCTCCAGATAGTCCTTGAAACTTAACCTAGATCATATTTTCAATCACGTGCCCACACAACTTTTTAATTTATTTCAAAGCACCCCTATGAGGAAACTTGTAAAGTTTTACATTGGAATCGCCTCACAAATGCAAGCTGCCAATGGAAGATGGATCTAGGCTTGGGAGCATTGTGATGAAGTTGTACAATCACAAGAAAAGGGCAAATGCTGATATATTCTTTGACAGGCATTGTCCTGCAACAGATGCCCGAATTCTGATTGCATTGGTTGGGGTGCACATGTGCGCACAGAAAATTATGTCGATATGTAGTTACTACCTCTTGTTAGCAGTAATTTCAGTACTAATGAACCTTCCTCATTCAGGTTCACACATGTTTGAAGCCACCATGGTGTCCCACAAAATGCACGATGTAAAATTTTTACTTAGGAAATGAGAAACGTCTAGTAAGTGGACAGCAAAACAGACTGACTGCTCTGTTTAAGGGTAACTAATGAGGAATTCAAAACAAGGACTGTACTGCAGTGACAGAAGCTCTGGGCATTTGGTAGTCAAAATACTGGGCATCATCAGCAGGGTATACCTGGCAATGCAATGGAGCCAAATGTAGGCATGTCTTGGTCTAGAGACATTCTGTGAAACACAGCTATTTACATATCTACAGAAATTCATGTCAATCACACAGTCTGTGGCCACACCAGGGGTTCCAGGACATATTATAAATAAACCACTTGTAGGCGCAGCCAGTAAACTGCATGCAGACGAGGCCAGCGGACTGCATGCTGTGCACAATTTTAAGAAAATGCAATAATTTCAGTGGGAAAATGTGAACATGTAAATTATTGAAAATATATCTTCATTTGCAAGAACACAAGAAATTACAAATACTATTAAAAAACCTGTGATTCTTGTGGTTCATTCATTAATGAACTGTGGCAATGAAATATTTACATTACTGCCATACAATAACCACACAGGAAATTTCATTATTAATGGTGAAAAAAAACAGATATTAACTGCCAATTCCCTCTTGGAGACCATTTGCTTCCTTCATATAATTTGTTTCATAGTTCGCTCTGCGAAATGGCTTCACTTTTTATGTTGAGAAGTCTGAGCTTGATCTTTTAGACAGATAGTACAATTCCCCAAAATCAAGCATTAAACTTACTGATACCTGCTGCCATAGATCCTCCTAAGCTGTGTGCGTGCGCACGCGCACATTTTTCAACCAGCGCACAAAAGGTTAGTTACCTAAAATAATGTAGTAGTTAATAATTATACTTACTGAAAATAATCTTTTAGCGAACTGTTTCTGTTAACTAGTTAGTTGGTTTTTCAAATACCACAATGCACGAAACTAATTTACGTCACCTCACCTTTCCTGTTCCAGTTTGTACAGCTGCATCACAGCGGCAGCCATGTTTGGCGGACAGTGTTCATATTGTAAAGTTTATGAAGATCTGTTTCAAATCCTGTAGATGGCTTACTAAGTTTTTATTGGAAAAAATATTGATTCATTATGTCAAATTTAAAAGAAGCGAAGGGCGTGAAGCGCAAAAGTACTGCAAATTTGTTTAAATTTGAATGGCTTAACAAAATAGTAGAAACTGTTACACCGAAAGCTCATGAGGTCATGAACGTTCAGCTTACGAGAAATATTTATGTATGATCCGGAAACTGGAGTTATCTGTTTGTATTGCCGTGATGCGAATGTTGCTGGAGAATTTGCTAGTGGAAAGAAGTGGGATGATATTTGGAAACCTGACTTTTTGAAGTATCATTTGGCAAGTAAATCACATTTGGACGGTGTACAAAAGCCCGTCATTACCCGTTATAGGAGTGCTACGCATGTTACGGTTGAGTGCAGATGAGCGACAGCGAAAACTATCAAACCCAGAGGAGATCAAAGTTGAGGTACAAGAATGGTCAGCTTTTGATTTCTCCGCAATTGCAGATTGTGACTTCACATTTGGCGATGAACAAGTTAATGCCTTATGTCTAAAATATCATGATTTTCTAGCTGAAAATATTGTAATAGTTAGACAGTTTAATGATTTCAGACTCTCCGTGCAGAGAAAAAATTAAATCCAAACCGATTTCAAACTTTGCTCAAATGGTGGCATTTGTACTTCAAAATGAACAGTTTTGCGACCTTGCACAATTGGTGAACATTGCGGGAACTTTTCTTGCATCTAGTGCGGACTGTGAACGAGGTTTTAGGCTAATGAATCAACTCAAAAACAAGCTGAGAAACCGTTTAGGTGAATGTCATTTGGATATGTTAATGAGAATCAAAAGCTATCAATGGGAGGAAAGTTCTATTAGTCGGGATAGAGTTTACAAAGAATGGGTAAATGCCAAAGACAGGAGAGAGAGAAAAAATAACTGAGTGACTTAGTGACTTAAATATGATAAAAATTAAATATCTCCAACCTGATGGCATGAACATTGACTTCTCTAATTTCTGTTAATGCCCCTCCTCCCCTTCATACCCCATCCCTTATTTATTTATTTATTTATTCATAGTAATAGTCATACTTTATTGATCCCGAGGGAAATTGGTTTTCTTTACAGTTGCACCAACCAAGAATAAATATAGCAATATAAAACCATAAATAATTTAATAGTAATATGTAAATTATGCCAGGAAATAAGTCCAGGACCAGCCTATTGGCTCAGGATGTCAGACCCTCCAAGGGAGGAGTTGTA
Source organism: Mobula hypostoma (assembly GCF_963921235.1). NCBI lineage: Eukaryota > Metazoa > Chordata > Chondrichthyes > Myliobatiformes > Myliobatidae > Mobula > Mobula hypostoma. The sequence goes on along the minus strand of NC_086105.1, from coordinate 9,034,982 downwards.
AAGTTTGACTTATTATGATGATTTTTTTCTTTCCCCTTTTTTTCTCTCTTTTTTTCTCCCTCTGTCCCTCTCACTATAATTCCTTGCCCATCATCTGGGCACCCCCCCCCCTTCTTTCTCCCTAGGCCTCCCGTCCCATGATCCTCTCCCTTCTCCAGCCTTGTATCCCTTTTGCCAATCACCTGTCCAGCTCTTGGCTCCATCTCTCCCCCTCCCCCCTCAAATCTCTTACTATCTCTTCTTTCAGTTAGTCCTGACAAAGGGTCTCAGCCCAAAACGTCAACTGTACCTTTTCCTATAGATGCTGCCTGGCCTGCTGTGTTCACCAGCATTTTTTGTGTGTGTGACTTAAATATGTATGTTATTTTGTTGTTATTCTGTGCAGTTTTATGTCAAATATTTTGTAAACCTACATAAACTGTCCCATGTGTGCATTCAGTGCGTACATACTTTTGTCACAGGAAAAGAAGTTTGCACAACGTAAGACTTTTGCACACACTGACTACTAAAAATTAGAGGGAAGATTGCCTGTTGCCTCTTTGTTGAGTCATCTCTCACCCTCTGCAAGCTCGTCCTGACCACATTAATAAGATTCCAAAAAGATGAATTAAAGCCCTGTATATCTATAACATATTGTGACAACCTCAGAATGTCTTGAAGTGTTTCAAAGCAATGGTTCCCCCAAGTAATTTCAATGTGAACTATAATACAAAAAAATTCAAAACATTATAGACATCTAACTGTTCAACTGGGTGACTGTGTGGCTAGACATAGCTCAAATACCATCTATAAATTTGCTGACGATACAACAATTGTTGGTAGAATCTCAGGTGGTGACGAGAGGGCGTACAGGAGTGAGATTTGCCAGCTAGTGGAGTGGTACCACAGCAACAACCTGGCACTCAATGTCAGCAAGACCAAAGAGCTGATTGTGGACTTCAGGAAGGGTAAGACAAAGGAACACATACCAATCGTCATGGAAGGATCAAAAGTGCAGAGAGTGAGCAGCTTCAAGTTCCTGGGTGTCAAGATCTCTGAGGATCTAACCTGGTCCCAACATATTGATGTAATTATACAGAAGGCAGGACAGCAGCTATACTTTATTGGGAGTTTCAAGAGAGTTGGCATGTCAACAAATATACTCAAAAACTTCTATGGTTGTATCATGGAGAGCATTCTGACAGGCTGCATTACTGTCTAATATGGTAGGAGCCACTGCACAGGAGCCAAAAGAAGCTGCAGAAGGTTGTAAATCTAGTCAGCTCCATCTTGGGTACAAGCCTACAAAATACCCAGGATATCTTTAGGGAGCGGTGTTTCAAGAAGGCAGCATCCATTATTAAGGACCTCCAACACCCAGGGCATGCCCTTTTCTCACTGTTACCATCAGGTAGGAGGTACAGAAGCCTGAAGGCACACACTCAGTGACTCAAGAACAGCTTCTTCCCCTCTGCCATCCGATTCCTAAATGGATATTGAATGGACACTACCTCAATATTTTTTTTTATATATGACTAAACACAGTGATGGATGTGACCAAACACAGTGATGGAGGTAGAGGTGTAGATGTAGTGTATATGGATTTTAGCAAGGCATTTGATAAGGTACCCCATGCAAGGCTTATTGAGAAAGTAGGGAGGCACGGGATCAAAGGGGACATTGCTTTGTGGATCCAGAACTGGCTTGCCCACAGAAGGCAAAGAGTGGATGTAGATTGGTCATATTCTGCATAGAGGCCGGTGACTAGTGGTGTACCTCACGGATCTGTTCTGGGACTTCCACTCTTTGTGATTTTTATAAATGACCTGGATAAGGAAGTGGAGGAATGGGTTAGTAAATCACAGGATTGAGTTTAAGAGCTGAGAGGTAATGTTGCAGCTATATAGGACCCTGGTCAGACCCCACTTGGAGTACTGTGCTCAATTCTGGTTGCTTCAATACAGGAAGGACATGGAAACCATAGAAAGGGTGCAGAGGAGATTTACAAGGATGTTGCCTGGATTGGGGAGCATGTGTTTTGAGTATAGGTTGAGTGAACTTGGCCTTTTCTCCTTGGAGCAACGGAGGATGAGAGGTGACCTGATAGAGGTGTACAAGATAATAAGAGGCATTGATCGTGTGAATAGTCAGAGGATTTTTCCCAGGGCTGAAGTGGCTAGCACGAGAGGGCATAGCTTTAAGGTGCTTGGTAGTAGGCACAGAAGAGATGTCAGGGGTAAGTTTTTTTACGCAGAGAGTGCTGAGTGCGTGGAATGGGCTGCCGCCGGCGGTGGCGGAAGCAGAAACGATAGTGTCTTTTAAGAGACTCCTGGATGGATACATGGAGCTTAGAAAAATAGAGGGCTATGGGTAAGCTTAGGTAGTTCTAAGGTAAGGACATGTTCGGTACAGCTTTGTGGGCCGAAGGGCCTGTATTGTGCTGTAGGTTTTTTATGTTTCTAATATACAGTATTTCTGTTTTTGCATGTTTTTTAAATCTATTCAATATACGTAATTGATTTACTTGTTTATTTATTATTATTTTATTTACTTTTTTTTTCTCTCTGTTAGATTATGTATTGCATTGAACTGCTGCTGTTAAGTTGACAAATTTCACATCACATGCTGGTGATAATAAACCTGATTCTGATTCTGAACTTGTTTTCTTTGAAGATTCTCTTTTCAACATATCCCTGCACAAAATTTCCCTGTGACCTCCAAGATACTTCAATATCTAATTTTCCTAATACTTCAGGTAACTAGTTAATATTCTATTGAAAATGCAAAATGGAGCCTAAAAGTGAGAAAACAATAAAGAATGGCACTAAAATGATGAATGCAGTACACATTAGCAATAAGTACTGAACATCCGCTTTGTAAATATCTAAAATAATACAGAGGCAGATGGTAGAAAATACACTGAAGATTTGAAAACAGTGCAATGCCAATGCAGTGCTGCAGAAATCTATGTTCTCTTCAATACGCATATTTTAACACCAGCTAATCTCCAAGACAGCACTAACAGCTCCTATGGCAGCCCAAGAAAGCACCACAGCTTCTTTTCAAAATATTAAAGCCAAAAAAAAAAAATCACTGCATAATTTTGGGTCTCCTTGCCATGGACACATAATCAGTAACTCTTATATCAAATCTTAAGGCACAGTATTTTCATTTGTTGAAACATGAGCACACATATTAAAAGCTGCACTCTGAAGCAGAAAATCAATTAAGCAAATGAATGTGTGAGAAATATGTTCAACTAGTGTGGAACAACTTAAATGACATTAATATCCTATTGGAATACTGGATGATTTTTCTCCAACGGATGTTTATGCGACTTATTGGACCAAGCATCATCTACAGTTTGGTATATGTAACAATGGTGGAAGTCAGTCTTTTTATCAAAACACATAAAACTGTATGCACGTTCAGTGAAATGGTCAACTGTAATTACAGGGTAACAGATAGGCAACAAAATGACCTCAATAGGCTCGATATATCAGAACACCCGTGGACTCTCCAAAATACAAAGAATCTAATAAATGAATAGTTCTTCTCTGTGCAGGGGGCAGGCTTTCAGGTTCTTGGATCACTGGGATCTCTCCTGGGGGAGGTCTGACCTGCACAAAAGGGACAGGTTGCACCTGAACCCGATGGGGACCAGTATTCTCCCAGGCAGGCTTGTTAAAGCTGTTGGAAAGGGATTAAACTAATTTGGCAGAGGGATGGGAACCGGAGTGAAGGGACCAGGATCGGACAGATGGTAAAAAACAAAGATAGCATGCAGTCCGACTGTCAGGAAAGGCAGGCAGATGATAGGACAAAATTGCAGCCAGCAGGGTGCGTATCAGTGCATTATGGATGCAGAATCAAAAAGGGTAGCAAATACAGTACTCAAAGTGTTATATCTTAATTCGTGGAGTATAAGAAATAAGGCGGATGATCCTGTTGCACTTTTACAGATTGTGTGGCCGTCACTGAATCGTGGCTGAAGGATATGTCGATGGGAGCTGAATTTCCAAGGCTACACATTGTATTGGAGGGATAGGAAGATTGGCAGAGGGACAGGCATGGCGTGGCTCTGCTGGTAAAGAATGGCGTCAAATCATTAGAAAGTTGTGACATAGGATCAGAAGATGTTGAATCCTTGTGGGATGAGTTAAGAAACTGCAAGGGTAAAAGGACTCTGATGGTGGTTACATAAAAGCCTCCAAACACTAGCTGGGATGTGGACAACAGGTTACAACAGGAAATAGAAAAGGTGCGTTAAAAGGGCAATATTATTATAGTCATAGGAGATTTTAGCATGCAGGCTGATTGGGAAAATCAAGTTGGCAATGGATCCCAGGGGAGTGATTTCCTTGAATGCCTACAAGTTGACTATTTAGAAGAGATTGCCCATGGTGTTACAGCAAAGTTACTAACATGGTTACAGCATTGGCTGATTAGTAGCAGCCAGCAAGTGGGAATGAAAGGATCCTTTTCTGGTTGGCTGCCAGTGACTAGTGCGTTCTGCAGGAGTCAGTGTTGGGACCACTTCTTTTTATGCTGGATGTCAATGATTTAGATGATGAAATAGATGGCTTTGTTGCCAATTTTGAAGATGATACAAAGACTGGTGGAGGGACAGATCATGTTAAGGAAACAGGTAAGCTGCAGAAGGACTTAGACAGATTAGGAGAATGGGCAAGAAAGTGGCAAATGAAATACAATATTGGAAAATGCATGGTCATGCACTTTGGTAGAAGAAATAAATTCCCAGACTATTTTCTAAATGGGGAGATAATCCAAATATCTGAGAGGCAAAGAGACTTGGGAGCCCTTGTGCAGGACACCCTAAAGGTTAACTTTTGTGTGCAAGTCGGTGGTGAGGAAGACAAATGCATTCATTTCAAGAGGTCTAGAACTCAAGCACAGGGGTGTGATGCTAAGGCTTTATAAGGCACTCGTGAGGTCTCACCGTGAGTATTGTGAACAGTTTTGGGCTCCTCATCTAAGAAAAGATGTGCTGGCATTCGAGAGGGTTCAAAGAAGATTCACAAGGATAATTCCAGAAATGAAAGAGTTATCATACAAGGAATATGTTTGACGACTCTGGGTCTGTACTCGCTGGAATTTAGAAGGATGAGGGGGAATCTCATTGAAACTTTTCAAATGATGAAAGGCCTAGACAGAGTAGATATGAAAAGGATGTTTCCCAAGGTGAGGGAGTCTCAGACAAGAGGGCACAGGATAGAGGGGCGTCCATTTAAAGCAAAGATGCGGAGAAACCTATTTAACCAGAGGGTGGCGAATTTATGGAATTTGTTACTACAGGCAGTTGTAGAGGCCAGGTCACTGGATGTGTTTAAGGCAGAGTTTGATACGTTCTTGACTGGCCACAGCATCAAAGGTTATGGGGAGAAGGCCATGGAGTGGGGCTGAGGAGGGGGAAAAAAAAGGATCAGGCATGATTGAAAGAGTGCAGACTCGATGAGCCAAATGGTTTAATTCAGCTCCTATGTCTTATGGTCTTATGATAATTCATAAATAGCATAATACTCTAGTTATAAAAATACAACTAGAAAAAAATTAGCTAAAGTACCTTTTCAATTAATCTCAGAACCCCAGGAAGTGTATCTTGTTCACCATTTCTGTCGGAGTATGAATGAATGAACACACCATCTTGTTCATATACAATCTAGAAAAATAAAGATGGAACCAAACTTTAAAAATTGATTGATCAAAATATTCTAATATTAAAGACTATACTTTATTTTTAACTATAATAAAAATGAGTTGAATTGAAATGGAACTAAATAGAAATAAGTCAGTATCACGGTTTCATCCATCCAGTCCACCCACATAGTATGTTGCTTCAGGAAGGCTAGTGGTATCATCGAGAATGCCTATAATCCAGCCGTTTCTTTGTCTCGTTTCTACCTTCTATGTGAAGATACAGGAACTTAAAAGCTAGGACATCCAGACTTAAGAATGTTTTCTTCCCTACTGTTATCAGACTTCTAAACTAACCACCTCTTTCACACCCCTCTTCCCAGTTTTGGTACCACATTTTTGGACTTTTAATTCTGCCTCTCTTAGTTATTCCATTACTGTTATTACTGAGACATGACCAAATACAGAATCATCGGAACTTTTAAACAACAGGATGGTAGATTATTGGAGATTTACTAATATAGGGTGGTGAAGAATAGAAGAGAAAAAGGGACGGGAAGGAAAGGGTGCTGGCTGTGATTACTCAATGCCATAAATATCAGCTACATTAAAAGAAAGTGTTCTAAATCCAACCATCTTCAGCTGTTTCACTAATTGCCTTTTCTCCAACACAACAGACTGAAATGGTGATCTTCATTCATAACTTCAGTGTTGATTTCAAATCCAATCTCCTAAATCATGCAGCAATCTGTGCCCATGTAGAGCAATGCTCAAGGTACATTCAAGTAGTCACAAATGGCAGACATACTATGCAAAGAGAATAAATAATCTCTGATGAGAGATCTAGCTGCATGCCATTAGCACTAAGTAACATGGTGATTAACAAATCGCTCATGAACTTTCTTTTATAATCTCTAATATCATGGAAACTTCAAACATGGAAGAGCAAATTACAAAAGTGAGACTAAGATAACTGCCTTGATACCATACTAATTTTTGGGAAAGCAGTGACGAGGACATTCGCTGGACAGGCTACATAAGCAGCAAGCATTAACATGAGCATTCAGGTCTGACTGAACAGGAGCCACCATCCCCCACTCACACCCTTCCTCCAAAGTTCTATCAGCATCTACAGCAGGGGTTCACATCTTTATTACACCATGGTCCAATACTAATATATTAGTATATATTAATAAGGAGGGCCCATGGACCCCAGGTTGGGAACCCCTGAGCTACAATGATAAAGCTCAAGTTAGAAGTGTGCTGGACCATCTGGGTGAAAGCAGCTCCAACAATACTGAAGAAACTCTAAATTGGCACATTCTCTACCTCCTTAAAAGTTCATCTTCTCAGCCACTTTGGATGCAGTGAGCACCAGCTGCCAAGCTGTGTGCAGGAACTGAACAAGTCTTCTTCAACAGCAATGCCAAAACCTGCACCTTCTACCAAATGCATGAAAAATAATCTTCTGAATTCCACCATATTCAAGTTTCTTTCCACGTCATATATCCTGATATGGAAGTTTATCGCCATTCCTTTGTTGACACTGATCAAATTCCCAACATATCTGCACTGCAAAGGCTCCTATTTCAAATGGACCACCGCACTGTCACTAGCACAATAATGCACAACAAATGCTGGCCTTGACAGTGTTGCCCAGAAGCTTTGAATGAATTAAAGAAAATACAGTTCTGCAAATGCAAAATCAACCAGTTCTCATGGACCAAACTGAAAGAGCTCATGGCAATTTGTCATCTAAAAGCCAGTCTTTAAAAGGGTCTGCACATCTCTGTCAAGATTTCATCACAGCAAACTACGATTCCAATTTCGCAATGTTCAAGTCACTCCATATACATCTGGTTACATCCATATTAGCAACCCTTACACAACAGTTCCTGATAAGACACCATCCTGTGATGAAAGCACTTTTAACAATCCTCCTTAGCTCATGCCAATTTTTATGAAATGCTCTCATTGCTTTCAATTTTATTTTTCTTTTGAACTTTTATGCCAATAGAGTAAGCATAGATGACTCCACAGTCAGACATTTGACTTGCCTGTTTCCAGAATTATCACTGATTTAGTATTTTCAGATTGCATACCATTAAACCATCATTATGTAATTATGCTATAGTTCTAATAGTTACATAACTTTCAAATGAATTGCAATATATTCAACTTGAAAACACTATGAACATGTTTTTCTGTTTCTTTTTCAGTTAAGAAGATGCCCTTTGTTCCTCTCAAAGCTTTTCAACATTTCTAATAGTTGCACTGTCAAATGCACAAAAATTGAAAATGAGTAATGAATCCTTAATCTAGGTCAACAATATGTTTCTCTCTCTAACAGGGAGCTTTACAGAAGCATTAGCAAATAGAATCTGCCACAGCTATTTAAAACAGTTTTAGAATAGGTGGCCAAAAGTTTAATTAAAGACAATGCATTAAGAGCGAAATAGAGAGATAGTAGTTCAGGGAGAGAATTCCAGAGAATTGTTCCTGGACAGCCAAAAGTGTAACACTTATGGGCAGAGTGTTTAAAATTAGAACTTGCAAGAAGTCAGAATTATAGCAATCCAGAAGTGTGAGAACTTTATGAAATGGTAAAGGAAGTTAAATGAGTTAGGAGATGGGAATGCTCTAAGGCCACTGAGGGGTATGGAGATGTATGATTTCAATTTATTTAGCAACTTTAGTGAAATATTACATTCTAACATAACTTCAAACCAATCTAATAAATATTCACTTCAGTTTACAGGAAATAAATTGACTGGAAACCTGAGTGATGGTTGCTAAAAAAACTTGTGCTTATTTACAGCTGTCTCCAGAAGGCTTCCACCATACATCTTCACCAATACTAGCTGAAATTCAGCTACCAGTCCTTTCTCATTTGTCTAACACCTTTTACCTCCTTCACATTTCTCATTTTCTACCATCGATTCACATGTTAACCCTGCCTGTGGCCTTCTCCCATTTCTTATAAGAGAAGTTCAGCCCCTCGTGCTTGCTTTGCCATCCAAATGGTTTTTTAAACCGCAATATCAATTTCCTGAATTAACCCAAACATGAGAAACGTAAAGGCCTTATCCGGAATCTAAGGGCTGCCCCTCAGCAATATCCAAAATACAGCGTCAAGACCAACCAAAATACATTCAACCATGACAGATGCCAAATTCTGCCCATTAATCATGTCAAGTTGTACTGGGGGCATTTTGTTATGTTGTGTGAAATTTTGTTTGTTATTAAGTATATCTATTTTTAAAATAACAGCTGAAAAAGGCATTTGACCCAAATTGTCAATACCAGCTGCCACCAATTTTACTTCATATCACCTAATGATAACTACTGCCATTTCTAAAATATCCAAAACATATCACACACAAAAAAACCTGATGCTGAATCACAAGGAGATAATAGGGGCAAATCACCAAGCTAGGTCACACGAGAGCACCTTAAAGGAGGAAAAAGAGGTTTAGAGGGGGAAATTCCAGAATTTAGTTACTTGGAGAATGAATTAAAATAAAAAGGCTAGAAGAGACTATGGAGTTGGGAAGAGCGAGGCCGTCAGTGGATTGAGAATGCATAAGAACTGTAAGTTCAAGACACTGTAGTATTAGAAGTAAAAAACAAATACAAGTTGACCACTGATTTTCTGGATAGTTGATAGTTCGGCACCTCTTTTAATTCAGATGAAATTACAAGGCCAAGTATCACTCACTTTTTAAGAAGCATTTGTTAAATAATGTGAATGCTGGCAATTCCGAACAAACATTCATTAAAGAATTTAACATGAAGGACGTTCTTTGGTTCATTGCTTGAAGGTGGAAGACGTTAGAACCTTCAACACTAAAGAATGGCTGGCACAAGTTGTGGCCTGTCTTGGTGTTTGATAATGCACCTGAAGAAAAGTTTGACAATGATTTTACAGGATTTTGTGTACCAAAGTATATGAAAGTAATTTTTCATGATTTGCTTGTGTACACAGAAAATATTACGGGATCTGCCTTCAAAGATACAGGAAGTAGTCTTCATGAAGAAAATTTAAGTGAGTGGATGATTGTCGATGACGAAACATCTGTTGTGCAGACTCAGAAATTATAGACTGCGTTGATAAAAACACTGCAAGTGATGAAGATGGAAGTGATGAAGATGGAAGTGATGTTGATGAAACAATGATGTACTATTGACAAGTTAATTGAGTTCTTGTGTGATTTAATCAAAGGGTTAAAGAAACTACCTTCGTGACAGAACAAGAACTAATGAATTTTTATCTGATGTAAAAAAATTACACAGGGAGAGATCAAAACACATGAAACAACTTTGCCTGGATGAAATATTTAAAAAGATAAGCAAGAAGCAATACTCTTTGCAAGCACGGGCTGCAGAACCGGATGGCATCCCAGGGCAGGTACTCAGGATGTGCGCAGCACAACTGGCAGGTGTGTTTACTGATATTTTTAATCTCCCCTCTCCCTCCTGCTTCAAAACATCCACCATCGTTCCTGTACCAAAAGAGACCAACGTAACATGTCTGAATGACTGGCGTCATGTCACACTCACCTCAATAATAAGCAAATGCTTTGAGCGGCTGGTCAAGGATTACACCTGCAGAATGCTACCACCCACACTGGACCCGCTACAACTCGCCTGCCGACACAACCAATTGACAGATGAAGCAATAGTCATAGCTCTACATACCGTCCTTACACATCCAGAGAAGAGGAATGCTTATGTGAGAATGCTGTTCTTGGACGACAGTTCAGCATTCAACACCATAATTCCCCCCAGGCTCAACAAGAAGCTCAGAGGCCTCAGCTTTGGCCCTGCCTTGTGTAGCTGGATCGTGGATTTCCTGTAAGATCGTCGGCAGATGGCAAGAGTGAGCTCCCTCACCTCTACTACTCAACACAGGTGCCCCTCAGGGCTGTGTCCTAAGCCCCCTCCTTTACTCTCTGTATACCCATGACTGTGTCGCCACCCACAGCTCCAATCTGCTAATTAAATTTGCTGACAACACGACACTGATTGGCCTTATCTCAAATAATAATGAGGCAGCCTACAGAGAAGAAGTCATCACCCTGACACAGCGATGTCAAGAAAACAAGCTCTCCCTCAATGTCACAAAAACAAAGGAGATGGTTGTGGACTACGGGAGGAATGGAGACAGGCTAGCCCCTATTGATATCAATGGATCTGGAGTTGGGAGGGTGAACAGCTTTAAGTTTCTTGGCATAAACATCACCGAGGAGCTCACACAGTCTGTACATACCGGCTGTGTGGTGAAAAAGTCACAACAGCACCTCCCTCACCTCAGACGGTTGAAGAAGTTTGGTGTGAGCCCTCAAATCCTAAGAACTTTCTATAGTGACACAATTGAGAGCATCCTGACTGGCTGCATCACTGCCTGGTATGGGAACTGTACTTCCCTCAATTGCAGGATTCTGCAGAGAGTGGTGCAGAGAGCCCAGCGCATCTGTAGATGTGAACTTCCCACTGTTCAAGACATTTACAAAAACAGGTGTGTAAAAAGGTCCCAAAAGATCATTGGGGACCTGAGTCACTCCAACGACAAACCGTTCCAGCTGGTACCATCCGGGAACTGGTACCACAGCATACAAGCCAGGACCTGCAGGCTCCAGGACAGCTTCTTCCACCAGGCCTTCAGACTGCTTAACTCATGCTGAAACAACTGTATTTCCATGTTATATTGACTACCCTGTTGTACATAATTCTTACTATAAATTACTATACATTGCACTTTTAGACAGAGACGTAACACAAAGAACATAAGAAATAGGAGCAGTAGGCCATCCGGCCCATCCAGCCTGCCCCGCCATTCAATAAGATCATGGCCGATCTGTCCGTAAACCCAGCTCCATCTACCTGCCTTTTCCCCATAACCCTTAATTCCCCTATGTAAAAATCTATCTAACTGTATCTTAAATATATTTAGTGAAGAAACCTCAACTGCTTTGCTGGGCAGAAAATTCCACACAGATTCACCACTCTCTGAGAAAAACAGTTTCTCTTAAATCTTGTCCCCTGAATCTTGAGGCAATGTCTCCTAGTTCTGGTCTCACCTACCAATGGAAACAACTTTCCTAATTCTATCTTATCTATCCCTTTCAAAATTTTGTATGTTTCTATAAGATCCCCTCTCATTCTTCTGAATTTCAGAGAATATAGTCCAAGGGGACACAATCTCTCCTCATAAGTTAACCCCATCATCTCTGGAATCAACCTGGTGAACCTCCTCTGCACTGCCTCCAAAGCCAGTATATCCTTCCTCAAGAACGGAGACCAGAACTACAAACAGTACTCCAGATGCGGCCTCACCAGTACCCTGTATAGTTGCAGCTTGACCTCCCTGCTCTCGAATTCAATCCCTCTATCAATGAAGGCCAACATTCTGTTTGCCTTCTTAATAACCTGTTGTACCTGCAAGCCAACTTATTGCGATTCATGCACAAGCACTCCCAAGTCCCTCTGCACAACAGCATGCTGAAATCTTTCACTATTTAAATAATAATCTGCTCTTCTATTATTCCTTGCAAAGTGAATGATCTCACATTTACCAACGTTGTATTCCATCTGCCAGACCTCAGCCCACTCATTTAACCTATCTATATCCCTCTGCAGACTCTCCACATCCTCTGTACAATTTACTTTTCCACTCAGTTTAGTGTCATTAACAATCTTTGCTACACTACACTCAGTCCCCTCTTCCAAATTATCAATGTAAATAGTAAACAGCTGCGGGCCCAGCACCAACCCCTGCGGTACCCAACTCACCACTGACTGCCAACCGGAGAAACATCCATTTATACCAACTCTCTGCCTTCTATTGGTTAACCAATCCACTATCCATGCCAATACACTTCCCCCGACTCCATGCATCCGCATCTTATTTATAAGTCTCTTGTGAGGCACCTTATCGAACGCCTTCTGGAAATCCAAGTATATGAGATCCACCCGTTCCCCTCTATCCACTGCACTCATTACTCCTTATGTATATGAAGGATGTAAGTAATAAAGTCAATTCAATTCAAAGTAATTAATAAGTTTATATTTAATTTTTGTTTAGTTAATAATCCTTTTTAAGCTTCTAGTCTATTTTTGCCATTATTATTGCGTGACCTCTTTTAATCTGGCAAGGCTCAGGAACCGTGGGTGCCAGAAAATCAGAGGTCAACCTGTAGAATGTATGAATAGGATATAATGCACATTAGGATAGGCTAAAAACATGGGTTTCAAATCAATTTTATACCATGGACTCATACATTAAGCAAGGGGTCCATGGACCCCAGGTTGGGAACCCCGGTTCAAAAGATACAAAGTTTAAAATATGCTGAAGAATGGAAACTGGCTTGGACAGCATTGCCATAGTCAAGTCTATATACAATCCCAAAATCCTGGCATCTCAATACTTTGGCACTGCTGGATTCATGGATTTTCCTTTAGTTGTTCTTTTTCCCTTTTATTATTTTTATGATATACCAACACTTTATAATTCATTTTTTTAAAGTTGCTTCACATTTAGCACCTTGCATTACAATAAATTTAAAGTGAACCAGCTAAATTTAACAAGGGCATGCAAAACGATCGTTTAGTTCAAAATGTATATAGAAAAATGATCCTGGTAAGTTTAAAAGGAACATAGGAACAGAGCCCAAGTGAATTTAAAGGGAATATTGGAATAACAACCAAGTGAGTTTAAAAGGAGTGTGGAGCTAGTGAGTCATCAAACATCATCCATATTGACTTGACAATACTGCACAGGTGACAATAATAAATCAATTTTATGTTTTTTGATTGCTGCCATGCCCTTTATAATTGACTTTACTGTTCTGCCTATTTCTCGTTTCAGATGAACACTTTTCTTAAGTAGTAAAGTTACATTTGATAACTTCCAATCGGCAGGAACTATTCTGGAATGTAGGGAATTTTGGGAAAAGAGTGAACCTGATTTCCTGTTCAAACAGCAATCAAGTGCAGTATTGAAATTGTATCAGGGACCTAACCAACAGTACTTTCCGCTCATGCATTTTGCTAATGTGAAGATTACAAAACTGCAATGTTTTTCAACGTATCAAATTCAAGTTAATGGCAACTTGGTCACACTGTGAAATATAGAGCAGGGAATCCTCCAGCCCCACTCGCCCTTGGGTCTGACAAGGAGGAGGAGGGTGTGTGCAAAAGACTGGTGTTTCCAGCAGCACACAAAGTGTTGCCTGCACTCGTGGCACCTCCACTGACAACTTGTCAACACAGAGCTGCTTCCCAGCTTCGTCTCGGCGTGGACTGTTTATAGGTAACAGGAGCAAAGCCTTCCACGCTCAGCGATGCAGCAAGAAGCTCAGATGAATCCAACACAGGGAACAAAAACAAGCCGAGGGACGCTCCCCGATCGATCCGGGTGATGCAAAGAGCGGAGGTAAAAGGAACAAGCCAGCACAAACACTACCTTCCCCGTCGCCGTCGCTGCTGCCGCCGCCATGATGCCGCCCGCGGTGACGTGATGCGCTCACGTGCCTCGGCGGGGAAAACAGTTGAGCTGCGTGCGCACCGCGGCACGGCATGTCTGCGGACGACGGTCGGGACCAACGGTGCTGGCCAAGATGGGCGCCAGGAGCGAGCGGGGCTGGTGCAACAGTGCCACTCCCTCTGCCGCACCCTGCTGGCAGGTTGGTGTAATTGCTGATGTGAGCAGGTTCTTGGTGGTATTTGACATGGTGTTTAAATAATGTCAAAAGCAGAATAATGTGGAAACTAGAATTCTGAAGGAAAAACAGAAGATGCTCATCAAGTAAAGTTCAATGTAAATTTTATTACTAAAGTCCACATTGTGTCCAGATATAATCATATGGTCTGACACCAGTAGAGAAGCGGTTATTGGTGAATTCACTTCCCTGGGAAGACAACATCGATGAAGCCCATGAGCGCAAGTTAACCAAGTATGCAGAGTTGAGATCAGAGTGCAGATACAGAGGGTGGAAGGTCTAAAGGGATTGGACAGGCTAGATGCAGGAAGATTGTTCCCGATGTTGGGGAAGTCCAGAACGAGGGGTCACAGTTTGAGGATAGAGGGGAAGCCTTTTAGGACCGAGATTAGGAAAAACTTCTTCACACAGAGAGTGGTGAATCTGTGGAATTCTCTGCCACAGAAACAGTTGAGGCCAGTTCATTGGCTATATTTAAGAGGGAGTTAGATATGGCCCTTGTGGCTACGGGGGTCAGCGGGTATGGAGGGAAGGCTGGGGCGGGGTTCTGAGTTGGATGATCAGCCATGATCATAATAAATGGCGGTGCAGGCTCGAAGGGCCGAATGGCCTACCCCTGCACCTATTTTCTATGTTTCTATGTTTCTATGTCTCATGCTATCCATTTGAAGTAGGCTGCCATGGGTTTATTGCGTTCACTCTCCAGAAGTGGCTGCGTGACCTTGGCTTCACTAGAAGAAAGATCAAGTCAACCAGCAGGGCTGTAGCTGAGGCAGCAGAGAAAGGATCAGCATGGGTGTGGACCAAGTATGTCCAGAGGGGCAGATAGTCAGACAGTGTATACATATCTTGGAAACCCTTCAGTAGTTGCATAGACACCTGAAGAGCAGACTATCTGTTGGATGGAAGTGACCAACAACTCTGATAGAGGCAGATGCCAAGTTTTTAAGCTCACCAGTACGAGGTGCACTGCTGGCCCACCACCTCGAAGGAGTCTTGATCATAAGCGGGCCAAAACTCCTGAAGGCCGGTGGCAGATCAACTGATGATCCCACTGGTGATAGCACAGGACAGTTAACATCTTAGTCCATGTGTATTTTTTAACTCTATGTCACCATATACAACCCTGAGATTCATTTTCTGGTGGGCATACTCAACAAATCTATAATGGAATCAATGAAAGACCGCCTAAGTACTAGAAAATACAAAAACTAAAGAACTGATTGTTAACTTCAGAAAGGTATGGGGTGAATTTTAGGGGCTTGATAGTGGATAGGATCAGCAGCTTTAAGTATCTCAGCATTAACATATCAGATGACCTGACGTAGGCCCAGTATATGTCAGCGTCTTTACTTTCCAAAAAGATTTAAGAAGTTCAGCTTGTCACTAAACACTCTTTAACAAATTTCTACAGATTTGCTGATCAAAGTATCCTGACAGCTTGGATCGTAGTCTTGTACGGCAATTCAAATGCATGGGAACTGCAGAGTGGTGCACTCAGCCCAAAACATCACGGGCACATCCCTGCCCACCATATGAGACTCTGCCTGTAACACCCATCATCAAAGATCCCCACCATTTGGGACATGTCATCTTGTTGCAACTACCATTGGGCAAGAGGCTCAGAAGCCACCAAGTTAAACCACCAGGTTTAAGAACAGCTAACTCCCTTCAGCCATTTGGTTCTTGAACCAACCTGCGTTACGCCAATCACTACCTCAGTATAGCAACACTATGATCGCCTTGCACTTCAATTGACTTTGCTTTTAATCTAATTGTGTTCCCTTGAAAAACACTGGACAACTTTTTTTTTCAAAAGTATTGCTTTCTCAAATTTTTGTTTTCGGTTTACGATAGAACACTTGAAGATGAACACAAATATCTCAGACTACTTGAATCATGTAGGAATTTGGAGAAACAAGAAATTAACTTTTATTGAATGTAATGTGTTTAATTGCATAACGGTGCTGACGCTTTGCAATAGTTCAGCTAAGCTAAAAATGTTTTGTTAATGAGTTTCATTTGTATTCTGTTTGAGGCTTCTCGCTTAAGTGTCCAATAATAGTCAGCCAGCATTGATGGATTCCAGTTGCCCTGATATTTTTTCTCCATGACCACAATGTCCTAGTGAAACCTTTCACCATGCTCATCACTGACAGGACTAAGATTTGCAGGGAAGAAGTCTAAATGGGAATGCAGAAAATGAATCTTTAGTGACATGTTGCACTTCATGGTTTTGTATGCTTGAAGCATGTTGTCAACCAGCTGCATGTAGTTTGGAGTTCTGTAGTTGCCTACAAATTTTCAACAACATCCTTGAATACCTTCCATGTGATTCTCTGGTTCCACTAGAAGTTCTTTAAATTGCCTGTCATCGATGACCTGCTTGATTTGTGGACAAACAAAACTGCCTTCCTTCATCTCGGCATCAGTTATTCTGACTTGAACTATGAATTGAAATTACAAAAATAGGAGAGTGCAAAAATATGGTCGTGGTTGAGAAATTGCATGGTGATTTTCATGATCAGCAACCCAAAAATATTCAAGAAGCAAACTATGATAATAAACTTGATTTTGACTTTAAAGTTGAACAGTACAGCATAGAAAGAGGTCCATTGACCCAGCATGTGTGTGCCAACCATGACGTCATTCTAATTAGTCCCTTCTGCCTGCACGTGTTCTGTATCCCTGTATTCCAAACTGAGTTCAGTTTCCTGTCGTAGTCACAACTACTTGTATACACAGATGCAATGAAAAACCTTAGTTGGAATGGCTGCACACTCACAATAAAACTGTAAACATAAGTTATACACAATTTCTTTACAAGAAGGAAAAATCACAATTAGAACAGAAAAAGCAAGCTCATTTTAGTGCAGTGTGGTCATCGTGCTGCTGAACTAGTAAGATCCTGGTGTTGACAGTCAGCTCAAAAACTGAAGGGTTGAGGGGAAATTGGTATTCTTGAAGCTGGTGGTGTAGAACCTCTGACTTTCTAACCTCCTGCCCAGTAGGAGCAGCTGGCGTCTGCAGAGATGAAATGTACCCTAGGGTTCTGAAAGAGGTAGTAGTAGAGATTGTGGCGGCATTAGTAATGATCTTTCAAAAAAATCATTGGACTCTGGCATGGTGCCAGAGGACTGGAAAATTGCAAATGTCACTCCACTCTGTTGGAAAGGAGGAAGGCAGCAGAAAGGAAATTATAGACCAGTTAGCCTGATCTCAGTGGTTGGGAAGATACTGGAGTCAATTGTTAAGAATAAGGTTATGGAGTACTTGGTGACACAGGACAAGATAGTACAAAATCAGCATGGGTTCTTTAAGGGAAAACTTTGCCTGATGAACCTGTTGGAATACTTTGAGGACTTCAGGAAGGGTAAGACGAGGGAGCACATACCAATCCTCATAGAGGGATCGGAAGTGGAGAGAGTGAACAGCTTCAAGTTCCTCGGTGTCAAGTTCTCTGAAGATCTAACCTGGTCCCAACATATCGATGTAGTCAACGGCATCCCACCTCTCCCAGAAGTTCCAGGAGTCTCCCGCATACTAATAGTGGCTCCCCGATGCCCGCAAATTATATACAATGTCCCG
This sequence comes from Mobula hypostoma, assembly GCF_963921235.1. Taxonomy (NCBI): domain Eukaryota; kingdom Metazoa; phylum Chordata; class Chondrichthyes; order Myliobatiformes; family Myliobatidae; genus Mobula; species Mobula hypostoma. The sequence continues at coordinate 9,017,040 of NC_086105.1, read as the reverse complement.
GAAATCAATTTTTCTAGAGCGAACGTGTGAGAGCGGCCACGAGAGAGAAAGAGAGAGAGCAACCACGAGAGCGCCATGGCAGAGTGTTCCAAAAAAAAGAAAATATAAAACATACATCACCCCAGACTACACTAAAATGTACCCCTGCCTAATAGGGGTCAAAAATTAAGACAGTGTTGCTCGCTGCACTGTTTGCAACAGGGACTTTTCTATTGCCCATGGTGGGTTAAAATGTAAAAGACATGTTGAGGTGAGTTTAACAGGTGTCATTCGTTCATTAGCATAGCTAACGTTATTTAAACTAGCTGGCCAGTTGCTAAGGAGCTACTCTATTGCAGACATCCCACCTCTCCTGGAAGTTCCAGGAGTCTCCCGCAAATTGATGGTGCTACCTCCCTGAAATGAGTTTTTGCAGGGTGGGGTGTCTGTAGTCATAAAGAAGGTAAGACAGTGCTATACTTTATTTGGAGTTTGAAGAGACTTGGCATGTCAACAAATACACTCAAAAACTTCTATAGTTGTACCGTGGAGAGCATTCTGACACCCTGCATCGCTGTCTGGTATGGAGGGGCTACTGCACAGGACCGAAAGAAGCTGCAGAAGGTTGTAAATCTAGTCAGCTCCATCTTGGGCCACTGCCTACAAAGTACCCAGGACATCTTCAGGGAGCGGTGTCTCAGAAAGGCAGCGTCCATTATTATGGACCTCCAGCACCCAGGGCATGCCCTTTTCTCACTGTTACCATCAGGTAGGAGATACAGAAGCCTGAAGGCACACACTTAGTGATTCAGGAACAGCATCTTCCCCTCTGCCATCCGATTCCTAAATGGGCATTGAATCTTTGGACACTACCTCACTTTTTTAATATGCAGTATTTCTGTTTTTGCACATTTTTAAAATCTATTCAATATACATAATTGATTTAGTTGTTGATTTATTATGATGTTTTATTTTTTTATTATCATTATTTTTTTCTCTCTTCTAGATTATGTATTACATTGAACTGCTGCTGCTAAGTTAACAAATTTCACGTCACACGCTGGTGATAATAAACCTGATTCTGAATTCTGATTCTGATTCTGAGATCACAAGTAGGATAGATAAAGGAGATGCAGTGGATATTATATATTTGGACTCTCAGAAGGCCTTTGACAAGATGCCACACATGAAGCTGCTTACCAAATTAAGAGCCCATGGTATTACAGGAAAGTTACTGGCATGTTTAGAGCATTGACTGATAGGTAGGAGGCAGTGAGTGGGAAATAAGAGGATCCTTTTCTGGTTGGGTGCCAGTGACTAGTGGTGTTCCGCAGGGGTTGGTGTTAAGACAGTTTCTTTTTATGCTGTATACTAATGATTTAGATGATGGAATTGATGGCTTTGCTGCCAATTTTGCAGAAGATACAAAGACTGGTGGTGGGGCAGTTAGTGTTGAGGAAACAGGCTGCAGAAGAATTTAGACAGATTAGGAGAATGGGCAAGAAAGTGGCAAATGAAATACAGTGTTGGAAAATGCATGGCCATGCACTTTGAAAGAAAAATAAATGTGCCGACTATTTTCCAAGTGGGGAGATAATCCAAAAATCTGAGATGCTAATGGACTTGGAAGTCCTTGTGTAGAACACCCTAAAGTTAACTTGCAGGTAGAGTCAGTGGTGAGGAAGGCAAATGCAATGTTAGCATTCATTTCAAGAGGTCTAGAAGACAAGAGCAGGGGTGTGATGCTGAGGCTTTATAGGGCACTGGTGAGGCCTCACCTTGAGTATTGTGAACAGTTCTGGGCTCCTCATCTAGGAAAAGATGTGCTGGCATTGGAGAAGGTTCAGAGGAGGTTCACAAGGATGATTCCGGGAATGAAAGGGTTATTATACGAAGAACATTTGATGGCTCTGGGTCTGTAGTCACTGGAATTCAGAAGGATGAGGGGTGGATCTCATTGAAACCTTTTGAATGTTGAAAGGCCTAGGCAGAGTAGAAGTGGAAAGGATGTTTCCCATGGTGGGAGAATCTAGGACAAGAGGACACAGACTCAGGATAGAGGGGTGCCCTTTCAAAACAGAGATGAGGACAAATTTCTTTAGCTAAAGGGTGGTGAATTTTGGAATTTTTACTACAGGCAGTTGTAGAGGCCAGGCTTTTGGGTGCATTTAAAGCAGAGCTTGAGAGGTTCTTGATTGGACATGGCATCAAATATTACGGGGAGAAGGCTGAGGAATGGGACTGAGGAGGGAAAAAAAGGATCAGCCATGACTGAATGGCAGATCAGACTTGATGGGCCAAATAGCCGAATTCTGCTCCTATGTCTTATGATCTTATGGAGATATGACATGACATCTAAAGCTTTGACAAACTTCTATAGATATGTAGTTGCGAGTATATTGACTGGCTGCATCACAGCCTCGTATGGGAACAGCAATGCCTTTGAATGGAAAATCCTACAAAAGGTAGTGAATTCGGCAGGTTTCACAGGTAAAACTCTCCCAATTATTGAGCACATGTACGTGAAAAGTTGTCGTAGGAAAGTAGTATCCTTCATCAGAGATCCCCACCACCCAGGCCACGCTCTTTCTCGCTGCTGCCATCAGGACGAAGCTACAAGATCCTCAAGAGACTCCCACCAACAGGCTCAAGAACAGATACTACCCCTCAACCATCAGGCTCTTGAATAAAGAGGATAACTACATTCACTTGTCCATCCATTGAGATGCTCCCACAACCAATGATCTCACTTTAAGGGCTCTTTATCTTCTTTTTGTTCTTTATTGCTCTTTCTCACATTCTCTTTATTTATTACTATTTATTTATATTTGCATTCATTGTCTTCAGGACCCTGGTTAATCTTTCATTGACTCTTTTATGATTAATATTCTATAGATTTACTGAGCATGCCTGCAGAAACATGAATCTCAGAGTTGTATATGGTGACATATATGTACTTTGATAATAAATTGATCTTTGAAAAGATGTCGTAGCCTGGTTGGTGGAGATCTTTGATAATGATTGTTGCCTCCTTGACCTAGATACCACTGTTAGGAAGGATGTGCTCGTGATGTATTGCGCAGACTGCACTACTCTTTGTAGCTTCTTACATTCCTGCACATCTGAATTGCTGCACCAGATCATGCTGTAGGCAGTTGGGATACTTTCAACATATCTATACGAGTTAGAGGGTTCAGTGACAAGCTGAAACTCTTTAGAAAGTAATGACATTGGCATGCTTTCCTTATGATTGCATCTATGTGCTGGGCCCAGGATAGGTCAACTGATATATTGACACTGAGGAATTTGAAGCTGCTAACCCTCTCCACCAATGACCTCCACCCCACCCCCCCCCGCCCAATATAGACTGGTACATGCTCACACTCCACCTGACTGAGGTCAATAATCAGCAATTTAGTTTCACTGATTTTGAATGAGAGGTTGCTCGCGCAGAACCACCTGGCCAGGTATGACATCTCGCTCAAGTAAGCTGACTTGCCGTCAGCTGCGATTCAACCAACAACAGCCATGTCGTTGGTGAATTTGAAGATGGTATTGGAGCTGCGCTTAGCCACAATCATGGTGGCGGAGTGGTTAGTGCAACTTTATTATAGGTAGGGGTGTTCCGCAGTCCAGCGCTGTCTGAAAGGAGTTTGTACATTCTCCCCGGGATTGTGTGGGTTTCCTCCGGGTGCTCCAGTTTCCTCCCACAGTCCAAAGACATATTGGTTAGTAGGTTCATTGATCATTGTAAATTGTCCTGTGATTAGACTAGTGTTAAATCACATCTGCTGTTGTGGCAGTAGGCAGATTGGAGCTGGAGCGTATCCAGGTCTGTTCTGAGACAAGAGATAATTTGTGCAATAACCAACCTCTCGCACTCCTTTATGGTTGATGCAAGTGCTGTCAGTCATTTGGGCAGGCCACCATGCTCTTCTTGGGCACCAGTACAATAGACGTCCATTTGAAGTATCTGGGAAACTCAACTGCAGAGCAAGAGGTAACTATCCCAGCCAGTCGATTGGCACAGATCTTTCGTACTTGGTGAGGTAAACCATCTGGACCCTTTTGTGGATTTACCCTCTTGAAAGATGCCCTATGTTGGCCTCAGAGGTTAAAATTATAGAGAAATCCAGAGATGTGGTGGCTCACATAGTTGTGTCATACTACTCCCTATTGAACTGCCCAAAGGCCTCTTAAACATTGTTAATGAGTGATGACCTTTTACTAGAAATGCCTTATCAGGACATCATATGCTGTACCTCAAAACCCGGAGAAATCACATCAGCTGTTGACCAGTTGTGGCAGTCAGCAAATTGGAGCTTATTTGGCTTCTTTGCCTAGTGTAGGTGGGCAAAAGCAGTTGGATTGGCATTGAGATGGGTAATGTCACAAGTATCTGGAAGCTCAGGGTCACTCTTTGCACAATGTACTCTGGGAAGCAGTCAACCAATCTGTATTCGTTTTCTCCAATGTATAACACAGCATGAACACCAAATGTAGTACAGTGAATCACAAGTGAACTATCGCTTCACTAGGAAGGAGTTTTTCGGTCCCTGGATTGCGGGAGTATGGTAAAAGTTTCCGTTATTACATATCCTGGAGCTGTATGGGAAGGAATTGTGGGAGGGCGAGAGAATATTGATGAAGATGGGGAAGTGAAGGAAAGGGTTATGGAGATGAGCTCCCTTCAGAAAGGGAAGAAATGGGAAACTGCACTTGGTGATATTGTTGTCTTTACAATTTTGGAAGTTCTGGAGTGTGATCCACTGGAGGCTGGTGGGGTGGAAAGGAAATCTATCCTTGGTGTGGATGTCAAGAGAGTGGGTGAAAGCAGAAAATTAGTAATGGAACAGATGCCATTAACAACCTTGTTAAGTATGATGTCTCATAAGTAAGAAGTCTTTCTTTTATTTAAGGAAGAAAGCTTCTTGAAAGCACAGGATGTGGAAGATGGTACCATCAGTACAGATAATGAAGATACTAGAGAAAATGGCAAAACAGAATCCTTCCATTAGCAGGATGTGAGGAAGTACATTTTAAATAGATACGTAACTCTGTGGGCTTTTAATCGATATTGGTTTCTTGCCTATTCCTTGAAATGAAGAAAGAGGAGATTCAGATTCAGAATAGTTTATATCAAAAAAGCTAGTGTGACAGGACCCTGAATTACCCCTATTAACTGTGCTTTTGAAAAGAGAGAGAGAGAGTTATTTACCACCGATAGCTTCTCTGTAAAAGAGAGAGAGAGACAAAGATTAACGGTTGGACTGTCACTTTAAGGCACTGGAAGTAACTTTGGATTTCTACTGAGTTGGAGTTGGAGACAGCATTGAGCAGCTCGTAAGTTGCTATGGTGACCGAAGGCGATGTTATTTAATGGACACTCGATGTTATGATTTTCGGCAGGTTGTTGACACTTTCATCAAAGATTTTTGCCTGCTTGCACTTCTTCACAGAGAGAGGAAGGAGGGATTATTTGAATGACAGTTGATGCTCAGTGTGGGAAGATAAAATAGGAGGTCAGATGATACAGACCTCAGACACATGTTCTGGACACTGAATGAGCATTGTTGTGCCCGCAGAAAAAGTGGGTTTTGGAGGATCAATCAGGCGGATCGATCCATCGCTCTTGCAGTGGAAAGGAGGAAAAGAGTTGACTGGTGGGGAGTTGTCCGTGTGTCCACCCTCGCCTGGGGGATAGCTCCACCACAGAAAACCGGTCCCCTTTGTTAAAGTCACAGTCGGTGACTTTTAAAGGGATTTCGAAGGACAACAAGAAGATCGACGGCGTCAGCTCACCTGAAGACTCAAATCTCTCCCCCTCTCTCTCTCCATCACTTCTCAACTAAATACCACAAACTGAACTGAACTTTACTCATCATCGTAAGACTGTATCTTTTTACCCCTAGACTTAAAGAAGCTTGATTTTTTCATACATATATTTCCACACTTACTGATATACTTACTTAAATATATAAAATCATTGCTAACCTGTTTGATTTATCTACATTTATATTACTGTATTGCGTAGTCACTAATAAATATTATTAGTTTATAGCAATAGTGGACTCCAAAGTGTTTTCCATTTCTGCTGGTTCTTTATTCCCGTCACGGGGTTCGTGACACTAGAATTAAGGGTTTGTGACAATGCCAGCACCACAAGGAAGAGGATGTGAATGGGGGATTGGTCCAGAAGTCTGATAGCACATTATAAAGGGAAAAGTCAGAGAAACTGAGAGCAACAAAAATGATAAAACTTTCAAGGTATATATGAATAATCTTTGTACTGGAAGAGGTGAGAGAGAGGAACCCTGGGTAAGCTTGAAAGCAAGAATGTACCACATACTGTATGCCACAAGGACCCTTGAAAGTACCCCATTTAATTTGGAGGAGTTGGACAGAGTTCAAGAGAAATTTTCATTTTGGAAATGGGTTCAGCCAAGCAATGATGTAGTGGAGTAGGATTAGTTTAATGTCTACTGAAGGGCCCTTATGCCAATACCACTGTAACCCCTCAATCTTTGTGTTCCTATACCATCCAGCAAAGCCTGTTGTAACCTGAAGGAACAGCATCAGATCCTTGAAGAATGTTGTAACTATCAGAACCCAACACTAAATTCACTGTAACCACCTGTTTGATGTTGTTTCAAAACCAATCAGTTCAGGTGAAAGGACATTAAACTGGCTTTTGCTTTCCAGCATTCTCTATTTCAGATCTCCACCTCACAGTTCAATCCCATAAGAACCTAAGATATAGGAGCCGAAGTAGGCTGTTTGGCCCATCGAGTCTGCTCCACCATTCAATCATGGGCTGATCCAAGCCTTCCAGTCATCCCCACTCCCCTGCCTTCTCCCCATACCCTCTGATACTCTGGCTAATCAAGGACCTCCCATCTATCTCTGCCTTAAATGCACCCAATGACTTGGCCTTCACAGCCGATCGTGGCAACAAATTTCACAAATCTATCACTCTCTGACTAGGTAATTTCTCCGCATCTCTGTTCTAAATGGACGACTTCAATCCTGAACTCTTGCCCTCTTGTCCTAGACTCCCCTATCATGGGAAATATCTTTGCCATATCTAATCTGTTCAGGCCTTTTAACATTCAGAAGGTTTCTATGAGATCCCCCCTCATTCTCCTGAACTCCAGGGAATACAGCCCAAGAGCTGCCAGACATTCCTCATACGGTAATCCTTTCACTCCTGGAATCATTCTCGTGAATCTTCTCTGAACTCTCTCCAATGTCAGTATATCCTTTCTAAAATACGAAGCCCAAAACTGCACACAATACTCCAAGTGTAGTATCACGAGTGCCTTATAGAGCCTCAACATCACATCCCTGTTCTATATTCTATACCTCTAGAAATGAATGCCAACATTGCATTCGCCTTCTTCACCACTGACTCAACCTGGAGGTTAACCTTTACGGTATCCTGCACAAGGACTCCCAAGTCTCTTTGCATCTCTGCATTTTGAATTCTCTCCCCATCTAAATAATAGCCTGCCCGTTTATTTCTTCCACCAAAGTGCATGACCATACACTTTCCAAAATTGTATTTCATTTGCCACTTCTTTGCCCATTCCCCTAAACTATCTAAGTCTCTCTGCAGGCTCTCTGTTTCCTCAACACCACCCTCTCCTCCACCCATCTTTGTATCATCAGCAAATATCATCAACAAATCCATTAACCCCATAGTCCAAATCATTGACATACATTATCAAAAGCAGCAGTCCCAACACCGGCCCCTGAGGAACTCCACTGGTAACCAGCAGCCAGCCAGAATAGGATCCCTTTATTCCCACTGTCTGTTTTCTGCCGACCAGCCAATGCTCCACCCACACTAGTAACTTCTCTGTAATTCCATGAGCTCTTAGCTTGCTAAGCAGCCTCATGTGCGGCACCTTGTCAAAGGCCTTCGGAAAATCCAAGTACACCACATCTACTGCATCTCCTTTGTCTACCCTACTTGTAATTTCCTCCAAAAATTGCAGTAGGTTACTCAGACAGGATTTTCCTTTCAGGAAACCATGCTGGCTTTGGCCTATCCTGTCATGTGCCTCCAGGTATTCTGTAATCTCATCCCTAACAATCGATTCCAACAATTTCCCAACCACTGATGCTGCCTCCCACCCTTCTTAAGTAGCAGAGTAACATTTGCAATTTTCCAGTCATCCAGTAAGTGCCTTATCAGAATAGGTTGAGTGAACTTGGCCTTTTCTCCTTGGAGCGACGGAGGGTGAGAGGTGACCTGACAGAGGTGTACAAGATAATGAGAAGCATTGATCATTGTGGATAGTCAGAGGCATCTCCCCAGGTCTGAAATAGCTAGCACGAGAGGGCATAGTTTTAAGGTGCATTGAAGTAGGTACAGAGGAGATGTCAGGGGTAAGTTATTTACACAGAGAGTGGTGAGTGTGTGGAATGGGCTGCCGGCGGCGGTGGTGGAGGTGAAATCGATAGGGTCTTTTAAGAGACTCCTGGATGGCTACATGGAGCTAAGAAAAATAGAGGGCTATGGGTAAGCTTAGGTAGTTCTAAGGTAAGGACATGTTCGGCACAGCTTTGTGGGCCGGAGGGCCTGTATTGTGCTGTATGTTTTCTATGTTTTGATGTTTCCATGTAATGCCAGAATCTATCAATTCTTGAAAGATCATTATTAATGCCTCTGCAATCTCTCCAGCTACTTCCTTCAGTAGTTGAGGGTGCATTCCATCAGGTCCAGGAGATTTATCCACCATTAAGCTTCCTGAGCACCTTCTCGGTCGCAATTTTCCCTGTACATACTTCACTTCCCTGACACTCTTGAATGTCTAGTATACTGCAGATGTCTTCCTCTGTAAAGACTGATGTAAAATATGCACTCAGTTCCTCTGCCATCTCTGTGTCTCTCATTACAATATCTCCAGTGTCATTTTCTATTGGTCCTATATCTACCCTGAACTCTCTTTTACCTTTCATATACTTAAAAAAGCTTTTAGTATCTTGTTATTAGTCACCAGCTTCCTTTCATAATTTTTTTCCCTTCCTAATGATCTTCTTTGTTTCCTTTTACAAGTTTTTAAAAGCTTCCCAATTGTCTATCTTCTCGCTAACTTTGGCTTCCTTATATGCATTCTCTCTTTTGCTTTTACTTTGGTTCTGACTTGTCAGCTACATTAGTGTCCTTCTTCCATTCAAAAATTTCTCCTTATTTGGAATATATTTGTCTTGCACTTCCCTCATTTTTCGCAGAAACTCCAGCCATTGCTGCCCTGTTGTCCTTCCTGCTAGTGTCCCTTTCCAGTCAACTTTGGCCAATTCCCCTCTCATGGCATTGTAATTTCCTTTATTCCACTGAAATACCAACACATTGGATTTTAGTTTCTCTTTCTCAAATTTCAAAGTGAACTTGATCATATTGTGATCACTGTTCCCTAACCTTAAGCTGTTTCATCCCCTCCGGATCATTGCACAACACCCAATCCAGCACAGCCGATCCCCTAGTGGGCTCCAGAACAAGCTGTTCTAAAAAGCCATCCCTTAGACATTCTACAAATTCCCTCCCTTGAGGTCCGGTACCCACCTGGTTTTCCCAATCCACTTTCCTGTTAAAATCCCCAACAATTATCATGACATTACCTTTCTGACACGTCCTTTCTATCTCCTGCTGTAATTTGTAATCTATATCCTGGCTCCTCTTAGGAGGCCTGTATACAACTGCCATTAAGGTCCTTTTACCCTTGCCATTTCGTAACTCAACCCATAGAGAGTCTACACCTTCCGATCCTGTCATCTCTTTCTAATGATTTAATATTATTTCTAATACACAGTGCCACACCACCCCCTCTGCCTACTAACGTATCTATCCGATGCACCGTATATCCTTGGATGTTCAGCTCCCAATAACAGCCATCCTTTAGCCAAGTTTCGGAAATGGCCACAACGTCATACTTGCCAATCTGTAGCTGAATTTCAAGATGATCCATTTTATTTCTTATGCTGCGTGCATTCAAATATAACACTTTCAGTCCAGTATTTGTTGCTTACTGTTTTAACTGGACTACACCCCTATTGCCCTCTAACTCATTCCACTGGCTGTGATTGTGCCTCATTTCCCACCTGTCCTTTCTATCATCTCTGTTGCCTGCCCACCCTTTCTATCATCTTTTCATCATTCTTCCATTGCTCCCAAACAGATCAGTTGCAATGAACGAACGCTGTCAGCTAGCAGCAGTACCGATTACACCCGTTTCTCTTGATCTCCACCTCTCCCTTCTTTGGAATTGAAAATAGAATCAGAATCGGGTTTAATATCACCAGCATATGTCATGAAGTTTGTTGTTTTGCGGCAGCAGAACAAAACAATATATGATTTTAAAACTATAAATTACAAGAAATATATATGTATAAAAATTAGACAAGTAGTCCAAAAAGAGAGCAAACAAGAAGTGAGATAGTGTACGTGGATTCATTGTCCATTCAGAAAATTGATGGTGGAGGGTTAGAAACTGTTCCTAAAAATGTGAGTATCTTTGGGCTCCTGCACCTCCTCCTTGATGGTGGCAATGGGAAGGGGGCATGTCCTGGGGTGCCGCCTTTTTGAGACATCACCTTTTGAAGATGTCCTTGATGCTGCGGAAGCTAATGTCGATGATGGAGCTGGATGAGCTTGTAGCTTTCTCCGATACTGTGCAGTGGTCCTTCCATACCAGATGGTGATGTCGCTAGTTAGAATGCTCTGCCATTCTTTTTGATTTTACACATACTTGCTTTCTAACTTTTCCTAGTTGTTTTAGAAGGTTACACCTTGAAACATTATATCAGTTTTTGTTATTCCATAGACATTTGCTGAGATTTCGAGTAATTTCTGTTTCTATTCTGGACCATGCTGGCTGTTAACGCCAGCTGCCACAAGCTAACTGGACTATTTTTGCACACAGGAAGTGTTTACAGGAAGTTCCGCCTAACAAGGACATTTTTGCAAACTTTTCACATCTCTAACATTGAGATTGGGGAACATATTTCTGTTATGCTTGACAAGTTTGAATTGAACTGAAATCATAGCTTTGCTTTCATGCACTACAGATGCCACAGTGTCTGCTTTTATTTTGGGATTATGTTCACTTGATTTGAAACCTGCTGAATTTGTGCATTAGTCTTAAGTGCACAACATTATTCTTACAAAGTTGTTCCATTAAAGCAGGGGTCCTCAACCTTTTTTGCACCACAGACCGGTTTAATATTGACAATATTCTTGCGGACCAGCCGACCGGGGTGCGGGGGGAGGGGGAGTAGGGTTGCCAATGGACAACAGTAGCAGTCAAATTCGGGTCACGTGTTTACCCCGAGAAAGACCACCATGACCATGAAGCCTTGCGCGGGCACCTGTGTGCGCATGCGTGTACGTGCTGATCTTTTTCTACAAATCGTTTTTGGCGATTGTTCAGTGAAACTACACTGTACATAGATTATTTCTACTTTATATAGGCTGTGTATTTATCATATCATTCCTGCTTTTACTATATGCTAGTGTTATTTTAGGTTTTATGTGTTATTTGGTATGATTTGGTAGGTTATTTTTTGGGTCTGGGAACACTCAAAAATTTTTCCCATATAAATTAATGGTAATTGCTTCTTCGCTTTATGCCATTTCGGCTCAAATGGTTTCATAGGAACGCTCTACCTTAGCGGGGGAAATACGGGACAAGGGCAGACCCGTATGGGACAAACCAATTTAACCCAATATACAGGATGTCCCGGCTAATACGGGACAGTTGGCAACCTTGGCGGGGGGGGGGGTGTTAATCACGACCGGAATATAGGTGATAAGTCAACTATAAAATCATTTATAAGTGGCTAATACACTCAATTTCCTTTCTAAAAGGGTTTATCTAACGAATTTAATATTAAACAAACAGCGCGTATTTTCCTCACGCGTATAGGGATAAGTCAATTATAAGTCACTTATAAGTCAATAGCATCATAATATTTTAAGTAACATTTGGATATTAAACACACAGCACATATTTTCCTCGTATGAACATATAAAATCATTGCAACACACCAATATCGCTGAATCAGTGGGAGCCCTGGGCTTGTTTCCCTGCAACAAGACGGTCCCATCGAGGGGTGACGGGAGACAGCGATACTCGAAGGGGATTCCTTATGTCCAGTCTATTCCGCAATTTAGTTTTCGTTGCATTCATTGCAGAGAACTCCGCTTCGCAGAGATATGTTGGAAATGGAAGCAACGTTTTCAGTGCTTTCATGGCAATCTCAGGATATTTAGCCTTAACTTTGATCCAGAATGCCGGCAGCGATGTTATGTCAAACATACTTTTCAGCTCGCCATCATTTGCAAGCTTGAGGAGTTGATCTTCTTCCCACGCTGACATGGATGATACGTGCGCAATGACCTCGCGTGTGTTTAAGTTCAACAGTGGACGTGACAGGGAATGAGGAAAGGTGCAGCTGACTCATATCCCCAAATCATATCGTTTCCTTGCGGCCCGGTAGCATATGCTTTGCGGCCCAGTGATTGAGGACCACTGCATTAAAGTATCTATTTTCAGTTATTTGCATTCCGGATCCTTTCAAAAATAATCACCTCGGGCCAATGTCAATCAGGCTTTAGATGATCTGACCAATGGGATCAACATGCACTAAACAGCACCCCCCCCTTCACCGTCATTTGGGGTTTTTAAACAGGCCAGACTGAAAAAAAAATCACTAAACAATTACCATCAACAGATCACTTGCAATACCAGAGGAAACAACACACTGGACCATTGCTACACCACCATCAAGAAGCCTACTGTGCTATTCCATGCTCTCACTTCGGGAAGTCTGATCACCTGGCTGCACTTCTACTCACTGAGTACAGGCAGAGACTGAAAACTGCAGCACCAGTAGTGAGGACCAAGAAGGTATGGAAAAGGTAAGCACAGGAGCACCTACAGGACTGCTTTGAATTGGTGGTCTGGACCGTATTCAAGGATTCATCTTCGAATCTGGATGAATATGCTGCAGTTTTCACCAACTTCATTAAAAACCTGTGTGGATGACTGTGTGACTTGTACATTCCCAAACCAATCTGTGTCTGTGATCTGTGTCTTCGAGGCTTTCTTTAAAGAGAGTGAACCCTCGCAAGGCGGAAGGCCCTGATGGAGTACCTGGTAAGGCTCTGAAAACTTGTGCCAACCAACTGGTGGGAGTATTCAAAGACATTTTCAACCTCTCACTGCTACGAGCAGAAGTTCCACCTTGCTTCAAAAAGGCAACAGTGCCTAAGAAGAAAAATGTGAGCTGCCTTAATGACTATCGCTCAGTAGCAATCATATCAACAGTGATGAAATGCTTTGACAGGTTGGTCATGACTAGACTGAACTCCTGCCTCAGCAAAGACCTGGACTCACTGCTATTTACCTATTGCCACAATAAGTCAATGCCAGTTGCAACATCAATGGCTCTTCACACGGCCTTAGACCACCTGGTCAATACTAACACTGATGTCAAGATGCTGTTCATTGACTATAGCTCAGCATTTAACATCATCATTCCCACAAACCACAGAACCTGGGCCTCAGGTACTTCACTCTGCCGTTGGATCCTTGACTTCCAAACTGGAAGTCCACAATCAGTGCGGATTGGTGATAATATATCCCCCTCCCTGATGATCAACACCTTGTACTCAATGTCAGTAAGACCAAAGAGCTGATTGTGGACTTCAGGAAGGGTAAGACGAAGGAACACATACCAACCCTCATAGGGGGATCAGAAATGGAGAGAGTGAGCAGTTTCAAGTTCCCAGGTGTCAAGATCTCTGAGGATCTAACCTGGTCCCAAAATAGCGATGCAGTTATAAAGGCGGCAAGACAGCGACTATACTGTACTTCATTAGGAGCTTGAAGAAATTTGGTATGTCAACAAAAAGCACTCAAAAACATCTATACATGTACTATGGAGAGCACTTTGACAGGCTGTATCACTGTCTGGCATGGCGGGGGTGGGGGTGGGGGGCTATTATACAGGATTGAAGGAAGCTGAAGGTGGTCAAAAAAAAAGTCAGCTCCATATTGGGTACTAGCCCACAAAGTAACCAGGACATATTCAAGGGGCAGTGTCTCAGAAAAAATAGCGTCCCTTATTAAGGAACCCTAAATCCCAGGGCATGCCCTTTTCTCATTTTTACCATCAGGTAGGAGCTACAGAAGCCTGAAGGCACACACTCAGTGATTCAGGAACAGCTTCTTCCCCTCTGCCATCCGATTCCTAAATGGACATTGAACCTGTGAACACTACCTCACTTTTTAAATACATATTATTTGTTTTTGCACGATTTTTAATTAATTCAATATACATATACTGTAATCTATTTAATTTTCTTCTATATTATGTACTGCATTGAACTGCTGCTGCAAAGTCAACAAATTTTACGACACATGCTGGTGATAATAAACCTGATTCTGACCTTTGTCAGAATTGTTTGTAAAACTCATCCACTGAGAAAGAAGATTTTCAGTCTTTATTTGCATCTGCCCCAAAATGTAATACACAATTCAGAGGAGTACAGAAGTGTGAAAACCAACACTCAATATTTCGGCAACAGCTTCCCCTCCACCAGATCCACGAACATTACCTCGAACCAGTTCCTAATATCTGTAACTTATAATAGTTTTTTGTACTTTGCACTGAACTGCTGCTGCAAAACAACAAATTTCACAAAGGATACCAGTGATAATAAACCCGATTCTGAAGATCATAATAATTGGTTTAAAGTTAGATTGGATCAGTTAAAACTAACTTTTTACCCATTTTAGGTATGCTACATTCTATTTCTGCTCAGTCACATCACTATTTTCTTAACTTGAAAACTTATGAAAACAGAGCAGTATTTTATAAGATGATTCATTAGTGCATTTATTACATTGCTTTAGATTTACAAATAAGAAAATTTGCATGTACACTTTAAACCTATATTCAAATAATACAATTAAGGTTTTTCTCCACAGATACTGCACACATGAAACAATTAACATAGTCTTCAAATTGTGGTTATTTTCAAAGCCTAATTTGACAACAAAAAATCAATAGGGGCTGAAACTGCTGTTCAGATGGTGAACAAAATTAAATGCACTTCCTGGTCTGCTCCAAGAACAATTTTATGTACTATATCAAATTTATTACAGTAGCTGTGTATACTTTGACAAAAATGAATGTCCATATTCTTCCATCAAAATTAACAGCAAAACTAATGGCACACATACCTAATGTACATTTCTTTTCAGCAACTTCCGGGAAGGAGCAGTGCAGCCACTATCTGGATGTCACTGAATGATTACTGGATTACTATTACAAGCCCCTCTCCCCAAATCCCATAACTAAAATGTCATGATTTTGTGATTATAGCTTCATGAATGACCATATCTGCAATACCTTTGAAGAGGTATGAATATATGAATTTACTGCCTTGCACACCACCTACAAACTAATCTTGTCAAAACATTAACTGCATCATTATAGGCATAAGCACAAATTTAACTACATGATAACTTCCATGCCCAAGTTGGAAACTCAGATCCCATTCTATTAAGAAACATATGGGCTTTTAAAAGCAGTTGATGAATTATTGGGTCTGAGTTTCAATTTCCTGGGACTGATGCAGGCACAATTTTATATAAGTTTAGGAATCTTAAATGTCTTAAAGCCATAGATTATTGTAATTCTATCAGATTTTTTTTTAGCAGAAGGGAAATTAAAATTTCACCAAGCAACTGGCACGATGTAGATATTTCGAAGTGTGGTCGTGGCAGTGTCACCAGGGGATTGAAGCGATTTATTACAAGAATAATCTCCAATCCTATAGTTGGATTAAAGGATATACATGGTTGAAACAATCGGATTACATCACCTCAGTCTCACTCAGATCAACATCTATCCTGTGAAGAGCGCTATGACTTTTGCAAGGCCCCGCGTGGAGAAGAGATGCAGAAGATGCAGGCAAACTAAGGAAACACTGGGCCACATTTCTGGCAGCTGTTAATCAGTGAACAGCTGAGAATATTTTTTAAGAGATAATGAGATCTTTGATCTGGTGATAGTTTTACTGTTTTTATTTAGATCAAGCTGGACATACCTGAATTCCCGATGTCAATCAATCTCTCTAAAATTCAATGTAAACTTCCAAACTAAAAAAGTAACAGTTAGTTATTTCAGTCCCTGAATTCAATATTTTCCATTTCTTGCTCAAATTGAGAAACAAGCTGCGGTCCATCCATTCAATTTTACTATTCTTTCTCATAACGGCCATTGCTAGTTATTTAGCACTCCCTTAATGTGTTGCTTGCCTTCCTCCCTCAGGTCCCAGTTGCTAAGGTTTTCCTCTCTGAACTAATAAAGCACGTTTCCATCAACTGGTTCCGCAAAAACTTAAAATCCAAGATGTGCCACATAAATAGAATCAAAACCATTACTTAAGTGTATTTCACTCCTTCCCATCCAGGATTTTGAAAAAACAAACTTTGACATATACAGATTTTGAATACTGGATAAAATATTCAATACAAAATATTCTATGCATATTTTCACCATATTAAGAAAAAGAATTAACACATAATGGGAAGGATGCTGTGCAATACCCTATACTCAAACTATAAATCTGACTGAATCTGCACATTAGGTGTTCAAAATAGCCAAACGTATATTGTTCAACACATAAGTTATTAAATAATAAAGATTTGATTTTAAAGGGACAATATAATTGGAACTTCTACGTAACTATGATGCTTCATGCAAATCATACAGCTTTTCATTAAAAAGGACAATTTGAAATAAGATTCATGACAAAGGCCATTGATCTTTTCTGTCCAGACAAGTGTAAAACAGGCAAAACCAAACCTTCCAGTACATTCCACTTGTTTAGCACTTAGTCCTTTTAAAGAAGAGTTATTTTAAAACATTTAACATTCTGCTGATAAATGTGAAGTGGTACATTACAGTCTTCATTTCAAAAACAAAGTTTTAGTCAGTTAAGAGCAACAACCTCCACTACTCTGTTGTTGGGGCTCATCATCAACTATCTGTACACCCCGCCGTGTGCCTGCAGATTGACCATTGCCATTTCCTCTTGCCCTTTCATCTGCTTGAGCTGTTTCTATCATTCCTGAATATGGAACAAAAGAATAGAGATCATTTTAGTACAGCAACAGCGATACATGGATCAGGCTTCTAATTTTGATAGCTTGACAGATGCAAATATAAAGGGGGGAGATGTGAAAACAATTCATTATGATAATACTACCTGACCTACGCTATCTTTATTAAGGGGAAAGACTAGGCTTTGATGAGTACCATGAACAGCATCACTTAAGACTTTTAAAATGTGAGATTTTGATGAAGAAAAATCAATAATCATAGCATAATCTTAAAGAGAATAATGTTAGCAAACTGGAGTAAAGAACAAGCTGCAGGATCTCAAAGGGTTTTGCCTGGACAAGGCCTACTCACAGCTGCTGGATCTCAATGGGTCTTGCCTGGACAAGGCCTACTCACAGCTGCTGGATCTCAATGGGTCTTGCTTGGACAAGGCCTACTCACAGCTGCTGGATCTCAATGGGTCTTGCCTGGACAAGGCCTGTTCACAGCTGCTGGATCTCAAAGGGTCTTGCCTGGACAAGGCCTGTTCACAGCTGCTGGATCTCAATGGGTTTTGCCTGGACAAGGCCTACTCACAGCTGCTGGATCTCAATGGGTCTTGCTTGGACAAGGCCTAATCACAGCTGCTGGATCTCAATGGGTCTTGCCTGGACAAGGCCTGTTCACAGCTGCTGGATCTCAATGGGTCTTGCCTGTACAAGGCCTGTTCACAGCTGCTGGATCTCAATGGGTCTTGCCTGGACAAGGCCTACACACAGCTGCTGGATCTCAATGGGTCTTGCCTGGACAAGGCCTGTTCACAGCTGCTGGATCTCAAAGGGTCTTGCCTGGACAAGGCCTGTTCACAGCTGCTGGATCTCAATGGGTTTTGCCTGGACAAGGCCTACTCACAGCTGCTGGATCTCAATGGGTCTTGCTTGGACAAGGCCTAATCACAGCTGCTGGATCTCAATGGGTCTTGCCTGGACAAGGCCTGTTCACAGCTGCTGGATCTCAATGGGTCTTGCCTGTACAAGGCCTGTTCACAGCTGCTGGATCTCAATGGGTCTTGCCTGGACAAGGCCTACACACAGCTGCTGGATCTCAATGGGTTTTGCCTGGACAAGGCCTACTCACAGCTGCTGGATCTCAAAGGGTCTTGCCTGGACAAGGCCTGTTCAGAGCTGTTAGATCTCAATGGGTCTTGCCTGGACAAGGCCTACTCACAGCTGCTGGATCTCAAAGGGTCTTGCCTGGACAAGGCCTACTCACAGCTGCCTGAGGATCTCAATGGGTTTTGCCTGGACAAGGCCTACACACAGCTGCTGGATCTCAATGGGTTTTGCCTGGACAAGGCCTGCTCACAGCTGCTGGATCTCAAAGGGTCTTGCCTGGACAAGGCCTGTTCACAGCTGCTGGATCTCAAAGGGTCTTGCCTGGACAAGGCCTACTCACAGCTGCCTGAGGATCTCAATGGGTTTTGCCTGGACAAGGCCTACACACAGCTGCTGGATCTCAATGGGTTTTGCCTGGACAAGGCCTGCTCACAGCTGCTGGATCTCAAAGGGTCTTGCCTGGACAAGGCCTGTTCACAGCTGCTGGATCTCAAAGGGTCTTGCCTGGACAAGGCCTACACACAGCTGCTGGATCTCAATGGGTTTTGCCTGGACAAGGCCTGCTCACAGCTGCTGGATCTCAAAGGGTCTTGCCTGGACAAGGCCTACACACAGCTGCTGGATCTCAATGGGTCTTGCCTGGACAAGGCCTGCTCACAGCTGCCTGAGGATCTCAATGGGTCTTGCCTGGACAAGGCCTGTTCAGAGCTGCTGGATCTCAAAGGGTCTTGCCTGGACAAGGCCTACTCACAGCTGCTGGATCTCAATAGGTCTTGCCTGGACAAGGCCTACTCACAGCTGCTGGATCTCAACAGGTCTTGCCTGGACAAGGCCTGTTCAGAGCTGCTGGATCTCAATGGGTCTTGCCTGGACAAGGCCTACTCACAGCTGAGTTCTTCCAGTTTTTTGCTTCAGATTCCAGTGTCCTGGAGTTAGAAATTTCTATTTTTGCATATTTACCATTTCAAATGCTCTAAGGTGGCGGAACACTGGCTTCCAGAAGGGAAGTAGACGAACATGAAGAACAAATAAGGTGGAAGTCACAGTCTAAAAGCAAACTGAATTAAGGCGCTTAAACTCTGAAATCACGCATCAGACGTTTTAATGGATTACAAACATTTAAAACTTATCACAACTTGCCAACAAGCTGTGACTTGAAAACTTGTTCTCCCTAACCGTTCTGAGTCTAACTGGCAAGCTGCTATTCAGTTGCAGGGCCTTGTCAAACAAATGGGTACTTCAGGGAAATAGGGAAATGGGGGGGGGGTGCTGAGGAATATCATGGAAGAATAAATAAGACATGCCCACAAAATATCTGGCAGATTTTGTTTGACAATATTTTGGAATGTTTAACATTTCAAAAGATTCAAGAATTAAAGCAATGTTAAAGGTTACAATTTAAAACAAAAACATTAACACAAGAACTATAAATCAACTAAATCTCACCAAGACACCTCATAACTATTTTTCTCCATTCACAGGGACAGACACTTTTCTTGCAGCAAACCTAACCCAACACATTTGGCAGATTAAATCCCAAACATCAATATCAGGGGGCAGTTGAGAGATGGCTATAAACAATGGCCAACAAGTTTGGTGATTTTGTACTTGAATACTCTTACAGTACACAGAATGAGTAGAAGCCCTATGGAGCTCCCTATTCTTCCCTACACATTGTAACTAATGAAATCAAGTGTTCAAATAATCTTCAACGCTTTTATGGGCAGGGAATGGTGATTCATAAAACAGTATTCCTTCTGCTTAAGCGAGTTCTTTTATGGCATCTTGGCACCAAAGCCAACTTAAATTACAAAATGAAAAGCCATTGTACTTGGCAATAATACGCACAAAAACTAACATTTGAAAGAAAACTCACACAAGAGAAATGGAATAACAACTCCTTAAAAGGCTTTTAACAACTACTAAATTGTATTAAATGACAAACAAAATTTCACCTACTTTTACAAAGATCAAGAAATAGTTCTTCAATTCCTTTGTTCAGCTTTGCTGATGTATGAAAGTGTTTTGCTCCAACAGATTCTGCATACCTGTACAAATACAAGAGAGATGAAATCACCCAATGATTCTTGCAAACTATTACTGAAAATATGATCAGTGTAATTATGAAAATAGAATGTCATGCACTTACACTTCTGCCTCTTCGACAGATACATGCCGATCCTTTTCAAGATCTAATTTATTACCTGTTGTAAAAAGAATCATAAAAGTACAATCAACAGAGATAACAATACTTTATAAAATACCTGAAATAAAACAGAACGTAGCAGTACTGTACAGCACAGTACAGGCCCTTTGACCCACGATGTTGCGACAACTTTTTAACCTCTTCTAAGATAAATCTAACCCTTTGCACACACATAGCTCTCCATTCATGTGCCTAAGAGACCCTTAAGTGTCCCTACTGTATTTGCCTCTACCATCACTTCTGACAGCGCATTCCTTAAGAAAATGCTAGAAATACTCAGCTTAGTAGCATTTGTTATGAGAGAAATAACTTTCCATTAGAGCTGCAGAAGACAGATCAAAACACCATTTCTGAGGTGTGATCAAGCTAAATCTTTAAGGCTTCCCTCTCTACAGATGCTGCCAAGTATTTACAGCATTTTCTGTTTCATTGAAAATTTAACAAGTTATATTTTTTACAATCTATGCTAATATTTGGGTATCGAATTGTCAAGTGAACAATAGTTTTTGTTGGACTGCAGATCGTGGTCTCTCTTTGGGGGCTTTGCTACTGCTTGCGTGGTGGGTGGTGGGTGCTGATGCTTCTTGCTGAAATTAGCTGCTGCTAGTGTGTGGGGGGGGGAAGAGGGGCTTTGCGTTCTAACATTGTTCTGTCATTCACTCTTTGGGCTACTCTTCTGTTTTCGTGGATGTTTGCCAAGAGAAAAAAATTCAGGTTGTATACTGTATACAGTCTTTGCTACTAAATGGAATCATTGAAACACTGAATATTCTGGATTATTATAGCTAATGATCTTAAATCAATCCAGTCCTCTTAAATAAATAATATGCAGGATTTATGTCATTCAATAATTCTATCAATCTCCTCAATGGAAATAAACAGCAAACAATACTATTAACCAATCACCTACAACACTGCATCCATATATAATTAAATAACTTTAAAGTAAATTTTGGATAATAATAGATATTTAGGAAGTTCAACAATATCAATTTTGATTAATTGTGCCAATTATAATTCTGGCTTCACAATAGAGAACAGTAATTAATGGCTTCAATATAATGAACAAGGTATTTCAGACAATATAGCCATCCTACTGAAAACGGATTGATGTTCACATTTCTTCAACGTGTGCTGCGATGAATCTTTTAAACAAGAATTTCTAACAGATTCCTTCATTGCATTTTCTCATGATTCAATTATTTCACACCCCCCTCCCTTCAAATGTTAGAGCATGGACAGAGAATTCCATGTCACAAAGGAAGGGATTTCTGCTGAACAGTCCTCACTCTTTAAGTGACAACCTTTAAATAGATGCTTTTTTATTATTTTACCTTTTCCTATCAATCTTACTTCAGAACTTAAATAATTACATCTCTTTGCAGCTAATCAGTATTTATTTTCTGAGATGAAATATGTATTTTAAAAAAGTCACATTTCTAAAACAGATTAGGAAATAGGATTTTTACTCTAACTTCATTCAAATATGACAACATACAGGAGACGGAAAGTTAAAACTATTTAACATTGATCCAACAAATGTGTATTCTCTTTGGAAATTAACTACTGAAGATAATCATTTAACTGACCTCATGATTTATTATGTAACCTGGAACTTATAATAGTAGAAATCAACTCTCATGCAATATTTTAAAGCAAAAAAGTCTTTGAGTAATTCAAAAATATTTTTAAAGCATCTGTCTCAAAGTAAACCTTCAAGGAGTTTGTAACTAATATTCTTATGCTGAATGACACAATAATATAGTAGAGTTTTTAAAAAGCGTCTTTAAAAAGTACATACAAAACTTTAGGTAAGGAATTCCAAAGCTTTGGGCCTCAACACAATTGCAAATGGTAAGGCAATTAAAATCAGGATCGTGCAACACCCCATAATCAGAGTAGTGAAAATACCTTGGGAAAGCTGTAGACCTGGAGGATTTCACACAGGTAGGAAAAATTACACCATTGTATGTGTGTGTAGTAGGAGTAGTACTACAGCTATCATGAAATTTTAAAATAAACTTGGGGATTTTGAAAAAGGACACACTGCTTAATCTGGTTAATGGTTAAGATAGTACAGAAAGTTAATGTTTAGAGTCTTTCACAAAGGATTAAATATTTTATTTTTTCCTTAATTTAAATACTTCCATAATATGATCCTCAAATACTCCTTTGAGGTAAAGGATTAACTGAAAGATTAACGGTATATGGCTATTTTATAATTCCATTAAAGACTATCCATTTTTATGGAAAATTATAAATACAGAAGGTATAAATTTGGCATAAATCTTCAGAATAAGATCCAATCATCTCTGTATTTTTGGTTTGGGTATGGAGTGATTCAAGAACTAAATAAAACAGAATTAACAAATTAATCTGTTTACTGTGCTATAAACATACAAACACTGATTAACCCTTGAAATAACCTGCTTTATCAGTGCAGAGCCAGGAGTATTTAAATTTGATGATTTACAGGAATAATTCAAGAATACCTAATGAAAGTACTTCAATGACAAGGATTTACTTCATGAATACTGCATACTTACCTACAATACATAAAGAAATGTCATTTCCTAACATTTTCCTTAATTCTTTCACCCAACTTTTCACCTGAGAACGAAGTATTAAATGTTGTATACATTAGTATATAGTTTAAATTGCTATTCAAAAGCTCAGCATGCATTTCTTACATAACATTTCTACCCATATCTTAGTTTAAAAAAGGGTTTTAATCAAAATTATCTCAGATTGAAAAAACACTTGTTACTTTTAATTAGTATGCAAAGCAAACATTTATTATTGAGGTCTCCTCAGATCCTGGAAAGTGAAGTATGGTAGAGAGTAGATAATTCAAGAACCCTAAACCCTTAAACACATTACAGTAAAACTCAAATGGGTAAAACTTCAAAATTATTGCATTTCACTTCACAGTAATTCGTATATAGACCACTGTACAACTTTAAGCCAAGAAATCACCTTTTGAAATGAGTCTTCATCTGTGATATCGTACACTAATATGGCTCCATTGGAATCTCTATAATAAATCGGACCCAAAGCATGGAACCTCTCCTGGCCTGCAGTGTCCTTGTTTCAAAAGAAAGTTTATACAATAAATATTAATTCCAAAGCACAGCAATAATATTTAGTATACAAGTTAAAGATGTCATAAGTTACTCTAAAGGTGGACATTACAAAATGAACGCTGAAGTCATGAAGTCAAGGTATTTTTCATATTCCAACTTTCCTATGACAAGCCGGCTGGTGGTGTAGTGGCATCCACACCAGATTTCAAGGCAAATGATCCCGAGTTTGAATCCGACTAGCTTCCTGCACGCTTTCCATCCGTGCTGGGTTGAGCATCGAGCTAGCAGCTTGGCCTCGTAAAAAAACGGGCAAATGCTATGGAAACGGCAAAAATGCTGCCTGATTTGCCACAAGGTGCAAAAAGGAACAACAACAATAACTTCCGATGAGATCATCCATCAAGTCTATTTCAGCTCCCAGAGCACCATTCCTTACCCGACCTCCCCTCTCCCTTTTGTTCATACATGCCCAATAACAGCCCTCTCCAGCAATTCCACTACCACCCATCTAGACCAGGGCAATTTACAGCAATCAATTCACCTAACAACACCATCCCTTTCAGATATGCCAATGAACCAGAGAACCGAGGAAAATTTCATACAGTCACTGGGAGAAAGTGCAAACATCGCACAGACAGCATCAGAAACCAGGGCTGGTGGAGCAGTGAAACAGCTGTGTTACTGATGACGGCAATGTGGCATATTAAATGATTTTTTTTAAAGGAGGCCTTTAAAAGTGGTAGAAGTGATGCAAAATTCTAACTGAAAGATTAGAACCAACCAACAGAACTATTACCAATGGACAGTGGAGAAAGGCATTTAATGAAGCAAAAGGTCAAAGGATATAGATGGTAATGGTTGGGAGCACACCCAGGGAAACATTATTCTTAGTAAATCTGGAAGTAGAGAAACGACTAAGTCTTGAAATATGATGCTGATGAACTTAAAAAAAACAATTCCATAACTCTGAACAAGTTCATGCAGAGAATATGACCTGGGGTAAGTGTAGACAGTACAAGAGCTATTGGATAAAAAAATGTCACAACATAGTTTTTTGAGAGAGCTCTTAGTTCACTTTCTCAAGTCAAAGTCTTAAGATTATGTAAGCCAAAGGACCAAAAGAAATGCACTGGGCAAAGCTGAAATTTTCTTGGATAAGCAATGGCCGACCAAAAATAAGAATGACCAAGATGAGGTCTCTAGAACCCCGGCGATAAATGTTTTAGGCAAGAAAAAGCAGGAATTGATTAAGGTTCTAAGGTTGCAGTCACGTAATGGAATCATAAATAGACTCGTCATATTCTAATTAATGATCTAATTACGTTTTCTAAAACAGCTCAGAAAAATTGGATATACAATTAGATGAAGAAAACAGTTAATCAACACATTAGACTCTGTTGTTAGAAAACAGAGAATGTTCCTCAATGAACAATGCAACTTTTCTCGGGTCTAAGCTGTAATTGTAGCATCATAGAACATTTCTGATTTGCACTGAACATTAACAGTCGGAACTTCATAAAATTTAAACATGACACCAGAGAGAAGATAAACAAAATTCATTACAGGCAGTTATGTTACTCTTCAGTGGAATTAATCCATGCTTCACATCTGATTAATCAGTAGCTAAATATACCTTAGTACAAAGCAAATTCATTGTGCATCAAGTTTCAGACACCAGGTCAATGTATTTCAAGGGAATTTGGTAACAGACACTTTGTATGAAAGTTGGCTACTTACCCAAATTGCAATATTTACTCTTTTGCCTCCAATATTCAGTTTTTTTGTTAAGAATGATGCCTAAGAATAAGAAGAAAGCCCATGAAATTACAAGTTAGAAATTTTACTGATAGAGTAAGAAAAGGATACAAGACATAGAAGCAGAACTAGGCCATTCGACCCACTGAACCTGTTCCACAATCATGGCTGATTTATTATCCCTCTCAATCCATTTTCTCCCCATAACCTTTCATACCATTACTAATTATCTATCAATCTCCACTTTAAATATACCCAATGACTACCTCCACAGCTGTTTGTAGCAATGAATTCCATAGATTGACCACTCTCTCCCTAGAGATGTGGAATTTCTATATTCTAGAGGGACTTCCCTCTATTCTGAAGTTGTTCTCTCTGGTCCTAGACTCCATCACTATATGAATCATACTCTCCACATCCACTCTTTCAATACTCGATTGGTTTCAATGAGATGGCCCTCATTCTTCTAAATTCCCATAAGTACAGACCCAAAGCCATCAATTGCTCCTCATACATTAGCCTTTTTGTTCCTGGAATCATTCTTGTAAACCTTCTCTGGACCCTCTCCAATGATAGCACACCTTTTCTAACTAATAAAATGGAGTATATCTGATGCGTATGAATGGGCAGCCTTTAACAACAAACTAAATTAAATTGAATAGGGAGAGTTTATACATTGACAACAAAACAACTCAGCTTATCAGAGAAATAACAATTCACTTCAAGGCATTTTAACTGCTCCAGTTGGGATGCTGACAGTATCTGTTCAAAGGTCTGAATACTTGTCAAAATACTTCCACCATTACAACTATTACATCCTCAGCTACTAAACAAAGGAATGCTAAGTGCATTATTGTGCATTTAGATTATCGTAGCCCAGCCCAAAATTTAAATTTTAATACTGGGATAAATTAGTTTTGTTCTGATCTTCAATGTATGATGTAAAAATATGCATTATTAGCTGTGTAAACTGACTTCACTGGTACCCAGTACAGCCAAGCCTTGTTTTTAAATTATTCCATGGTAGACCAATCACGAGTTTCTTGACAGACTTCTAAGAATAAAGTCAAAGTATACTTATTATTTAAATATGTATGCATTACACAACCTTGAGATTCATCTTCTTACAGGCAGCTACAAAAGAAATTCAAAAGAACCTATTAAAACAAAAGACCAAACACTCAGTTTGCAGAGAGAAAAAAGGAAAAGAAATGTGCAAACAAGAAAAATAAACAAATAGCATTCAGAAATTTGTGCATTCTTCCAATTCTGAATGTGCATTCATTCCCAATTTCCATCATTTTGTCACTGTCACCCATGCCTTCTCATGCCTGGGAAAACTCCTCCTTGCCTACCCTTCTATACTCATCGTTTAAGAACCCTTGATCCTCGATCATAATTTGATGAACTGACTGAACATCAGAATATTTCTGATCAGAATCCTATAAAGTAATTTGTGGTATTGTACTATATAAAATGCACAGTAGAAATGAAAGTACACTTGTGATCATCCAATTTGGAGGTGGAATTAAACTTCTTGGCTTCAGAAACATGTAGTTGAGACAAGAGTCATTTTCAAAAGACTCTTTGTACCTACTGAATGTAAACGTGCAATGATGCTAAATAATTACTCCATCCTTTTCTAAATGTTGTTATTTTGGAGGACCTGTCATGGATCCAGCAAACAAGTGCAATTATGAAGAAAGCATGATAGCACCTCTACTTCCTTAGGTGTTTGCAAAGATTCAACATTACATCTAAAACTTTGATGAACTTGTGTAGATGTGTAGTGGAGAGTATAGTGACTGAATGCATCAGAGGTTGGTATAAAAACAATGAGTCCCTTGAATGGAAATTCCTACAAAAAGTAATGGATCTTGGGTAAAGCCCTCCCCACCATTGAGCACATCTATGTGAAACACTGTCACAGGAAAGCAGCATCCATCAGCAGGGACCCCAAGCACCCAGGTCATACTCTCTTCTCATTGCTGCCATCAGGGAGGTGGTACAGGAGCCTCAGGACTCAGAACCGTTATTACCCCTTAACCATCAGGCTCTTGAACCAAAAGAAATAACTTCATTTGCCCCTATGAACTTACTTTCAAAGACTCTTCATTTTATGTTCTCCGTATTTATTGTTTATTTATCATTATTTCTTTAGTTTTGTGTTTGCACAGTTTCTTGTCTTTTGCACTCTGGTTGAACACTCACATTGGTGTGGTTATTTCATTGATTTTGTTATGGTTATTATTCTATGGACTTGAGTACGCCCGCAAAACAAAGTATGTCAGGGTTGTATATGGTGACATATACAGTTGGAAGAACCCTTTGCAATTACCTGGTTTTCTATATTAATTACTCATAAAATGTGGTCTGATCTTCATCTGTCACAATAATAGACAAACACAATCTGCCTAAACTAATAACAAACAATTGTATTTTTCATGTCCTTATCGAACACATTGTTTAATCATTCAAAGTCCTGGTTTTAAAAAGCATGTGAACCTCTGAGGTAACACCTCCTACAAAAGCCATTTGGAGTCAGGTGTTCCAATCAATGAGACGAGATTAGAGGTATGGGTTATAGAGGTACTCTGCCCTATAAAAAAGACACACAAAGTTAGGTTACTGACAGGGCCTGCTCTTCTCTAGAAAGATCTGTTTGTGCACCATGCCTCCATCAAAACATTTTTCAGAGGACCTTAGAATAAGATCTTCTAAGACCTTCAAGCTGAAAAAGAACTGAGTGTTCATCAGTGCACATTAAGAGAAATTGTCTACAATGGTGGAAATTCAGTATCGTTGCTACTCTCCCTTGGAATACACTTCCTGCAAAGATCACACCAAGAGCACAAGTGCAATGCTGAAGGAGTGAAAATGAACCCAAGGGGTAACAGCAAAACACCTGCAGAAATCTCGAGAACTTGCTAAAGTGTCTGTTCATGTGTCCACTATAAGAAAAACACTGAACAACAATGGTGTTCATGGAAGGATACCATTAAGGAAACTACTGCTCTCCAAAAAAAACATTGCTGCACATCTCAAGTTTGTAAAAGGCCACCTGGATGTTCCACAACGCTTCTGGGACAATGTTCTGTGGCCAGATGAAACAAAAATCGAACTTTTTGGCAGAAATTCACACAGCTAAGTTTGGAGGAAAAAGGGCACAGCACACCAACACCAAAACCTTATCCCAAACGTGAAGCATAGTGGAAGGAGCATCATGATTTGGGTCTGCTTTGCTGCCTCAGGGCCTGGACAACTTGCAATTGTTGAGGGAACAATGACTTCAAAATTGCATCAAGACATTTTACAGGAGAATGTCAGGGTAGCAGTTTGTCACCTGAAGCTTAATAGAAATTGGATGATGCAACAAGACAATGATCTAAAACACAAGAGTAAATTAACGACGGAAGGGTTTAAAATGAAGAATGTGTGTGTTTTGGAATGGCCAAGTTAGAGTTCAGACCTTAACCCAATTGAGATGCTGTGGCATGACCTGAAGAGAGCTGTTCATGCAAGATATTCCAGAAATAGTGATGAACTGAAACAGTTTTGTGTGGAGGATGATTTAAAATTCCTCCTCACCATTGTGCATGTCTGATCAGCAGCTTGAGGAAATGTTTTGCTGGAGGTAGTTGCTGTTAAAGGAGGTTGTACCAGTTATTAAATACAAAGGTTCACATACCTTTTCCATCCTGGACCATGGATAATTAAACAATGCGTTCAATAAAGACATGAAAAGAACAATTGTTCGTGTGTTATTAGTTTAGGCAGCTAGTATTTGTCTATTATTGTAACTTAGATGAAGATCAGACCACATTTTATATGTAATGCAGAAAACCAGGTAATTGCAAAGGGTTCACAAACTTCTTGCAACTGTTTGTACTTTGATAATAAATTGACTTTGAAACTTTGAAAAACGATTAGCAAACAAGTGTGGCATTTAGTCAACTTAATTTCTGTACATTTACTTGTACTATACTAAACTATTAAGATGCAGTATTTTAAAAGGTTATAATCTACACCTGCAGAACCCAAATTAATTTGCCAACGAATCATTGTACAAGTTATCAGCAAAAGAGAACAGAAACTGTTAGCTTTAGCATCACAATTGAATAACTGCCATGGATAGTCCCAAGCTCAGCTGTAATGGAGTCGGGCATGGGGCTAGCAACTACATCCCATAAAAACCGAGTGCTACAGAAATGCCAACAGAAGCTCCAAAGACCTCATCCCTGGGAGAGGAAGGATATTGAATGGGCCACACCTGGGGACGACATGAAAGACTGGCCCAGGACAGAGGACTCTGGCAAGCTGCTGTTGACGGCCTGTACCCCAGTAGGGGTGATGGGCTAAAGTAAGTATCACAATTGAATGATCAACCAAATATTGGCTGCTGAAACAGGCTATGCATTTCAAATTTACAAGGAAACGTCATAACACTGCAGTTAATCTATTGGATCAGCATTCACCTCAAGACAAAGTTAGAATCCCACTGTAGCAACTGGGGATTCAAATATGAGTAATTAAAACTCATCACCTTGTGTTAATAACAATGACTACAAAATGAATGGATTATTATAAAAACTAATCTGCTTCATTAAGAAATTCCACCATCCTTGTGCAGCATGGCCTATTATACATTCCTATCCCTTCAATATGGTTGCTTCTTAATCAAAATCATACCAAACTACAGATGCTGGAAATCCAAAATAAAAGCAGAAAATGCTGGAAACACTCAGAAGGTTAAGCAGCATCCAAGGAAAGAGAATGCTTCAGGTCAAAGACCTTGTGTCAGATCTATGCTGCAAAACAAAACATCTGTTTCTCTTTCTACAATGTTTGACTATTTGGGATGAAGAACAAATACTAACCTAGAAGTGACATTTAAGACTCATTAATATTTTAATTTTATTCAATGTCAGCAGTGTCTGAAGTGAACTTGACTGATGCCAAGAGTGTTAAAAAACTCAATTTGTAACTCAGTTTCACTAAGAGGATTGTAAGAGTGTGGAATGAATTGCCAACACAAGTGGTGCATGCAAGCTCGATTTTATCAGTTAAGTTTGGATAGGTACATGGACGGAAGGCTACGGTCCCAGTGCAGGTTGATGGGAGGAGGCAACTTAAATTATTTCAGCATGGACTAGATGGGCCAAAGGGCCTGTTTTTGCGCTGTACATCTCTACGACTAACTTTTGCAACACACAAAATTTTGGAGCAATTTAGCAGGTCCAGCAGCATCCTTGGAGGGAAGTGAACAGTGACATTTTGGGCTAAGACCCTTTATCAGAACTTTCTAACTTTCATCCAATTTCTGAATGGATATTCATCACATGAACACTATCTCACTACTTCTTTTATTTCCTATTATTTTTGCACTAAATTTATTATACTATATATTTTATTGTAATCCACAATTTTCTTTTTCTCTCTTTTGTAGTGCTACCACAAAAGTGGACAAATTTCATGACACATGCTAGTGATATTAAACCTGATTGTGATGCACTGGCAGTTATTCCAGACTGCATCTATTTTGAAACAATCAATGTTTGCAGATGATTGTTTCAAAACAATGATTTGCAATATTAAGTGTAGAACAATAACCAGTACAACAATGGGTTCATTTGTACAACCTAGCAAAGTTTCCACCTCAATATTTTAATATTATTCATATATTTTAAGTTAGTGTGTCAAACAATTCACAGAAACGAGTACACGATTACAAAATCACATAACTCAAAGTCAAGTGAAATACACTTCGTCACCTAAAATGATGCAAGAATATCTTAACTGTTTTCAAGCAGCGATTAACACCAATGACAAAAGAGACAGTATTCTGCGAAGGGGAATGAAATGTAAACCTTCCCTGCGGAACTTGTCGCCTCACCCTCATTTACTAAGGATTAAATATGCAAGTCCCTCCGTTTGAGTGACTTACTGAATTTTAAACCTCTCTGAAAGGTACAATGAAACAACGAATCATAAATTCAGCTACAATAAACGCTCAATTATTCGTAATTGATACAGGAAGAACAATTTTGGGGGCAAATATATAGGGCCAAAATATATTACGACGTCTATCCCAAAGTCCAGTTTGACAACATATCATTTGGGATAAACATGCTTCTTGGGAGGATTCTTCCTCACAAAACATCAACCGTAATCCAAATCAGCGGTTATCGTTTCCCGGCTCTGGTATTTCTCAGTATTGGTAGATTTTAATGGAACTGCGGCGAACACACAACTAACATGCTTATCACATTAAAATCTATCTCAGGCTGTAGGATAGAAGAGGAAACTGAAGATCATTTTCCTGGGCGACATTTAGCAAAAGGCCTTCGATTGGCAGGCGCCGTAATCGTCAGTTCCCCTTTCGTCAGGCAGTGATCCAAAGCTGGCAAGGGGGTTGGGATGGGAAGCAACTATACAGCAAAGGACGAACCTGAAGCGTAGTGATGTGCTTGTCGTTGAATTTGTTCTCACAGTATCTCAGAACCAGTGATGTCTTCCCCACGCAGCCTTCCCCGAGCAGGACAACTTTAAACGAGTAGGTTTTGCCGCCACTCGCCATTATCGGGAGGAAAATGAATCCAAGCGAGCCTCGGACACAATCACATGGGACCAGGGTGGGATGTGGCGGTGAGTAGGGGGAGGGAATGAAAGCGCAGACCAACTGGGGGGAAAGCCGCCGGCTCACCCAGTCGAGCAGGAACAGTAAACAAGCCGCCCTCCTCGTCTAATGGCGTCTCCTTCCTCCTGCGTCAGTCCTTTGGTGTACGTCATTTGATTGACAGGCGAGGGGCGGGGTCTCTCCGGGGCCGCGGAATGTGCAGCATTTTAACCCCGCACCTGATACATTACAAACAAGCGGCTTCAGCCCAGTTTGCAGACTTAGAACTTACGCCAGTAAAAAAAACTAGGTTGATTTTGACTGGAAGCAAATGATTTTCACGATCTTCTAATTAGCAGTAATTAATTTCCTCCCCCCCCCCACCCCAAAGAAACCTCCAAGAGGACCACAACCTTGTCGTGGTTTGGAGGTTGCGTACCCCAGTGACCTGGAGAGATACCTGGCTCTGGGTAGGGTCACCCATTCCAAACGGGTGAAAGGGCAGAGGCCGGACTGGGAGATTCAGGGTCTCAAGCTCGGGACTAACATACCTGACTTACGGAAACGGCAAAGACAAAAATGTTCTACATCTATGTGCGACCGTATTCTTGAGTCGCCACCCGGGACTTGCGTGACTGACAATAGTGAAAACCGAGCTGCTGGGTGAAGGAAGCTCAGAACACCGCCAGAGACGGGGGAAACCTTCATTGCTGCCGTAAACGCCAGCAGCGTAACGGGCAATAGGTTGACCCCAAAGAAAACTTTTATTCCAACTCGGTTTGATTAACCCGCAATGGCTCCTGCTAGGAAGCACATTCTGATTTTTCAATTCCCTTTGAAGCCTTACTCCTGTCCATTCATACAAGTATAAATTATTAATGGAGGATAATCATTGTCATTTTTTTAATTTATTAAGATACAGCGCGGAACAGCAAATCTCGCTTTAACCCTCGCCTAATCAGGGGACAATTTACAATGACCAAATAACCTACCAACTGTGGATTGTGAGGGGAAACTGGAGCACCCGGACGAAACCCATGCGGTCTCGGCAAGAACATACAAACTTGCAGACAGGTCACTGGTACTGCGTTGCATTACAGTGTTTTTAAACTTGTTTATCATCAGCACCACTATTATCAAAATAATAGAGACAGCTCTTTGGTACCTTGAACTCACTCCACAATTTAATAAGATCATGTCCATCATTTTCCTGTACTGTCACCCTTGATCGGCAATAGTTGAGTCATCTGGCTATAGAGCACAAAAACAGGCACTTGACCATTTACTCGTTTAAACAAATCCCATCTACCCCCAATCGTCACTGCCTTGGCAATTCAAGCGCTTGACTAGATATTGAGAGTACCTGCCTCCATCACCCAGTCAGGCAGCACGTTCAAGTTCCTCCTCAGACCCCCACAAAATATATATCTACGCCCTCAACTTGTAGACACCGCCGCTGCTTTCTACTGTCATTCATATGTTTTTTAAAAACGTTTCTGGTCTCTCTCGGTCACCTCTATTGAACAATAAACAAACCTAGCTTATCTAGTTTATTTATAAATGAAACACTCACTATAAAGGAAACCACAGCCCAGTAAATCTCTGCTGCAACCTCTCCAGTATGATCATACCCATCCCTTAACAACCAGAAATATACATAGTACTGTACTCCAGTTGTAC
This sequence comes from Mobula hypostoma, assembly GCF_963921235.1. Taxonomy (NCBI): domain Eukaryota; kingdom Metazoa; phylum Chordata; class Chondrichthyes; order Myliobatiformes; family Myliobatidae; genus Mobula; species Mobula hypostoma. The sequence continues at coordinate 8,983,488 of NC_086105.1, read as the reverse complement.
AGGCTAAGGAAAGCAAGTATCCAATAAGCCTTCTTCACTACCTTATCTACCTGTGCTGCCACCTTCAGGGATTCTGGGACTCGTACACTGATAACACTAAACAAAGATTTTGCTTCCTGAATATTTTTGAGGGTATCTTAAGGACTTTGGACTATTGATTGCGAAAAATCACCATGAAATTTCCCTATCAAGCACTTTTTTTTGGGAAATCACCTTGTTTTGTTATTTGAATTCATAATGTTATCCACAATGTAAGCTGAACATTTTTCCTTCTCGTCCAGGCTTGCAGGGCAGGTTTCAGAAAAGCTATTCAGACAGATGTTTCCCAGAATAACTGACACCAAGATTAACGAAGGCATTTTTGTTGGTCCACAATTCAAACAGATCAACAGTGACGGGCAATTCTAGCAAGACTGGAGAAAAATCACATGGAAGCCATTCAAGGATGTTGTCGAAAATTTCTTGGCAACTACAGAGCATCAAACTATAGGCAGCTAGTTGACAACATGCTTCATGTATACAAAACCGTGGTGTAATATGTCACCAAAGATTCATTCTGCATTCCTGTTTAATCTCCATCCCTGCAAATCCTGGTGCTGTCAGTGACGAGCATGATGAATCTCGGACATCACCAGGACATTGCATTCATGGAGAAATGGTATCAGAGTGCCTGGAATCCAACAATGCTGGACACTTAAGCAAGAAGCCTCAGACACTGAAACATTTTTAGCTTAGTTGAACCACTGCAAAGCAGCAGCACCATTAAGCAATTAAACACATTATATTCGATAAAAGTTAGTTTCTTGTTTCTCCAAATTCCTACACGAATACAACTAATCTGAGATTATATTTGTATTCACTGTCAAGTGATAAACAAAAAAAATTCTGAGGAAACAACACTTTTGAAAAAAAAATGTTGTCCAGTGTAATCTGACCTGGTTTGCCAATATTCAGCAACATTTTTCACAGCACTCTTTGGGAGTTAATTCCTAAGATTCTGTAATCTCCAGCTGTAGAAATTTCTTACAATCTGTTCTGAGCAACCAACCCTTTATTTTGTGACCCACAATGGATGGAGGAATGCCACAAATATCAATCATGCATCAACTCTGTCACCTCAGATGAATCTGTATGGTTCTCCTTTTACCGAACTGTGGCCTAATCTACTTCACTCCTCCTTAAAGGGCAACTTCCCATCCCAGGAGTCAACTTGTGAATTTCTGTTACAGTCTCTACATCACAAATACACCCTTTGCAAATTACATTGCCACTCAGATTTGTACCATATGAGAATCTAACTATCTACTTGGTTCCCTGAGAAAACAGATCCACATCAAAAAGGCTCTTGCAATTTACTTCTTCCAATGGAAAATTAGCAGCTTCCTCTCTTTACTGTTAATAGAACATAACTACAGATTTGGTTAGGAAAATAGCAATTGCACCACAAAGGTGGGGCTAAAATTACAAGAGGCCAGCTGGAGTATTGTTTTCCATTCTAATGAAAGATGTGTCGACGCCTTGGAGATTGAGACTTGATTTACTCTCCATAAAGGTTGGTAGAGTTTAAACTACATAGAAAATCCGAAGTTAAAAAGAGTATAGATTTAAATGAGTTAATAAGAGCCATGCATAACTATGGACATTAAAAAAAATTGTGATTCAAAATCTTTCAAAAACAAATGGGAAAATATTTGAGGGAAAACATTTGTAGTGCTGCAGGAGAGTTGTGGTAAACACCAAACAAATATTGCCATTATTGTTTTATATATTAAAAAAAAGCCCTCCAACTCCAAAAATGAGATATTAAAAAAAATCAAAAGAACTTTTAAACCCATTTTTAAGAATGAGAACTTAAAAGTTTATAGCCCTTCATTTAGAAAAGGCAAAGATCAAATTTGTTTCACATTATTGACTCATGAGAATCTATAGGCTATAGTCTGTGCAGTTTAAATTAGCATCACAGTCAACACAAACACAGTAGGTCAAAATAAGCTAGTAGCTCCTGTGCTGTGCTGTCCTGTCCTATTATCAATTTCGGTTATCAAAATTAAAAGCCATTTTACCAAAAGCTGATGACTTTCTGTGACATCACAAACTCATGCTTGACTTCTGAAACAAGACATAATACTTTTTCAAAACAAAAGATGGCAGCAAAACTGACAGCATTGGAGCCAAAGTCTTGAACAAACAAGGACCATCTGAAAATTTCCCCCAAATACAGTGAGAGTTAATTACAATCACATCCAGAAATAATGCATGGTAAACAAACCCATTAAGGGATTTAAACATCAAGACAAGGAACTGGAACAGCTACACATTGGTATGATCTGTGAAAGTAGTGGAACAAGCAAGTGGGTAAAATGACTTTTGTTCTTGCATTGCTATGGAACTGCCAGTGCAGTCCACAGTTAATAGAAAAATATTTTTCTGATTCATCCAAGTCCCTCTTTTTAGACAAGCAAAATATTGCAGGCACTGAGAAACTACGATAGCATAAGTCCCAGATTAGGCAACATGAATAAGATGACATTTGAGCTGAAACATTTCAGTTCTGGTTTCCTCCCCATTTTCTATATTTCGGGGAAAAGATCCTCATCTGCATTTTTCTCGGAGTAATCCTATAAAGAGCATAAAATTGCACCATACATCAACGCAAAACCTCCAGTTTTCAATTTTTTTTTACCATGTTGGAGAATTTACACCTCCTTCCTCAACACGTTTCAAGGCCCCAAACAGTACTTCCAGGTGAGACAATATTCACCCACCATTGTATTTGGTGCTCCCGTTGCGGCTTCCTCTACATCTTGTGACACCTGATGTAGATGGGGGCAGCTTCATCAAGCATCTTTACTGTCTACAACAGGCAGGAATTCCCAGTGGCCACCCCTTTAATTTCCAATTCCCATATGTTGGTCCATGGCCTCTGCCACAGTGAGACTACTTTCAAGTTGAAGGAGCAACAACTTGTGTTCCTTCTGGCAAGACTCCAACCCAACAACATTAACATTGATTTCTCCAACTGGTAACTTTTCCCTCCTCTCCTTAAATTTCCCATTCTAGCTCCCTTCTCCTCACTGCTGCCCAAGACCCGCCTGGGGTGCCCCTCCTCTTTCCCTTTCTCCCATGGTCCACTTTCCTACTAGATTCCTTTTTCTTCAACCCTTTACCTTTTCTACCTATCATTTCATCACCCCTCCTCCCCTCTCACCTGCCAGCTTGTACTCCTTCCACCTTCTTACCCCTTCCTTTCCAATCCTGACAAAGGGTCTTGGCCCGAAGCATTGACTGTTTAATCCCCTCCATAGATGGTGCCTGCCCTGCCAACATTCCCTGGCATTTTGTGTATTACTCTGAATTACAATATTTATTAAATCTATTGCATTCTTGATAGCTTAATCAAATACACACATCTGTAGATGCTACTATCATCCTGGTTCATTTTACATGATCTCCGTACCCACTCAGATCTGTCGCTTCTTCAATATCCAGAGTGGGAGATATTTCCTCCTACTTACTTGTCTATTACCATCAACATCCATTGCCACAAACCACCTTGTTCTTGATCTGAGGTTCTCTTGGCAGGTAACTCTTCATCAATGTCCTACTTTAGATCGTCAGTTGTGAAACCCCCGGTTTCCTTGGCAGTGTAAGTCTGGGGAAGACAACCTCCGACCCCACTAAATTCACGAGATTGAGGAACTCTCCCACCCCAAACCCTTGTTTGTGTGGATACTGTGTAATTTGCCACACTGTTTCACACTGGTGCCACAAAATAACCAGACAGTACACTGCACATAATTAAAAGGAATATTTAAGAAACTTAAGGGTTAGTAAAGAATAACAAAAAGAAAAGGGCCCTTTCTAATTAAACAGTCAAATGTGCACAAGTTGAAACTCATCTTGAACTTCCATCACTCACGCACTGGCCCCTCGGACAGCGTGAATGTCCACACCACCTTCCGAACGTCCATCAATCCATCTCCAACAAACTGGTCTCCCACCGGATTGTATGCTACGACCCATTCTCCCCAGCATCTTCTCCCCCCGAACAAAAAGAAACGAGATCAATCTTATTGTCTCTCACCAAGAAAACCTCCTGCTAATTGGATGGCACACATTCCACATCATCCCTTATCTTCGACAATAACCCAAACATGCTGAAAGCAAAACAGACCACTCCCACAGAGCTGGCCAGTGAAACACCCACAGCATAACAGTAAAGATGTGAACCAAGGCATTACAGTTGTTAAAATCCTCAGGATCTTCATTTCTTCCAGAAAGAAAGAAAAACGGGTGGCTATTTGGGAAGGAAGCATTAGATTCATCTTGGAGTATGTTAAAATGTTGGCACAACATCATGGACCGCAAGATCTGCACCTTATTAAGATTGTATGTTCTTAAGATTCCATGTCACCTTCTATACACTCGGTTACCCAAAACTCAGCTACTTATACTCCACACTAAACACCGAATGGTCAGGCTTGTGTGACAAAGTCTAACGGTTTAACTAAAGAAACCTCACCCATTATACCAAATCCTAATGTCCTAATCTGTCAATAAGACTCTGAAGTTCTTATGGTACAGGAAGTGGCCCCTCCCCCCATATCAATTGACTTAGCACCCATACTCCTGTAAAGCCCCTTCACATCTTTTAAGAATTAAATACAAGCTTCATATTGAAATATTTTCCACTTGCCATTGCAGGATTAAAGTATTAATTTCTTTTATTCAGGCTCTTAAACAGGAGGAAACCAGATAGAGAGTGACCTTTATTTTTGAATGATCCAAAAAAAAAATACCTGTACATTGTATGACAAAGTGGAAGTGCAAGATTTATATCCCATAATCTTACAATAATTTTTACCTAATAAAAACATCAGTAGTGTATATAGTCCCAAAGAAGTGCACATGAAATTTAAATTAAGGGAATAGAGCTTATATATTCTTCCTCTGTACAGAGCACTTAAAGTCACTGTACATTATATTCCACTTCCCCACCACCACGCAAAAAAAAATCAGTTGTCATTTCTTCCAAAAGAAAGTCTCTGCTCCCGAGTACTGAAGTTATTCTCTTTGTCGTCAAGAATTGATTCGTGTTGTGCAGTAATCTTGCCATTTTGAAACCTGTAGACAATTAAACATTAGGTTGTAACTTGTGTACCCAGATTTACATTGTCAAGCAACTTGATATTCCAATTAGACAGTTTTAACAGTAAAAGATTAACATTGGCAAAGTGTCCATTCCAATTGCATATTTATGAATAAACTTTCAGTTGGCTTCTACTGTGAGTCAGAAATGACACATTTCCTACCAAACTACTGAAGATAGGAATAAGATCCAAAATTCCTCAACAAACCACAAGAATTCTAAGCTGATAGAACTAGAACTTCTCAATCAATAAATCAACCGCATTTTAAAACATGTACAGTAGATTTTGGTTAATTGGGACAACTCTTAAAAAACTAATGGAGAAAATAGGTGGGATTTCCTTTGTTTACTTGGGACACTATGCCACTTATTTGGGACAGGAGACGGTTGCCAAATAATTTCGATCTAGTATCAATCGCATGCACTTGTTAGACACTACACCGCGCTTAAAACAAACAGTTTATAAATAACATCAATTGCATGTATTTGTGTTCAAAAAAGTGATTTTTGTCACCGATAGTTGGCAAGAGATAAGCAATTAAGACAATTCAGTAATGTTTTGCTCACTATAATTTCAAGATGCCAGAGACAGCCAGGAGTGAAAATGCTTTCACTAATGTAACAAGTTAGGACCTACGATTAATTGAAGTTACCGATAATCTTCTTTGATGTTACAATGAAATTAAAGATTTGGAGGATACAATCGTCAATAGCTTGTATGAAGACAGTCCATTATCTGAACCAGGTGTCTGCACTAATTTTGTTCATTTACAGGCAATCAAAAGAAAATAGCAGTGAACACTGGATGAATTCCTCCGTCGATAACTATTAGCAACTATTTAAGTTTTATCGTACCTTAATAGTATTGGTAGTGTTCTAATTTGTATTTCATTTAAATACATAATTTATTACTCAGTTAAATAGTAGCTCATCTTTTGTTTATTCCTTTTTAACTATTTCCATGAAACTTCAGTTAATTGGGCCAGCAGATTAATTGGGTCAAAATGTACTGGTCCCAATTAACCAGAGTCCATCATACTGAGAAAGCCCTTAATCAGAGTGAAGAATTCTTCAGGTACATTGTTTATGCTCATTTTTGGGTTAATAGCACACAAGACTAAATTGTACATTGCTGCTTGCCAGCAAAGTTTGCTTCCCGCACCTTGCTGAAAAATGAGGCAAAATAAGTTTTACCAAGATACTTCCTTAAAACAAAAGCAAGTGGGTCTTTAGGAAATCAAGTCCATGAGAAAACTATATGCAACTGTATCTTTTTTAAACTATATGCAAACTTTGTTAATCAAGCAGCCAAGAATGAAGAACTTTATCTTAAACATGTTATTTCTAATTACAATACAGTAACAAAAGATGTTGGAGAGAGCAAAACAAAGTACGAATGTCAGACTGGTACATGTTGATGAATGAAATACAAATACAGGAGGAACAGGTGATTGTTTGAACAGATAGTTGCAAATAACAGCTAATGTTTAAGTGACATGAGGAAAATGGGAATTATTGCAAGGCCAAAATCACGAAGAAATGACAAACAAGAAAGTCAGACTCAAAATTCTGGAGAACATGGAAATCTACAGCACATTACAGGCCCTTTGGCCCAAAATGTTGTGCCGATCATGTAACTTACTCTAGAAACTGCCTAGAATTTCCCTACCACATAGCCCTCTATTTTTCTAAGCTCCACATACTCATCCAAGAGTCTCTTAAAAGACCCTATTGTATCCACTCTATCACCTTTGCTGGCAATGCATTCCATGCACCCACCACTGTGTGAAAAACTTACCTCTGACATCCCCCTTGTACCTACTTCCAAGCACTTTAAATTATATCCCCTTGTGTTAACCATTTCAACCCTGGGAAAAAGCCTCTGGCTATCCACATGAGCAATGCCTCTCATCATCTTATACACCTCTATCGGGTCACCTCTCATCCTCCGCCACTCTAAGGAGAAAAGGCTATGTTCACTCAACCTATTCTCATAAGGCACACTCTCCAATCCAGGCAATATCCTTGTAAATCTCCTCTCTCTCAATAGTATCCACTATCCACTAATAGTATCTCAATCTGCACCGAAGTGACATTGCTATATTAAAAAAAATTCCCGTAATTATTTAATTTTTTAAAAAAAGCTACCCCCATCAGTTCCTTCAGATATTATGCTCTAGCCCCATTTTAGGGGGTGTGATGAAAGCAGGTTTATTAGAAAAACATTTTTATTGTATTGAATTAACATGTGGACAGGTAATTAAGTGACTGTGATTTACAATGGTGATGCATTAAAACTGCAAATAATAAAACTTACTCTGTAGGATTGACGTGCTTTGGTTTCATCAGTCTCTGTGAGCATGGTGACAACATGCTGTCCGTAGGGCTTCTGAAAAGTTTCCTAGACATGAAAAACAATTTAAGTACACCAAAACAACACCAAGTGTGGCTATTCAAGTTATCTTCTTTTCCAAAGTACTTACTTTTCTTGCGCTCGTTTTCTCTTCATTAGACTTGGAGTTGGTGGCTGCTGGTTTGGGTCACTATGTTTAGTCAAGGCCTTGTTTGTGCTCATCTCAAAAATCTGAGGAAAAGGGGAAAAAAAAAGAAAAATCTGTTTAAGGTTGACTATTAGATACAAGCTCTATAGATAAATACAACTTTGAAGATATCAATAAATATAGAAAACAAATGATACAAAACAATCTCTCTACATCAGCTGAGGAAAAAGAACCACATTTTAGCTTCTTTAGTTTCCTTCCCCCAAACACACTGCCTCTCCATTATCCCACACAATTCCCGTCCCTGGGACACTCCCTCCACAAGGAAGGCCACTTCATTAGCCCAAGAGCCCCGCCTCCGTGTCTGGCACGTGAGCAAGGTCAACCTGTTCGACAACTGCAGACCCTGTGGTGGATGTGGAACATAAGGCTGGTGCTCTCTTCTGTGGTGTCTCCCTTGCCATCATTGTGGGCTTTTCATTCATTCACCACCTGCCAGATCGAGGAACGTGGCAGCAGACAACTAGGGAGGCCAAATGGCACCTTAAACAGAGAGGCCAAGGGGCTCACAGTCATCGAGTGTGAAGTACTTCGGCCCAGACGAGATTGTCCTCCCTCCCGAGGTTGAGGAGTCAGCCCATCTCTGTCCCCTCCCAGAGAGATTGCTGAGTGTTTAACTGTTAATGATGTGTTCAATTGTACAAAAAAAAGAGTAGGCTGCTATATGGAACCTTGACAAATTTAATATAGACTATAGCTAGCATATCTGTCCCCAGTGAATTTGCCATCAGCTGGGAATAACAAAGTTAGTTAATCACAGCAGTTCCTTAGCAAGTCGACACAACTATCCCCAATTCATCATTGCCTTTCTAAATAAATATTTTAATTAATTCCAGTAAGTTTCTAAAGTGGGATTCTTGTGTGCCTCAGCCAAACACAAGACAATGGGCCAATGTTAAATGGCTTACATTAAACCAGGGAACAACTACATTATTTGCACCATTGATCCTAAAGCTTTTAGACTATCTATGAGCATTACTTTGCCCCAGCAAAAGTATCTGGAAAACATCACATGCAGATGACGTAATCTAGTAGCAAAACAGGCTAAACATTAGAAAAGCAACACACATCAAAGTTACTGGTGAACGCAGCAGGCCAGGCAGCATCTCTAGGAAGAGGTGCAGTCGACGTTTCAGGCCGAGACCCTTCGTCAGGACTAACTGAAGGAAGAGTGAGGAAGGGATTTGAAAGTTGGAGGGGGAGGGGGAGATCCAAAATGATAGGAGAAGACAGGAGGGGGAGGGATGGAGCCAAGAGCTGGACAGGTGATTGGCAAAAGGGGATACGAGAGGATCATGGGACAGGAGGTCTGGGAAGAAAGACGGGGGGGGGGGACCCAGAGGATGGGCAAGAGGTATATTCAGAGGGACAGAGGGAGAAAAAGGAGAGTGAGAGAAAGAATGTGTGCATAAAAATAAGTAACAGATGGGGTACGAGGGGGAGGTGAAGCCTTAGCGGAAGTTAAAGTCGATGTTCATGCCATCAGGTTGGAGGCTACCCAGACGGAATATAAGGTGTTGTTCCTCCAACCTGAGTGTGGCTTCATCTTTACAGTAGAGGAGGCCGTGGATAGACATGTCAAAATGTCCTGACGAAGGGTCTCGGCCTGAAACGTCGACTGCGCCTCTTCCTATAGATGCTGCCTGGCCTGCTGCGTTCACCAGCAACTTTGATGATGTCAGAATGGGAATGGGATGTGGAATTAAAATGTGTGGCCACTGGGAGATCCTGCTTTCTCTGGCGGACAGAGCGTAGATGTTCAGCAAAGCGGTCTCCCAGTCTGCGTCGGGTCTCGCCAATATATAAAAGGCCACATCAGGAGCACCGGACGCAGTATATCACCCCAGTCGACTCACAGGTGAAGTGTTGCCTCACCTGGAAGGACTGTTTGCGGCCCTGAATGGTGGTAAGGGAGGAAGTGTAAGGGCATGTGTAGCACTTGTTCCGCTTACACGGATAAGTGCCAGGAGGGAGATCAGTAGGGAGGGATGGGGGGGACGAATGGACAAGGGAGTTGTGTAGGGAGCGATCCCTGCGGAATGCAGGGGGGGGGAGGGAAAGATGTGCTTAGTGGTGGGATCCCATTGGAGGTGGCGGAAGTTACGGAGAATAATATGTTGGACCCGGAGGCTGGTGGGGTGGTAGGTGAGGACCAGGGGAACCCTATTCCTAGTGGGGTGGCGGGAGGATGGAGTGAGAGCAGATGTACGTGAAATGGGGGAGATGCGTTTAAGAGCAGAGTTGATAGTGGAGGAAGGGAGGCCCCTTTCTTTAAAAAAGGAAGACATCTCCCTCGTCCTAGAATGAAAAGCCTCATCCTGAGAGCAGATGCGGCGGAGACGGAGGAATTGCGAGAAGGGGATGGCGTTTTTGCAAGAGACAGGATGAGAAGAGGAATAGTCCAGATAGCTGTGAGAGTCAGTAGGCTTATAGTAGACATCAGTGGATAAGCTGTCTCCAGAGACAGAGACAGAAAGATCTAGAAAGGGGAGGGAGGTGTCGGAAATGGACCAGGTAAACTTGAGGGCAGGGTGAAAGTTGGAGGCAAAGTTAATAAAGTCAACGAGTTCTGCATGCGTGTAGGAAGCAGCGCCAATGCAGTCGTCGATGTAGCGAAGGAAAAGTGGGGGATAGATACCAGAATAGGCACAGAACATAGATTGTTCCACAAACCCAACAAAAAGGCAGGCATAGCTAGGACCCATACGGGTGCCCATAGCTACACCTTTAGTTTGGAGGAAGTGGGAGGAGCCAAAGGAGAAATTATTAGGAGTCAGGACTAATTCCGCTAGACAGAGCAGAGTGGTGGTAGAGGGGAACTGATTAGGTCTGGAATCCAAAAAGAAGCGTAGAGCTTTGAGACCTTCCTGATGGAGGATGGAAGTATATAAGGACTGGACATCCATGGTGAAAATAAAGCGGTGGGGGCTAGGGAACTTAAAGTCATCGAAAAATTTAAGAGCGTGAGAAGTGTCACGAACATAGGTCGGAAGGGATTGAACAAGGGGTGATAAAACAGTGTCGAGGTATGCAGAAATGAGTTCGGAGGGGCAGGAGCAAGCTGAGACAATAGGTCGGCCAGGACAGGCAGGTTTGTGGATCTTGGGTAGGAGATAGAAACGGGAAGTGCGGGGTGTGGGAACTATAAGGTTGGTAGCAGTGGATGGGAGATCCCCTGAGCGGATAAAGTTGGTGATGGTGTGGGAGACAATGGCCTGGTGCTCCTTAGTGGGGTCACGATCGAGGGGTAAATAAGAGGAGGTATCCGCGAGTTGTCGCTGTGCCTCGGCAAGGTAGAGGTCAGTATGCCAGACTACAACAGCAGCCCTCTTATCGGCGGGTTTAATAATAAGGTTAGGATTAGTGCGGAAGGAGTGGAGAGCAGAGCGTTCCGAAGGAGTGAGGTTGGAATGGGGACAAGGTGCGGTAAAGTCGAGACGGTTGATGTCCCGTCGGCAGTTAGCAATAAAGAGATCCAGAGCAGGCAGAAGACCAGAGCAGGGTGTCCATGAAGAGGAGGAGGGTTGAAGACGGGAGAAGGGGTCATCGGTGGGGGTGGAAGAGTCCTTGCCGAAGAAGTAGGCTCGGAGACAGAGACGGCGGAAGAAAAGTTCCGCATCGTGGCGAACACGGAACTCACTGAGGTGTGGGCGAAGGGGGACAAAGGTGAGGCCCTTACTGAGAACAGAGCGTTCTGCCTCCGACAGTTGAAGATCGGAGGGGATGGTAAAGACCCGGCACAGATGAGAGCTGGGATCAGAGGGGGGAGGGGGGAGGCTGGGGGTGTCAGTGGAGAGGGGAGGGTTGGGGTGAGAGGAAGATGGTGCCTCTGAGGGCCCAGCAGTTGACAGTGGGATCTGAGGAAGACGGGGCTGCGGAGTGGTGGTGGGGGAAGGGGAGACGGGAGTCACAACAGCAGCACATAAAGACCCGGCCTGGAGTTCAAGGCTGGAGTCGCAGTTGGTGGTTGCGCAATCGCTGTGAAGGTGTCCATGGTCACCAAACAGTCCCAAACAGTCCTTCCGGGTGAGGCAACACTTCACCTGTGAGTCGACTGGGGTGATATACTGCGTCCAGTGCTCCTGATGTGGCCTTTTATATATTGGCGAGACCCAACGCAGACTGGGAGACCGCTTTGCTGAACATCTATGCTCTGTCCGCCAGAGAAAGCAGGATCTCCCAGTGGCCACACATTTTAATTCCACATTCCATTCCCATTCTGACATGTCTATCCACGGCCTCCTCTACTGTAAAGATGAAGCCACACTCAGGTTGGAGGAACAACACCTTATATTCCGTCTGGGTAGCCTCCAACCTGATGGCATGAACATCGACTTCTCTAACTTCTGCTAAGGCCCCACCTCCCCCTCGTACCCCATCTGTTACTCATTTTTATGCACACATTCTTTCTCTCACTCTCCTTTTTCTCCCTCTGTCCCTCTGAATATACCTCTTGCCCATCATCTGGGTCCCCCCCTCCGTCTTTCTTCCCGGACCTCCTGTCCCATGATCCTCTCGTATCCCCTTTTGCCGATCACCTGTCCAGCTCTTGGCTCCATCCCTCCCCCTCCTGTCTTCTCATATCATTTTGCATCTCCCCCTCCCCCTTCCAAATCCCTTACTCACTCTTCCTTCAGTTAGTCCTGACGAAGGGTCTCGGCCTGAAACGTCGACTGCACCTCTTCCTAGAGATGCTGCCTGGCCTGCTGCGTTCACCAGTAACTGATGTGTGTTGCTTGAATCTCCAGCATCTGCAGAATTCCTGTTGTTTGCGTTTAAATAAACATTAGAAAACATTGGGGACTGTTCAGAATGATAAGGGGAATTACAGAAAGACCAGAATTCATTCCTCAACCTTCAGTTTCTGCAACAGATGACTCACGCAACTGCAACTCATTGGTATGTTCTTTTAATTGGTAATAATTGTATCCGTTTGTAAATTCTTTGCAGTTTGTAAATCCTATGGGACTCAAATCTTTCACAAAACAGAAATCCTGAGTGTTAAATGTGTTAAGAACTATGTCTAAATTTACACATGTATCAATAAAAATAATATAAACATTGTTGAAAATACTTCTGTTAGGTGGCTATATTGCCTTCGTCGGGAGGGGTGACTCTCCACTCAAGCAGTGGGTACTTAGAGCTAGCCTTCCCTGCAGTGATTAGACAGGGAAGAAAGCTAGTACCCGAAGAGTAGGTGGATACAGTATAACCTCTAGAGTGAGGGTGCCCATAGATATCTATACCAGATAGGGCTTAAAATCTTTTTAGTTTAAGGTTTTGCAGACAGGGAACCCGATACCATCACAGCTGAACATCCTACTTTAATTTCACTTCATTTAAAAATTTCTCCCCCTACTTTAATCAACTCTCCCCAGATTCAACTACACTCTTACACACCAAGGGTAATTTACGGTGGCCCTAATTTATCTAACAACCCACACCTTCAGAATGTTAGCAGAAACCACAGCCAGAGGAAGCCCACACATTCATGAGATCACGTATCGCCACAGAGCACCAGTGGTTAGGATTGAATTTGACTGTCGAGGCAGCAGTCTCATTCATATCCTCGATGGAAAACGGTTAACAAAGAACATCCAAGAAAACTGCAGATAACAGAAAGCTGAAATAAAAACAGAATTAACAGCCAACTGCAGGAAACACACAGTGCGTCAAGCAATATCTTTCGAAAGCAAAAAATAGTTGATAGTTCAGATCTGATAAAGGACCTTTGACCTGAAATGTTAATTCTAACAAAGCAAGACTGCCTGACCTTGAGTGTTTCCAGTATTCCGTTTTAGTTCCAGTCAACAAAAAAAATCACCAAATTGGCTCTACTCTTTCGAGTCATCCCTTAGTCTTTTTTGTGCACTGAATCCATCTTCGGGTTTTAGAGTACAGCAGTTAATTTCAAAATAAATTATCAAGAGCATTGTAAATGATTATACAAGCATCTCACATACATGAATCATTAACGCTTGAAGTCACACACCCCATAAGTGGAAAAACTATTTTAGTTGTTATGTAAATGAAGGTAGAATGCATAAACTCTGGAATTGGCTGCAGGTCTACGAGAGGACCGTAGGCTTTTACATTGCACCTGTTTTAGCAGCGGAAGTCAAAGTAAATGCATTACGTATATGTCACCTTATGGTACCTCCAGATTCATTCTCTTGCAGGATTTTTAAATAAAATACAATAGTATCTGCACCAAGAACCTTTACAGCGGGAGCAGCAAGTCGCAGAACAACTTATCACCTTCCAAACATCAGGACCAACAGAGCCTTTTTTTGTGAAATTGCAGGCAGTAATTACCCGCAGTATTTCACCTGCTTCACATGCAAGGTACTCTCACTTACCTAAGCAAGCCCTTCACTCCGCGCTCTCCCGCTCTCCCGCTCTCACCGGTACCACTGCCAATTCTGTGCCCGTTCGTTTCGCGCTCCCATCGTCACCGGCTCCGCCGCGTCCCATTGGCCACTGCAGCTGCCAATTCTGCGGCCGTTCGTTTCGCCCGCCCGTCGTCACCGCCTCCGCCGCGTTCCATTGGCCACTGCAGCTGCCAATTCTGCGGCCGTTCCCTATCGCGCTCCGTTCGTCACCGGCTCCGCCGCGTCCCATTGGTCACTGCCGCGCTCACTTCAAAAGACAACAAACAGTCCGAACGGTGCGCGGGAAAAAGCTAACCGCCAATGGGCGGGGACGGGGCGCAGACCCCTGTCCCGCCCCCCTCCTCCCGTTTCCATGGTGACCGCCTCCGTCGCCGGTTCGGTTTGAATTCCGCGTCTCCATTTCTCCCACCCTCATATTCCGGACTTTGTTAACTCACAGCATACAAATGTAAGGCAGCATGACTGATGGTGTGTGGGGATGGTGGAAATAAAACTAGAAAATGCTGGAAACACAGAATCAGAATTAGGCTTAACATCACCGGCACATGTCGTGAAATTCCTGTTGTTTGTCGTGAAATATGTTGTTTTTGCGGCAGCAGTACAATGCAATACGTAATAATATAATACAAAGGGCATATATAAAAATTAAATAAGTAGCGCAGAAAGAGAGGGGAAATACTGAGGGAAGTGTTGGTGGGCTCAATGCCCATTCAGGCAGAGGGGAAGAAGCTGTTCCTGAATCACAGAGTGTGTGCCGTCGACCTCTTTCCTGGTGGTAGCAATGAGAAGAGGGCAAGTCCTGGGTGATGGGGGTCCTTAATGATGGATGCCACCTTCTGAGGTTATCTGGATACTGAGCAGGCTAGTGCCCAAGATGGAGCTGGCCGAGATTACAACTTCAGTCACATACACAACTTGATGACTTTTACAATTTTATGCAGCTTTTTCTGCTCCCGTACAGTGCCCCCCCCCCCATATCAGGTTGAGCAGCATCTGTGCAGAGGGTAATAACGTTTCCTGTCAAGAACCCTACAGCAGAATTAACAGTATAATTTGACGAAGCGCTGGGTACACAATTGGCTTGATTGTGGGAAGATGGTTGTTTCTTGGACTGGAAGCTTGAGACTAGTGGTGTATCCCAAGGGTTGTTGCTGGGCCCATTGAATCTTTTCATGGATGGGACAACAGGCATGATTAGTAAATTTGTAGATGGCATTAAAATAGATGGTGTCCAAGACAGGTTATGGAAAATTAGAGTGGGATTTTGATCAGCTGTGTAAATTAACTGAGGAATTGTTAATTGAATTTAATTCAGATAAACGCGAGGTTTTGCATTTTGGAAAGTCAAATCAAGGTAGCATTTTCACAATAAACTGGGGAGCGTAATAGAATGGGGGACTTTGCAGATTAGGTACACGGTTCGCTGTCCTCCAGTCTTCTGGCACATCACCCACTGCTAACAATGATGCAAATATCTCAACTATAAACGTAAGAGATTCTGCAAATACTGGAGTCTTGAGTAATACACACAAAATGCTGGAGGAATTCAGCAAGCAGGACAACATCTACTGAGGGGAATATAATATATGGAGTGGCATGATAGCGTAGTGGTTAGCACATTGCTTTACAGTACCACTGACCCGGGTTCAATTCCTGCTGCAGCCTGTACGGACTTTGCACGTTCTTCCCGAGACCACGTGGGTTTCCTCCAGGTGCTCTGGTTTCCTCCCACTCAGTTTCAGGCTGAGACCCTTTATCAGGTCTGGAAAGGAAGGGGGAAGAAACCAGAATAAGAAGGTGGGAGATGATAGCTGGTGAGGGAGAAGGTAGGTGGGGAAGGGGAGGATGAAGTCAGAAGCTGGAAGATGATAGGTCGAAGAGATAAACCACTGAAGAAGAATGGGGGGGCACCAGAAGGAGTTGATGGTGAGATGATGAGAAGAGGGGAGCCATAATGGGGAATGGAAATAAAGAAGGGGGTGGGGGGGAAGAAGTGTTTATATTTCAGCTGAGACCATATATCGACACAAAGAGAAAACAAATTACTGTTTAAATACAGAATATTCTGCCGATGCTTGAAATCTTCAGTTAACATACACAAAATGCTGGATGAACTCAACAAGTCAGGCAGCATCTATGGAGGGGAATAAACAGTCAACATTTTGGGCTAAGACCCAGCATTGTGTGTGTGTGTGTTTCTTGAGGAAATAAATTAATCCAGGTAGTAGAGAGGATGGGGAGGGAGAGGGGGCAGGGGGTGGAACAAAGTGATTTTTTTTCTAATAGGGTTAAAGGACAGTTAAGCTCCCTTGTCTATGTAATCTGTTGTTAATATTGTAAAATGTTGTATATTGTGAAATGGTCTTAAAATCTGGGCAATATTGTATAGCCTCTTAACTGCAACATGCCCAGAAGGCCAAACAAAACTAATGAAACAGAAAGGGAGAGGTGGCAGGCAGAAACAGTCATTTCTGAAACAACGACAGAATTCATTAAGGTAGGAGAATTTGATTTGGAGCCCTGCAGGTTGTAACACATCCAGACAAAATTTGAGCTTGTATTGGGTTTCATTGTAATAATGCAGGAGGCCAGCGATCGGAGTGGGATATGGAAATAAGGTGGTTGGCAATCACAAGTGCAGTTTCTGCTAGGTCAGATATGAATGTTACTTAAACTACAGGCCATGTTCCACATGTGGTCTAGCCATTTTAGTTTTTTTTTGGTATTTATTTGCTAGGCTGATTAGTTAAGTTTTAGGATCTTGATGATTCAGCGTGTACTTCTGGCATTTGGCAGAAACAGAGGACTGCAGCACCAGCGATGAGGACCTCATAGGTATGGTCAGGGGAGGCAGAGGAGTGCTTACAAAACGGTGGACTGGGCCATATTCAGGGATACATCTTCAGATCTCAATGACCTTGAACAAAAGAGGGTAACTTCACTCAAACAGAGAACTGCTAAAGGGTTTTGCCCAGAAACGTCAACTGCACTTATTTCCATCGATGCTGCCTGGCCTGCTGAGTTCCTCCAGCATTTTGTGTGTGTAACTTCATTCAACTTCACTTTCCCCACCATTGAACTGTTCCCACAACCTATGGACTAATTTTCAAGGACTCTTCATCTCATGTTCTTGATTATTTATTATTACTATTTCTTTCCTTTTGTATGTGCCCAGTTTGTTGTCAATTGCACACTTGTTGAAAGCCCATATTAGTGTGGTCTTTCATTAATCTTATTATGGTTCTTCTTCTGTTATGGATTTATTGAGTATGCTCACAAGAAAATGAATCTCAGGGTTGTATATAGGTACTTTGATAATAGATTTACTTTGAACACACCACGGCCATCACCGACTTCAAGACCTGCATGAATGAGTGTGTGCCTTGAGAACATACTGAGTTTCCCCAAAGCAGAAGCCCTGGGCGAATCAGGAAATTTGTAGTGTGCTGAGGGATAGATGTGGGACATCCAAGACTGGCAATTCAGATCCCTACAAGTTCAAGTACCACCTATGAAGGCCACCGTTTGAGAAATGCATGCATTTCTAAATGACAATAAGCGAGGACTGAGTGTTCTCATAATCTAATCTAAAAAAAAAACGGCAATTCTATGTGGAATTAGAAACTCAACAGATGCACGACAGCAGTGGCAGGGTTTTTATGCCATCGCCTCCTAAACAGCAAAAACTGACAGTCTAATTGGCAAAGAGGCTTTTCAATGCCTGTTATGCACATTTTGAGTGGGAGAATAACATTATGCCTGAATAATGCATCTGGCAACGTGTGATCTCTGTCTCAGAGATAGATGTCAAAATATCCTTGAAGAGGGTGAACCCTCACAAGGGGCTGACAGGGTACTGAAAATCTCCAAACTGGTTGGAGTGTTCAAAGACATCTTTAAGCTCACAGCTTGCACTTGGAGGATCCTACCTGCTTCTGAAGGGCAGTAATCATACCGGTGCCACAGAGCCATGTGAGCGGCCTCTATCGCTATCACCTGATCGCAGTCACATCTGGTGCGATGAGTGCTCGGAGAGGTTAGTCATGGCGAGAACTCACTGCTGCCTGAACCCACTGCAATTTGTTCGTCACAACAGGTGGATCCAAAATCTTACTGGCTCTCCATTTGGCTTTGGAGCACCCAGACAACAGTAAAACAGCTATTCTGGAACAGTTTTTACTCTTTGCCCATCAGGCTCCTGAACCAGTGTGGATAACTTCACTCACCTCAACAATGAATTGATCCCACAATCTATTGATTCATTTTCAAGGATTCTACAATTCACGTTCTCAGTATTATTTATTTATTGTTAAATATATGTTTCTATTTTCTATTTGCACATTGGTTGTTTATCAGTCTTTGTGTGTGGGTTTTATTGTATTTCTTTGTTTTACTGTGAATGCCTGCAAAAAAAATCTCAGTGTAGTATATGCTGCCATATCCCCTCGGTACAAATCAACAAGCTTCAAATCCTGGGTCTCTGCAACTGGATCCTCGACTTCTTTATTGGAGATCACAGTGGATTCAGATTGGTAAAAACATTCACCGTTACTGACAGTTAACACAGGCACACCTCAAGGATATATGCTTAGCCCACTGCTTTACTCTCTCAACTCTCATGACTGTGTGGCTAGACACAGCTCAAACACCATCTGTGAATTTACAGGTGACACCGCTGTCATTGGCAGAATCTCAGATGGCAACAAGGAGGCATACAGGAGTGTGATTGGTGTCATAATGACAACCTTGTACTCAACATTAGCAAGAGTAAGGAGTTGATTGTGGAGGTCAAAAAGGGGATATTGTGGAGGTCAAAAAGGGGGATATTGTGGAGGTCAAAAAGGGGATATTGTGGGAACACACACCAGTCCTCATTGAGGGGTCAGCAGTGGAAGGAGTGAGCAGCTTCAAATTCCTGAGTGTCAACATTTCAGAGGCTATATCTCAGACCCAAAGCAGTGATGCAAGCACAAAGAAGGCATGACTGTGGCTCTACTTTATTCAGGATTTGAGATTTTATTATGTCACCAAAGGTGGGTGAATGCTTGTATCAGCAGCTGGGGCACATCACCAGTCCTGGTTATGTGACCACTGATGCCAAGCTGACAATCTTTGATTATATTGATAATGGTTGGGGTCACCCATCTTGCAAAGACACTGCCCAGAAGTAGGCAATAGTAAACCACTTCTGTAGAAAAATTTGCCAAGCATAATCATGGTCAAAAGGCCCTGATTGTCTACGTCATACCACACAGCACATAATGATGATGATGACTTATTTATTTTTAACAGTAATTTTTTATGTATCATACTGTACTGCTGCTGGAAAACAACAAAGTTCATGACATCTGTCAGTAACAATAAATCTGATACTGATTTCTATTTTAATTAACATTTAGGATTAATCCACCAGTGGTGATGTTAGCATTTAAATGTTAACACACTGCAAATTTCACAAGCATTATTTGTGATTCATATGAAGTCAACTTGTACAAAAATATTAAATAATACTTTGTGGCCCCTGATATTTTCACAGAATTGTGGACTTGATTACAAATAAAATATTTAATTTATATCTGTTACACAATTTTTGTATCCATCATAGTCATATTTTCTCATGACCTGAAGTCAATCACCCATTCAAATCTATGCCAATTTTCAGAGTATTGCTATCCATCTCATTACTTTGTTCATTTCGCCCGTGTTCACCAACTTCTGCTGGTTCTTTTGGAAGCCAGCAACTCAAGGAACAAATGACCTCAAATCACACATTTGGGATATGGGTGGAACCTACAAAGTTATGCTTAAAATAAATTAATATTTAAATATTGTCACTAAAACATACAATTTACGTAAATTGACTCAGTAGTGAGGACTTTCTATCTATGAAAATCCTTGATTAAGCAATATATTCATGCACCAGATGACACAGTACAAAGTAATGAAGTTCAGATGGCATTTGTTTTAGTGACAGAGTATTAGAATCTGAAATAAGTAATGGCAAGGCTAGTTGAACAGACTCTTTGTAAAAAGATTAGATATATTTGCATTGGGATATGCAATTTAATTACTTTCAGAATCAATGTAAGGAAGTTAACAGAATGGGCTAATTGACCAAAATATTCTGTCAAAACAAAATAATATGATAAAATTAAATTGTTACAAAATGCAAATATTTTTGCTTTAACAAATGCATTTTCTGAAGGATTAATATACATGTTACAAAATGCATACTCATTCCTCATTCTCCATTGACGTGCAGACTGAAGATCCATGTACCCATGAGGCCTGTCACCAGCAGTGTTGATGACCATTGTGCATTCCTCTAGGCCCTCTGTGTGTGAAGGGAACTTCTGCCTGCAGCTTCCCAGGAAACAGGTCCATATACCAATTTCCTAATTAGGATGGGGCTTAATTACTCTGTTGATGACAGGTGTAAAACACAAAAAAAAAATGTCCATGTCTCCCTGGCT
Source organism: Mobula hypostoma (assembly GCF_963921235.1). NCBI lineage: Eukaryota > Metazoa > Chordata > Chondrichthyes > Myliobatiformes > Myliobatidae > Mobula > Mobula hypostoma. The sequence goes on along the minus strand of NC_086105.1, from coordinate 8,962,913 downwards.
TCAGACACCAGCTTGGTTCCAAAAGCGAAGGAGCAGTGGCAATTTATGATGCGTACAAGTTGGGCATGTGGGATTTCGGAGCTCCTTCAAGCGACAAAGATTATTAAACTGGAAAGATAATCTCAATAAGGCACCTCTCTCCCACTGCCTTTACCAAAGCATACTTAAAGCTTCCTTAATTGAGTTAGAAACAGGAGGCCACTCATGTTAATACGTGTCAATTCTTCTACCAAAGGACCTTAGTGGTGTCCATGCTTTTGTAATTCATGGAAATACAGTGATCTTATTTATTTAGAGATTCAGCATGGTAACAGGCTCTTCCAGCCAACAAGCTGATGCTGCCCAATTACACCCATGTGGTCAAAGAACCTGCTGACCCATCTGCACATCTTCTAGAATGATCCATCGCAAATAATAAAAAGAGTCCAATAAGTTATAGACTGTACAGCAAAGAAATGGACCCTTTGGTCTCACTTATCCATGCCAACCATGACATCCATCTCAATAAATCTCATTTACCTATATCCCTCTACTCTTTTCATATCCCAGTACCATTCCAAATACCTTCTGAACATTGTAAGTGTATCTGTTCTGCCATCTCGATTGGCAGCTTGTTTTATATCTTCATGCCTTCTGTGCGAAGAACTTGCCGCACAGACCTCCATTAAATTTCTCCCCTCTCATCCTCAACCTCCGCCCTCCAGTTTTCAGACCTTCATATCCTGCAAATAGACTAACCATCCAACCTATTTTAAACCTCTATAAGGTCATAGATAGGGAGCTAATGATCATAATTCACTGGGAAGTGATGCATATAAAATTCTTGAGTGGAGAAATCACAATTTATTTGTCCAAACCTGCAATAACTAAACCTTCAAGTTAAGGTCCCAAGAATTTAATTCAACAAAGTTGAACACTTGGAAATCTATCAGTGCAAGTTCATTTGAATCTTCGCTTCTATTTTGGTTTGCCTGTACTGTTATATATGAATAGATGCTCAAAGTCTACCTTTCTAAATTGTTTGTTGCCTTGGCCAGAAAGGCCAGGTTATTCCTGGCAACAACAAAGCAATAATGATGACAGAGAAGAGGTTCACTGCATTGTTATCCAGGATAGGTTTTCCTGATATATGCCTTCCATTTGGAGTGATGTGATGAACAACCATTCCATTATCTTCATCAAAACCTGTAAGTTGACAAGAATTGCAATTATTAATAGGTTGTAATGCAACCATGTACAAAGCAAACACTCCTGCTCTAGTTTTGTAACCAGTGACTATTACAAATAAGCTGCCTGGTGCGCCAAGCTATGATGATGACAAATAAGCTGTGTTTCTATTTAGTATTTAACCTTTACTTCTATCAAAGTATCAAAATATATACATTAAATTTCAACAATTTGAAAATTTAAGTATGAATTTGTGGTAGATCTGACTGCATTTAAGCCTCTCAAAGTCCAATGCCACATCCCTGTTGTGAGAGGTGGAAATGGATAAGGCCAGCCAACAGGGCTCTGGTGAAGCTGTAGAGGCCAATCCCTTGTACAGTGAGTGGATGCAATGAATTACAGAAACATTGATAAACTCCAACTATACCATCTACTTTAGATGATGGAGACAGAAGGCTATTGATGGCCTATGCTCCACTGGGAGCTAGGGGCGGGGCCCAAGAAGATGATTAATGTATTGATGTAGGTGTGCTATGAATTCACAGCACTGGTTGGAAGGTTTCATCAGTCTCAATAGAATGATTCCTTGTCTCACAGCTACAGTTTATTAATGTGCATGTAATGGTAAAAGACAAGTTAATTGGTGTAAATTTCTCCCAAATAGTGAATAGTGCCGTCACTAAAGAATTGAGCTTCCACTTTATCAATAGCATCATTTATCGATCAACTCTAAACTCTTGTTAATCTGCCTTTGCAAACGAGAGGTTCACTGGACCCCCAGGTTCGGGGGTTCAGCTCAAGGTGAACAACCCTGACTGGTAAACAAAACTGTTATGGACACAGCCATGAAGAATGTTTCTGCATCTGAGTGTACTGAGTACTGTGCTATACTATTCTATGTAACGGCATTCCTGAGTCTCCAGCTGGGACTTGCGTGACTGACAGTACTGAAAACCGAGAGGAAGCTACTGACAAGAGGAAGAAACATCGCCAGAGATGGAGGACCTTCATCACCGTCCTAACACCAGTGGCATAACAGGCAGTAGGCACATTGCACACAAGAATGATTTCTCCATTTTCCCCATGGGGGGGGGAAGAAATAAAATGACGTTTAATTATTTCAGAATTCAAGCACAAACCTGAATACTGCATTGTAGCACCTAGGCAGGAATCCAAAATGGAACCGAAGAAACCTGCCACAGCACCATACAAAACAACTGGCCACTGGGGTGGTGAGCTATCCAGATCGTCCACAAACATCAACTGGGTTAGCAGATAGGCCAATCCAACAACAGTTCCACCAAGCAAACTTGCGACAAGACCCACAAGAGTCACTCCTCCATTAGTACCTGAAAGAGAGTAACTAATTTTATTAAGTATTTTTAAGAAACTAAGAATTTTTCATTTCCTTTCCTTGGACATTAACATTAGCAATTTTACTTACATATAAATATTGTGAAATAACTGAAATTAACTTGGTAGGGTATGCTGTGGCAACTGGATTTTCTCTATTCCAGAGAGTTGCTGAGTAAGAAATGTTGAGTCATTCTGTTCCAGATTGAAATTGATACACCTGATCACATGACAAGCAGCAAGTATTAACTTGCTGAGTGGATGAACAGGCTCAAGGAGTTATTATTCCAGATTTCAGCTTTGTCTCCATTCTTTAGGTCATATTCTTACAGATAATTCCAACTAGAAGCCTACCAAATTACAACTAGAAAAAAATGATGTAAAGTGTAGTAAAACTTATAGTTTATTTTCAAAGCAATGAAGGAGGTATATTTTATAAAACAAATAAAAGTTGGACAATTATTAAAGTAAGTAAACAGTAAAATTCAAGTTGAGGGGGGAAAAGTCACTACAGTTAGTAAACTATCATATCTGTCCATGACACAACACACTGAATATCCTTTACTGAAATTTTTACAAATCCACAATTCTTGACTGTTTCAAATTCATGAAGGACTTCTTGTGCTTGCGAAATAAGGCTGTATAATTGATTCGTCTTACAAACCTATTTTGTAATGCACATTAAGCAAAATAATTGGATATCAAAAGAGGCTTATATTTAGAGAAAATAGTGTAAATATATTAAAATCGGGATGTGCTTTTTAAATTTTTTGTATCACTAACATACAAAAATGAACTCATATCCAATATAATATTCAACAGAACCACGAGGAAGTCTGCAGATGCTGGAAATCCAGAGCACCACACACAAAATGCTGGAGGAGGAACTCAGCAGCATCGATAGAAAAAAAAGTCGCCATTTCTGGCCGAGACCCTTTTTCAGGATTCTTGGCCTGAAATATTTATTTATTATTAATTTCCACAGATGCTGCCTGGTCTGCTGAGTTCCTCCGATATTTTGTGTGTGTTAATTTTGAATGAAACTGAGCACAGTGTATGATTTTAAAAAAAAATTTACATTAAAATTTCGCTGCCCCATTGATTCCCATAGATGGGATAATTGAAATCCCACATTGTTAATACTTTAATTTTTAATCTGTTTGCCTTTTATACTGCTGCTCCATTTCCTTCCTGTTAACTGGTGGCTTTTAATGGAGGGCTGACAGGAAACCGGTTGTTGCATGCATAGAGTGTTGAATTCCTCCAGCATTTTGAGACTGTTAATTTTGAATGAAATCTTACACAACTATATGAAATAAAACTGAAAACACCAGTAAAATTGAGCAAGTCAGAGTGAGGGTGCAATATGAAAGTAGGGGAGTAAGAAATGGGGCCTTGTAGCTGGTGTAAACGTAGATGGGGGTACTGGATGAGTGGCATGCAGACACGGGATCGGAGAAGGGGGCGGGCAAGGACATCAGAAGCGCGGTCTCGAAAGGGGACGGGCAAGTAGGTTCTTGTACTGGTGGTGTGTGGGCAGGTTGCTGGGAAGGGATGGGCTGCCACTTGCTTAGGGTGTGTAAGTAGAGGCAGGAAAGGCTGAGAACATGTTGGTGGCTGTCCCGGGACGGCATGTGATCTGGAGACAGACGGGTAGGAGTCTGCCACTCACATTAGTTCCAGGAAGGAATACCACAGGTGTAGAGCGAGTCTGATGAAGGGCCTCAGCTTGAAATATCAACTGTTCACTTTTTTCCATAAATGGTGCCTGGCCTGCAGACTTCCTCCAGCATTTTGTGTGTGTTATAAGGAGATGTTGGTATATGGGGACAGAAGACTGGCAAGTGACAGGGGCAGGCATGCTGTCTCAGAAGGACTACATGGGTGGGCAGGCAGGTATAGCCAGAAGGGAAGGGATGCGTTGGGTGGCATTTGGCAGAATAAGGGAAGGGATGCATATTGCAGGTTTGGGGGTGCTAGGGCTCACACATGCAGACGTGGGTCATGACAGGGAACTAGTATGTGGGAAGGTAGTGGGCCTGGCAAGGGGAAGGGAGCCACGCAAACGTATGTTCTCAGAAGCAGCAGAACCTCCCCGGCCCTGGGAAAGGGTGGGCACTCGGAGGTGGGTTCCAGAAGTGGCTCACTCACAGGATTGGGGGACCTAACTGGTGGGTGTTGTTCGGAAAGGGGTGCTTGCATGTTCTCTGTGGGTGAGGTGAAGGTTGCGATTACCAGTGGTTAGCTAGGAAGGGGTGGATTGACAACAGGAGATTACATGATAAGGTTATGCTCAAAAAAGGGCACGATGAGTGTGACTGCATACTTGAAGAGTGAGAAAGTACACCTGAATGTACAGGAGGACGAGGTGCTTCTGTATGCAGGAGGAAAACTGAGGAGGGGCCCATGTACATGAGACGGAGGTCAAAAGTGACTGGGTTAGTTAGAAGGAATTGCCTATATGAGGCACTGATTGCTCATGTCAAAATATTGTGATAAAAGGCCTAATATTGCAGAGTCTGTATTTCTGCAAAAATTACAGTTCAGGTAGGGCACTACGGATCATTTTTTTCTTTCTTTCGGCTTTCACAAATTTATATTCTTTCAAATATTTGGTTTATTTACTCAGGAACAATCTTGACCCGACCATTATGGAAAGCAATTGTATATTCTTACCAATGGGTACCTTTTCCCAGGTGGTTATCAGCCTTGGTTGCTTTTTACTTATAACACTTCCTATCTCTGATGCCCATGTATCCCCTGAGCTGCAAGCCAGAGCACCCAGGAGGGACAGACACATCCAAGAGGCAGTATATTGCTTTGTAAAATTAATTGCAATTTCTCCTGGCCCATTTTCAATCATATAAAGCAATGCAATTTCTGTAGGAATACCTCCATTGCAGAATATTTGTAGCCAATTCCTCTGGCCACCTGTAAACAAAATGCACAAAATCAGTTATGCAAGATAAAAAAAAAGGCATCTGTTAGTCTTGTGAGACCATGGATCTGCGCCTGGAAAGTCTTCACTCTCCAGGGCGCAGGCCAGGGCAAGGTGGTATGGAAGACAGGCAGTTGCCCATGCTGCAAGTCTCCCCTCTCCACGAGACTGATGTTGTCCAAGGGAAGGGCATTAGGACCCATACAGCTTGGCACCAGTGTCATTGCAGAGCAATGTGTGATTAAGTGCCTTGCTCAAGGACACAACACGCTGCCTCGGCTGGGGCTCAAACTCACAACCTTCAGGTTGCTAGTCCAATGCCTTAACCGCTTGGCCACGTGCCCACAGTTATGTAAGATACACAAGCAATTTAGTTATACAAGTGTTGTGGACAGCAATAGCAGACTGGAAAAGGAAACAGCAAGGTAAGATTAATTGCATATGTGGGCAGGGAAATGGCAGGGAGAGTTTCACCTGGCCAAATACAAAGTGTTTCCTTTAAGAGATCAAATGTAAAGGGGCGGTTCACTGATAATGGCAAGACCCTAAAAGTATCGATGAGCAAAAGGATCTTGGGGTCCAAGTTTGTAGCTCTCGGATAATGGCTACCAAGATGGATAGGGTGCTAAAGAAGGATCATGGCACATTTGGCTTTAATAGTCGAGGTACTGAGTTCGAGAGCTGAGAAGTTAGGTTGCAGCTTCATAAAGCTCATCTGGAGTATTGCGTTCGGTTCTGGTTGCCCCGTTATGGGAAGGATGTTGAGATTTTGAAAAGGGTGCAGAAGTGATTGACCAGGATGTTGCCTGGATTAGAGGGCATGTCCTCTGTGGAGAGGCTACACAAACTCGTGCTGTTTTCTCTGCAGCGGCTAAGGCCGAGGGGAGACCTGATAAAAGTTTATAAGAGGGAAGCATAGACTGAGAAGACAGCCAGTATCTTTTCCCCAGGTTTCAAATGTCTAATACCAGAGAGCGGAAGTTGATAGAATCCTGATTGGTCAGGGCATCAAGGGATATGGTGAGAGGGCAGGTGTATGGGGTTGAATGGGATCTGGATCGGCCGTGATGAAATGGTAGAGTGGACTTGAATGGCCTAATTCTGCTCCGATGTTGTATGGTCTTAACGCTTTAAGGTGAGATGGTGCAAGTTCAAAGGAGATGTGTGGTGTGGTGGTAGGGGCATTTGAATGCCCCACCATAAGGGCATTCAAAAGTCTTGTAGGCAGGCACATAAATGTGCAAGAGATGGAAGGGTATGGACATTTTGTGGGCAGAAGGGTTAAGTTTAGTTCAGCATTTGATTACCAATTTAATTAGTTTGCATAACATTGTGGGCCAGAGGGCCTGTTCCTGTGCAATACTACTCTATGTGCTAAGAGCACTGAGATCTCTCCTGAATCATCATTGATATAGTTTCTCTCTCTCTCTCTCACACATTCTCTCCAGCCTTTGACTTTTCCCACCCACCTTGCTTCACCTATCGCCTTCCAACTAGCCTCTTTCTCCTCACCCCACCCACCTTTTTATTCAGGCATCTCCCCCCACTTCTCTCTCAGTCCTGATGAAGGGTCTCAGCCCAAAACGTCCACTGTTTACTCCTTTCCATAGAAGCTGCCTGACCTGCTGAGTTCCTCTAGCATTTTGTGTGTGTTGTTTTAGATTTCCAACATCTGCAGATTTTCTCATCTTTATAAAAAAATTAAGCAAGTTGTGAATGATTAAGATTTAACCCAAGAATATAGTTGGGTGCAATCATCTTCTTTGACAGTCATTGAGCTAAATGTCCTAGTTCCACTACAGTTTGGTCTGTTCCGAAGTGGCTAATGAGGAGACTGCCGACTTTTTCCACTGATGAAAGGGAGACCAGGTAAAAATGATCACACATTTCATTTTCTATTATTTGCCAGACCTGTATTTTTATCATTTCACTGATTTAAAAACACTGGTCTAGCAATTTCTACAAATAGCTGTAATTATGGAAGAAAGTGAAATGTGTATGTTTAAGAAGAGTTTAAGATAACTTATTCCCAACATGGACAGAGAAGTTCGGCAGCTGCTGGCAATTTGATATGGAAGACTTTGGAAGTATGCAGTCAGTCATGCTGGCATTCTGTGGGTGGTTGTTAATATTACTGGCCATGAACTCTTCATTTTCTTAACTCAAAGTGTTACAGACAGTATCTCAGGTTTGAAAGGTTTTTGCTTTATGTACAATCTTTTCATCGCCACATTTTGAAAGTAACATTACGATTTAGATGCATTACCTTCTTTATATTCTGCATCCAAACGCTTCTTTGCCTCAGCCTTCCATTTTGAGAGTTTAGATGAGGTAACGAAAAATGTTAGCAGTGCAGAGAAGAAACTGAAGTTGGCAACTGTAAGGATGATTCCGACAATCAAAGCTGCAACGAAATGTTTAAAGGAACAGTATTATTCCCATGCTGAGAAGTTTATGTTCATCAAGGGAGTGCTGCAGTAAATCTCCGTGATGAAGTTTGACAGGTCCATAATTACCAAGAAAGGTTATAGCTAAAAACAAGGTAACACTGGAAAACAGAAATCCTGTTAGGATCCACTGATGCACCATCACTGCAAACGAACTGCTCTTCTGAAAATGTCAATTTCAATTTTCTTTCTCCCTAAATGACATACATCACTGTCAAATACAGTCATATGAAACATCTAAACAGATATGTGACATCTCCCTGTATCCTTTTACCTCACTGCCTCGGCCTCCAGAAAATTTGATTTTCACAGATGTACATTGCAAGAATAGACCTGCATTGTCAGTTACCTAGTATTGAAAGGACTTGGACAGAATTTGCAGTGTGAGACCGCCCCCGCCCCCCCCGCCCCGCCCCACCAGATACATTTATTTTGAAGGTTTAAAGAAAATGTGCTGTAATCATTGCTCTGGGGAAATAGCAAAGAAAAATTGTCATAGGTTACTGAATTTTTTGAAGTCATATTTAAGATTAATATCAAAAGTGTCACCAGATAATTTGTACTGTACCCTACAGTATTTAATTTATGCACTTTATATTAGCTATGCATAATACATTTGTAAATTTAATTCTTACTTTCCTAAGTTATTGTGTGTTATATGTGTGTGATGTGTACTACTGTGCTGCACACCCTGGTCTGGAGAAACATTGTCTCATTTGGAGGCATGCATGTAAATAGTTAAAAGACAATGAACTTGAACTTGAAAGAATGAACTATTAGGAACTACTTTTCCAATACACTTAAGTTATTGAAAAGAAGCAGCATTAATGAAGTAGGGCAAGTCTATAAAATAACGGAGCAAAAACAATTCGACATACACAATGAAAGGACATTTTGTTCCATTTTATGCAATTGCCTCAGTCTTCAATTTCTCCGATGAGGCAACAGAAACTGAGCATTCGTTTCCTCAGGCATTAGTGAGATCATAGGAGACACTGTAAGAAAAATAGGACATTGATATACAGATGGACCTATTAATGTTGTAACTCTTACAATTTCAGGATAGCTTAAACTGCTTCAAAGCCATTAACTTTTAAAGTGAGCATCATGTCAATTTGCTAATGGGATGGTGAGGCGGAGATGCGCCCTTACCAAAGGAGGCGTCAGGCCCTCCTTCTCTCCACTAGCCTGCTGGTCACCCTTGGGTCAGGTGTAGCATCTGCTTAGCCCCCCCGATCAGGGTCACATGAAGCCATGGAAGCAGGTGGTGGATGGTCGTATGAGCATCTGGCGCATATCACAAGTCCTGCTTATGCCAGGCAGACAGTCTCTGGAGAGTATTGTTTATGGCTGGGATCACCCGTCTTGTAAAGACTCTGCCCAGAAGGCAATGGCAAACCACTGCCATAGAAAAATTTGCCAAGAACAATCATGGTCATGGAAAGACTATGATCGTCCACATCATATGACATGGCACATAACAAATTTACTAATCAGCTGGAAAGATTACAGAATGATACACTAAAGCCATAATAACGATAGTCATACAGCCCACCCTGTCAGCAAGAACCACCTATTTAATATTAATCCTACACAAGGCCTTTTTTATTTTCTAAACATTCCAATCAATTCCCCCATTTCTCGCAGTCGCTACACACTTGGACAATTTACAAGGGCCAATTAACCTCCCAACCTGCCCAGCTTTGGGATGTGCAAGAAAATCTGAAAAAGGGGCACATATACATGGAACACTGAAAGCAGCAATAGTGGTAAATGGTGGTGAAGAGAGCACGTGGCGTGTTTACCTTCAACAGCTAGGGCACTAAATACGATTCGGGACATTATTTTCAGTTGTGTGGAGCCAGACGGAGTGGTTTCAGTCTCTCAGAAATTGTAGATTTCCTGGGATTTTGATGCACAACAGTTTCTACAGAGAAAAGTGTGAAGAGCAAAACACATCCAGCCAGTGGCAGTTCTGCGGGTGAAACTACTTTGTTAATGAGAGAGGTCAGAAGAGAATGGCCAGACTGTTTTAAGCTGACAGGAAGGCGACAATAACGCAGATAACCATGTTAACAACAGCTGTGTGCAGAAGAGCATCTCTAAATGCACAAAATGTTGAACCTTGCAGTGGATGGGCTACAGCAGCAGAAGACCATGAACATACACTCAGTGACCACTTTCTTAGATCCAGGAGGTACCTACTAAGGCAGCCACTGAGTGTATGTCCAGTGTTTGTTTTCCACCATAGGTGTGTTTCAAACCGGAGGGTATGATGAGAGGAAGGAGGTTTAATGGAGGTCTCGGGGGTAAACTTTTCACACTAAGAACAGTTGGTATCTTGAATGAGCTGGAAGAGGAGGTAGTGGAGGCAGGAATAGTAGCAACATTTAAGCAGCAAATGGGCAGATATTTGAATGAACAAGCCACAGAGGAATATAGAATTAATACAGGCGAGTGGGTTTAGTATAGATGGGCAGGATGGCCTCCATGGATGTGGCACTGTTCCCATATGCCCAAATAACCTCCCTTATTTGATTCCATTGCCCTTTCTTTCCAAACACATTACACCTTCTACAGCCCTTTATAATCTCCACTTATCACCTCCCAGCATCTGTCGCTATTTCTACCATTCCCATTACTCAGCTAGATCCATCTGTCGCCTGCCAGTTCTTGCTCCCCTTCACCTCTTTAGTCTGACCATCTCCCCTCTATCCTTCAGTCAAGATGAATGGTCTCAGCCCAAAACATCAGTCATCCATTTCCCTCCACAGATGCTGCCTGTCCAGCTGTGTTTCTTCAGCAGGTTGTTTATGCTCCAGATTCAGTGAGTTTCGCATGTTTTTTTTTTTGTTTTGGCTATGACTCTATGGGTAGTATCCAAGGACGACTCCCCTGTTTCCAGGGAAAACAAAGACCCCACACAGACAGCATCAGAAGTCAAGGTTAAACCTGGTGTCACTGAACCTGGGAGGCAGCTGCTTTACCAGCTGCACCACCCTGAACCCTGGACATTGTTGCTGATAGACTCTAGATCATGGAGGCTTTGCTATTGCGTGCGTGGTGCTGGTGGGGGGTGGGTTTGATGCTTTTGCCGCTCTTTGTGCATGGGAGGTGACTTTGCGGTTCTAACATTTTCCGTCATCTATTCGTTGGAGATTTTTTTCTGTTTCAAGAATTTCTGTGGAGAATAAGAATTTCAGGTTGTATACATTCTCTGATATTAAATTAAACCATTGAAAAGGTGAAGTACACAATAACAGAAAATGGTGTAAAGCATACAAGGTCATGCAGCATTAGTGGAGGGAAAGACAAATTGGGCTGATAAGCATTCTCAATAATGAAATTTATCAATCCAAAATTTAAATGCTGATTTGTCTCTTGCTCTCAGACAAACACACACAATATGTTCTGCCTGATCTGTTAAAAAGTCCTCGTATTTTCTTCTATTAATTATGCATCTGCAGAATTTTGCTTTTACACATGATAAGGCAGCACAGTAGTGTCGTGGTTAGCATGACACGTACAGGCAAGTCGGCTTCAATTCCCACTGCTGCATTTAAGGGGTCTGTATGTTCTCCCCATGTCCATGGGTTTCCTCTGGGTGCTCCAGTTTCCTCCGGGTGCTCCAGTTTCCTCTGGGTGCTCCAGTTTCCTCCCACAGTCCAAACAGGTTAATTGGTCATTGTAAATTGTCTTGTGATTAGGCTAGGGTTAAATTCGGGGGATTGCTAGGCTGCGAGGCTCGAAGGGCCAATTCCACGCTGTATTTTTTTTTGTAAGTAACTAAATTAAGTGTGCTGCAAAATAGTGTGGACATAAACTTAAACAAATTAAAGTGGGCTTAATTTGAAGTGCAGTATAAAGCAACTTCATAAGAAATGGTTTAGATTGCAACTTTATCCTCATATTAAAGATGTACTTAGGTTTTATTTTTTGACACCTTAACTAATATAGTACAACATCTTCAAGCTTCAGTTTGTTATCCTAATTTACAGACATATTTATATTCAGATGTACCCTAAACAACAGGCGAAAAATGCTGGTGCCAAATAAAGGCCAAGACTCGTGTACAAATATGGTTAATAAATCGTATTTGAAGACTTTAACTCTGAGAAACTGCTGTTTACAAAACCATACAAAGTTATTCTTTGACATATGATTAAAACTATGCAATCAACACTACAGAAATAGGAACTTTTCAACAGGTGTGCATTTATTCATATCAAAGAATTCCCATTCCTATAGATCCACTTTCCCTGATTTATTCTCACTCCTTAATCTCTATAATTAACTAAAGTACTTCCGAGGAAGAGAGTGAGAGCAACAAGGGATTGTGTACAAACTGTAAAATTATGGCCAGAGATGTCACTGCGATCTGAAACCGAAAGAATATTAGAAATATCCAATCTGTCAGAGTACATGTGGATAGATCAAAATAAAACTGAGTTAATATTGCAGCCCAATTTGCTGATGATGCATAGATAGGAGGGAAAGTGAGTTGTGAATGGCTAAAATAATCTGATGTATACATTGTTCAGTGAATGGGCAGAAATATGGTTTGGATGATTTAAGTGCCGGGATGAATCAGAAAGGCTGGATACAGGCCGAATCGTGCTGACAGGATCCAGACCGCAGGGCATATCAAAGTGATTGAACCTGTTATTTAGAAGACGATTTAGACACTGGGCCAGACTGAAAAAGTCGGGGTGTCATAGTCCGAGGAGAAGGACAGGCTGGTTCAGCTCCCTGCTCCACTCTGCGCTGAGCTGAGCTAAGGGTCTGTGGGCGGACTCTCTTTGTGGACTTCGGTTCTAAACATTATTTGCTTGTGTTTATTGGGAGCCCAAGCACGGGAGGTTGAACCCTGGGCACCCTCCCAAGACTAATGCCCCACCTCCCCCTCATACCCCATCCATTATTTATTTATATACACAAATTCTTTCTCTCTCTCTCTCCTTTTTCTTCCTCTGTCCCTCTGACTATACCCCTTGCCCATCCTCTGGGGTTTTCCCCCCTCCCCCTTTTCCTTCTCCCTGGGCTTCCTGTCCCATGATCGTCTCATATCCCTTTTGCCAATCACCTGTCCAGCTCTTGGCTCCATCCCTCCCCCTCCTGTCTTCTCCTATCATTTTGGATCTCCCCCTCCCCCTCCCACTTTCAAATCTCTTACTAACTCTTCCTTCAGTTAGTCCTGACGAAGGGTCTCGGCCCGAAACGTCGACTGTACCTCTTCCTAGAGATGCTGCCTGGCCTGCTGCATTCACCAGCAACTTTGATGTATGTTCCAAGGGAGGCAATTACTTTTCACAGGCACTGTACATACGAACATTGAGTAATTAGGAAGACAAAAGGAACATTGGCCTATTGCAAGGGGAATGGAGTATTAAAGAAAGCAAGTATTGCTACAACTGTACAGAACATTGGTTAAGCTAGAAAATATTTCTACATACAGCGTTGGTCTCTTTATTTAAAGAAGCACACCTTTGCATTAAAAGCACTTCAGAGAAGGATCAGCAGGCTGAACACTGGCAAAGGACAGCTTATATTAATTAGAAATGAGAAAATCTGCAGATGCCGGAAATCCAAAGCAATACACACAAAATGCTGGATGAACTCAGCAGGTCAGACAGCTTCCACGAAATGAACAAACTGTTGCTGTTTCAGGCCGAGACCCTTCCTCAGGACTGTTTATTCATTTCCATGGATGCTGCCTGACCTGTTAAGCTTGCCTGGGTGGGTGGGTATGTAGGTAGGTAGGTGTGTGTTGCTTTACACTGATTAGAGTTTAAAATGTGAAAGGTAATGTTGAATTAAAAGATTTTAAGGCGGGGGGGGTTGGCAAAATAGATGCCGAAAGGATGTTTCTAGAAAGCTAAAACCTGGGACATAGTTTCCAAATATGTCGCCCTCTTAAGATACAAATGAGGAGCAATTTCTTCCCTCAGGACCATAATGATTCTTAGTCCGCATCTGCCCGAGGACATTTTGGAGCCTGAATCACTGAGTACATTCAAGAATAAAATTCACTTTTGTTCTATAAAGAAGTCAACATTTCTGGGAGCACACAAGAAAGAGCAGCTGTGGCTAAAATCAAATATTATTGAAAAGCAGAGCAGGCCAGAAGAGTTCATATGGTCTACTTCTACCCTTACTTGTATTAGACTGAAAAATACCTGTGTTCAATGTTGGATCTTTTTCATAGAACATAGAATAGTACAGCACAGTACAGGCCCTTTGGCCCACAATGTTGTGCCGACCCTCAAACCCTGCCTCCCATATAACCCCCCCACCTTAAATTCCTCCATATACCTGTCCAGTAGTCTCTTAAACTTCACTAGTGTATCTGCCTCCACCACTGACTCAGGCAGTGCATTCCACGCACCAACCACTCTCTGAGTAAAAAACCTTCCTCTAATATCCCCCTTGAAATTTCCACCCCTTACCTTAAAGCCATATCCCCTTGCATTGAGCAATGGTGCCCTGGGGAAGAAGCACTGGCTATCCACTCTATCTATTCCTCTTAATATCTTGTACACCTCTATCATGTCTCCTCTCATCCTCCTTCTCTCCAAAGAGTAAAGCCCTAGATCCCTTAATCTCTGATCACAATGCATACTCTCTAAACCAGGCAGCATCCTGGTACATCTCCTCTGTACCCTTTCCAATGCTTCCACATCCTTCCTATAGTGAGGCGACCAGAACTGGACACAGTACTGCAAGTGTGGCCTAACCAGAGTTTTATAGAGCTGCATCACTACCTTGTGATGCACTCAACACTCAACACAATAAATGTATGGTTTACTGTCAAAGAGAAAACAGTAACCAAAATTTCCTGGATGCATGTTAGTAGACTTAGCAAATAGCAGAACTATTGCTTGCATAGAGGTTAATGGATAACTACACCCACTTGCACATCCATTGAGATGTTCTCACAACCAATGATCTCATTTAATAATAAGACAATGTCCTTAAATGTTCTTGTTTATATTTGCACTTGCAGTTTGTTGTCTTTTGCACTGTTTGATCTTTTATTGATCCTGTTATAGTTACTATTCTATAGATTTGCTGGTATGCCCGCAGGAAAATGAATCTCTGGGATGTATATGGTGACATATGTACCCTGATAATACAATTTACTTTGAACAATTGACTAGCATGCCATGTTTTACCAAACATTCCACCGTGAGTTTTTAAGACTGCTATTTTGTTGGCTCTACATGTGTCCCACATGTGGGCGAGCCTTCAGGGCCCGGATTGGCCTCATCAGTCACCTCCGGACCCACAGCCACCAATCTCCCATTTGACTTTGAAGCCATGGTCATCTTCGACTACGAAGGACGAACAACAACAACAGATCCCTTGAATTCCCCCGATAACCCACGAATTGTTTCTATATATCGTGTGAGAAAACTAGGTAAAGTATTTGAACCAGGAAATATATTGAAATGTTTCTTCTTATTTTTCCCTCTGTCTCCTCTTATTCTGTGAACCTGTCTAGTTTTGTTGATAGGATCGTTGCTGTTAACACGGTGGCGTAGCGGTGAACATAACGCTATTAAAGCGGCGTCGACACGGGTTCAGTTCCGCGGCTGTCTACACACAAAAAAACGAGGAAGTCTGCAGATGCTGGAAATCCACACACACACACGGCCAGGCAGCATCTATGGAAAGGAGTACAGTCGTCAGCAGCCCTGCTGAAGGGTCTCAGGCCCGACACGTCGGCTGTACTCTTTTCCATAAAAGCAGCTTGGCCTGTTGATTGTTGCAGCTCTTTGTGTGTGTTGCTGTTTATAAAGAGTTCGCACCGTCTCCCAGTGACCGTGACCGTGCTGACTTCTTCCACTTTCCAAAGACGTAAGGGTCACATGGGTGAAATCGGCCTCCCCAGGAACTCCGTGGACAGGGAGGATCTGCTCGAGCTGTAGTTCAAAATAAAATTATAGCTCGGAACTAAATGTAATATCCTAATGCCATAGACCGCATTTTCGATTCAAAATCAATATCATATTGTCAAGAAACAGCGACAATGTACCGGATTTTAGATTATTATTTTAGCAAACATTTTGTGAAACTTCACCTCCAATAGCTCCGCTACGATCAAGGCTTTTCCCCTTCAGTGCATGCGAAGTGATAATTAGCGGAACTATCACAGAAAACATCCATCTCCAGGGTGATACTGGTCGGAGATTATCTGTGAAAGGAAAGGGCAACTGCTTCACTGTAGAAACTATAACAATCTTCACGCATGGACAGGTTTAATCACATTCGATTGCATGTACTAAAGGCATTTCAGATTGAAAGGGGGCATTTTATTGTTGTCCATATTGTATTGGTAATAAGAAAGCACTTTTAAACCAGGTACGGCAGCGTTATCAAACTCCAGGTTTGTGACTAAACACACAGGTGAACATTGCACTTACCATAATAAGTACTTGCTGTCATGGACACAACCCAAAATAACAGTGATAGGGCCAGTATCGCAATCAGAATCACAATGTTTGCCATCATGTTGACTAATTCTTCGCATGAAACCACCGGACGATTGTTTTGCCTGCGCGCAGTGCCTGAAACCAGAAAGGGACACAACACATTACATGAAATACAGCTGCCAAGAGCGAGGATGCCATCAGCCAGGGAGCAGAGGGCAAGGGACTGAGATCAGGGTGGCCCCCTACTCACGATACCTCTGCGTGCGCCATTCTGCGGGGACATTACCATTTTTTTCCCTCACCGTCAGAGGCCAAACGGCTTTTGATGCGGGAGATTAGGTCCAGCCTCCGCTCATCAGCATTGATTTCACCCCGCTCCTGCTCCAATCGCGTTGAACCCCGGAACAAGCACCGGCAACTTCCGGCAGCCGGAGCTCCTGGGAGGACCGACAGGGCGCCCTCCTCAGGCTGGGCCGTGCAACGCAGGCAGTTCGTTTGCCCTCCGGATCCAAATCAGAATCGAGGTTTAATATCACCGGCATATGTTGTGAAATTTGGTGTCTTTGCGGCAGCAGTGCAATGCAATACATCATAATAAATATATATCTTTATCTATGCAATACATCATAATAAATATATATCTTTGCACCAATAAATATATCTAATAGTAAATGAAATAAGCAGTGCGAAAATAGAATGGGTTCAATGTCCATTCAGTAATCAGAAGGCAGAGGGTAAGTTGCCGTTCCTGAATCATTGAGTGTGTGTCTTCAGGCTCCTTCCTGATGGTAACAATGCAAAAAAGGTCATGAACAGAAGGCAGTGGAGGCCAAGTCTCTGGATGCTTTCAAGAAAGAGATGGATAGAGCTCTTAAAGATAGCGGAATCAAAGGTTATGGGGATAAGGCAGGAACTGATTGTGGATGATCAGCCATGATCACAGTGAAAGGTGGTGCTGGCTCAAAGGGCCGAATGACCTACTCCTGCACCTATTGTCTATTGAACTGGGTGGTACGGGTCCTTAATAATGGATGACGCCTTTTCATTTCGTTTCAATCTCATTTTTATTTTATTGTCTGATATTCACCTTCTGAGGCATTGCTCCTTGAAGATGTCCTGGATACGACGGAGGCTCATACCAAAGGAACTGACTAATTTTACAACTCTCTGCAGATTTTTCCGATTCTCTGCAGTAGCACCCCAACCTCAAGCCAGTTAGAATGCTCTCCACGGTACAGCTGTAGAAATTTTTGAGTGTCTTTGGTGACATACGAAATCTCCTCAAACTCCTAGTGAAATATAGCCATTATCATGCCTTCTTTGTAACCACATTGGCATTGTGGGCCCAGGGTAGATTCTGAGGCACCTACTGCGGCTCACGCAGGATGCACAAGTGAGTCAATGAGGTAGAGTCAATATGAGAGTGGTTCACTCCCAGCGAAAAGCTGTGAATTTTAATGTGTGGTCCCTTATGCCTCCATTAGTGCAAACTGGTTGCCCTCTCTCCATTCTGAGATGTCTCGGGTCAGGAATTCCCACCGCGTGTGGCATGTTGCCCTTTCACAAGGAGGCCATGAAGATCCTTGAACCATTTTCCTCTGGTGATAGTGAGATTTGGTACGTCCACAAGACTCTTGCAAATGTCTACAGAAGTATAGTGGAGATCGTTCTGGCTTGTATGGAAGCAAAGGCTGGGCCGATTCCACTTGCTTTTCCATGATGTTCACTCCTGTCTCCTTGGCACCAAGACTGTGAGACCGCTCCTGCTGCTATGCAGTTTGTGTCTGCAAGCTGTGAAGACTTGCCCCACTATATAATGAACTGAGACCAAGGCTATAGGCCCGCTGCTGCTGCTCCGGGATTCCGGTCTACAGACTCAGTTTGGTTCAGAATGCCATTGTTGGCTTTTACTGTTTGCATGATTTGTGTTTTTTTCTCTCTTTCTCGGCACATTAGGTGCTGGTTTTTATTCTAATTGGGTTCTTTCAGGTTTCTTGACTTGTGGCTGCCTGTAAGGAGACGAATCTCAAGGTTGTATAATTTATACACACTTCGATAATAAATGTACTTCGATATTTCTATCTTTCATTCTTTGGGGGCTTTTTTCTGTTTTGTGGATGTCTGCAAAGAGTAAGAGTTTCAGGCTGCATACCGTATATACTCTTTGATATTAAATTGAACCATTGACTTTGCAATTTCCGATGTTCACTGGAAAGAGAATAGACCGGAATGAGGTTAATAATTTGACTGAATTCTAACACCCTGTGTTTGATATTCATCAGGATAACATATGTTCCAGGAGTCTTGCTGTTTTTCACTTTGGATATTTATAACTTGTTAATCGAGGGTGATGGTGACACAGGATCAGACAGGA
This sequence comes from Mobula hypostoma, assembly GCF_963921235.1. Classification (NCBI taxonomy): domain Eukaryota; kingdom Metazoa; phylum Chordata; class Chondrichthyes; order Myliobatiformes; family Myliobatidae; genus Mobula; species Mobula hypostoma. The sequence continues at coordinate 8,944,202 of NC_086105.1, read as the reverse complement.
TGTTGTACAGTGAATTTAAAAAGCACTCACAAGAGATGCTATCAACTTCAGGACTCATGCCACCCACAACATCAGGAGTGGTTTTATAGAGAAATCTGATGCAGAATAAATCACCCGAAAAGCAGGCCACAGTGTAAAGATGGGAATCATCGTCAGCTTATTCTGCACTTGCTGTGCCCTTTAAAGGAAATCATATTTTTGTAACACACACAAAATAGTAGAGGAAATCAGCAAGTCAGGCAGCATCTATGGAAAAGAGTCAACAAAGACCCTTCTTCAGGACTGGAAAGGAAAGGGAAAACCCCCCAGAATAAAAAGGTGGGGGGAGGGGAAGAAGGCGAGCTGGGAGGTGATAGGTGAAGCCAGGTGGGTGGGAAAGATCAAAAGCTGGAGAGGAAGGAATCTGATAGGAGAGAAGAGTGGACCATAGGAGAAAGGGAAGGAAGAGGGGACCCAGGTGGAGGTGATCAGCAGGTGAGAAGAAGTGAAAAGTCAGAGTAGGGAATAGAGGAAGGAGGACAGCTGAAGAAATTTTGTTCAATGGCAGGAGAAATCGATACCCATACCATCAGGTTGGAGGATTATATTTTTATTGCAGGAATGGATAAGTCACATATAACCATATAACAATTACAGCACGGAAACAGGCCATCTCGGCCCTTCTAGTCCCTGTCGAACTCTTACTCTCACCTAGTCCCACCGAACTGCACTCAGCCCATAACCCTCCATTTCTTTCTTGTCCATATAGTTGTCCAATTTAGCTTTAAACAACAACATCGAACCTGCCTCAACCACTTCTGCTGGAAGCTCGTTCAGCTACCACTCTCTGAGTAAAGAAGTTCCCCCTCGTGTTACCCCTAAACTTTTGCCCTTTAACTCTCAACTCATGTCCCCTTGTTTGAATCTCCCCCACTCTCAATGGAAAAAGCCTATCCACGTCAACTCTATCTATCCCCCTCATAATTTTAAATACCTCTATCAAGTCCCCCCCCAACCTTCTACATTCCAAAGAATAAAGACCCATTGAAACATTGTACAAAATCCTCCCTGATTCCAAGTGATTCACAGCTAATGAACTATTTCTGAGATCCAGCAGTCTGTTTATAGATATCACAAATCAGGATCAGTGAGCCATCAGTTGAAGGATTTAATTTGATCAGGATCTTCTGTGAATTATTCCCCTCCATGATTGCAATGGATTTGATTTGGCTGTTAGCCTTGGTTGAGATTGTACGAGATTATATTTAAATATTTTAAACACTTCCGCAGATTTTTGAGGCACTTAATCTAGGATGATGGACGGTGGGGTGGAGGTATGCCTCTACCAATGTAAGTGTAAGATGCTCCTTCCCTCTGCTAGCCTGCAGGTCACCCTTGTGTTACAAGAATCACCCCTTGTAATAATGATCAGTGAGGCATGGAGAACCTGTATTTACTGACAAGTAACTTCTATTGTTTCAATTAAAAAGCAAATGGGTTCACAAACCATCTACCTGTGTGCACCCTGCGAGAATCCCTGACCCTCCATGAACAGTCAGTGAAGGGAAAAGGTACTACCTGGGAATGCTGGCCAGGCGTCCCTCATGGTCCCGATCTCCATGTGTCTGTGGGGTCCTCCTTATCCGCGATGGTTGCTGGAGGGTTATCGCTCCTGCGTATTTGAAGCTCCTGACTCTGACAGTGTTCCTCATCAATTCAACTGGTGGATCTCCATCCCATTGGCTGAAGGTCACCTGACCTACCTGGGTCATCTTCTTACTGGTTGTTGCACAGGGCTACAACTAACATTGCCTCATGGCTCTGCCCACCCCAGCCTGGTGTATTTGTGCCTTTACACTCCGACTGGTCCAGACCAGTTAAATGAGGCAACCCAGCCAGAGTCTAATGAGATTACAGATTGCTTCTGGCATTTTACTTAATAAGTAGCTACTCCTCTGAGAATGGTCTCAGGTTCAGCCTGAAGTTCCTTGTGTCCACATTCAATTGCTCTGATTAGGTTGTCCCAGGTCAAGAATCCGTTCAGAGTCCACAAAATGAGGGGAAGCAAAGTCAACTGGTTTGTCTGCCTCCCCTGTTCTTGATTCATCAAATCCACTACTTGCATTTTCCTGGCCAACACCTGGGCAAGGTGTATCACCTGCTTAGCCCCCACCCCTGATCAGGGTCACGTGAAGCCATGAGAGCAGGTGGTGGATAGTCGTATGAGCAGCTGGTGCATATCACAAGTCTTGGTTATGCGACCACCGATGCCAGGCAGACAATCTCTGAAGAGTATTGATAATGGCTGGGGGGGGGGGGGTTGGGTCACCTGCCTTGTAAAGACTCAGCCCAGAAGAAGGCAATGGCAAACCGCTTCTGTAGAAATTCTGCCAAGAACAAGCATTTCAGCCTGAAACGTCGACTGTACTTTTCTCCGTAGATGGTGTGCCTGGCCCATTGAGTTCCTCCAGCATTTTGTGTGTGTTGCTTTGAATTTCCAGCATCTGCAGATTTTCTCTTGCTTGTGCACAGTCATCCATGATCACTTGTGTCATACGACATGGCACATGATGATTGATGAGAATGTTGAAACACTGCAATGCCTGGGGAATGCGGTTCTAAGAAGAGGAGGCACCCAGTAATTTAACTGATAATTTGAAGTTTGAAGTTAATTAAACTATTAGACAAAGAAGGAATCAGTACAAAAATGGCAGAATAGTACACAATTAATTTTGCTTGAGACTGTCAATCAGAAATCAAGCTGATTAATGCTGAATTTTTATACTGCGACTTTAAGTTTCCTTTAGAAGTTACTCTTTAACATTACTGCCCATGTACTTTCTGTTAACCTACGACCTGGATTTGTTCTTTAATGCCTGTTGTTCCAAACTGAATAATCAGCTATTATCCTTCAAAATAAAAGCAAGTCAAATTCAAGTTTAATTATCATTCAACCATATATGAATACAGTCGAATGAAACAGTGTTCCTCTGGGGCCAAGGTGCAAAATGTACACCGCACATTCAAGATAGCGAGCACACGTACAGTCACACAAAGAAAAAAAACAGTAAATAGTACAAGTGTGGTTTCTGGCAGTCCACAATCTAGCTTGCCATTCCACCAATTGACCATTCGAGGGCAGCACACACTGGAGAGGCCGGGCACCCAACCGAGCATGAAAGTCTAGCACAAACACTAGGAAGTCTGCAAATGCTGGAAATCCAAGGCAGCATCTATGGAAAGGAATGAACAGTCGACGTTTCAGGCCGAGACCTTCTTCAGGTCTGCACTTTCACAAATGCTGAGTCATATCATCAGATATCGAATCTACTGGCATCCCACATGGAATCAAGTTGGTGGAATTCAGTCTTGGACAACATGGGGAAATTAACTTTTGGATCCCGGATCAGTTTAGGTCTGATTGAACCCAATGCTGGATTAGTGCTCCCCACTCAGATGCATTGTACCTGTTGCAGGGTTTGGGCTGCAAGAAGTGCTTCAAAGCTTCTAAATTTGAATGGAATTGGTGTAAACTTCCCACAAATGTTGTTAAGATATTTTTCACAATTAATCTCTCCGGTTCTGATTATTAACCTTGGGAGCGTGAAGATTCAGTCCTAATGCAGGGTTGCAACCAAAACAGCAGTTAGTTCTCTTTGCATTGCTGGTTTGGCAACTGATTTACACAACCTTCTCATTGCTTGCTGTTAATTTCAGTTATGAATCTGATTGGGAAAGATGAAAGTTTGTTACTGCAGACATTCCACCCTGCAAAAACTCATTTCAGGAAGGTAGCACCCCCGCCCCCCCCCCGCAACCCCATATCCCCCCCCCCAACCCCAGTCGACCTCCAAGGGTGTATGTAATACTTTGTTTAGTGATTTTGCCTAATCTGTAAACCAAGTTGGGTATATGCAGAAAATGTGACAATAAAATATCTACTTATATATTATCATGTTTATTCTATCACAACTTTAAGCAAGTCTACAGGGAGTTTGGCCTCATCACGTAGGACATCAATAGAGTAGCTCCTTAGCAGCTAGCCAGCTAGTTTAAATAACGTTAGCTATGCTAAGGAACGAATGACACCTGTTAAACTCACCTCAACATGTCTTTTACATTTTAACCCACCATGGGCAATAGAAAAGTCACTGTTGCAAACAGTGCAGCGAGCAACACTCATTACTTTTGAGGTTGACTGTAAAGCCCACCCACAGAGAAAACTGATAGGTCTGCTTAGCACGAAGAGAGACCAATCAGGAAGCTCACTCTCGGTCTCAAAAAAATCGATTTCGGGGATATTGTATATAATTTCTGGGCATCAGGGAGCCACTATCAATATGCAGGAGACTCTCGGAACTTCCAGGAGAGGTGGAGAAATGCAAGCATAATGGACAGGTGAGACATGGTACAGGCAGAAGTATGGGTCCGTGAGGAAGAGAAGCAGATGTCAAGGGCAGTGGAACAAGGGTCCCAGGGTGCCTGGACAAAATGGGATCTGCCCAAGCGCAAGATCTCATGGGCAGAGTTATGGAGACTGGAGCCCTTCTGTATTTCCTTCCTCTTGTGATCCGTGTATGACACCCTTCCTTCACCATTACACCTGTACACATGGGGGATGAGAGAGGACCCGAACTGTAAGCTCTGTGGTCAAAAGGGATCACTGGCTCATATACTGTCCGGGTGTAAAACAGCTCTAACTCAAGGACGGTATAGGTGGCGCCATGATAAGGTGCTTCTGGCTCTTGCTGACACACTGGAGCGGGAGACATGCAAGAAGAGGACGGCTGGCACAGATTTGAGGAAGGCCATCACCTTCATCAAAGAGGGAGCCAGGCCTTTCGTAACCAAACAACCAAAGCCATATCTGCTGCTAATGGCCAGGTCCTGTGAGATGAGGGTCGATGTGGGAAGGAGGTTGCAGTTCCCGGATGTGGTGCACACAACCCTACGCCCGGACATTGTACTGCGGTCAACCGAAAACGAGAAAATAATTCTGGTTGAGCTGACTGTGCCGTGGGAGGAGGAATGGGAAGAGGCCCACGAGAGAAAGGCCTTGAAGTACCAGCCCTTAGTGCAGGAGTGTAAAGACAAGGGATGGCAGGCATGGTTGTTCCCTGTGGAGATTGGCTGCAGAGGTTTCCCAGCCAAATCAGCATGGCGGTTGTTGTCAGCTCTGGGCCTGGACGAAAGGAGCAAAAAGCAAGCAGCTCATAGGATGGGGGAAGAGGCAGAACGAGCCTCTTGTTGGATTTGGAGTAGGCGAAAGGAGGGAAGCTGGAAGCCAGGAGCAGAAGGGCAGTGATTTGGCCAGCACTGCCAGCCCACCAACTGGAGAGTGTCGTGGTTAAGGGTCAAAACACTCTGTGAAGGTTGGGAACCACCTGATGACATCTGCTCCTGGCTGAAGGCTACGGTTACCTTATAAGGTAACTGGAGAATGCACCCTAACAGGGGTATGTAACAAGTCTGTTACTGAGTTAATTCAGATCTCTGACACCCTCTGGAGGAGACTGTGTCAATTTCATCCCAACCTTATCAGAATCAGAATCAGGTTTACTATCACTGGCATGTGTTGTGAAATTTGTTAACGTAGCGGCAGCAGTTCAATGCAATACATAATATAGAAGAAACAAAAATAAGTAAATCAATTACAGTATATATATGTTGAACAGATTAAAAATTGTGCAAAAACAGAAATAACATATGTTAAAAAGTGAGGTAGTGTTCATGGGCTCAATGTCCATTTAGGAATCTGATGGCAGAGGGGAAGAAGCTGTTCCTGAATCGCTGAGTGTGTGCCTTCAGGCTTCTGTATCTCCTACCTGATGGTAACAGTGAGAAAAGGGCATGCCCTGGGTGCTGGGAGTTCTTAATAATGGACGCTGCTTTTCTGAGACACCGCTCCCTAAAGATGTCCGGGGTACTTTTTAGGCCCATCCCCAAGATGGAGCTGACTAAATTTACAACGCCCTGCAGCTTCTTTCGGTCCTGTGCAGTAGTTTTCACACACCCCCCCCCATACCAGAGAGTGATGCAGCCTGTCAGAATGCTCTCCACGGTAGATCTATAGAAGTTTTTGAGTGTTTTTGTTGACATACTAAATCTCTTCAAACTTCCAATGAAGTATAGCCACTGTCTTGCCTTCTTTATAACTGCATTGATATGTTGGGACCAGGTTATATTCTCAGAGAGCTTGACACCCAGGAACTTGAAACTGCTCACTCTCTCCACCTCTGATCCCTCTATGAGGATTGGTATGTATTCCTTCATCTTACCCTTCCTGATGTCCACAATCAGCTCTTTCGTCTTATTGACTTTGAGTGCCAGGTTGTTACTGCAACACCACTCTATTAGTTGGCATATCTCACTCCTGTATGCCCTCTCATCACCACCTGAGATTCTCCCAACAATGGCTGTATCATTAACAAATTCACAGATGGTACTTGAGCTATGCCCAGCCACACAGTCATGGGTATAGAGAGAGTAGAGCAGTGGGCTAAGCACACACTTCTGAGGTGCACCAGTGTTGATCGTCAGTGAGGAGGAGATATTATCACCAATCTGCACTGATTGTGGTCTTCTGGTTTGAAGTCGAGGATCCAATTGCAGAGCGAGGTACAGAGGCCCAGGTTCTGCAACATCTGAATCAAGATTGTGGGTATGATGGTATTAAATGCTGAGCTATAGTCGACAAACAGCATCCTGACATAAGTGTTTGTATTGTCCAGGTGGTCTAAGACTGTGTGAAGAGCCATTGAGATTGCATCTGCCGTTGACCTATTGTGGCGATAGGCAAATTGCAATGGGTCCAGGTCCTTCTGAGGCAGGAGTTCAGTCTGGTCATGACCAACCTCTCAAAGCATTTCATCACTGTCGATGTGAGTGCTACTGGGCGATAGTCATTAAGGCAGTTCACGTTATTCTTCTTAGGCAAATTGTTGCCTTTTTGAAGCAAGTGGGAACTTCCTCCCATAGCAGTGAGTGGTTGAAAATGTCCTTGAATACTCCCACCAGTTGGTTGGCACAGGTTTTCAGAGCCTTACCAGGTACCACTTCAGGGCCTTCCACCTTGTGAGGGTTCAACCTCTTTAAAGACAGCCTAACATTGGCCTCTGAGACAGAGATCACAGGGTCATCAGGTGCAGCAGGGATCTTCACAGCTGTAGTTGTATTCTCCCTTTCAAAGCGGGCATAGAAGACGTTGAGTTCATCTGGTAGTGAAGCATCACTGCCATTTATCCTATTGGGTTTTGCTTTGTAGGAAGTAATGTCTTGCAAACCCTGCCAGACTTGTTGTACATCCGATGTCACCTCCAATCTCGTTCGAAATTGTCGCTTAGCCCTTGAAATAGCCCTCCGCAAATCATCCTTGGTTTTCTGGTACAGACCTGCGTCATCAGCATTGAATGCCACAGATCTGGCCTTCAGCAGATGACGTACCTCCTGGTTCATCCATGGCTTTTGGTTTGGGAATGTACAGTAAGTCTTTGTGGGCATACACTCATCCACACAGGTTTTAAGGAAGTCGGTAACAACTGCAGCATGCTCATCCAGATTCGAAGATGAATCCCTGGATACAGTCCAGTCCACCGATTCAAAGCAGTCCTGTAAGCACTCCTGTGCTTCCCTTGTCCATACCTTCTTGGTCCTCACTACTGGGCTGCATCTTCAGTCTCTGCCTATACTCAGGGAGTAGAAGTACAGCCAGGTGATCAGACTTTCCAAAGTGAGGGCATGGAATAGCACGGTAGGCATTCTTGATGGTGGTGTAGCAATGATCCAGTGTGTTGTTTCCTCTGGTATTGCAAGTTATCTGTTGATGGTAATTGTTTAGTGATTTTTTCAGAATGGCCTGGTCAAAATCTCCCAAAACGATGGTGAAGGCATTAGGGATGCGCTTATAAATGTGCACTGACATTAAACAGGAAAAGGTAAATCTAATAATCATGGATTAATTAACAAAGTTCTTTGTTGCTCAGTTACAGCATGTTTTGAACCAATATTTTTACAGATTTACACAGCATTAATACGAGTTATTCAAACTAACAGCTTAGTTAATGCAGCAGTTGGAATCAGATTATGCATCTTTGCATAATGTACTGCTAAATTAAATCTGTGGAACCTACAATTCAGGCCAAATCAAATAACAGCAAAACAAACATTGAACCACAATGAGGTCAGGAAGAAGTGGCAAACCTTGATACAAAGAATGAGTGAGTTACCTAAAGATGGAGAATTTGATATTGAGTCCAGAAGACCGTACTTCTCCCCGGAGGAAGTTCTTTCTCAAGCTTGTGTTGGCTTTGTTACAGTGCAGGGGTCCAGTTGTTGAACTGGGGCTCCACTGTGAGCATATTGTTGTATATTGGCACTGTAGTGTATGCTGACACTTGTGCGCTGCCCCCAGCACATCCAAGGTTGTGTTAGTTGTGAACACAAATGACATATTTCACTGTGTGTTTCCGAATCGGAATCAGAATCAGAATTAATGTCAATATTAATATCATTTAGAAGAGAAGATGGCGACGCGACGCAGCGCACAGCAGCCACTCCGGAATGGATATCTGTCATCTGTCAAGTAGGGTGCCGTGCACAATCCTGATTTGATGGAGACAGACGTGAGAGCACGGAGGAACATCTGGCGAAACTTCTGAAATGCCTGTTTGGCTGCCGCTGCTACTGTGTGATCCAGAATCTCCGGAGGGGAAGGCCTGTTGCTTGGCCGCCGGGGCGGGATCGAAGTGCTCGGCAGAGATGGTGCTCAATGCTCGGTGTCGGAGGCTCGAAGTTTTCGGACGGACTCAGAGTCGGCTGTGGTCGGGTGCTTCCAGGGTGCTGCATCGGCAAGTTTGCGGCGCTGGAGGTTCATGGCAGGGAGAGTTTCTCCCTTCTACCGTCTGCATGAGATGATGTGGCTATTGGGGCTTTGAGACTTTTTTTTACCGTGCCCATGATCTGCTTTTTATCAAATTACGGTATTGCTTTGCACTGTTGTAACTATATGTTATAATTATGTGGTTTTTGTCAGTCTTGGTCTGTGTTGTGTTTCTGTGATATCATACCAGAGGAACATTGTATCATTTCTTAATGCATGCATTACTAAATGACAATAAACGAGGACTGAGTGTCCTCATAATCTAAATCTAATCTAAATATTAATGTCATGAAATTTGTTAACTTTACAGCAGCGGTACAATGAAATACACGTTCAATAAATATAGAGAAAAAGTAACTGAGTTACATTAAGTATTTATACTGTACAATATGTCTATTAAATAGTTATGTTAAAAAAATAGTCACTGCCCATTACTCCACTGCTGTTCAGGGCAGCAATGAAGGCCCTCCATCTCTGGCGATGTTCAAAGCTTTCTTCATCATGTTGGTAGCTTCCTCTCGGTTTTCACCACTGTCAGTCATGCAACTCCTGGGTGGAGACTCAGGAATACTGCCACACTCAGGTGTAGAAGGATTCTTCATTTCTGTTTCTGTAACAATTTTGATTTACTGTTCAGGGTTGTTAGACCTGAGCTGAACCCCTGAAGCTGGAGGACCGGTGGCCCAGTGGACCACTTCTAGTTTGGCCTCTACCCTTTGACCTGTTTGGCATGGGTGACCCTACCAAGAGCCAAAGCATAAAGCCCTGACTCCAGCCAACATAGTTCTCCATGTCACTGAGGTACGCAAGCCTCCAAACCCTACGACAAGTTTGTGGTCCGCTTGGAGGATGTTACAGTGAACATGTAATTTAAAAAATCTAAACTGTCAAAGTGGGATGGAGAATTAAAATAGCGGGCAAGAAGCTCAGGGTCACTTATGCCCACTAAGTACCTGAGCATTGCAAACAATCGCCCAAACTGCATTGACTTCACTAAAGCTCATTGTGAGCACCGAATGCAGTTCACTAGATTGGAAAAACCCAACTGTAACTTCAGCTGGAAGGAGTGTTGGGGACTCTGGATAGTGAGAAGGGAAGTGGTGTAAAGAAAATTTTGCCTTTCATGTGACTGCAGGGGAAAATCCGTGACGATGAGTGTTGTTGGTGTACATTGACTTGGTTTGTGGATTGGACTCTGTAGTTCACATAATGATGTGTTTCTGCTTTCTGGTCACTGGGTTTTTGTTGCTATTTTGGGCGATTTTGAATCAGGCCGGCCTGCAGGCAATGAACACTGAGCTGAACCGAATATGCCTGGACTCTTTCAAATTGTGTTTTATATTCTTGTGTTTTTTTTGTTGCTTTTTGTGCAATTTTTTTTGCACGTGGTGGTGGTGGGGTGTTGATGTTTTCCCTTGAATGGTTTTCTTTGTTTCGTGGCTGTCTGTGGTGAAGACAAATCTCAGGACTATATACTGCAAACGTACTTTGATAATAAATGTACTTTAAATCTTTGAGAGAGCGGACCAAGTTGGAGAATGACACTACTCCACAACTTCAAGTACTCATCTGGTGAGGCAACATTTTCAATGTGTAACAAACAATCGGCTAGAGAAACAGTCAACAAACCCCACACCAGGACCAAAAACATCAGCAATTCCTTTCCTCCCCAGTGGAGGTGCTCAGCCCACTCTCCCCCCCCCCAGCACGTTGCTGCCCCAGACTTCAACGTCTTCAATATTATTGCCTTTATAATCAATCTCCATTGATCATAAATGGAGACCGGAGAGGGTTGGCATCTTTCAATTCCTGGGTGCTACTATTTCAGAGGATCTGTCCTGGATCTTGTTCTCATGACCCAGTACCTGCCCTATCTGCTACCACCATGGAGCTGGTACAGGAGACTGAAGGCACACACTCAACGATTCAGGAACAGCTTCTTCCCCTCTGCCATCCAATTTCTGAATGGACATTGAACGCATGAACGCTACCTCATTACTTTTTGATTTTTTATTTTTTACATGACTTATTTAACTATTTTATACATATATATAATATGTATGTATGTGATACATGAATTTTTTTTCTATTATGTATTGCAATGTACTGCTGTCACAAAGACAAGTTTCACAACATATGCCAGTGATATTAAACCTGATTCTGATTTTGGTACTGACCCAGCATGTAAGTGAAATTGGGAAATCACGACTTCATTAGGAGTTTGCAAAGATTCAGCATGGCATCTAAATCTCTGACAAACTTCGACAGATGTGTGCTGGAGAGTGCATTGACTGGCTGCGTCACGGCCTGGTATGGAAACACCAATGCTCTTGAACAGAAATTCCTACAAAAGGTACTGTCAAAAGGCCCAGTACATCACAGGTAAAGCCCTCCAAATTATTGAGCACATCCACATGAAACACTGTCGTAGAAAAGCAGCATCCATCATCAGCAACACACATCAAAGTTGCTGGTGAACGCAGCAGGCCAGGCAGCATCTCTAGGAAGAGGTACAGTCGATGTTTCGGGCCGAACCCTTCGTCAGGACTAACTGAAGGAAGGGCTAGTAAGAAATTTGAAAGTGGGAGGGGGAGGGGGAGATCTGAAATGATAGGAGAAGACACGAGGGGGAGGGTTGGAGCCAAGAGCTGGACAGGTGATTGGCAAAAGGGATATGAGAGGATCATGGGACAGGAGGCCCAGGGAGAAGGAAAAGTGGGGGGGAAGCCCAGAGGATGGGCAAGGGGTATAGTGAGAGGGACAGAGGGAGAAAAAGGAGAGAGAGAGAAAGAATATGTGTATATAAATAAATAACGGATGGGGTACGAGTGGGAGGTGGGGCATTAGTGGAAGTTAGAGAAGTCAATGTTCATGCCATCAGGTTGGAGGCTACCCAGACGGAATATCCATCATCAGACATCCTCACCACCCAGGCCATGCTCCCTTCTCGCTGCTACCATGAGATAGAAGGTAGAAGAATCACAGGACTTGCACCACCATGTTCAGGAAAGTTACTACCTCTCAACCATCAGGCTCATGAACTACACACACTTGCCCCATTAGTGAAATGTTCCTACAACCAATGATGTCACTTTCAGGACTCTTTATCTCACTATCTCATGTTCTCATATTTATTACTATTTAATTACACTTGCACAGTTTGCTGTCTTCTGCAGTCTGGTTGATCTTTCATTGATCCTGTTATAGTTACTATTCTATAGATTTGCTGAGTATGCCCACAGGAAAATGAAGCTCAGGGTTGTATATGGTGATTTATATATGTAAATAATAAAATTAACTTTGAACATTTGGAAACCAGGTATGTACATGCGGAAATTGTACAAGGAATTTTTGGTTTTGTGAATCTCCAGATTCTTTCCACCAATGCAGTCCAAACTGTGGAAGGAATCCTGGCAATTTCAAGTTCCTGTGTTTCAATATCTCTGAGGATCTAATCTGGGCCCAACATATCAATGCAGCTACAAAGAGGGCACACCAGCGGCTATATTTCATCAGAAGTTTGAGGAGATTTGGTATGTCACCAACGGCACTCACAAATTTCTACAGGTGTATTGTGGAGAGCATTCTAACTGGCTGCATCAGTGTCTGGTATGGACCAGGGGTCGGGGCTACAGCGCAGGATCGGAATAAACTCGGCTTTATCATGGGCATTAGCTTCCCCCAGCATCCAGGCCATCTTCGTGGAGCAATGCTTCAAAAAGGCGGCATCCATCATCGAGACCCCCATCACCTAGAATGTGCCCTTTTCTCACTGTTACCATCAGGGAGGAGGTACTGGAGCCTGAAGGCACTCACTCAGTGATTCAGGAACAGCTTCTTCCCCTCTGCCGTCTGATTTCTGAATGGACACTGAACCTCATTACTTCTTCTTCTCCTTTTGCATTACTTATTGAATTCAACTGTTTAACATATGTACTTACAGTAATTAATTATTTTCTATTACTGTGTTGCAACGTACTGCTGCCACATAACAACAAATTTCAAGACATATGTTGGTGATATTAAACCTGATTTTGATTTTGTTTTATAGCTGGTTCAAAAGATAATTTAACTGGGAATATTGGTGTGACTCTTTTTGTGCCTGAATTACAGGTAAGGATAAAGAATGACTTATTAGCCATTTATCAGTATATACAGCAAAATTGGTTGCCATCATTTTAGGATTATGGTGGGTGGAGAAATTTGTCCATCTCAAGTTGTAATTTGTTCAGATTCCTTTTTGGTTTTGATGAGTCTTGAAACAGGTAATTCTAGCAGTAGGTCAGATTTACTGCTGGAAACTCTTCAAACTTTATTTCATTTACAAATTATTGGTTGACATATTTTCTTTTTTATGGGCCCCTGCACCTAGAGGTGTTCAGGGAAATGAGTGGGTTAACTATTTAGCAAAGAAAGTTGTTAAAAGTTCTGCAGGTGATATAGACGTCTACTTAGCAAATCAGAAGCTAAGCGGTTGGTAGGGTTTAGAAATAGTGGATGATGGCAGGACTAGTGTGATATTGGTCATAAGGGGAGACACCTTTACAGAATACATAAAACCATTCGATTTGTGGGAGAAGGGGGCAAAACAAGAAGGGAAGAAATTATAACGCAAACAACAGGAATTCTGCAGATGCTGGAAATTCAAGCAACATACATCAAAGTTGCTGGTGAACGCAGCAGGCCAGGCAGCATCTATAGGAAGAAGCGCAGTCGACGTTTCAGGCCGAGACCCTTCGTCAGGGGTCTCGGCCTGAAACGTCGACTGCGCTTCTTCCTATAGATGCTGCCTGGCCTGCTGCGTTCACCAGCAACTTTGATGTATGTTGTAGGGAAGAAATTATATTGACTTGACTTAGAATTGGGCATTTTATGCTTAATTATTCCTTATATCTTGTTAGAAAACATAACTCTGGGATGTGTAGGTTTTATCGTCATTATGAAACATTCTATTATAGTGTGAAGTATATATGGTTGAAGGAAATCAAATGCAGGATTCAGTACAATCTCTGCGGATTGACAATTTTCATTTAAAAACTCTGTTAAGTTATGGGTGTGACTTTAATTCACAGCATCTTCTTTTTATTACTGACAATCTACAGATCTGGGTTGAGTTGTTCACGGATAGTGGCAATTTACTTACAAATGTCTTGTCACCATGTCAGTGCCTCGTGATGAAATGTTTGCAAGTAAATTGCCAAGATCAGAGAACAAGCACAGGGGATTCTGCAGATGCTGGAAATCCAGAGCAACACACACAAATTGCTGGAGGAACTCAGCAAGTCAAGCAGCATCAATGGAAAAGAATAACAGTCAACGTTTCAGGCCCAGACCTTTCATCAGAAGAACAACTCAACCCAACCCTCTATCTATTAGGAGGAATAGGTGCTCAATACAAGAGGACATGGCTTTAAGGTAAGGGGTGGGAAGTTCAAGGGGGATATTAGAGGAAGGTTTTTTACTCAGAGAGTGGTTGGTGCGTGGAATGCACTGCCTGAGTCAGTGGTGGAGGCAGATACATTAGTGAAGTTTAAGAGACTACTAGACAGGTATATGGAGGAATCTAAGGTGGGGGGTTATATGGGAGGCAGGGTTTGAGGGTTGGCACAACATTGTGGGCCGAAGGGCCTGTACCGTGCTGTACTATTCTATGTTCTATGTAACCACCTGAGTTGGGTCATATCTTTTGAATTATTTCTCGGGCTTTTGGGGGCAATTTAGCTTTCATTTGAAAGACACATCACACTCCAGTGCAGTTGGTGGCAGTAATGCACCTTCAAGTTGGAAGGCCAACTCCATAAGAGGAAGAATTTCATAGAGGTGGAGCGCGCACTCCGGTTTTGCCGAGAACGCGCATCGTGCCTCCGCCGTGGCTGACGTCAGTTCCGCTTCCACCCTCGGTGACGGAGACGGCCGACGGCCTCCGGCCCTCGGTGCTGGTGATAGGCGACAGGCGACGCCATGGAACTCGGCGGAGAGCAGTTGTCGCCCAAAGAAGAAGGGGAGCTGGAAGACGGCGAGATAGACGATGACAACGACGAGAATTTCTACCGGGACTCGCGGTTCGTGTCTCAGAGGCCGAGACCTGGCGGCTCAGGGCCTAAACAGCACCGGCTCGGCTCTCGCCTCACGACTCAGTCGCCGTCCTCCGGCAACGGCCTGTCCTACCGGCTCAAGGAGCCGTACCGGGGCTTCGCACGGCAGCCGTTGCTACCGCCGCCCGCTCTGCTCGGCGATTCGCCCCGCTCCAACTTCTGGGAGAGGAGTCACGGAACTTTCGGCCGCTTCCGCTTTCGGGAGGGCTCCAACCGCGGCCGCTGGGGCAGGGAGTGCCCGGGGCCTTGGGGCTGGAAGAGAGGAGGGAGACTTGGGCCGGGTCCCGGGCCCAACTTCAACAGCGGCAGCAATGTCCGCAGAGACTCTCCGCCCAGGAAACGTATCCTTCCATAACCTGGCCTTTACCCCGCCCTGAGCCGGGTGTTAGGCCCAGCAGGCCCCGGGCTGGCTGACCAAGCATAATCACAGCAATCCTGGCTCCTCCCTTCGGAATCAGCTCGTTTGTCATAGTCAAGCACCCGCGTGAGATCGAAATGGAAACTTAAGGACGTTTATTAGAAACGAAGAGGTGCAGGTAGTTTGCCCAGTAGAGTGCCATTGTCGAATTTAAGTATTATAGAGGACCGGTGGGTATTTTCCTTTCGGGAGGATAGGTCGTGTAATGCATAGCACCACACAATGCTGGAGGAACTCAGCAGGTTAGGCAGCATCTATGGAAATGATTAAACAGTCCATATTTTGGATCGAGACCCTTTTTCAGGACTGAGAAGGAAGGGGGAATTACGCCAGAATAAAAAGGTAGTGGGGGGGGGGGAAGGTGGGTGGAAAGGGTCAAGGGTTGGAGATTAAGCAGTCTGACAGGAGAGGAGGGTGGACCATAGGAGAAAGTGAAAGAGGATGGGATCCAGGGGGAAGTGATCTGCGTGTGTGAGAAGAAGTCAAAGATCAGAGTGGGGGAGGGAGAGGTATTTGTCTTCCAGAAGGAGAAATTGATAGTCATGCCATCAGGTTGGAAGGTAACCAGATGGAATGTAAGGCGTGGCTCCTCCACCCTGAGGGTGCCCTTACAAAGAGGAGGCCACATCAGAGCAGGAATGGGAATTGGAATTAAAATACATTGTTAGTGTTGAGCAAGAGCAAGCCACCTGTCACCAACATTCAATATAACGTTGACTGATCTCCAAGCTATGGCACCTTTTCTGGAGCTTTCAAAGTTCAATTGTTCAATCTTACAAAAAATAACCTAATGTCTTTTGAAATGCTTCTAATAATCTGCCCCCTGCAACCCTTTGGGGCAGAGGTTCACCATCCTGTGTGAAGAGAAGTTATTCTAAATGATCACCCTTTATCTTATAACTTGTGGGAAGGAAAAAGGATATACAATTATAAGGAGAGATTAAATAGGTTAGGACTTTATTCCTTGGAACTTAGAAGATTGAAAGGAGATTTGATAGAGGTATACAAAATTTTGAGCCAACCAGAGGTTGTGGGTTAAGGATGAAAGATGAAAAGTTTAAGGGGGACATGAGGGGAAAACTTTTTCACTCAGCAATGAGAGTGTGGAATGAGCTGCCAGTGCAAATGGTGTATTTGAGCTCAATTTCAATGTTTAAGAGCAGCTTGGATGGGTACATTGATGGTAGGAGTATGGAGGGCTATGGTCTGGGTGCAGGTTGATGGGAGTAGGCAGTTTAAATGGGTCGACCTAGACGAAGAGGGCCCATTCTGTGTTGTACATATCTGTATAAGTAGAAATATTTAAGGATCATATGTTTTCTCACATTTACTACACATTATTCTTCTAAGCTGCAAGGAATACTGATCCAATTTCGTTAGATGCTTGCGATAGGACAACCATCTCATTTTCTGAACTGTCCCCTTTGCTAGTGACTACAGTTTAGCAATCTCCCCTGATGCGGGAATAGTCATTACTAGCATAATTTGAGGCAGTTGACCGGAGCTCTCAAATGAGGTCCCAGATGAGGAAAACAGAAATTGTTGTGTTTTGTTATTTGAGTCCCTTGATTCATTTTAAATGTGACCTTTTTGAATTATTTATATATGGTATTTGAATAGACATACTAAGTACTCTGTAATTTGTGATGTAACATGCTGATGTTGGGTGGTTTCCTAACATGTAATGTGGAGTGACGCATTTCATGGGGGAATCTTAACTGCATAGAGAATTGGATAAATTTACAATAACAATTTTAATGTGCATATGAGTCCTGACGAAGGGTCTCGGCCTGAAACGTCGACTGCGCCTCTTCCTATAGATGCTGTCTGGCCTGCTGCGTTCACCAGCAACTTTGATGTGTGTTGCTTGAATTTCCAGCATCTGCAGAATTCCTGTTGTTTAATGTGCATATTGATGTTTTAAAAGACCATAAGAGATGGGAGCAGAATTTAGGCCATTTGTTCCATCAAGTTTGCTCTGGTATTTCATCATGGCTAATCCATTTTCCCTCTCAACTCCATCTCCCCGTAACCTTTCACTCCCTAACTAATCAAGAACCTATCAACATCCACTTTAAATATACCCAATAACTTGGCCTCCACAGACGCCTGTGGCAACAAATTACAGATTTGCCACCCTCCGGCTAAAGAAATTTCTCATTTCTGAACTAAATGGATGTCCCTCTATTCTGAGTCTGCCCTGTGGTTCTAGACTCCCCCATTAGAGGAAACATCCTCACCTTATCTAGGCCTTTCAACATTCAGTAGTTTGCAGTGATATTCCCCCTCATTTCAGCATGTATAGGCCCAGAGCCATCAAATGCTTCTCATAGGATAACCATTTCATTTCTGGAATCATTCTTGTGAACCTCCTCTGAGCCCTCTTCATTGTCAGCACATCCTTTCTTAGATAAGGGGTCCAAAACTGCTCACAATACTCCACAAGTGAAGCCTCACCAGTGCTTTATAAAGCATCAGCATTACGTCCTTTTGTATTCTAGTTTTCTTGAAATGAATGCTAACATCGCATTTGCTTTCCTTAATCTTTTTGGAATCCTACATGGCACTCCCTAGTCCCTTTTCTCTCCATCTATGTTTTTTTATTAAGAGTCTGTGCTTTTATTCCTTCTACTAAAGTGCATGACCATACATATCCTGGTTCTGAATTTCATCTGCCACTTTGCCAATTCTCCTGATCAGCCTACCTGCTTCCTCCATACTATTTGCCTCCCCATCTATCTTCGCATTGTCCGCAGACTAGGCCACAGAGCCTTCAATTCTGTCATCCAAAATATTGACACATATACGTCAAAAGAAGCGGTCCCAACACCTACCCCTGCGGAACTCCACTCACCACCAGCAGCCAACCAGAAGAGGCTCCCTTATTCCCACACTTTGCCTCCTGTCATTTAGCCAATCCTCTATCCATGCTAGTATCTTTCCTGTAATTACCATGGGCTCTTACCTTGTTAAGCAGCCTTGTGTGCAGCCCGTTGTCAAAGGCCTTCTAAAAATCTTATACAATATCCACCAATTCTCCTTTGCTTATCCTGTTTGTTAGTTGTCAAGGAATTCCAACAGATTTGTCAGACAAGATGTTTCCTTAAGGAAACCATGCTGACTATGACCTGTTTAATCATGTGCCCACTAGTATCCAGAAACTGTATCCTTAATAATTGACTCCCAACATCTTCCCAGCCACTGAGGTCAATCTAGCTGGCCTACGATGTCCTTTCTTATCCCTCCCTCCCTTGGAGAGTAGAGTGACATTTGCAATTTTCCACTTCTCCAGAACCATGCCAGAATCTAGTGATTTTTGAAAGATCATTACCAATCCTCTACAATCTCCCCAATTTCCGGTTTTAAAATAACTTTAATAACAAGGATTGTTGTGTGACTAGGTTAGAATCTGGTTGACTGAATATACAGCACAGCTTTGTAGCTTTCTCATTCATGCCTAAGAGATGTTTCATTATAATGTTTTGAGACACCATGGGTTGTAAATAAAGGGTTAATTTGCATTTTGTTCATTAATCAGTTTATTTGGTTTCCAAATTCTCATGAAATTTCATGTTGTTTGACTTCAATCTTCACAAATATTGGGCAATTTCTATGGCACTTTATAATGGAGTAAAGTCTTGTATGTAGTATTAATTGGATATTTATTTGTATTGGTAAATGGCATTTCAGGTTGTGACTATTTAAAGTGGAATAGGAAGGCATAATTGAGTGCTGATTACTTATTTTTAAAATGAAGTTCCAGTTAAATTGTTTTTTGGCAAGTTCAGATGACCCCATGCATGTTTCGGCCTAAATAATAAAATACAGTCAATTGTAATTAAAAACAGATGCTGGAAATCCTGAGCAACACACAGAAAATGCTGGAGGAACTTGGCAGGTCAGGCAGCTGAAATTAATAAGCATTCAACTTTTTGGGCCACATCCCTTCAGGAATGAGAAGGAAGGGGGAAGATTGCAGTCTAGAAAGGTGGGGAAGGAGGATATCTGGAAGGTGATAGGTGAAGCCAGTGGGCTGGAGAGAAGGAATCTAAGAGTGAATCATGAGAGATAAGGAAGAGGGGACCCAGGGGGAGGTGATAGGTGGGTGAAAAGAGGTAGGAGGCCAGTGGGGAATAGAAGAAAGGTGGGGAAGGGAATTATTTTTATTGGAAGGAGAAATCGATATTCATGCCCTCAGGTTGGAGGCTACCCAGACAGAATACAAGGTGTTGTTCTTCCACCCTGAGATGTCCTCATCTTGGCACAAGAGAAGGCCATGGACTGACATGTCTGAATGGGAATTGGAAGTAAAATGTTTGTGTCCTGGGATATTCAGTTTTGGTGGATGGAGCAGAGGTGCTCGATGAAGCGATCCCCCAATTTACGACAGGTTTCACCAATGTTGAGGAAGCCGCATTGGGAGCAGTGCATACAATAGACAACCCCAGCAGATTCTCTGGTGAAGTGATGTCTCATCTAGAAGGACTGTTTAGGGCCCTGAATGAAGGTGAAGGAGGTGGTGTATGGGCAGGAGTAGCACTTTGGCTGCTTGCAAGAGGGAAAATAGTAATTCAAAGTTGGTAAATGTAGAGTTTTCGTACATTATCTCAAAGGTAAGAAACTGAGCCTGTTGACCAGAAACATTGATTCTGTATTGGATGTTACAAGTGATGGTGCTGTGTGCATGCTATTGCTGCGGGATTTTATTCAGTCCATTGCGCAAGAATTGAGAACATAACTGGTATGGCAGGTGTGTCATGTTAAGCAAGGTTGAGTAGACTATGCCTTTGTTTAACAATGAGAAGAGTCAATTGTGACCCCATATTTGTACCTTGGGTTAATAATTCTATGCAGGCAATGGTAAGTGCATGGAACAGACTGCCAGGGCTGGTGGTAGAGACAGATACATTAGAAACATTTAAAAAATGAAAGATAAATGGAGGGCTAGTGGGAGGGAAGGCTTGGCTACATTTTGGAGTAGGTTAAAAGGTCAGCACAGCATCTTGAGCCGAAGGGCTCCATTGTATTGTACTGTTTATCTTTGGGCACTTTGTAAATTGGCCTTCAGTTGATCTTATTTATCGTTTTTTTTGGGATCAATATGGTCTTGCTATTCTTGAGGTATTCTGGCACTGAGCTAGACTTGGACCATAAATTGAAGAGCCATGACAGTATGTTCTTGTTATCTGGCCTGCTGCGTTCACCAGCAACTTTGATGTGTGTTGCTTGAATTTCCAGCATCTGCAGAATTCCTGTTGTTCTTGTTATCTGCTATTTTCAGCAGCTCCTTCCTGCTTATGGTGAGCATCCCATTGCTTTTTAAGAGCTTACAATATTTATTTTAGAAAAACAATTTTTGCTAGTTTGCTGATCACAAGATCAGAAGCTGACACCTTTATTTAAAAAAAAGGCAGTATCACATGAGGTTTATAATGTAGAGATTGCAGTTGGGTGTGCAACCAAATAAATGAGGAAAGCACAAACGAGAAAATCTGCAGATGCTGGGAATCCGAGCAACGTGCACAAAATGCTGGAGGAACTCAGCAGGCCAGGCAGCATCTATGGGGGGAAAAAAGTTTTGGCCCGAAATGTTGACACTGCTTTTTTTTCCCCCATAGATGCTGCCTGGCCCTCTGAGTTCCTCCAGCATTTTGTTAATGAGGAAAACAAATGTGTTCCATCTAGCAAAATAAAAATCACTGAGGCCTTGACCACAGTGATTCCTGAACCCAGATCACTGTCAGATTAGATAGTGATGAAAATGACCCCTTGTTTTGAAATTATACCCACAGTTCTCCATCAGTGTGGGAAATACCCTCTTGGCATTTGTCTTGTCACTCCCCTGGAGAATGTTGTGTGTCAATATGACCACCTCTTATTGCTCCCTATTGCATTGACGAAAGGACCAAAACGTTCTTTATTCATTAGGGCTTTCAATACCAGAAATCAATCTAATGAACTATGCACAGATTTCAATGCAAGCACATCCGTAGTTAAATACAGAGATCAGAAGTATATGCAGTCTTACCAGGCCATCAGAAAATCCATAATTATTTTCCTTAGTTCTTGCAATAAATCTGACATTTCAATAATCTTCCTAATCATTTGCTGTCTCAGCATGTTAAGATTTTGTTTGATGTACCAACATTTCCAATATTTTAGTACAGAAACATTTATTATTCTGATTACATTGAAAATTTTTTTTAATTCAATATGAAAGCAAGTCCCTACTGACAATCAGACACCAATTTGTATTAATCCTACTTTATGCGCTTTCATTTCCATCAACTCCCCCAGATTCTGCCACTTCCTTACCAACCCATGTCTTTCAGATGTGCAAACCAAGTTTTGGAGTTTGGGATTGAACTCTGATTGATGGAGCTGTGAGATATCAGCTCTACGTGAGCTGCCTCAAAGTTGATTCCCTCCTTACAACTGACCTATCTTTACGTTGATGAGGTTTGGATATTATGTATTTAGTCTCAGGTTGGGAAATAAAATCCAGGAATCTGAAAGAAAAACGAATGCTGGAAGCACTCATGTCAGGCAGCATCTTTCAGCACATCTTGGGAGGAAGAAAAAAATGAGAGAAATCTTGTTCTGTCGTTTTCAGTTCTTATGAAGGTTTTCTGACTTGAAATGTTAATTATTTTTCTTTTTGTGAGCGTTCTTTTTGTGTAAGTGGGTCCCAACAATGATCTGCAGAGCAGATAAGTCAAGAATGATTCTGGTTGAAAAGTCTGCAAAATGAGCATTAGTTGAATTGGGACTGGAATGAGATCCCCCCCCCCCACTCTAAACATGTATCTTTGGAATTCTCTACCCTGGAGAGCTTTTGAAGCTCAGGTGAGAGTGATAGTTTTCAGAACATTACAGAGTAGTGCTGGTGAGGCCCAGCAACTACTTACTGTTGGCAAACAAGACAAGGAATACAACTAAAGATTTTACTAAGAACACATTTTCTTGTAAAATTGATCAATCTAAGTGCCAGGCTGATTTGGATAGGTTGGTTCTGGGCCGAAATGTGGCGCAGGGTCCTGGCCCAGAATGTATTGGTATGACAGGGCCTGGGTCCTGGTGCATAGGAGTGATCTGATGTGTGGATGATTTAAACGCCAGGCCAGATGGTTTGAAAAGGCATGGTGTCCGGACCAAAGGTGAGGGTTGGGCTGGTTCTGCTCGCTGCTTCGTGATGTTTACTCGGCTCTGCTGGGCTGAGGCTGTGGCCTGCTCCAGGCTTCATGTCCATGGACTCTGCACATAAGGTGTTTGATGGTCTTTTTATGGGTTCTTTTTTGTTTTGTGGCTGCCAGTAAGGAGATGAATTTCAAGATTGTGTAATGCATATATACTTAAATAATGTACTTTTGAAATTTGAAGAAAATGAATATGGGGTCAAGATGGGAAAATGGTATAGTCGTCAAAGAAGCTCACTAGTGATCTTCAATGGTAGAGCATGTTTCAGGGCTTGAATAGCTTGCTGTCTCTTAGAGCATCCCATTGTTTTTTTTATTTTGCAATAGTTAATGAAAAATAAATTTTAATTGTATGCTGATGACAAGATGATCTAGAAACTGGCACCTTTTATATAAAATATTGCAGTTGGGTGTGCAACCAAATGAGTGAGGAAAGCAAAAGTGTTACAGCCAGCAAAAAAGTCACTGAGAGGCCTTGCTCACAGTCATTCCTGAACCTAGCTTGCTGTCAGCTGCAGATGATCTGTAGAAAGTTTGGATAGCAATGAAAATGTGATTCATTTTGCAGCGTGTGTATTTTGGAAATATTTATAACATGGGATTCTGTTTAAGCATTACCTCGGAGTATGGAAGTTAACTTGCTGTGAATTGAATGAGTTAAGTTTCCTTTACATCTAACTCAGCAAAATTTTTTGGACGTTCATTATCAAGAAGACCAGCTTATCATCACAGAAATGAAGATGATATGGCAGAAACGTTTGAAGATCTACTTAGGAAGTACAAGGAGATTCAGCTGGAACTGGAATGCCTTAATAGGGAAGAGAAGATGTCTCAGACAACTAAGGGGGAAAACTTGTTGGAAGAAGAAGCAGGAGTTGTATCTGGGAATGCTAGTATTGACGTAAACAGTATTGACAAGAACAATGAGCATTTTCAGCCTTCCACTGAGAAACCTCAGGTTAAATCTTTTCAATCCTTTGAAATAAAACCGGTAAGAAATAAATTACCAACTCCAGCTGAACTGGATCAAATCAACTTGAACAAAGACCAGAAAGTGGACCCTTTAGAGCATGTGACAGTAATACAAGGTATAAAACAGCGTTATTCTTAAGTGAGTTTTGCTATCCTTAGATGCTGAGAAGGCCTTCGATTGGGTTGAATGGAATTATTTATTTAAAACATTAGAAAAAATTAATTTTGGACAAGATTTTATTCAATTGATTAAATTACTTTATCTCCTGCTCAGGTTCTTACTAATTTTCAAAATTCCAAACCATTTAAACTTCACTGCGGAACTGGACAAGGCTGTCCGTTGAGTCCTTTGCTTTTTGATTTGGCTTTAGAACCCCTTGCCATTGCTTTTCGAGAATCTAATGATATTTGTGGTATTTTAAGGAGAGGTATAACCCACAAAATCTTGCTTTACGCTGATGATGTATTGCTTTTTATCTTTAATGTTCAGACCTCATTACCCTGTGTTCTTCCTTGACTCTCCTGTTTTAGCCAGTTTTCAGGATATAAATCTAACCTATATAAGAGTGAATTATTTCCTTTAAATAATTTGGTATCAATTAATACTAATCTCCCTTTTAAAATTGTAAGGAATCAATTTACTTATTTGGGTGTAACAATCATTAAGAATTACAAATACCTGTTTAAAGAAAACTTTCTTACCTTATTGAACCATGTAAAAAAGATATTATTAAATTGGTCACCTCTTTCAATATTGTTGATTGGATGAATTATTTCTATTAAAATAAATATTCTACCTTTATTTATATATCTTTTTCAGGCCTTACCCGTTTTTATTCCCAAATACTTTTTTGACTCTCTTGAATCTATTTTATCCTCCTATATATGGAAAAATAAACGTCCTTGTTTAAATAAAGTTTACTTTCAAAAACCTAAAAAGTCTGGAGGTTCAGCACTACCTAGTTTTAGGTTTTATTACTGGGCAGTTACTATACGATATCTTGCGTTTTGGCTATATTAATCGTGTAGACTGTCTGGTATGGGTTTCTTCAGAAGCTAATTCTGTTAATTTTCTATTATTTCTCTTCTTGGACCCTCGCTTCCTTTATTTGTAAGTAAACTAACTGATAGTTAAACATACTGTGAGGATCTAGATACAATTTAGAAAGCATTTTGGTTTATTGAGGTTTTCCCTTTCTAGTCCCATGTATTCTAATTTTTTAAAAACCCTCCATGACTGATTTAGTTTTTAAAGAATGGGACAGGTTGGTTATTAAATATTTTTGGGGTCTGTTTGTTGGAGGAAATCTTTTTCATTTGAGCAACTGTCAGCTAAATATAGCTTACCCAAAACTCACTTCTTTAGATATCTACAAATCAGAGACTTTCTAAGATCTCAATTATGCACATTTCCTATAAGCTCAGATAGGAACTTAGTAGATGTCAAATTAAAAATTACACCTTTTTATAATGGTTCAATATCTAATATTCAAGGTATGTTACTGGAGATGAGGAATATTCCTTTAGGTAAAATTAAGAATCTCTGGGAACAAGATTTACAGACATCAGTATCTGAGGAAACTTGGAATGAAATTTTTAAACTGGTTAATACTTCATCGCTATGTGCTTGCCATTCTTTCATACAATTTAAGGTGGTACATAGTCCATATGACTAAAGATAAACAATCTCATTTTTATTTGGATATATGTCCCTACTGTGACAGATGCAATAATGGAGAAGTTTCATTAATTCATATGTTTTGGATATGTCCATGTCTTGAAAAATATTGGAAGGAAGTTGTTCAAACTTTTTCTTTACTTTTCAAAGTCAATTTTAAGCCTAATCCTCTGGCCCTATTCGGTATTGTTACAGGACAAGATATCAAGTGGAAGATATCTGATTTACATATTTTGGCCTTTAGCTGTTTTATAGCTAGGAGGGCGCTTTTGTCTAAATGGAAAGATGTTTGTCCTCCCACTCATGCTCAATGGTTATGCGACGTTATGTCATGCTTAGATTTAGAGCAGATCCGTTGTTCAATTTCTGAATCTCGTCAAGACTTTCAAACATTGTGGGGAACCTTTCTGAATTATTTTCAAAACTTCCAAAACCCTCAATTCGTTGTTTAAATTTAGATGTTGGCTATTATTTTTATTATACAAGAAGGTATTTTACCTTTTTTCTCCTTAATAAACAGCTTCAGTCTCAGTAGGGGTTAGACTTTTTTTGAATAAATTAGTATATTTCAATATAACTTTGACTAACCTACATGAATATGGGGTAATGAGATTATATCTATTCATAATAACAATGTAACGGTGTTTTTTTCGACTTGTAGTCTTCTTCTATGTAGAAACTAATAAAAATATTGAAAGAAAAGTGAGTTTTGCAAGGTAAACATTAAAATTGAAGAGTAATTTTCTACATTTTCTTTCAGGTGTTGAAAGTAAAGATTCATGTCGTCCTTCAAACAGCAAAAAGTTGTCAGAATCTGCCATTAAGGTAAATTAATAATATATTTGTGTGAAATAAGTATAATAGGAGCATTATTCTTCAGTCATTTTGGAGGTAATGAATTTTGACATTTTAACAGGATGCCAAAATGGAGGAAGATGATGAAGATGAGGAAGAAAAGGAGGAGGAAGAGCTGTCTGAACTCCACTTGCGTCTACTTGCATTACAGTCTGCGAGTAAAAAGTGGCAACAAAAAGAACAATGTGTAATGAAGGAGAGCAAGGAGAAGTTAACTAAACTAAGAATTTCTCAGCAGAAGACCAGGAGTAGCCCAGAAATGCATGCAGTCAAGAAAACTCCTAGTGCAGGTAACATACAAATTTATGGAAAAAGATATTGCTGGTGCAAATGACAGCATTTGGCATGTCAGGATTGATGGTACAAAGTACATATTTCTTTATTGAAGCAAGTTTCTTTTATTGGTAACTTTATACCAATTTTGTACAAGTTTTGCTTTAGCTGTAAGTGCTATTTGTTTGAGATAATAGAAGCAGACAAAAGCTTGGTCAAGGTGTTTGAGCTTTGATTGTATCCAAGGAGAAAGGAATGCTGAGGATTATGGAGAGCACTTGAGGTTTTGGATGTCTGAAGACATGGCTGCAGAAAGGGTTGCCCGTAACTCCAGAGCTAGAAAAATCGGTTGTGTGTATTTATACAGAGTTGGTGCGATTCCTGTCAGGCTAATAAGAGGCTTGAAAATTATGGCAATTTTAAATGACATTCAGGGTGCTATAGGGTAAATCATTCAAATGAATCAGGAGAGCATTGAAAAAATTGGACATGAAAAAGACATGAATTGCATGAAGGATTGAGACAGGCTTTACAAAGTAGAAGCAGACAAAAAGGTAATCTGTAGATGTTGGTTTTCTATATATTTTCCTAGGACAGATTGAATGGAAACTGAAGCAATAACTGGAATTGAGTAGTCATCATATCAGTTGCTGTAGGAAGTAAATAGTGAAGGCAATATTTCATTATTGTCACAATGGCATTGAAGGCCATTTCAGTTTTGTCACTAGGAGGGGAACTGAGTAATGTGATTCTAACGGAATTCTAGTAAGCAAACAAAATACGAACTACTGGAGGAGCTCCAGATCTAGCAACATTTGAGGAGAGGAAGGAACTGCAAAGGTGATTTATTTGCAAGGGTGATAATGCATTGCTGAATTTTGAAGAGGAAAGAGAAATAAAGATGTCAAGACAAAGGGGATGACTGAGGATAAAAGGAAGATACTGTACAGGCGAGGGAATAATTTAATGCTGTCTTGTTGACAGGCCAGAGGGAAATTTAATTAGCTTATTTTGAATGGGGTCATGAAAATACGTTTATGGTTAAGCACAATGGGTTGCCGTCATGATGGGTGGTGTCATATGCCATAGGCAATCATGGTCTTTACATGGCCGTGATTGTTCTTAGCAAATTTTTCTACAGAAGTGGCTTGCCATTGCCGCCTTCTAAGTGTCTTTACAAGACAGGTGACCCACCCCACCCCAACCAGCCATTATCAGTACTCTTCAGAGATTGTCTGCCTGGTGTCAGTGATCACGTAACCAGGACTTGTAATATGTACCAGCTGCTCATATGACCATCCACCACCTGATTCTGTGCTTGTGATCCTGAACTGGGAGCTAGCGGGTTCTACACCTTACTCAAGGGTGACCTGATGCAGGCTAGTGGAGGAAAGGAGTGTCTTACAACTCCTTTGGTAGCAACGTATCTCCACAAAGGGAAATAAGAGAAACAAAGAATGTTCAGGGCAATGCTTGCTCAGGAATAAAATTAAAGTCTGACAGGGCTGTATCTGATCTCAAGCCCAAGTCTTTATTTTTTTTCCCACATCAATCGTTGTCTATCTGTATCTCTAGTAATGCCCTACCTTCATCTCCTGCTACCCACTTGGCTTTCTCATTCACTTTCCACCCCATATCCCTGTTTGCCTCTTATTGTTTGTGTGCATGTTGCTGCCAGTTTCAGTCTGAATGTTCACCAAACACAAATCCACCATTTGGTCAGCTATGGGTCTAGTAGCCATGTGTTTGGAGAAAACATTTAAATTTAGATTTTGTGGATAAGGGCAAGGAGCTAGATGGAATAATGTATTATTTTAATGTTATTGGACATTGAGTCTGTAGAATGTTAGAGATTTAATGGCTCACACGTTGACCTCTTAAGCTGTTATGTTACTCGCAGCTTAGTAAGGGCTCTGGAGACCACATTTATTTCCTGGCTCTATCAGAAGTTACAGTGCATAGAGATACTCCGAGCTTTTTTTTAAACGTCAACCAACCCAATCAGGCAATGTATTGAAGACCATAATTACCCCTGAGGCGGAAGAAAGAATTTCTTTCTAGTCCTGTTACATGTTGTCTTAAATTGGGTGATTTTGTGTACTCTTAACTATTACTTCAATATTTTATATACCTGAATTAAACTTCTCACCTTTCCTGCTCCCTAGGGAAACCAGTCTAAACTTCATTCCTATTAATATCCTCAAATCTCAAAATCCCTTTAACACGACCACATGTGTGGTCTGAACTGAAAGTAGTCCTCTGGTTGAGGCTTAACTTTAGTACACCCATCCACTTGTCACATTCTCTACCTTGGCAAATAAAATCAGGTATCTCATATACCTCATCTGCCTGACCTTCTGCTTTGGACTATACATGTTTTTTTTTTGCATGACTTTTTTTTGCTCACCTCTTTGAAAGTGCTGTGTATGTTTTGCACCTTGGCCCAGAGTAATGCCCTTTGTTTGGCTGTATCCATGTATGGTTGAATGATTAACCTTAATTGGATTTGGTTTCATTCTTCTGTATGTGCCCCAAATCAATTACCTTGCACTTTGCTGGATTAAATTCTAATTGCCAGACCCACTGACCTGAGACATCCATTAAATTGTTCCCAATGCATTTTATAGGTGGGTCAGGTGGTTAAGGTGCCTGGGGTGGGGGATGGGGGCTTGGGGATTGTAGACAATATTGATCTTGATTACCTCTTCCTCAGAGGAGAAGATGCTTGTGAATTAAATGTTTGTTTGATAGAGGAAAGTGTGACTTGATGTGACTTAGCTGGATCTAGTGATATGTGATACAATTAGTTGAGTGCCAAATATCTACTTTCATAGAGGTGGATGGAGTGAAAGGCAGGGGCAAAGAATCCTAATAATACACACAAAATGCTGGAGGAACTCAGTAGGCTAGGCAGTATCTATGGAAAAGAGTAAACTCAGTCGACGTTTTGGGCTGAGTCCTCTCAGGACTGGATAGAAGAGATGAGAAGTCAGAGTGAGAAGGTGATAGGTGAAGAAACCGGGAGAGGGGAAGGGGTGAAGTAAAGAGCTGGGAAGAGCTGATGAAAGAGGTAATGGGGAATCTGATAGAGGACGGAAGGGAAAGGGAGAGGAGTGGTGATGGGCAGGTAAGAGGGAAGTGGGAATGGTGAAGGAAGGGGGGCAACTACCGGAAGTTCAAGGAAATTTATGTCCATACTGTCAGGTTGGAGGCAACCCAGACGGAATACAAAGAACCCTGTCCTTGTTCTGCAGGGCAGGAGAATGCTTGAAAAGCATGAGTGCAGGAAATGAAACAGATGTGATAGCCCCATTTGGGAAAAATGAAGATGTTGCATAGAAAAATGGAGAAACGGGTGGATTCAGTCTTCACAGGAAACGGGAGAAAAGAGTTCAGATGCTGGAATCTGGAACAAAAGAACGTGGAAGAATTCAGATCTCAATGGTGGAAGAACTCAGATCAAACTGCATCTGCAGAAGCAGAAGATGTAAGTCACTGCTCCAGATCGAGACCCTACATCAGGACTGAGGGAAGAGGAAAGGTTGCTAGTCTGAGGCAGGGATGGGACATGCACTATTAGATTACCTGCATCTTTTGCACCGACACATGCTGCTTGGTCTGACTTCTTCCAGCGTTCTGATTTACTGAGAGCTGTATGAGAGGAAGTGCAGTCAAGGCAACTGCAGATTTCCCTCGGCTTCTGGATTCTGGTCGCTAACCTATTTCCCAATGGGTATAAAGCTGAGAAAGGGAAGGAGAGAGTCATTAACAAATGGTGTGAGAGGAGAGCAGGTTGGAAATTGGTAAATGTGATGAAAATTTAAGTTTGCCTGTGAAAAGGTAGGAACAACTATATAGTCTTAAGTGCACTGTAAAAGGAAGTGGGTGAAATTGGTCTAATAAAGAAATGTGCATAACTTGGCACAGCTGTATCCTGTGAAGGAGCTGTCAAATTCAACATCAATTTCAGCCAGGCAAACTAGTAATGGTAGAGAGGCACCTGGTCAAGGAAGAAACAAAGGATATTCAGACTGTCCTGATGCAAGATGGAAAGAAATTTGTTTCCTTAGAAGCTGCCCATGCAAGTTGACACATTATGGTTAGAGTATTGTACACTGTTTTGAGCTCTGCAACAAAAAAGATCTCCTTTTAGAACTGCGTAAATACATCTTTGAGCTGCAAAAACATATGTATCTTTTTATTTACTAACCCTCTGCTCCATGAACAGATGTATCTATGACAGAATTATGGAGACAAATCAAAATCTCTTGCCTATAATTGTGTCATCAACCACAGACCACACTAGTGGTTTGTCCTTCATCTTAGAGGTGGAGTTGCCATGCTGCTGTTAGTGATGGACGTTGAAGTGCATTCTTTACCCCTGGTGTACTCATTACCCTAGCTAAATGGCGTTCACTGGCAAGTATTACCACGTGGCAATCAATCAAGGACTGTCATAGAGTACTACAGCACAGAAACAGACCTTTTAGTCCATCTAATCAGTGCCAACTGTGCCTTCTGCCTGCACCAGACTATATCCTTCCAAACTCATCCTATCTATGAAGTTATCTAAACTTCTCTTAAATGTTACCATTAAACCCACATCTATCACTCAGCACTACACTCTGCATGAAGTAGTCTCTTCTCAGATTCCCCTTAAATACTTCACTTTGCACTTTAATCCTTTCGCCTTTAGTTCTAGTCTCACCCAGCCTAAAGGGGAAGAGCCTGCATGCATTCATCTTATGGAGACCCCTCATATCTTTGTATACCTGGCTCCCTTGCTACACTTTCCTTGCTCATGTTTGATCTGATACCATGAGATGTTGACGTCCAAAGCCTCTTAACTACATAATGATTCTGAAATCTTGAGAGGAATTCTGATGGACATTAAAGGGGGAACTGTTCTGCCAGTTTAATGCTACTCTAATTGTTTGTGAGTGGGGTTTTGCAATTTCATTTTGAAAGTCTTTATTGACCCTTAATGACTTGGGGGGGGGGGGAGATCAATTTAAGGCCATTATTGATTGATTTCCAAATGATTTTCAAACACCTTTCAATCTTCACTTTTGCTGTATTTCCTCTAATTCCTTAAACCACTGCTCATGGGAAAAGCTACCCTATCAATAGCTATCATTATCTTGTTTGCTTCCATCATATTTTCTGTATTTATCATTGCTTCAAGAAGTTTAGCTTCATCTTTAGAACTTTTCTGCACTCTATAGAACCTTTAACTAAGTGGTTCCCAACCTTTATTATACTATGGACCAATATCATTAAGCAAGGGTCCATGGATCCCAGGTTGGGAACAGTATTTCAACAGTGCTGTGAAAATAATTGACCAGCATGTCTCATTTTCTGGTGAAACTGAATCAAGATATGCAAGCTGCCATTGATTTTTTAAAAAAATATATAGAGTGTTAAAATGCATTGTGAGAAAATGTACTTTTAAAAGATAGGGCAAACTGGTAATTAAAATTAATCCTGTTTGGATCTGTCATCTGTTTATCTTCTATAGCAAAGCGAAGACAAATGCGAAGGCAAAAGACCAAAGCTTGGAAAAAAATCCAGCAAGAAAAAGAGCAAGAAAAACAACGCAGGGAGGATGAAGAAAGGAAACAGATGGAAGAAGAGGAACGAAAAAAACGGGAGGATGAAATCAGAAAAATTCGGGACCTTTCCAATCAGGAAGAGCAGTACAATCGTTTCATGAAACTTGTTGGAGGAAAAAGACGATCTAGTTGCAAGGTAAAATAACACTGAACACCCAAATTTATTTTCTTTTTTTTTGAAAGTGTTGCTTCCTCAGAATTTTTTTATTTTATGGTAGAGTACTTGATGCTGAACACAAATATTTCGGACTGCTTGTGTCATGTAGGAATCTGGAGAAGCAAGAAATTAACTTTTATTGAATGTAATGTGTTTAATTGTATAATGGTGCTGACGCTTTGCAATAGATCAACTAAGGTAAAAATGTTTTGATGATTTTCATTTGTACTCAGTGTCTGTGATTTCTCGCTTAAGTGTCCAACAATAATCACCCAGCACTGATGAATTCCAGTTGCCCTGATACTATTTCTCTATGACTGCAATGTCTGGTGAAGTCTTTCACCATGCTTGGCACTGACAATGCCAAGATTTGCAGAGAAGAAGTCTAAATGGGAATGCAGAAAAAAATCTTTAATGACATGTTGCACTTCATGATTTTGTGTGCTTGAAGCATGTTGTCAACCAGCTGAACATAGTTCAATGCTCTGTAGTGGCCAAGAAAATTTTCAAAAACATTTTGGAATGTCTTCCGTGTGATTATCTCCAGACCCACTAAAAGTTCTTTGAATTTCATGCATTAATGACCTGTTTGATTTGTGGACCAACAAAAATACCTTCCTTAATTTTGGCATCTTGAAATATGAATTGAAATTACAAATATAGGCAATTGTTTTTAAAATGGTGCATGATAGGGGAATTGCATGATCAGCAGCCAAAATTCATTGGATACACCCAAAAGTATTCAGGAAGCAAAATCTTTGTTGTTCAGTGTAGTTTATGCTGGCAGTATTTTTAAACATCTGGACACCACCATTATTGTACAAAATGGATGTATTGGATGTTTATTACTTAAACTTTGAGTGTAGAACAATTATAGCTGCAAGTTTAACTTCAAAATTATTTGCCATCTCAGTTACTAAATAATCCTGAATCTGATGTTTGAATATAATTGAGTAGGAAAGTGTGAAACTAATAGACGATAGATTTTTCAGTTAGAAGCTTGATGTCAGATTGGCACCTTGGATTAAAAGTGGCTGATTTCTGTTAAGAATCAATAAACATAAAATGGATGAAATGGCACACGGGGGAATTCTGCAGATGCAGGAAATCTAAAGCAACCCACACATAATCACATAGAAGATCAGACAGTATCTGTGGAGAAAAAGCCAACATCTCCATTTGATGACCTTTCATCACTTATGTTTTATGTTTCTGTTTTTTTTTGATTACTGCTTTCCACAGTGTCAGTTCTGTGGCCAGGCTACATTCCATCATTATATATGACAATGCTTAAGCAATGAGTGTTCCTTGTTGCAGAAGGACAATGTAGGAAATTCATTGAAAAAGTGAATGCTGAGCAAAATGTATAAATGTGTTAGCCAGTAATGATAATTGGCCTTTACAGCACAAATATATATTGGCCCCTTTGGGTGGTGGGGTGGAGATTCATTTCTACCAAAGAAGGGCGCTCTTTCCCTCTGCTATCCTGCAGGTTACCTTTGGGCAAGGTGTAGTACTTGCTTAGTCCCCTGATCAGGGTCACGTGAAGCCATGGGAGCAGGTCATGCATATCACAATTCCTGGTTATGCCAGGCAGTCTCTGAAGAATATTGACAATGGCTAGGGTCACCTGTCTCATAAAGCCACTGCCCAGAAGAAGGTATGGCAAACCACTTCCGTAGAAAAATTTGCCAAGAACAATCATGGTCATAAGACCACAATTGTCCATGTCATATGACACAGTGCATAATAGCGATAAGCCCTGTAAAGATTATTTTCATAACATTGACAACTATCCACCAAACTAAGGCCTGAAATAGCAGTTAGTGAAATTCTGCACTTGATGTTTAGTGCACTGGATATAAAGTTTGAAAACAAATTAAAACTATGAATTAATTGATTTTCATAATGTAATCAGTGGAATCTAAAAGCAGATTTGCGTTTTGATTTAAACAAGTTAATTTATGTTCGCTATCCTAGTCAACAGACGCAGATAAAAAATCACAAGAAAAACCAATAGAAGAGTCTGGCAATTTATATCAGTATGATAACTATGAAGAAGTTGCTATGGAAACAGATAGTGAAACCAATTCACCAGGTTAGTGTTGTTTGTGAATTATAGCTTAAGCTTTCTTATAGGATCTTATCAATAAATTAACTCCCTGTGTTTTGTACTGATAGCATTGAGTTAAGAATTCTTGCTTATCAAGCAGTTTATTGCAACACGCTAAATGCTGGAGGAACTCTGCAAGTCAGGCAGCATCTATGGAAACGAACAGTTGACGTTTCAGGCCGAGACCCTTCTTCGGGACTGGAAAGGAAAGGGGAAGGCAGCAGAATAAAGAAAAAAGTGGGGGAGGGGAAGAATGATAGCCAGAAAGTGCCAGGTGGGTAGGTAAGGGAAATGGTTGGAGATGAAGGTATCTGATGGGAAAGGAGAGTAGATCATAGGAGGAAGGGCATCAGGGGGAGATGTTAGGCAGATGAGAAGATGAAAAGTAGCTTTATTGAACAGTTTTGGAATTTATGGATACTGAGATAAAATAGAGAACTGTTATCAGAGTTAATGCACTGCCACATGGGTTTGTCACCTTAAATGATTTATTTGCCTTTTCTGACAGTATCCTCTCCAGTGCCACTTCCATATTCTGTCGATTACCACACAGGGTATTTTCCTCCAGTGCCACCAGTGCCAGTGTTCGTACATCAGGTCAGTGTCAGCCTTCTATTGACCGTGACGTAAAGTATTAGTGATATTGGACTTCTGTTTGCAGTACTCCAGTTTCTTTTGTCCACGGTCAACTTTCAAAAGCATATGCAAAACAGTTACTTTCATAAATTATTTTGCCACACAGAAAAAGTAGGTTAATTTTCATTGACGGTTGTGAATTTGCAATTGATCTTGCAACAGTAAATGGTTTAAAAAGATGAAATATTGATTGCAGTCATGACCTTTGGTTTACATAAACTCCAACTAAACCATCTCGGCCTCTTTCCTTAAATATGTAGAACTGTAAATGTATAAATCCTAAACCCTGACAATGCATAAATAATTTGCAAATCTTTTGTCATTCAGAATGTGGGAGAGCCTTTCATTCCAAATTATTTGGAGAATTACTTGCCTTGTCCCTTGGAGCTGCCCCAACAACAACCACCACCGCCACCACCACTTCCACCCGACGAGCCCGAGCAACCACCTAAGCCACCGTTTGCTGATGAGGAGGAGGAAGAAGAAATGCTTCTTCGAGAAGAATTGTTAAAATCTATTGCAAATCGACGTGCTTTGAAGCCGGAGGTATTTGAAACAGATATGAATTGATATATTTTAGCCAGCAGAGGGCATCCTTTAATAAGCCAGGAAGTTTAGCTGGGATGGTTGTTTTCAATTTTAAATTTACTCAAAGTGAAATTCAGGTTGCAAGTTTATCACATCCTGCAGGAAGTGCTCAAGTTCAGATTTTGCCATGTTTGAATCTGGTTGATTTTATTTGGAACGCCTGAATTTCATGTGCCTCCTGGTTTCTTTTTTTTGTTAACGCATTCCGAAATAGAAGAGGTTTGGCCGGGCTTCATTAATTTTCAGGGATTTGTCTGTTGCCACCCATGACTGAATAGTGAAGGTTGCCCAATAAATTTGTGTAGTACTTATTAAAGTATGCCCCAAAGAAGTCCATGCTCAGCAGAAGAGAAACAAGGAACTAGCTGTTTCAAATAGAACACTGCCTGTCACTTGACATTTTTCATAGTTCCTTATTTTAACATAAAATCTCATTCACTCATTTGGATGACACATATTTGTCTGTTTTCCTACATTTGAATGAATGATTAAGCATAGAAATTCAAGATTGTAGGGTGAACGTTGTCAGAAGTATGACAATCAGATTTTCAATAGATGTGGCTGTTATTAAGTTTTGTTCTCAATTTTCTTAAACAGGATTCAAGTGACGATGGTGATCTGTCTTTGCCACCTCTTCCTATTGAGAATTCACAATCTCCGTCAATAAATAACTTCACAAATGCCAGCGTGAGTGCTTCATTACAGCCACGCCCACAAAGCACAAAATTTGTGAGAGGGCCTGCAGCAAATCGGCCGCTGATCGTGGTTAGTATGACAATTTGTGCAGGGGAATGGATTTTCATTTCAGATATACTTTCAGTGTATTTTCTTTGTGGTTCAAAATAAATTGCTGTAACACTGAAGCAAGCTCATTATGAAGAATTAGCAGATTTTTTTCCAAAATTGGTAGAACTTAGTGAAGCTTGGCTACATCTTGGTCGAGTGACATCTTGCCACTTAATTGCACTATCCGGAAAATCTAGATTATAGGGTGGTAAATCTATATTGGATTATTCATAGTTTCATTTAAACAATAAAATTTTTTAGAAATTGCCTAATGTAAATGGTTTTTATTATGGCACACTTGTTAAAGTAAAGTGTATTAAGCAGTTTGATTTATTACTTGAAATGTCTTATTAATACATGAAAGAATACTTAATGTTTCTGGAATTTTAGAAAATAGCCACTTTAACATCTTTTTTAAAAAACCTAAACAGAAATAATACTGTCCTTTAGCAAAATACCAATGGATTCAAACCCTCAGTCACATGAATATAAGGGAGTGTTATCAGATGGTGCATTGAAAATTCCAAAGGTTTTAAAATCAAAATAACCAAGTTCGTGCAGGTTGTTTTAGAATAGATCTTTGTGATTTTTAGCTGTAGATTTTTGTGTAATGGTTTTCATATTTTCACTTGAAAGTCCATCCTGTGGGTACTTGTCAACATATGGGTATATATACTGTTAGGTTCCATACTTTTGTAAGCAGGAAATAACATAGAATCATACACAGAATAGGGACATCTGGTACATCCTGTTTATGGTGGCATTTGTCTCCTTGAGGCTTATCTACTCCTCCGTTTCTTCATATAAACACTATTCTTTGATTATCTTTTCTACTTGAATGCATCGGTATTATTTTCTTCAGCTACACACCACAGTAGTAAGCCTCATGTTTTTAATAAACTGAAAATAAAAGTTGCAAACTTGTATACTCTATGGATTTTCAAACTCAGAATGATACATAATCTAAATGTGCACCCCTGGATTGGTTTGCAAAGGGAGAGCACATTTAAGTTTGAGGGACTATGACATTTAATACATGTCTGTAACCTGTTCCTTGTAGATTCCAAGGCACAAATCAGTAGTTGTGAGACTGGATGACTCTGATGATAGTGACTCAGATAATGAACAACCCAGTCTAAGTATGGGTGTCTTTGGCGGATTAGAGTCCATGATACGAGAAGCCAGAAGAACTGCAGAGGTATGGAAAACATAACACAATAGCTGTAATAGCATACATTTTTAAAACTGCTGTTTCCTTTGGATCTTGTGGCATGTATTATAACCACTCCAGAAGTATGGTGAACATTGTAACTTAATGAACATTACAGCCAAATTGATTATAGTAAAGTCCTACAAATATTAAGTAATAGTGACTAACTTTGGTTGACAGGCAACAAAGAATTCCTTATAGTTTCTACTCAAACCCAGATCCTGCTCAGTATAGGGCATATACAAGTTGGATTAACTCCCTTTTAGGAAATTATATTTCAAATCATGCTAGATTCCTCCTAATCTGGTATACAATTGTTACTCTGGACTGGAGGCTTATGAAATTTAAGCTATATTAAACACTTTCCACACAGGCTTTGTGAGCTGAAATTGCAACAAGACATTTAAATTAGAACTGTAAATATAATTCAGAAATGAAAAAGGTTGAAATCTTGCACCACTCTAAGCAAGAATTGGGTTAATCATTGATTTTTCATTCATGTTTGAATGTTTTGGTCCAGAGTGATGTATCTACAGATGTAAGAAAATTTGTGAACCATTAGCAATTGCCTGCTTTTCTGTAATAATTACTCATAAAATGTGATCTGATCTTCATCTAAGTCACAATAATAGACAAACACAATCTGCCTAAACTAGTAACATAAGATAAATTGTACTTGTCATGTCTCTATTGAACATATTTGTTTAATTATTCACGGTCCAGGCAGGAAAAAGTACATGAGTCCTTGTAATTAAAAACTGGTAGAACCTCCTTTAGCAGCAGTATCCTCCACCAAACACTTCCTATAGCTGCTGATCTGATAACAGTGAGAAGGAATTTTAGACGATTCTTCCATACAGAACTGTTTCAGTTCATCACTAGTTTTGGGATACCTTGCATAAACAGCCCTCTTCAGGTCATGCCACAGCATCTCAATTGAGTTGAGGTCTGGACTGTGACTTGGCCATTCCAAAACACAAAATTTCTTCATTTTAAACCATTCTGTTGTCGATTCATTCTTGTGTTTTGGGTCATTGTCTTGTTCTATCATTCAAGTTCTATTATGCTTCAGGTGAATTGGACTGTTACCCTGACATTCTCTTGTAAAATGTCTTGATGCAATTTTGAATTCATTGTTTCCTCAATGCTTGCAAGCTGTCTAGGCCTTGAGGTAGCAAAGCAGCCCCAAACCAAAATGCTCCTTTCACCATGCTTCGTAATTGGGATGAGGTTATGGTGTTGATGTACAGTGCCCTTTTTCCTCCAAAAGTAGTGGTGTGCGTTTCTGTCAGGCAGTTCAACCTTTGTCTCATCTGCCCACAGGACATTGTCCTAGAAGGGTTATGGACATTCAGGTGGTCTTTTGCAAACTTGAGACATGCAGCGATGTGTGTTGTTTTTTTTTGGAGAGCAGTGCTTTTCTCTGTGGTGTCCTTCCATGAACACCATTCTTGTTCAGTGTTTTTCTTATAGTGGATATGTAAATAGAGACTTTTGCAAGTTCCAGAGATTTCTGCAGATCGTTTACTGTTAACTTTACTTTTTCACCTCCTTCGGCATCGCACATTGTGCTCTTGGTGTGACCTTTGCAGGATGTCCATTCCTAAGGAGAGTAGCAATAGCACTGAATTGCCTCCATTTGTAGACAATTTCTTTTACTGTGGGCTGATGAACACTCAGATCTTTAGAAATACTTTTGTAGCCTTTTCCAGCTTCACACATCTCTACAATTCTTCTTCCAAGGTCCTCTCGAATGTTTTGAGTGAGGGATGGTGCACAGCAACAGATCTTTCTTGACTTTGAGATTGGAACACCTGTTTACATACTTTTTTGAACCTAGACTGTGATTGTTTAAATGGTGTACTCAGTATTGATGAGTAGTAGTACAATTGTGTTGTTAGTTTAGGCAGATTGTGTTTGTCTATTATTGTGACTTGGATGAAGATCAGACTATATTGTATGAGTAATAAATACAGAAAACCAGGTAATTGCGAAGGGTTCACAAACTTTGTCTTGCAACTGTATTTTGCAAATGAATATCAACACAGAAATTTGGATTGCTTCAGCCATCTTCAAAATAGAATATCATCTGTTATTTGTCGTTGTAAGATAACTTGGCATTTATAAATTTTGACTGCAAGAGAAAAACTATGGAAATAGTAGAATGAAAATTAATTGATGCAGAAGAATGAAGATGTCCAGCTTATAATTGAATCTGGCTAAATCTCATTCCCTGAATCATTGTCTGTGCGTCAAAGTAAAAGCAACACTATTTTTGTCTCTGGCCAGTTGTGTTTCTCTTATTTCAATTTTGTCCTCTCAAGGTTCGGAATTTTTTTTCAACATTGGGCTTGGTAAATGAATTTTAAATATTAAACCAACTAGCCCTATTTGATATTCAGTGAAATATATTAATAGTTTAAAATTAAACTTTATATGTAGCCCTTGGAACTGCAGGTTACAAAGTATGCAGACAAAAAAATCGCAGCTCAGGTCAGGCAACATCCATGGAAAAGGTGTTTCTTTGGATTTCCAGCATCTGCAGATCTTCTCACGTTTGTAAATGGTGGTTGTGTTTTGAAGTATCTGCAAGGGCTTATTTGATACTGTTGTCGACCTAATCAATTATATGTCTTTTGCCTTCTTAATGCTGCTTGATGCGCTGAGTTCTTCAAGATTTCTATTACTCTATTTAGAATTGTTGGTGTACATGGTATTATTAGTGGGGTGTTAGAGGACACTTGCTAGGATCGTTGCTGTTCATAGTGGATATCTGTTAGCTGATTTTTTGAACTAAACAGCTTCTGCCTATTGGGAATGGAGGCCCAAGCTGATGTGGCATGTGTCTCAATTTCAAATATTATGGAAGAAAGAAACTAAGGTTGAAAAGGATCTGGATGGTTCAGTGAGAGAGTTAATTATATTTCCTCTTTTTAATAAAATGCACCAACAGAATTTGTTTAAAATTTGATCTTTTCATAAAGGCATCAAAACCTAAACCAAGGCTAAAAGCAGAGAAAGAAAATGACCCTGCAGGAACCAAAAGTGGATTTTTGGAAGGAGGCAAAAAAGAAAATAGACCATTGAAGGAAGAAAATGTCAGGTAAAATGTTCAGTGTAGATTTTTTTTCATTTCATTGTATTCTTGAACAGACAGAAGAAATTGCTTTGGGCTATTAACTAAACAATCTTTTGTTATTTGAAGATAGTCAATTTATAGCATGTACTTACGAAATTGTTCAAAGCTCATTGTGCAGAAGTTAAATTGTTTCTTTGAGATTGTTAATTTGGAGCAGCAGTTTTACTTTATTTTGGGTTTAGAATTTAAACCTAGTCAGCCTAATAATTACAGTTGAATGTTTTCACACTATGTAATACTGGCCCTTTTCACTGATATTTGCCACCAAACATTGGTTTAGATCAGTGTCTCTTGTTATTCAGATGAATATGAATGGTTTGTTGTTTAAAGGCATTGCACTTTTTTTTCCCCTTCTCTTGGTTTTATTAAGTCGTGACAAACAGCGAGTATTGAAATCAGATTTATCAAAAGGTGGTCCATCACCAGTTCACTCTGATGCTGAAGTAAATGCTGCTGGCAAGAGAGCGATAGTTACTAAACAATTGTCAGAAGTTGAAGAGCGACTAAGAAGACACAAGTAAGTTTTGGTTGTGCTTGATTTTTTTTGTCTGAATGTAAATAAGAACAAACTTGCATTAGTAATAGAATCCTTAGGTTGCCTGGGAAAAGTGTTGAAACAAATGATGTTGAAAAGATACTACGGAATCTTCTATTTACTTGAATACTGATCTGGAATCCA
The DNA here is from genome assembly GCF_963921235.1 of Mobula hypostoma. Lineage (NCBI taxonomy): Eukaryota > Metazoa > Chordata > Chondrichthyes > Myliobatiformes > Myliobatidae > Mobula > Mobula hypostoma. The sequence goes on along the minus strand of NC_086105.1, from coordinate 8,902,938 downwards.
AGTTGAACATCAGATCCAAAACGTCATATTGCCTGACAGCAATGCATTCCTTCACAGCCATAAATGGCCATTGAGATTTTCTGTACATCTTTACACAGCAGCATAAGTTCACAGCAGAGCTGGTGTTGCCACCAATCAACTAAACACAGTGAATAGGCCTGTTCTGATGAGGGGTGGTTTCTTAAGATTGCCATAGCTGGGTGTGGTAGTGAGGTTAAGTTCTCATTAGCTAACGTTCCCAGTGGCGTGCATCTCAAATAGCTTCTGACAACCAAGTCCATCGCTGGCCCTCACGTGTGCCTTAACTACTAAGCCCAGTGGAACCATTTCTACTGACAGCAAAAAGGTCGAAGGCAGGTTACTGGCACCTTAAAACCAGTCACTGCAGGCAGATGAGGTTCAGTTGTAGTTGGCAGCTTGTCTAGGAGAAGGAAAACTGATCTCAAACCTCCACTGCCTTGCTACTATACCAACTCATGGGAAAGGAATCGGGAGTAAACACCAAGGAAACATTGAATTGACTTTATTATTACTTAATTCCTTCATATACGTGAGGAGTAAAAATCTTTACATCACATCTCTCTAAATGTGCAATTTATAGTTATAATAAATAGTATGCACAACAGTATAGTCAATATAACATAGAAATACAGTTGTGTCAGCAGGTTAAGCAGTCTGATAGCCTGGTGGAAGAAGCTGTCCCAGAGCCTGTTGGTCCTGGCTTTAGTGCTGTGGTACCATTTCCTGGATGGTAGCAGCTGGAACCGTTTGTGTTGGGGGTGACTTGGGCAGTTTTTACACACCTGTCTTTGTAAATGTCCTGAATAGTGGGAAGTTCATATCTGTGCTGGGCTGTCCCCACCACTCTCTGCAGAGTCCTGCGATTGAGGGAAGTACAGTTCCCATACCAGGCAGTGATGCTGTCAATTGTGCCCCTGTAGAAAGTTCTTAATATTTGGGGGCCCACACCAAACAACTTCAACCATCTGAGGTGAAAGAGGCACTGTTGTACAGACCATGTGAGATCCTCGGTGATGTGCATGCCGAGGAACTTGAAGCTGTTCACCCTCTCAACCCCAGATCCATTGATGTCAATAGGTGGTAGCCTGTTTCCATTCCTCCTTTAGTCCACAACCAGCTCCTTTGTTTTTGTGACATTGAGGGAGAGATATTTTTGACGTCACTGTGTCAGAGTGATAACTTCTCTGTAGGTTGCCTCATTGTTATTTGAGATTAGGCTAATCAGTGTGGTGTTGTCAGCAAGCTTAATTAGACTGGAGCTTTGGGTGGCGACACAGTCTTTGGGTATACAGAGTAAAGGAGGGAGCTTAGTACACAGCCATGAGGGCCACCTGTGTTGAGGGGTTGAGGTGGGGGAGCCCACTCTTACCACCTGCTGGCACTTGAGCTGGAGTCCTTTTGTAAACTTAAATTTGCCAGACCAATAACCACACAGTAAACAATTTATCACTTTATTCTTGGCTTCAGTTTATTTTCATGAGCTCAGCTGGCAAGAGGTGCGGAGCTGCACGACAGAGGGACAGAGTTCCTGTCCTTCTGGGGGCTCGTATCGGACCTCTAACTTAGTATAGCATTGGCCTTTATACCATACAAAGAGTTCGTAATCATTACAGAACATGTGCAAACAGAAGGAAGCAGTCTTCTTTGTGGTTTGACAGGTATGCAGAAATCAGCTTTTTCTGCTAGAATAAAATCAAGGGCCATCCGGTTCTGTAGGACTGTTTGCTGGATTGCAATCATTTCGGTGGATATTTCAGTCACCTGTGCTTGAGTATCAGCCGTATTGTTGGCTAACTCTTTGAGGGCTGCTGCTAAGTTAATTATCTCCCTGGAATTTTGGGCTGCCCCTTAGGAGGGGAAGGCGATCATCCAAAATTGCTCAGTTTCGGTTATTCTTCTCCGTTGTTTATTCCAATAAGGGTGATCATGAGGCTGGGCCATAACTCTCAAGTGGGTTACTAAATATCCTAGATAACAACATCCACTCCATCCCTTATCCTTTCTGGAGGTAGAGGTCATAAACGAGGGGCTCCGGGAGCACCCATGAAATCTTTCTTCCGGCAGCCAGGGGTATGCTCGGTTCCCACAGATCCAATAAGTACCATTAAGGGGACGAGGTGTATTGTACCCACTCACATATGTCTTATTCTGAGTACACAAGCTTACCCCTACCTTACATGGAGCACTTTTGTTAAAATTACAGTAACAACTAGTATACTCTGGTTTCGGGGGTGGATCAATCTTAATTCCTGGCCACAATTTAGAAGGATCCTGGGGAGGGGACCGAAAGTACCACCTGGAAGGAGCAGTCCTCATTCCTGTGACCAGGAGGGAATGTGCAGCTTGTGGCACTTCCGTTAAAAAGCATCACTGACGTAACCTCACTAGAATTAAGAGAAACTATGGACGTGGGGATCATTGTTTTTCCATGCCGGGGGATTTTGGCACATACCCAACATGCCCCCCCCCCCCCAATTCTACTTGTTTGGCGTAGAGACAAAAAGGTATTTACTTGGGGACTTCCAGAGACTGGGGCAGGTCCTCTTAAGGACATAAAAACCAGCATTAATCAGTACATTTTCTTTAGTTCTTATGAGCCTGAATCAGTTCCTCTAGTAACACATTTACAGTCTGTTCGATGTATCTACCGGAGCTGCCCTTCCACCTTTGCAGCAGTAGCTGTAGTTAGTGGTACTTGGTATGGTCCCTTCCACCAGGGTTCCAACCTCTTACGATCCCAATCCTTTACGTTGGGTTTCGTCTTCCCGATAAGCCTGTGGCACCTGTAAATAGGCATAGTCATACTTTATTGATCCCAGGGGAAATTGGTTTTCGTTACAGTTGCACCATAAATAATTAAATAGTAATATGTAAATTATGCCAGGAAATGAGTCCAGGACCAGCCTACTGGATCAGGGTGTCTGAGCCTCCAAGGAAGGAGTTGTAAAGTTTGATGGCCACAGGCAGGAATGACTTCCTATGACACTCAGTGTTACATCTCGGTGGAATGAGTCTCTGGCTGAATGTACTCCTGTGCCCACCCAGTACATTATGTAGTGGATGGGAGACATTGACCAAGATGGCATGCAACTTAGACAGCATCCTCTTTTCAGACACCACCGTGAGAGAGTCCAGTTCCATCCCCACAACATCACTGGTCTTACGAATGAGTGTGTTGATTCTGTTGGTGTCTGCTACCCTCAGCCTGCTGCCCCAGCACACAACAGCAAACATGATCGCACTGGCCACCACAGACTCTTAGAACATCCTCAACATCGTCCGACAGATGTTAAAGGACATTAGCTGTTGATGCAGCAGCTAAACACAAAGCCTTAGACACCACACTTTTAGTCCCCTTGGGAGCCCAGTAAGCTCCTATTAGACAAAACCTAGGACAGGTATGCCAGACATGGGGGAGATGCGTATGTTTCGGGGGAATGCCCTTGAAGGAGAGCACAAACTATGGTCCCAAATGCGTTGCCACCTTGAACCTTACAGAGCAACTTACGGGTGACCCCTGCAGGACAGGTTTGTGTTCCTTCTGTGTTTTTACCACCTTAATAGGTTATGTACGTAATTGTACACACCTAGGCAAGGAGGGAATGGTTAATACATTGTTACAATCTTAGTGGCACCCTGATTTCCAGCAAGCAGCTGAAAAGCAAGCTAAAGCATGCTTAATTTGTAAGAAAATGAATGCTGGAAAGGGGATGCCTTGCGTTTCCAGAACCACCCCCTTGCCTGGTGGGCCTTTCTCTTGTTTGCAACTTGATTTTATAGAACTACCTAGAGTACATTGTTATAAGTATTGTTTACTGACAGTAGATGTATTTAGCAGATGGATTGAAGCTGTTCCCACAACTAATAACACTACTATGGACTGTTATAAAAATATTGCTAAAAGAAATAATCCCCCGCTACGAACTTCCAGAAATGATAAGCTCGGACAATGGGCCACACTTTGTAGCCATAATAAATGAAGAAGTTTGCAAGGAACTTGCCATAAAACAGCAGTTCCATTGTAACCATCATCCAAAAGCAGCTGGCATAGTGGAGCGAGCAAATGGTGCCCTGAAAGATAAGTTGGCCAAACTTACACCAAGAAACAGGATTGACCTGGTTAAAGGTCCTACCCTTTGCCCTATTTCATGAGGAACACCCCTTCGAGCAGGACAGGATTGTCACCAGCGGAAATTGTTTACGGAAAACCCATGAGGACCCCATAGGGGCCCTGAGATAGTGTACCTCTCCTCCCCGAAAGTTTACCCACAAAATTAGATATGCTTACCTTGGGGGGGGGGAGGATATGGGAAAATACTTATGTAAGCTAACCAAAACTCTCCAAAGCTTGTGGGGACTGTCTTGTCTCCCTTTCTCTTCACCATTTACACCTCGGACTTCAACTACCGTACAGAGTCTGTCATCTTCAGAAGTTTTCTGATGACTCTGCCATAGTTGGATGCATCAGCAAGGGAGACGAGGCTGAGTATGGGGCTACGGTAGGAAACTTTGTCATATGGTGTGAGCAGAATTATCTGCAGCTTAATGTGAAAAAGACTAAGGAGCTGGTGGTAGACCCGAGGAGAGCTAAGGTACCGGTGACCCCTCTTTCCATCCATGGGGTCAGTGTGGACATGGTGGAGGATTACAAATACCTGGGGATACGAATTGATAATAAACTGGACTGGTCAAAGAACACTGAGGCTGTCTACAAGAAGGGTCAGAGCCGTCTCTATTTCCTGAGGAGTCTGAGGTCCTTTAACATCTGCCGGACGATGCTGAGGATGTTCTACGAGTCTGTGGTGGCCAGTGCTATCATGTTTGCTGTTGTGTGCTGGGGCAGCAGGCTGAGGGTAGCAGACACCAACAGAATCAACAAACTCATTCGTAAGGCCAGTGATGTTGTGGGGATGGAACTGGACTCTGACGGTGGTGTCTGAAAAGAGGATGCTGTCTAAGTTGCATGCCATCTTGGTCAGTGTCTCTCATCCACTACATAATGTACTGGGTGGGCACAGGAGTACATTCAGCCAGAGACTCATTCCACCAAGATGCAACACAGAGCGTCATAGGAAGTCATTCCTGCCTGTGGCAATCAAACTTTACAACTCCTCCGTTGGAGGGTCAGACACCCTGAGCCAATAGGCTGGTCCTGGATTTATTTCATAATTTACTGGCATAATTTACATATTACTCTTTAACTATTTATGGTTCTATTACTGTTATTTATGGTGCAACTGTAATGAAAACCAATTTCCCCCGGGATCAATAAAGTATGACTATGACTATGAACCCGACCATTACCCTTTGAAATCTCATCGGGTTCTCCAATGTGAGCAGCACGTTTAATAATCGCCACACTGGCAGGGAGCTGTAAGGCTTGCAGTAAGTTATATACGAAAACAGCGTTACTGATGGGTTGGCCTGTTGAGGTCAGAAATCTCCTATGTTCCCACAACGCACCATAATCAGAGCCACCCCAAAGGCATAATGGGAGTCCGTATAAATGTTGGCAGACTTTCCCTTGGCTAGTATACAGGCTCTGGTCAGGGCAAAGAGCTCTGCCTCCTGTGCGGATACCGGGGTCTCAAAGGGCCCTTGTTCGACTACCTCAGAGTTAGTGACGACTGATCCTCCCGAGCAGCGCTGTCCTGTAGGTGCGATAAGAGAGCTTCCATCAACATATAACGCTAATTCTGCATTTGGCAAAGGTTGGTCTCCTCGGTCTTCGTGGGAGGTTGTAAAAAAAAGATTTCTAAGCAAACAGTCGTGCGGCAGTGAGGTAAGATGCTGCAGTGGTTTTGTTAAAAACATAGCTGGGTTTAATGTACAGTGAGAGAAGTAGTGGGTTATTCAACAGGGCCGTCTCATACCTGTTCTGGCAGGCCTGAGTCAGCTGTTGAGTCTGTTGGGGGGTTAGCAACTCGACCACAGAGTGGGGGGTCAGAACCGTCACTTACTGGTGTAGAGTAATATTAGGGGCTGTCGTTATTAACATGTAAATAGCGGGTAGCACCTGGGAGCAGTGAGGCAGGCCAGCAGCAACTGGATCCAATTTAGTGGAATAATACACCACCAGCCTTTTGCGGTCACCGTGCATCTGAGTGAGGACAGCAGTGGCACAGTCTTCTCTGATTGTAACATGCAGCTGGCAAGGTCGATCGTACAACGGTTGGCCGAGGGCTGGAGCCTGGAGGAGGCTGTCCTTTAGTTCCATAAATGCTGTTAATTGCTTGGTTGTTAGAGTAAAACTAGGCGGGGCAGTTGAGGAGGCGGTGGGGGGGGGTTAAACAAGCGGGTGTAAATAGCAACATTGGGTATCCATTGCTGACAGAAGTTTAAAAGACCACGGAAGGCACGCATCTGCTTGGGGGTAGTTGGCAGAGAAGTGTCGGCGATGGGTTGTATCCGATCTTCTGTCAGTTTTCGTTCCTTGTCTGCGAGTACAATACTTCGAAACTTAACTTCCCCCTGAGAACATTTCACCTTGTGAGGAGGGACCATGTATCCCAAAGAATGCAAGGAAGTTCAGTAATACTGTGGTGTTACTTTCACAATCTTGCACATGGTTACTGGCTAGGAGTAGGGCATACACATACTGGACTATGGTAGAGCCCTTCGGCAGCTCTTGTGTGCGTAATTGTTTCTGAAGAGTCTGCGAAAACAGGGGAGTGGATGAAATCCTGGGGTAATCGTGTCCAGGGTATTGCTGGCTTTGATAGGTAAAGGCGAATAACTACTGCGAATCTGGATGTAGAGGGACAGTGAAAAACGCATGTAAATCTGTTATAGTAAGTACACATGCATCTGCAGGTATGCAACTTAGAGTCGTAGCTGGGTTCGGAACTAATGCATGGAGCGAAGCGATGATTTCCTTTATCTTCCTTAAATGTTGAACCAGCCGCCAGTCTCTTCATCCTGGTTTGGGGACAGGGAATATAGGGGTATGGGAACCAAAATTCCTTGTGCCACAAGGGAGTCAGTTAGCACCTGCACCCCTTCTTCTGTCTCCAGTTTCAGGGGGTACTGAGGCATAGAGGGCAAGGCTTGGTTTTCCTTTAACTCAATCCGAATTGGGGTGCAGGTAGTACATCCAACCTCATGGCCAGAGGTAGCCCATAGCTGAGGAGCAACCTCCTTTTGTCTGGTCCATACTGGAAATGTGATGGACCAGGTGCCCAATGTTTTGTTCTGGTTGCTTCCCGTATCTTCATCGTCCTTTGGGAATGACTTGCCAGGTCCCCTAAGTATCGGCAGCCAGCTGAGTCTGTGTATAAGCAAGAAATCCCAGGCTCTTAGGCTTATACCCAGGATTAATGGTCAGGGTAATGTGCGGAACCACTAACCCAGTCTGGCATGAGAGGTAGTCTGGAATGGCGGTCAAGTAAGCTCCACCTTCCTTATCTTCTACCTCTCCTATCAACAATACCGGGTACTCCAATCTTTCAAAGGGTGTATAATATCGGCTATCTTCAATAGAGCATCCGGTAGGATCGTAGCATACAGTCACATGGGGGGGGTCTGGTGTCGGAGACAGCGGGTAGATGTCATTTGGTCAATGCTCAAACCCCACCATTGAGGGGCTGCAAACTGGGGGTATTGTCGGCGGCCAAGTAGTCCCAAGGTAATGCCTTCAGTGCAGATTATTTCAACTCCCGAAGGACAGAGCAGATTGCATCCCAGATTAGTGGTCACAGTAAAGAAAACGTTGCAGCAATGTCCACAATATTCGACTGGTAACGGCTGAGTTTGCAGGTAGGGGCACTCAAGTCCTTCAAATTCTGACACGATAATGGTAGTACCCGATAGCTGGAATCCCTTCCTATTTCCTGATCGAGGGTGGAAGTGGTTGCCCCCGTATCAATCGTAAACTTAATCGGGATTCCGGCCACTTGTAGGGTGATGTGAGGCTCCTGACTCGGGGACGTGCTTACCACCAGGGGGTTTCTTCCTGTGGGTCAGGTGCTGAAGAGGTTGTTCGTTGAGAATGGAGCTCGTGAGGGCCCCTGAGGTGGTGGTTCAGATCCAGATTTCTGTGGGCTGTTGGCCCTCCAATATCCATAGCTGCCACAATTAAAGCAGGAGCCTCCCAGGGATCTTTCAGGTTCCCGGTGATATCGTCCTAGATGCCTGGACAATTCCATCGGGCGCGATCCTTGTGGTGGTCCCCTTGGGTGTCCTTGAACCATATTGCGGCTGGGTGGTTGCCACCAGTCGCGAGGCTGATCCCATGGTTCCACATCATCAGGGTTGGGATATGGCCAATCTGGGAACCGCCGGTCAGGATCTTCAGGCCCTGCCCTCCCTGAGAGTGGATCTCCATTTCCATTCGCTGGCCCCCTCCGGGAGGGACACTGTATATGTTCAGTTTTTACCTGAGGGTGGGAGTGGGACGGAGGCTCACCGTGTTTATCCCAGTAGTATTCTACTGCCCATCTCATCTGAGGTCTAGAATTATTGGACCAGTTCATGTTATTGGTTCTCATCATATCGGCAATGTCGGAGGGTATGCACTGCAGGATCATAGCATTAAAGAGTGGAGAATACTGACCACCATTGAAAGCAGAGTCTCCTGCAAACGTCCCGTAACAGGCCACAAACCTTTCCTAGTAATCAAAGCCAGACTCCCCTGGTTTAGGCTTGCATTGCAAAACCTTAGTAATATTCACAGATTGCTGCAAAGCTCGCTCCAGGGATTGTATTATTTGCTCCACCTGATCCTGGGGCTGGGGTACAGCAGCCGACAGGGCAGTAAAATCCCCGTGGCCTCTCATCCCTTCTTGCCACTTTTGTTTCTCTGGTGATAATATCATACAGCATAATCCGAACAAGTCCTGTGGTGTTGCATTATACATTTGGATGGTGCTCCGAATGTATTGGGCAAACATTGCGGGATTTTCCTTCCTATCTGGGGCTTGGTTCATAATCATTATCTCTTGAGGTTTGCAGGGGGCATAAACACCGAATGGTTGGGTTTTGATTGCCTTGGCCAGCCAGAGGGTTTGGCATCTGCTGGATAGGATATTGGTGTGGGGGTGACATTGTCATGCCCTCAAACAAATTCTGAAGTCCGTAATCCTCCCCGTCCCCTAACTCTTGGGCAGATTTCTGACGCCTTTTTCATAATTTAACTTGCTTGGCCACCGCCTCTAAGGGAGGATGGGCGGGGTGGGGGGGGTGGTTAGTGGAAGAGAAGGTGGAGACAGAATAAATGAGGGTGGAAGTAGGGGATAGCAGCCCCATTCCTCGTTCCTATCGCTATTGTCAAATAGGGTCGGTATGCCAGACATAGGTTCGGGATCCTGAGTCTTTTTTTCCCTTGCGCGCTCAACATTGACGATCTAATCCTTCCTGTCTATCCATATCAGCCTTTTCCTGCTTACACTGTTTTTCCTGCTCTCTCTTCTGTTGCCCATCTCCCACTCACACTCTGCTTTCAGTGTCTCCCAACCCTTCTGCCGTACATACCTTTATCCCTTTATCACAGGTATTATTCTTCCAGCTGGCCGGCAAGATATTATTCCATTTAGTATCAGCTTTATCCTTCCATTCTTTGATCAATAATTTCCACTTTTTGCCACAATTCTTTTTCCAATTCAAATTCACAGCTTGTTCACAAGATATTATATCCCAGGTTCCCCCAGGTGGCCACATACCATTCCCCAATTTCTTAGTCAGCGCTGCACTTAACATCCGGAGGTCCTTTTCCTTATCTGGTATTTGTTCACACATCGACTGCAAGGGAGTTTCCTTGCCCTCTGTATCCAAAGTCTGTCCCATCATGTGCTGATTATTCAATTATACAGTTTGATCGACCAGGCCAAAGACCTGTTGCCCAATTGTACAAATAGACCCGGCCCTTTCCTTGCCCATTGTCTAATTAGTCATATTGACCTAGCACCAACAGACCTTCAGCATTAACATAAATATAGGCTTACCTCACTATTCTGGTCTTGGCAGTTGGTTGGATCCCGTCAAGTTACCAGTTCCTCTGGGCGAGGGGCAGGAGTTTCGGGCAAGGAGAAGGGACAGTCAGAGGTAAAACACCTCGGGGTGCCCTACCACCCGTTAACACTCACCCACAGCTCTCTGTCACTTACTTAGCCCACAGGTACTTTCCCTATGTTGGGATCCAAGTCACGGCACCAAATGTAAACTGAAATTCACTGGACCAATAACCACACAGTGAACGATTTATCACTTTATCCTTGGCTTCAGTTTATTTTCTCAGGCTTAGCCGGCAAGAGGTGTGGAGCTGCACAACAGGGACAGCGTTCCTCTCCTTCTGGGGGCTCGTATCGGACCTCTAACTTAGTTAGTACAGCATTGGCCTTTATACCATACAAAGAGTTGTTAATCATTACAGAACATGTGCAAACAGAAGAAAGCAGTCTTCTTTGTGGTTTGACAGGTATGCAGAAGTCAACTGTCTTTATCAATCAGGCAGTCACGCGGGGTGGGTATTACACAAGTCATACTGACAAGTGCAAAGTTCTAAAAATCATTCCCTACTTCCCCAACACCCTTAAAACCTCATCACCTTAAGGCACTATCAACACTTCCAGCGTTGACTGGCAAACTCCTGTGATGCCACTGGTGCCGAACTGTATCGGTCTCGGCCATTCCTTTGGTTTCATCAGCTGTGTGGAGGGAAGCCTGCATGAGCAACAGCTTGCTCTCCATATTGTGCTGCTCTGGCTTGCGTATCACGTATACAGTGAGGGAGCAATATTCATAGTAGACCCTGACTAACAGCTAGCCTCAACATGAAGGGTCTCCAATCTGATTTCCCACAGATGTACTCTGACCTGCTGAATATTTTCAGCATTTTCAGTTTTTGTTTTAGATTTCCAGCATCTGCAATTTATTTTCAGTAAATATATTATTTGCTATTAAATTCTAATTATAAATTGTAGGTCTTTTGGGTTGGCTTGCTTTTAAAAGTAAATATTGGCCCATTAAAGTTCAAAGTAAAATTTCTTATCGGAGTAAATGCATGTCATCACATACAACTCTGAGATTCTTTTCACAGATTTGACTGTCTGCAGTCAAATTCACCTAATCTGTCATCCGACTATTTGGGAATCTCACTTATTCAGCGTCTGGTTCACCAGGCAATGTTTTGTGAGCTCCATCTAAATTTAAGAGCTGTGGAACGACTCTTCCTCCAAATTTGAGTCACTAAAATTTCTTATAATGCAAAAATCACATCTGAAAAGTAAAGTTTAGAGAATGTTGAATTGGCGAGTATGTGGTGTAAGAAGAGGTTGGACAAACTAGGGTCGTTTTCTGTGGAGTGCTGGAGGTTAAGGAGAGACCAGACAGAAATGAATAACATTCTGAGAGGCGTAGATAGAGTAGACAGCAAGTTCCCCCCACCAAGATTGAAGTGTCTAATACTAGAGGGTATACAGTTAAGGTAAGGGGGATAAATTCACAGAGATGTGTGGGGCAAGTTTAGTTTTACAGAATGGTGAGTGACAAGGATTCATTGCCAGAAATGGTGGTGAAAGTAGATGTGGTAGAGGCATTTTAAAAGACTCTTAAGCAGAGAGTTGACCAGGTCAAGACAACGGAGACTTATGGAGAAGAGGAGTTCGGTGGGTAATAAAATGGACGAGTTGACGGCGCAAGCCAGGCGTCAGAGAACATTTCGGGAGTGCAGTGTTGTGTGTTTTACTGGGGCTGCACGAGGACATACCTGATCAAAACTTTTCCATGGATGGCTTCCAGACCGTTCGGGCTGACCTGAAGTGCACTGAGAGCGGTAAGCGTAAAGGAGTTGGGGGCTTACTGTTCTGGTTAACAATGGACGGTGCAATCCTGGTCATATTACGGTCAAGGAACATGTTTATAGACCGGATATTGAACTTTTTGCTGTTGGACTCCGGCCATATTCCACCGAGATACAACACTGGGCGTCACGGGAGGTTGTTCCTGCCTGTGGCCATCGAACTTTGCAGCTTCTCCGGTGGTGAGTCAGACGCCCTGAACCAATAGGCTGCTCCTGGACTTATTTCCATCTGGCATAGTTTGCATATTGTTGTTTGATTGTTTGTGGTTTTTGTATTGCTATATTTATGCTCTATTCTTGGTTGGTGCGGCTGTAACGAAACCCAATTTCCCTCGGGATCAATAAAGTATATCTATCTATCTATTGATATGGACCATGCCCAGGCAGAAGGGATTAGGTGTTGTTAGCTTAATTAGTTCAGCACATCTTTGTTTTTGGTTCAATGTTGGGGTGTTAATAGAAATGACTGCCAGTAGTTTGGAAAAGCTGTCATTTTGGCACCACCGAAGTCCTAAGTTTTTTACGATTGCTAGCAGTACCATTAGTACCACCATTCAGCTCCCAGTGAGTCTTAAATTCATTTTTAGACTTGTAGGAAAAAGAAAAAAAAATTTTCTTCAGTATTGTAACATGATTGCATTTTCTCCTTCAACACGCATCAAAGTTGCTGGTGAACGCAGCAGGCCAGGCAGCACCTCTTCCTAGAGATGCTGCCTGGCCTGCTGCGTTCACCAGCAACTTTGTGTGTTGCTTGAATTTCCAGCATCTGCAGAATTCCTGTTGTTTACATTTTCTCCTTCTATTCTTAAGCATAACATCTTCAGCATTTTCATTAATAGAGCAGTCAAGTCCCGAGTCACTTAGAAAAAAGTAAGAGAAAGCAGTAGGGGGAAAAAAAATGAAAGAAAAATGTACAAATTAACGAGATAGAAAAAGATTGTGTAAAAAGGATGTTAAGAGGAATAGGAATAAAAATGGTAAAGGAAATGAGAGAAATAACAAATAAATTGTGTGTGTGTATATATGCAGTGTGTGTGTTTATGCAATACAAGTAGTAAGGTGATTATTTTTTATATATACACACACACACCTATGACAACTCTGGAGGAGTTATAAAATAAAATATTTTAAAAATTCTGGTTAAACATAGTCCTTCAGGATTTCTCTGGGGATAATTGAGTCATTGTGTTTAATCATTGAACAATTTCACTACTGTAGTTGTCGGGAAACACTTAAAACCCGAGCGTCTGCCTTCAAAGACTTGGTGCTGCATGTTAGAAAATTCATGTCTGTCTATGGTCAAATGAACTGCATCATAAGACCATAAGGCACAGGAGAGAATTAGATCATTTGGCTTATCGAGTCTGCTCCACCATTTCATCACGGCTGATCTAGTTTCCCCCTCCGTCCCAATCTTCTGCCGCCTTGTATCGCTTTATGCCCTGACAAATCAAGAGTCTATCAACCTCTACCTTAAATATACTCAGAGGCTTGGCTTCCACAGCCACCTACTGATCAACAGAAGATACTCTTTCAGGTCAAAGTGAAAACGGATCTCTACAAAGTGATCTAAATTAACTACAAATATAAAGCAAAATAATCGATTGCATAAGTGTTCACCTCCTTTAATATGACACATCAAAATCACTGGTGCAGCCAGTTAGTTTTAAGTCATATAATTAATTAAATGGGACCTGTTTGTGGAGACCTGTGTGCAGTCAAGGTGTTTCAATTTGTTGTAAAAATATACCTGTGTCTGGAAGGTCCGACTGCTGATGAGTCATTACACTGGAAAAACTACACCCTGAAGACAAAAGAACACTTTAAGTGACTCCACATAAAGATTATTGGAAAAGCACAAGTTAGGAGATGGGTACAATTAATTTTTCCAAGTAACTGAATATCCTTTGGAGTACAGTTAGGTCAGTCATCAAGAAATGGCACAGCTGTCAATCTGCCTAGAGCTGGCTGTCCTTAAAAACTGAGTGACCATGCAAGAAAGGGACTAGTGAGGGAGGCCACCAAATGAGTGACGACTCTGGAGGAGTTACAAACTTCAGTGGCTGAGATGGGAGAGACTGCGCTTACAACAAAATGATTAGTTCTAAGGATTATAGGGTTGACTAATGAGGCAAGATTGAGTGGATTGAGCTTTAACTCTGGGGTTAATAGGAATGAGAACTATTCCCATTGAAACACAACAAAATTTTGGTTTTATGGCATAATTCAAATGTACCACACTTAAAATTTGCATTTGAATGTACATGCAATTTTCATTTTTATTCACTTTGAGAAAAATAACAATTTGTCCTGATCACTTTTGTTTTAGTCTCCTGCTTACAAAAGATGAGTCCCTCTTAACAAGCTTACTACAGCAAGAAGCAAAAAAGAAGGAAGCACTGCGTCAAGCTGAAGTCAAATATATGAAGCATAAAGAACAGTTACAGGCAGCTGAGAAGATTGTCAATGCCAATAGAATGCTTCTTAAAAAGCTTCAAGAACAGGTAGGCTGAAGATCTTGTTTTGATTACTTGTGCCATTGCCAATATTGATATAACTATTTTAATTATATTTCAGTTTTATTTGCAAGCTGAATTGATCGATTTAAAATAAAAAGCACACATTCTCAACTGTGTCAACACTTAATCTGGAACATTTTGCTTCTGTGGAAAAGGACGGAAAATCAGTCAGGTTTTCTCTTAATTCATGTGCTGTAAAATGTATGAGGGCATGAAATGAGGACCTACTGTGTTCCAATTATCGTGCCATTCCTTTATTGTGCAGAGAAATTTCTTAACTCTGAGGGTCATGAGAATGTGGAACAAGCTGCTGACACAAATATTGCATGTAGGCTTTATTTCAATGTTTAAGCAAAGTTTGGATAAGTGCATGGATAGGGGTATGGAGCTGTGGTCCCGGTGCAGGTCAATGAAAGGTAGTATAAATGGTTTGGCTAGATGGGCTGAAGGACCTGTTTCTGTGCTGTACTTTTCTATGACTATAACGAGACTAATAAGAAATCTTTCAATCCTATAATGGGGATGACACAATGCATTTGAGGCACAACAAAGCTTATCATCCACTTGCTATCAGACTATTTGCAGACCAATAGTTTGGCATCAGGATCACAAGGGAATATTTGTCTTTCTCCCTTCTCAGTTACTGGGTTCTGACTTTTATACCCTGTGGCTTGCCTCAGCTTCAGTTCCCATGCTCCCTTCTCTTGGGTTCATTGAGAAATTTATTGTAATAGTGTGTAGCAATGGGCTGATCTTTTAGTGGAGTGGAAAGAATGATAGACAGCCAAGAAGCATCAGCAATTTTCCAATCCTGATATGAGAGCTTTATGAATGGTAGATTTAAGTACTTTAAGAGATTTTTCTGATATCTTTGATTATGTAGCAGTTTTTTTTTGGAACCACATTTGTCTTAATAGCAAATCCTAGAAGAATTTTGTACCCATACCACAAGTTTGAATTGGGCTCCAATTTAAGTAGTTTCAGATTTCAACAATGTCAAATCTAGTTTCTTTTATCCTATTTAGATTCATAAAGTAAAACATCGAATACAAATTAAGAAAAATTTTTCGGTCAAATATGAAGAATTTGCACGAGCAAAAGCCCTTGCTAGTCAAGTAGGGAAACGGAAACGTGAACAAGATTCAATTGTAAGTTGAAACAGAATTCAGACAAGGTTGTAAAATAAGTTTACTTGGTCCATTTCTGACACTTCTCTCCTCTTTCTTGATCTGTCAGTCTCTGTCTCTGGAGACAGGTCTACCTACTGATATCTTCTATAAACCCACTGACTCTCACAGCTATCTGGACTATACCTCTTCCCACCCTGTCACTTGTAAAAATGCCATTGCCTTCACTCAGTTCCTCCATCTCTGCCACATCTCTCTCAGGATGAGGCTTTTTATTCCATAATAACTGAGATGTCCTCCTTCAAAGAAGGGAGCTCTGTTTTTCCACCTTCAGTGCTGCCCTTGCATGCATCTGTACCATTTTGCACTCATCTGCCCTCAACCCATCCTTCCTCTGCCATACCAACGATAAGGTTCCTCTTGTCCTCTCCTACCATCCCACTAGTGTCCGCATCCAGGACATAATTCTCCATAAATTCTCCCATCTCCAGTGGGATCCTGCCACTAAGCCCATTTTTCCCTCCTCTGCCCTGCCCCCCCTCCACACTTTCCACTTTCTGAAGGGATCTCTCCTTCACACTCTCTTGTCCATTCTTCCATCCCCACTGATCTCCCTCCTAGTACTTGTCCTTGCAAGTGGAACAAATGCAGTACCTGCCCCTCCATCACCTCCCTCACTACCATTTAAGCAGTCCTTCCAGGTGAGGCAACACTTTGCCTGCGAGTCTGTTGTATCCCGTCTACTGTATCCCGTGTTCCTGGTGTTGCATACTCTACATTGGTGAGACCTGACGTAGATTGGGACACCATTTTGCCAAGCACCTTCCCTCCAGCTGACTCTAAAAGCGGGATTTTCCGATAGGATCCCATTTCAATTCTACTTCCCATTCTCATTCCGACATGTTAGTCCATGCCCTCCTCTGCTGCCAGGATGAGGCCACAATCAGGTTGGAGGATCCACACTGGGTAGCCCCCAACCTGTCAATTGCTTAACCTTCTGGTAAATGCCCCTTTCTTCGCCCCCCCTTCACCATTCTTCATTCCTGCTTCCCTCTCTCACCTTCTCTCCTAACCTATCCATTACCTCCCTGTTGTGTTCCTCCTTTCTTCCATGGCCTTCTGTCCTCTTCTATCAGATTCCCCCTTTTCCAGCCCTTTATCTCTTTCACCTATCAGCTTCCCAGCTCTTTACTTCACCCCTCCCCTTCTTCGGGTTTCACCTACCTTCCACCTTGTACTTGCTCCCCTCCCCTTCTTACTCTGACTTTTCCTTGCTAGTCCTGAAGAAGGGTTTCAGTCCAAAATGTCAACTCTTTACTCTTGCATAGATGCTGCCTGACCTAATGAGTTCTTATAGCATTTTGTGTGTTGCTTTGTAAAATATGTTTAGTGTTTTTGATAATTTATCTAAGTAATAAAAATCAAACACAGTATATCCAAATGAGCATGCGTTGAGTTCTTCGGAATTTAGCTTTCTTAATTTAATATAATTTAGAAAGATCATTTGGTTTTGCTTTTTAACACCGGCATTCTTTTACTGCTTTGCTAAAAATACAGCCTTTGAGTTTAAGTATTATATAGATGTTATCGATAAATTACTCTTTTTTTTTTCTCCCTCTTTCAGTCTAATAATATCCGATTGGATGACGCGTCTAAACATGCAGCAATCTTAAAGAAGCAATCTGCTGAGTATATAGCAATGGAGAAAAAACGCTTGCAGCAACTTGAATACGAATATCGGTTAAAGATTCAAAAACTGAAAGAGGCGCAAGCTTTAAGGAATGCAGGACAACCTGAAAGCTTGTCTGGAATAGATGAACAACAAACATTTGTGGTATCACAGCCTTCAATGCATGACCTAACGCAGGATAAACTTGTTCTTGATACTGAAGAAAACGATGGAGAAGATGAAGTGCAATCTCCATCTCTAAGGGAACGAAGGAGGTCATTTCGAGAATCAAACTCTTTCACTAAGCCAAATCTGAAACATACTGACCTGAGTCAAGGGAAAGAAACTTTAAGTAAGCCAACAAAGAAAAGCTTTGATGAGCCAGAACTGTTTCTTGGTCTCAATCTCGATGATCTCAAAAAGCTTCATGGAGAGGCTGATGACTTTAAAACATTGCTACAGAAAACATTAGGTTGCATGTTTTCAAAGGAGAAGTCTCTGTGTGGTCAGGTTAGTAGAAAGGAATTGACTGTAATTTTAATCAATGTCTCTAACTGTGGGTTTAAAGCTGAATACAAGCATGTTTACTTGAAGAAAATGGTAATATTATTTAGTCTTAAAATAATTGCTTTTTTATGCAGCACTTTTCAGAACTTTGTTTCAAGGTATTCAACAAATTTTTGAAATTTTTGTCATTGTCTACTATTTCCCAAATCATAACAATTTGCCTGCAGTAAATTGGTGTGGAGGTGTAGAGATGCATCTCTACTAAAGGAGGTGTAAGGTGCTCTTTCCCTCCACTAGCCTGTAGGTCACCCTTGGACAAGGTGTGGCACCTACTTGGCCCCCCAATCAGGGTCATGTGAAACCACGGGAAAGGTGGTGGATGGTCGTATGTGCAGCTAGTGCATGTCACAAGTCCTGGTTGTGTGACCATTGACAATCTCTGAAGAGTATTGCCAATGGCTGGGGTCACCCATCCTGTAAAGACTGCCCAGAAGAAGGCAATGGCAAACCACTTCTGTAGAAATATTTGCCAAGAAGAATCGTCATGGAAAGATTGTGATCACCCACGTCAATACAACGCAGCACATGCCAGAAGGTCCTATAAACTGCACAATGTGTTCCTGCAGTAGATATTGTGCTTGCTCTAATCTGAAAAAAATGCTTTGTGATTAATTACATTTTGTTAAGGGAGCAAACAGAAATCTCTTATCTGAATGGTACCCGCAATGCTGTTCAGCTTCTGCATTGGGGCATCAGTTAGATTTTTTTCTGTTAATTTTCTATTGTAGCAAAATTTCCATGCCCAAACCTTGTTGTCAAGAATGTTGGCAACTTGCATCATGTGGATGTATGATAACCAGTACAATTTTGCAAGCGATTATTCTGACTGGGATTGCTCGCTTGACTAAATATACAGTCCTGAAGGACTGTGGAAGTGCAGTTCTGTTGAAAATGTTGTAATTTTAACTTCAACCTCTAATTTCAGAGCACATTTTTAGTATCATTAGGTCATTTGCTTCCTGCTCAAGTTACTTGTGAATTTCCTGAGCACACATGAAGAAACTATTGAACATTCTTTGTTTTTAAAAGAAAACAACTTATCTTCTGCAGGAGATTCCTGTGAATTTGGATGCGGTGTTACAGTCAAGACAAGTTGATTCGAAACCAGCGCCATTTGGAACATACAGTAGCCCTCTTTTGGTCTTTAGATCTTACAGGTATAAAGTTCTTATTAGAAAAAAGTTGTGGTTTCTTTGTAATTTTATCTTGCGTAAACAATCTTGATAGAACCTTTGACTTTAAATTTATATTGGAAGAGGATATAAATTAATTCATATCAAAATTTGGTATTTAACCTAGTACACACAAATCAATTGCTTCAACTCTTCTAACACAACTGCAAATACATGGAAAGTTTTTTTTGGCATTGGTTTATTTGATAAGCATTTTCAGTTGTGAATGAAAATGTTAATGAAGCAATGGGTTATCTATTCCTTGAGTTCCTGAGCTGTGCATAGAATTCAATTGTATCTCATCCTGAAGTGATAGTACCTCCGCTAAGGGGCAGATAACATTTTAGGGGTTGCTGATTAAATTTGTCAACTTTTTTGCCAAATTAACGAACTATTAACTCTATCAACCTTTGTCAGCAGCCTTTACAGATGGAATCATGAGGATTGAAAACTTAGCTTCATTGCTGGTAGAGGAGGGCAGGAATTCCTTCCCAGGAAACATTTGTCATTGCAAAAGACAAGCAATGCACATATTACCTGAATACTTTGCTTTTCCTGAAATAAATGTTAATATAATCTGCACTAAAAGGGACCCTTTTGGCAATACATGTTGAAGATGACCTCCCTAACTGCTTCTTGCAGTGATGAAACAGTTAAATAGCTCTCATTTCCACATCTGTGTGAATTGAGCCACCAAGGCAATGAAAAATGACTGCCTGTGAGGACTGGCATAGAACAGACTAGGATGAGCTGTGTGACTGTCAGTCGGGCTGTAAAGCTCTTTGCTGAGTGACTTCTCTGATCAATAGTGCTGACCCTTTTTAGCTGCCTTTACAGATTGGTACTTTACTCCAGTTGGACTCAGGGGACTGAAAACGTTTTGGTGCTGGTAGAATGGTAGAAGAGGGCAAGAATTTCCTGCCAGGCAGCAGTGTGCAGCCTGAGATGATGTCTTTTATTTTAAACTATGGTGTGTTCATACCTCTGGTTGTGTAGACTTTGGGACCAAGAGCATTATAACAAATTAGACTACGACAGGGTACTGCAGAGTGAAACAGTAGCATGTACTTGTGAATCAATCTCTGCTTTTCATGGTAAAATGGAGCATCACTGGTTGTTGCCAGTGACGTACCATTTTAGCTTAATATAGTAATAGCTTTTATTCTGCAGTTGTGTTTATGAACCATAAAGTACATCAATCTGCATTTTTTAAAAGCATACTGATCAGATTGACTTTTAACTGCATATAAGATCACAATTTGACTAAACATGTTGAATGGAAACAATTCAGTGAATTTTGTGCTTTAGAAAGCACTTAATGGTTTCACATAGTTGTGTGGAATCTTGGAATAAGCAATGTTAGCCTTTTCACTAAGGTTGTCATTTTAGAGCAAAAAATGTGAGCAGAATAAGTATTAATAGCACAAAAAGAAATTATTTTAATGAAATTATTCCATTTTGCCATTTGGGAGCTGTGGCATATTTTCATAGTTTTATTAATCCAGACTGGCATGCATTTCTTAGTGATATACAGTAGAATCTTAACTCTGAGTTTTGGTATAACAGCTATTTAAACAATTTCATGTAGAAAGAGCTGAATGCTTTTTCTCAAAAATAATGATAATGCACAGATCATTTGTGCATCAATCAAATCTAAATTGCAGGAAATTATTCTAATTAATTTATTAAAACAAGGAATTTTTTTCTCAAACATTTTGCTTGAGGGCTCACACTCTAAAAATTGTGCAGTTATGCTTGAGCATTTGGGTGCATTGTTCCAGTTGATGTGCAGACACCAAATACAAATCTGGTTGTTTGGGAACTGTGTCTTAATTAAATGATAGAACTTGTCTTATTTCACTGTAGCATGGATATTTCAGAACATTTGCTTGTTTTTAAATGTGCAGGTTTGAAATTGGCAATAGAATACCGTAATTGAAGAATTATAATTTATTGTTCAATTGCTTCAAGATTCAAATGTAGAATTTTTTTGTCAGTTCACTATCATTTTCACATTATGCATTTGCAATCTTTTTCTGCAGGTTCAGTCCTTACTTTCGTAACAAAGAGAAACTTCTGATTAGTTCTGTTTCCTATAGCAACTTGATTGATCCCAAGCAATGTTTCTGTCGATTTGATTTAACTGGTACATGTAATGATGATGATTGCCAATGGTACGTATACTGTATTTAGCGTTGTTATGAATATTATGTTTAATAATTGATTATTGCATTGACTTCACAAGATAACACTTGACAGTGAAAGAGTAATGAAGCATTCACTTTTATAATCATGGAATCTCCCCTTTATATTAATAATATTTAAACATATGAAACTGCTAATAAATCTGATTCCTGTCATTAAGATTAATTACTTGGTCATATTTGCCAGGAACCTTAAAGTATCAATATGGGAATTTTATAAATTCCTATTTCCAATAGTAGGAAAAAGGAATTTATTTCCATATTGTTATGTTCAAGATTGTAGCGATTTGGATTCAGATGCAAAAGCAATTTAAAATTTGAAATGGGTAATAAATGTAGAGGTTATTTGGTTCGTGTTTTGCTGTAATGTTTAGCAGTGTAAAAAGGGGAAATTTTATTTATCTATTAAAGCCATCCGTATATTTTTTCTTTTGTCTAGGCAGCACATGAGAGACTGCATTTTAAATCAATCCCAGCTGTTTCAAGATCTTCTCTCCTACAATTTATCTCTGATTAAATGTTCAGCTTTTAGTACAGATGAAGAAATCAGGGTTGCAGCTGGTAACTATGTATTACATACTGTTTAGATATTTCTGTCCAGCATTAATTTATTAATCATTATTACAAACTGATTAAAAAGAATTTTTAGCTCTTAAGATTATACCAAATATGTTTGAGTGAAAATATATCTGAAGCAAAAATGTTGAAATATAGAATTTCTCTTTTTAATGTACAGAAAATTATGTGGATAAACAGTTTGGTAAAAACAAGGATCGTATGACCACAGATGAGATGGCTGTTTTACTTGTTAGCAAAGTGAATGAAAGTACTGGTCACAGTAAGTAACTATTGTCTTTTAAATTATTATTTGTAGCCAACAAAACAAACCTGCCACGCTCGGATTCACAACTTGTGGTCTCTGACGTAATAATGAAATATTTATTCCATGGACCTCTATCTATAAATTAAGAATTGAGTTCAATTTATGGCAATGTGCTTGTCATAAAGATAATGGCTCATCGCGAAGAATTAACGTAAAGTATCATAACAGAAGTTAATAGCTTCTGAAGAGAAGTAGGGAGTTGGGTGATGTAAAAAGAATGTTTCTACACTTGGAGTAAGAACACATGTCGATAATTGTCGAATTGGTAGTAATCCAAAGTCAAATCTTACAGTCAGAATGTGAATTTGGCTTGAACGTAGTGTAGAAATGTATTATGATGAAATTTATTTCGCAGATCAAAGCACTGGTATAGTTTCATTCACTAAATTTGATAAATTTGATGTTGATGCCTTAGTGGATATGCTGCTAAGGTGTAAACTGCCAGCTGATAAATGAATTTTCATTTCAAGTTGGGAGAACTTGCACATTTGTCTTACTTTTCAGCACCACCTTACACGACATTCAAAGAGAGAAGGAAATGGAAGCCCAAACTTCTGAGAAAACAAGTTTCTGAAGGCAGCAACAGTGATGATGAACAAAATTTTGGACCAGTACGATACGGTATGATAAGATTAGAATGAGTTTTAGAAGTAAACCCATTTATTTTGTTTTGGCAATACTTGGAAAATGTGATCATTATCTTGTCTGAATACATGGCCATCTGTTCTTTTAACTACTGTAATAGTGGGTCATTGATAAAGCGCTGGATAAACGAAATGGCTCATCTGTTCAGTATTTCATTCATAGTGTGATTTTAGCGGTGTGGTCTTCTATTCAACCTTTGATAGTAGATTATTATGATAAGTGAATTATACAGTTTCTATTGTTTAAGTGGAATCTTTCTTTCCTATCTTGTGCTCTAAAAAAATAAGCATCAATAAATTTGTCCTTCAAAGGCCAATGGTATTTTCCTAGCAATGATTCAAATGATGTCTAACACACCTGGCTTTAACTCTTGAAATTCTATATGGAAATGTTGTGCTTATAGTAGGATTTGCTGAATGGATGCACTCTTTAATGG
Organism: Mobula hypostoma; assembly: GCF_963921235.1. NCBI lineage: Eukaryota > Metazoa > Chordata > Chondrichthyes > Myliobatiformes > Myliobatidae > Mobula > Mobula hypostoma. Next base: position 8,879,901 of record NC_086105.1, on the reverse strand, counting down.
AGCAAAGCGATTGAAGGCAAAAAAAAAACAGGATCCCAAGTTTAAGTGGAGCTTTTTAGAATCTAGGGCATTCCAAAGCAGTTTATAGCCAAAAAAAAAGGACTTTTGAAATCTAATCATAGTTGCAATGCATTGACTGTTCTAATATGGTACAGTACATATGATTTGTATGGTAAACAAATGGAAACATAAACTATGCTAAATCAATTCTGGACTGAAATTTGCTTTGTATTACATTTCCCAACTATTTAACTATGATCCCTGTTTAAAGTGGAACTTGCTCAGCACATAAAGTGGCCACTGAGTGTATATTTTTATTAGTGCACTGTAGCCCATCTACTTCAAGGTTCAGTATGTGCATTCAGATGCTGTTCTGCACTCCACTTGTAACACATGGTTATTTGAGTTACTGTCACCATCCTGTCAGCTTGAACCAGTCTGGCCATTCTCCTCTGACCTCTCCCATTTATCAAGACATTTTCACTCACTGTGTCTCATGGAGTTGCTGAATTGTGCTGTCTAGGTAGTGTTATTCCGTGCAGGCAATACAGTTCTCGTAGCTGCAGTATTTGTGTCGGTGATGAACCCAGGATGATGGTGATGGGGGACTTGCTGGTGATGCCACTGAATGTTTAGTCTAGGGATTAGACTCAGAAATGTGTATTTCCTAGTATTGTGACATGGATGTTGCTGACCATTTTTCAGTTTATGGTGAATGTTGTCTGTATTTGCTACATCAGCATGGAATGTATTTTCTGAGGAGTTGCAAGTGGAATTAAACATTTTGCAAACATCAGTGAACATTGCACTTTTAACCATGTGCTACAACATATGTAGAAGGAAAGGTTTTGCGGTAGGCAAAGGTGATCATGCCTGGGGCTTTGTGCTCAGGAGCTTCTGCAGTGATGTCCTGTGGCTGGATTGATTGACTATTAACTGCTATTGCCTCCTTCCATTGAGTTAGGTGTGACTCCACTTATTGGAGGTCTTTACCTTTTTGCCCACTGGCTTCATTTTATCAGAATGCCTTAATGCTAAAGTTTTCCAGTGATGTGACAGCCATTGTCCTCCTCAGCTTCCTTGATAGTCCTTCTCTTATTTTTTTATTTTATTTTTTGTTTTGCTAAGATATAGCTCATAACAGGCCCTTCCAGCCCTCTGAGCCAAGTTGCCCAGCAATCCCCTGATTTAACCCTAGCCTAATCAGAGGACAGTTTACAATGACCAACTAACCTACCAACTGGTACGTCTTTGGACTGTGTGAGGAAACCAGAGTATGTGGAGGAAACCCATATGGTCACAGGGAGAGCTTACAAACTCCTTACAGGCAATGATGGGACTTGAGCCTGGGTCACCTGTACTGTAAAGCATTGTGCTAATTACATCTCTCTCTTCTCTCCCGCCCCCCCCCCCCCAATCTCCCCCAAAAAATCTCTAATTCATCTTTTTGGTTCGTGATTGGACCAAGAATGTGAGGTATGGAGATGAGTGGTCCTTGAGTAACCCAAACTGGGAATTGGTAAGCAGGTTATGTATATGGACTATGTGGAGTATGTGTCACTTCATAGCACTGACAATGACCTGTGTCATCACTTTTCTGATTGACAGTAGACCAAGTGGTAATTCACCAGATTAGATTTGTCTGGTTTTTATTTTTTGTAATTTTATTTAGTGATACAGCGCTGGCAGGTGGTAAGAGTGGGCTTCCTCACCTCTGCCCTTTAGGGCTGTGTCCTAAGAGCCCTCCTTTACTCTCTGTATACCCACGACTGTGTCGCCACCCACAGCTCCAGTCTGCTAATTAAATTTGCTGACAATACTACATTGATTGGCCTTGCCTTAAATAATAATGAGGCAGCCTACAGAGAAGTCATTATCTTGACACAGTGGTGTCAAGAAGACAACCTCTCCCTCAATGTTGCAAAAACAAAGGAGCTGGTTGTGGGCTACAGGAAGAATGGAGACAGGCTAACCCCTATTGACATTAATGGAGCTGTGTTGAGAGGGTGAACAGCTTTAAGTTCCTCGGTATACACATCACCGAGGATCTCACATGGTCTGTACCTACTGGCTGTGTGGTGAACAAAGCACAGCAGTGCAACTTTCACCTTATACGGTTGAAGAAGTTTGGTATGAGTCCCCAGATCTTAAGGACTTTCTACAGGGGTATAATTGAGAACATCCTGACTGGCAGCATCACTGCCACATATGGGAACTGTACTTCTCTCAATGACAGGACTCATCAGAGAGTAGTGCAGACAGCTCAGCTCATCTGTGGATGTGAACTTAACACTATTCAGAACATTTACAAGGACAGATTTGTAAGAAGGACCCCTAGGATCACTGGGTACCTGAGTCACCCCAACCACAAACTGTTCCATCTGCTACCATCTGGGAAACAGTACCACAGCATAAAAACCAGGACCAACAGGCTTCGGGACAGCTGCTTCCACCAGGCGGTCAGACTGATTAATTTATGCTGATACAATTGTATTTCTAGGCTATATTGACTATCCTGTTGTGGATACTATTTATTAGAAATGACTGTAAATTGCACAATTAGGCAGAGATGTAACGTAAAGATTTTTACTTATGTATGTGAAGGATGTAAGAAATAAAGTCAATTCAATTTGGCCCTCCTGACTCCTAAAGCCAGACCAACCCCTACTTGACTCTAACCTAATTACAGCACAGTTTATAATGACTGATTAACGTTTTCAGACTGTGGGAGGAAAACAGAGGACCTGGAGAAAACCCATGCATTACAGAGAGGACGTGCAGAGGACGCTGGGAGTGAACTCTGCTGCTGTAATAGCGCCGAGCTAACTGCTGCACTACTGTGTCCCCCATTATCCACATTATCAAGTAGTTACTGTTTTAATTACTCAGCATTCATATTGGCTCACTTGACGATAGGTCCTGTATCCAAAGGCAAGAGTGTTGTGAAGTCAATTCACTTACTGTTATATAATAATACTTAAAGTCTGGCACCTTTGGGACTTTGGTAATGCTGGACTAGCAGATTTTCTGAACTTAAGTTTTATTCAACACTTATTTCACTTTTTTAATATGTTGCACAATAGTATACTTTAAGTGAGGCTGGTGAGTTTAAAGAGAGCAGGAACTTGAGCCTGGTTTTGCATCTGACCATAGTCCAGATTCTCAATTCAGAACACACGTTTGCTTACACTCTGAACACTTGACTCACACTGTAGAGTAATGAATGAATCAATTTCAGACCACTGGGATTTCTGACCATTCTGAAATTTACTGTAATTTTAAAAACTCATTATTACTGAATTCAGCTTGGATACTGTGCCATACCACCTCCGGTGGAGCATGCTGACTCTGCCTCTCTTCTGGGCAACCGTAAACAAGTGACACCACAGCTTAAGGTTTAGTTCTTGCTATGACCGAGGCCCGAGCAGCTTCCCTGCCACCGCCAATAGTTCAGTGAACATAATTTATTTTTAACCGGTTTATACTGAATATTGTGCAAGATGTTGATGCTCAAATTCTGTATGACAGAAGACTAATGACTGATAATCAGCTAACCTTTGTTCTCAGTCATGTAAGCTGGAACTGTGTGATTTCTACTTATAGAAAATTGACTTTATTGAGGAACATTGTCAAAGAACGACAATCTAAGTCTAGTAATCTCAGTGTACAAAGGGAAAATGATCTGGTAACCTAAATGCTCTGAGATCCTTGCCTCTTTGACTGTGGAATCCAAGTTGTTTTTTTATTTGTGATTTGTTTTTCATCCTGCTGAATTTAAAAACTGCAGAAAATTTGTGTAATTATTTCCAGCTGTAAACCTCATGTAAAACACTGAGCAAAGAAAGCTATGCTGGGAATGGTAATATTTCTCAAGATGTGGTCACCTCAGATACTTCTATTTTGGATTTTCACTAGATTTGACAAGCAATTTCCTCTAAACTTGCAATTTGGTTTAATTTTGGGAGCCATTGCTGTCCCTGACACTCTGTCAGCTGTCTATCAATGTGCAATATCTCAGGTCTCCAGTAGCAGTATGGAAACACACAATATTTTGTATTTTAACCAAACTCATCTGGTATCTTGACAGCATGTTTGTAGATTCAGATGCCATGGTTGTGGTTTGTGCACCACCGTGAAGTAGTACATTTTCAGCACTGTGGGTAGCTTTTTGAGTTTGGTATTGGATTGGGCTGGAATTTGACAACTGGCATTTAAAAGGTTGCATTGTATCTGTTGGGACGAAGTGAGATTTCTGAAGGGATGTACTAATATCTCAAATCAACCATTTTCAAAAGGGTATTTTTGAGTTCATCGCTGACTGGCAACTCTTGCAATGCTGCTCGTACCAAACTGTATTGGCCTCTGTCTTTTCATTGGGTTCATCAGATGCATGAAGAGGAGGAGCTTGCTACATGGGCATCGGCTTGCTCTCCATATTGTACTGCCTAGGCTTGCGTATCTAGACGACTAGGACACAACATCCATAGTCGACTCTGACCAACAGAGACCTCAGATTTTCTGAATATTAAGTTACTCTAGTTTAAATCACTGTTTAATGTGGATGGGGATTTAAAAAAAAAACAATTCTTTTGTATTTCAGCCAAGTGTGTAGAACCTTCCTGGTCTGGAACTGAAGCTTTAGATACAGTTATTACTCCAGATGATGTCCGATATTTTACAGCAGAGACTGATGACATTGCCAACCTGGAAACAAGTGTGATGGAAAATCCTCAAGATGTACAGCTTTGGATTAAACTCACCTATAAATATCTGAATCAAAGGGAAGGGTATGTATGCGTTTCCTCATCTTAACTGGTGTGCAGTGAAGAATGAGACTAATTGTCTCGCTCAATTTCCTTTCATGTCAGCAGTGGCAAGTTGGTAGCTCCCTCACCCCTGAGTCATTAGGTTCAATATCTGAGATTGACTTCCACTGAAAAATCAATTGCAGTGCAAGGCAATGGCATATTGTCAGATGTTTCTGATTTTGGATAAGCCATTAAACTGGGATTCCATTTGACCATAAGATACAGGAGCAGAATTAGGCCATTTGGCCCATTGAGACTGTTCCGCCATTTCATCATGGCTGATCCATTTTCCCCTTCAGACCCAGTTTCCTGCCTTCTCCACAGATCCCTTCATGCCCTGACTAATCAAGAACCTCTCAACCTCTGCCTTAAGTATATCAAATGACTTGGTCTCCACACCAACCTGTGGCAACAAATTCCACATACTCAGCACACTCTGGTGAAAGAAATTCCTTCTCTTTGTTCTAAAATGATACTCCTGTATTCCAAGGCTGTGTCCCCTTGTCTTAAACTCCCCCGCCAGAGGAGACATCTTCACATCCACTCTGTCAAGGCCTTTCAATAGTTGCTAGGTTTCAATAAGGTTACCCCTCATTTTTCTAAATTCTAGTGAGTAGAGCCCAGAGCCATCAAACGCTCCGCATATGATGAGCCTTTCAATCCTGGAATCATTTCCCTGAACCTACTTTGAACCCTCTCCAATGTCAGCACATCCTTTCTTAAAATATGGGGCCCAAACCTCTTCATAATACTCCAAGTGAGGCCTCACCAATGCTTTATAAAGCCTCAACATTACATTCTTTTATATTCTAGTTCTCTCGAAATGAATGCTAACATTGCATTTGCCTTCCTCATCACCGACTCAAACTGCTCTTACTCAGGAAGATATAAAAAGCTTTTTAGACTAAGGATTTTCTAGACAGTATTTTTTTCCTCAGGCAACACCTAAAGGCTGATAACTTGGTCGTTATTGTGTCATTGCATGTTGTCTGCTATTTCTCCTACACTTGAGTAGCCTTGGATAGCCCAGGTTTGTGAATGGAGAAAATGCTGGAAATGTTCAAGTCAGATGGCATCTTTGGACAGAAGACAAATCATGTTAGTGCTATCAGAGACATCTTTATCAAATAGCTGACAAATCAACTTCTGAATTGGATTATCCTGAATAAACTTGATGCTAATCAAATTCTGAAAACTTACATTGATTTAATATTCTTCACTTGCAGTTCGTGCCAAATAAACACTGGGTTTCAGCAAATTGACCAAACTCTACACTGCACTAAGTTTTACTGGTCATCAAAATAGGCATGTCTGTAGAAATATCCTCTATTTTGTGCAAAACTTCATCTGTAAAGTGACGTTTAAATGTAAATCCTTTTACAAAAATTTGATTTCATTTTGCAAATTGGGTTTGGCTTGTTGGATTATACATTTACTTGGAGTTCTTTTCAGTCTGTATTGATTTAAAGCTACTCAGCTGCATGAGCACGGGAACTGAAGTGATCAGTTACAACTTATTGCACAAAGATTTTCTGTTTTGGATTTTGTTTTTTTTAGCTGGATGGGTTTAAATCTAGAAGTTTGTTAAAGCAGGAAGTCCTGGAGCAATGAGCTGTATGAAGCCTGCATAAGCCACTCCAGGAACCCAGGAACCAAAAACAGCAAAATTAAAATGAAAATCTATTTGGTCTTACCTGACTTAAATTATTTCGTCACAACTTTAAAGCAAGGTTAATCATTGTTAATTGTAGTCTTTTGAAGTTTATGATAGGATCTTGAACAGTTTACTGTTTGGTATACCTTTGCAGTCACCACTTTAAAAATATGCAGAGTTAAAGTAAAAATGTCTTGAGACCTTTCCAGCTGTATCCTTTGTTTCTATGCTTTTAATCTCCTGAGGCTGCTAATCCATCCGTTTCTCTCCAATCTACATCTGACTCCATCTTCTAAAGTTGCACCCTTGTGCTCTTTTTTTGTTTTGCAAACTAAACAGCATTTTTTTCTTCAATTTGGGTTAATGTATAGATTCTTAGTGCCTTTTAGATTTAACTAACTTGTAAATTTACCAATGACTTTTTGTTTTATTCAGCAGCAGAAGGTAGCACCTTAGCTTCAGAAACCAAGCTATTTGTCATTCATTTATTAGAAACAGTGGTTATACTCCAGAAGGAACCCATTTGTCTTGTCAAGTTTATACTGTCTAGAGAACGAGTTCCCAGCCTTATTTTATCCTATGGACCCCTACCATTAACTTGGGACGGGGGGGGGGGGGCGTGCGGCGTCTATGCACCTCAGGTTGGGAACCCCTGGTCCAGAGAGTTGGAAAAAAATGTCCTGACAACTGAGGCTAGTATAGGGAGTCAAAACAAGGCACTGCAAGAGCTTCAGCCCTTGTCCAAGATGTGCACGATTTGTGCAGCCAATCACATGTTGCAGATGTAACCAAACACGTGCCCACCCTTAACGAGCAATTTTTGTCTCTGGAGTATCTCACTTTTTCTAGTGTGAGTTGCTGGCTCTTTAAAACCGAAAAGATTGCGATAAAGATAAAGCAGATAGTATACAACTTGCACAAATGAAAGTTGTCAGAAACACCATCTAATATTGTTTACGGTGTAAATGTATGGCCCTTAATTGAATTTTGCATAGTGGAAGCTCTTGGGGAAATACCCAAAGTCTTCAGTTGCCCTTTGTTACTTAAATCTAAAACTGAATTAATATCTGCTCAGTGCAAGCATTTGTAATTTAGTTTTTATAATTTTCTTTCATCTTCAGTTACACATGGAATGCTATTTTGTCAGTAGGTGGCACTAATGTACTTCCAAAGTTAATATTAGCTTTCAAGATTATTTAATGACATTCAAACACAGAAGTGTAAAGGAGAATGAAATAATTGTTCTGGATCTGATGCAGCACAAGAAATATGCAAAGATAAAATAACACAATAAACAATAAAAATAGAATAAATAGAAATACATAAAATAGCTCATACACGTAGCTTTATCATCTACATAAATGGATTGTATGTCTGTAAAGTGACGCTAGGCACAGGAGTGTCTTTACATGAGGTGGCTGAAAGGAAATGGTAAGTGGTGGTTAGGTGTGTGGCGGGATGGGTTAGTGCACAGTGCAAAATGAAAATCTTACTCTTCCCTCGCCTACATAATGAACTAAAATTCTGCATTACTTTCTCAGAAAATGTCCTTTTCCTGACTGCTAAGTTGGTTGATCCAAATCAGCATATGCTAATTATGGGGACTGAAGCTGCATTATTGTACTTGATACAGTTTCTGTTTGAGACTTTAATATTAGATGGTTTTCTTTATTTGACTCTATTAGGACACCTGCGGAATGTTTAGATGCTGCATTGAATGCTTTGGCTCGAGCACTTGAAATTAACAGAGCAAATCCTGAAATATGGTGCCATTATCTCAACTTGTTCTCAAAGCGAGGTACAAAGGAAGAGGTTCAAGAAATGTGTGAAACAGCAGTGCAGTATGCTTCTACTCATGTTGCCTGGTGGACGGTAAGTATTGAATCAATGGAACTTGTCCACATACATACTGTAAAAGCATTTCTTAGAAATGGATTGGAAAGTCCTGACGAAGGGTCTCGGCCTGAAACGTCGACTGTACCTCTTCCTAGAGATGCTGCCTGGCCTGCTGCGTTCACCAGCAACTTTGATGTGTGTTGCTGGAAAGGAGACAGCCAGGTTTATTAGCATGTTTGATGTTTGGGTTCAAATTCTGATTCCCAAGGCTGAGTATGTTTGTAACTCCAACAAAGTGCTGAGTTATTAGACGAGAGGTTAAACTTGCATCTGATTATTCATTATTCTTAGTGTATTAGGAATATTGTTACTAATTTTGTTACCGTGTGCTTGAAAATTACCCAGTTTGTGACTGACAAAGTTTCTAAGGCAAGAAGCACTTAATGCTCGTCCTTTGGAGCCTTACCTCCAAGAGAACCACAACCTTGTTGGGTTTGGAGGCTTGTGTGCCTCAATGACCCGGACAGCTATGTTGGCTGGAGTCAGGGCTTTGTGTTTTAGCTCTTTGTAGGGTCACCCATGCCAAATGGGTCAAAGGGTAGAGGCCTGACTAAGAGTGGTCCACTGGTCCTCCAGGTTCAGTGGATCAGCTCAGGGCTAACACCCCTGAGTGGTAAAACAAAATTGTTACAAAAACAGCACTGAAGAATCCTTCTACTTCTGTGTGTGACGGTATTCCTGAGTCTCCACCTGGGACTTTCATGACTGACAGTAGTGAAAACAGAGGTCAAGGGCCTTCATTGCTGCCATAAGTGTCAGCGGTGTAACAGGCAATTAACTAAATTTGGAGGCTTACATTTTATTTTTTTTCTCTCTGCTTGCAGTATTTAATGCTCGAGAACTCATTTGAAGGAAAAGACTATGTTTGCAGTCGACTTGTGCAGTTTCTAATGGAAACCATTGAAGGATCAGAAAAATCAGAAATTCTGTCTTTTCAACTGCTTCAGTCTCTGCTGTTTTGGGTACACTTAAGTCTCTTTACAGGGAGGCAGCAGAATGCACTAGCCATTTTTCAGGTATACTTTTCTGAATTGGTGGTCTTGATTCTGCAACTGATCTTTTGAAAGTGATGGGGCAAGTTGAGAATTTTATTTTTAAAGTGTGTTACTGAAACTCGTGGCCTTATTTGGAGCATGAAATACAAAACTAAGGAGATTATGCCAATGTATCAGATGTGGGAAAATAATGGAGGCAACTCAGTGGGTCAGGAAGCACCTTAGAACAAGAAATATCATTGATGTTTCAAGTCAGTGGTTCCTCTTCAGAGCTTGATGAGTACTCACTAGTTTCTCTTGCTTTGTGCATCACTAACTAATGCATCACCAGTTCTTATTTAGTCTCCATTTGCAGTGTTGTGACTGTGAACAAAGTCACCAGAGACGCTGAAGCTAGTGGATATAGAAGCCTTTATTCAGCAAAATGAGCATCAGGCATCATATTTGAGACACTCTTGGAAGAAGAGGCCTGTCTGACCCAATATTACATGACATTTTTATTTGCTAAAGATCAAAGGTAACAGGCCAATTCTGTAGTTACAATGCATCTACAATGCTTCCTTTTGAATTACATATAGTTTTCACACACCACTTCCTTCACGCCCATACTCCAGATACCCAAAATGAATGTTATTCAGCATTAGCTCGTTTTCTGGCTGCATTCATGCATATGCAGACATCAAGTGATGGTTTCCTGGTTTGCAATCAACACCAATCTGTAGCTTCTGGAAGACCATTGATCAGAGCTGCATTTTAAATTCAATCTACACTCCATGTTCAGGTCTGAAGACTGGCTGTAGTATTTGCTATATACTAGAACTCCAGAATACTCCCTAACATCCAGCAGCTGTAGTATTTGGCAAATGTTAAATTTTTCATAAGCTTTTCAAATGCTGGTTAAACCACAGCTGCATATTGTGTTCATTTGTGAATGCCATGTTTTAGAAAAAGAAACAAAGTCTATTAAGAGAATGCCCTAGAGATTGACTAAAATGGTAGAGAGGACTTTCTTTCTGTGGAAAAGTTGATAAGCTTGAATTACTTCAGAGAAGACATTCAGTGGGAGTATTCCCACTGTTGAAATTGTAGCAATTCATCTGAATTGATGTTACAGTTTGCATTTTAGTGCTATTAAAGTAACGTCATTTTTAAAGAGCTTTGTAGCTATAATGCTGATGTTAAGAGAAGTTGCATCCTGTATTGGTAGCTTTCAATTCTGTTATGCACTTGGCAAAAGTAATGTGAAAATTGAGAGTTTTTTATCTGTAGTTTTGACATGTATTTTACAGAATGCCTTGAAAACTTCAGATGGTAACAAAAGTGTGGCAGAATATTTAAATGCAGATGAATGCTGCCTGGCGTGGTTAGCGTACATTCACCTCATTGAATTCAACAGTCTTCCTTCCAAATTCTTCGATCCAGCTGTAGCCAATTCTTCCAAACTTGTAATGAAGGAGCCTTTTCTCATCCCTTGGCAATCGTCAGAAGATATCAAGACGCACCCTGATACGTTGCTTGCATTGTTTGAAGGTAATTTCAGATTAATCTTTGTATCTTTCATTTGTATGTGTTAAATTGCCAGTCAAAATAACAATTCATGTTTTTACAATGTGTTCAGATGCTGTTCAAGCATGTTCTGGGGATTGCTCTACTATGGAAGAGAGGATTACAGTCTGCCTTCCAATTTACAGAAATATGATTTCAGCACTGAGGCTAATGGGGAGGTATGGTTACTTAAATTTCTCAAACGGCATTGAGGTATAAATGCAATACTGTTTCAGTGTCAAAATTTGTGGTGGTAAGGTGCAACTTGAGAATGATTGGAATTTATGGATGTTTGTAGAATATTAAACTAGATTTATCTGTTTTGAGTTCACATTTATATTTCAAATTTTAATGCAGTAAATGTGTCTTTCAGGTGGGAAGCTGCTGAAAACATCTGCAAAACACTGCTACAGTCTTGCCCAGCTGCTTACCAACTCACTGAAGCTCTAGCTGACCTTTATTTGGAGAGAAAACAAATTGATGATGCTGTGAATGCGTGGCTTTGTGCTTTTAGGAGGAGTCCCCATAATGCTCAGTTATTCTATTACGCATTCAAATTCTTTATTTCAGTGGTGTGTATATAAATCTTTTTAAATTTCCATTTTGAAATTTCTTGGTCAACACATTGAAATCAGATTCCATTTGACTCAGAAGTTTTACAAAAAATGTTATTTGATTGATGGAGTTAGTGCTTCTATGCATGACTATCATGGTAATCATCTTATGGCAGTGATGAACAATGTTTTCATTATCTTTCATTTAAGCACCATCTTCAGTGATTTGCTAAACAAACAGGAAAATTAAAATAGCTAACAGGCAAGCTATTTCAAAGAAAGATTAAAAATAACTTGTCAAATTTTTATGCATTTGGTTCTGAACAGTCAGCAATATGCAGCTGGAGATTCGGGATGTGGTTGTCTTTTGTTGAAACCACTGGATTTGTCACCTTGAGGTTTTTAAACTTGCCAGAATCTAGTATGACAGGTACTGAGATTAATTTCAGCAAACCTGTGGGAAAGAATCACAAGATCCCAGTTATTTTTTATATAAGCTTAATTAAAAAACTTCCTTACTGAAGGGACCCTGTTGTCCTCTTTTCGCCAGCTGACCTGGGACTTGTTAACTCATATTGTTACTTGAAATAACCCATATAGTCTTGTTAATGTCCTTTACCTCCCAAGGAATGAAAACAAAGTGCTGGTCATTATTTATTTGGGGAGAAATGAGATTAAGATTGGTAGATGTATGCCCTTTATGTATCCCCCTCAAAGCCAATCTTTTCTCTTGAACATTTACACTTTGCCTGTGTGAGAAACAATCTTCAACACATGAAATAGCTTTCCTCATGTTGGTACGTGTTGAAAAATATTTCTTTCTGTACAGTAAATGCAGATAATTAAAAATACTCTGCATTTTAATTGCAAATAGCCATATTTTACATTGAATCACAAATTGTACTTGTTTATTGTGAAATATTTTTCACGTAAGAACTATTATCATTCATTGCAGAAAAGGATAGACATCGTTCCAGCTTTGTTTCAAGAGTTTGTCAACTCCTTTTTTGAGGGGGATGTCCCTGATCATGACCCTGCTTATATTTTACGGTATGTTTGGAAGCATTAGTAGGATTTTTCATTTAGTTTCCTAATTTTTTAATAAATTTAAGTTTAAACTTTTTAAGAATGCTTTTTTTCTTTTTGCATCTTGCTAGTCCAATAAAATTTGTGCTTTATAGTGTAATTACATTTAAGGAATTTTACTTTCTTTTATATGACAGGTAAGCCAAATGCATCAGTAGCTGTCTTTTCTGACAGTTACAATTCCCATGCTACTATAATATAGGTTTGATAAACAACCAAATGATAAGGTGTATAAGAAAATCATTGACACCATGCATGCAATACAGGAAAGCAAAGAGACTATTTTAAAATTTCGATATATTCACCTTTGGTCATCCTACTTCAGAAATGATATGAAACTTTTGAGGAGGTGCAGAAAACATTTACTGGAATAGATTTCACTTGCGTATAGAATAGAAAATCTGAAACTCTCTATGGAGCAAAGTGGATATGGCGATTTGATCGTTGTGCACAAACTCGAGGCTAAGTTAAACTTGTGCCAATGAGTAGAAGGCCAATGGATTAAGAGATGTCAATTTGCAAAGATAATGTTAGATTCAAATAATCAATGACATGCATTTGGTGAGGGACTAGTTTAAAGGAAGTGTGTGGGCCATTTTTATACCCAAGGTGCCCAGAACAGGTTTCCAGAGGTTGGGTGGTGGAAGCAAATGCAATAAGGATGTTAAGGCCTTTTTAGATAGGCACCTGAATATGCAGGGAATGGAGGGATATGGAACATGTGCAGGCAGAAGATATTTAGTTTAATTTACCATCATGTTCAGCACAGGCATGTTGAACATGAGGCCTATTCGTTGCAGTATGATTCTGCTTAATGTATAATGTGAAGTAAGTTCTTTTTGTATAAAAAAAATTTTATATATATACACATACATCTCCGTCTTGTGATCTGCATTGCACTGCATAAATGCTTTGTAGTTACAGATTCAGTTGTGGTTTTCAAAACAGATTTGGCTAAATATTTGAAGGTAATTTTTTTTAAATGCATAGCATTGGGGGAATATTCAAGAAGATAGAATTAACTTGATTGCCAAGAGCTTGGATGGAATGACCTCTTTAGCAATAATGATTTTGTGATCCTAAAAATGTTTTTTCATGATACCTTAATCAGAATTTGAATTTATAGACATTGAAGTAATGAAGACAAATCTTTTCTCGGTACACCTGCTCAAGGCCACAATGTTTCATGTGTTTTTCTCCTTTTGTTCATCACGCTCATTTCCCCAGATCCCTGCCCCCCTCCACTTGCCCAAATTCCCCATCCCACCTGACTCAACCAAACTGTTATTCGCATACCAATGAACTGGGGTCAGGATCTTCCCAGCGTCAAATAAATTGATTGAACTTAATGCAAGCTTTCCCAGCTGCCAGATCATCATCTGTCGTATCCTTGAGTGCAAGTGATCTGAATTGAGACCCATCAACATGGGATCCAATATGGGGAAAAAAAAACACAATTGCAAAGAATCCAAAACCAGGAATTCCTCACCCAAAAATTACCTTTTGTACTTGCACCGTTTGCCTCCAAAGATGCTAATTGACCCACTGAGTTCTTCTAACATTCTGAACTTGTTCCATTTCCCAGCATCTGCAGTCTCTTCTGTCTTAAGTGAGGTAATGTATATGATACTCACTCTAGTCATTCTTGCTTTTCTCTCCCTTTCTCTTTTGCCCATTTTGCCACGAGCGTTTAGGGCAGCAATGAAGGTGGTGTTCAAGGCTTCCTTCGTGTCAGTGGCTTCCATTCATGCTGTTGTGCAGAATTAAAATGTTTACGTTGAAAATAGTATGGGAGCACTGCTTTGCAGTTCTCCCTGTGGTATGCTTTGTTTGGAGACACAAGTATTTTTCTTTTTCCACTATTTTGATTTTCCTCAACTTTGCTGTTTAGTTTTATTTGTTGATATAGTATTTTTAAAATGTAGTTTACACCACTCTAAAAATACCATGTTGTCTTTTGAAACGTTGGTTAGACAATCTACCACTTTTGAGTTTCACGCAATCTCTAGCAATCTAGATGTGGGCTTTTTCAGGATGAGCCTGTTGGCATTAGTTGCTCATCTCTAATTATTGAGATTGAGGTGACTGTGGGCAGCAATTTACACCACTACAGTCCTGCTGAAAAGGCAATGCTGTTGGGTGAGGAATCTCAGGATGTATGACAATGACTACAAAGGAGTAACAATACATTTCTCAGTCTGTATGATGTATTATTTGGAGGAGAACCTGTAGATGGTGCTGTATATTTGTGCCTACTGCCTTTCTACTTGTTCATGGGCAGAGATTAAAGTTTTAGGAGGTACCTTTGCAGTAGCCAGAACCATTTACCACAATACCATTTGTAGATGAGACTCTAGAGCAGGGGTTCTCAACCTTAAGAGGTCCATTGACCCCAGGTTGGGATCCCCTTATCTAGAGTTATGGCTGATGCTGGTGCATGGAATGAATTAATATTTAGGTGGTGGATGGATGCAAACTAGCAGGTTTCTTTATCCTAGATAATGTTGACTTGCATGAATGTTGTTCGATTTGCCTTCGTCCAGACAAGTGAAGAGTACGATTTCATGCCACTGAACTGTGCTTCGTAAGTATTGGAAAGACTTTGAAGTGGCGAAAGCGGAGTCATTCTTGGCAGATACTCTACCTCTGACCTCACGTCATTGGTCAAGTGAGTTTCTCGTCAGTGCAGTGACCCCCAGGATAATGTGGGAGTCTCAGAAATGAATGTTGAGGTGGCATAGTTAGATTCTTCCTTCTTGAAGGTTATTTGACTCTTACTAGCCCATGTTTGAATATTGTCTAGGTCTTGCTGTTAGCAGATAGAAAGTGCTTTGTTTTCTGGCAAGTTGTGTATGGAATTAAAATTCCAATCATAAGCATTTCTCATTCTGATGTTTGATGGAAGGTCCTTGATAAAGCAGCTGAAAATAGTGGAGGTGGGTGACTTAGAGCTGGCATTTATTAACCTGATAAACTACAACAATCTTTGTCCTGCATTTAATTCTCACTCACTCTTTCACTGTCCTATTGATGTTTTATTCTCATAGTTTTTAAATAATCATGTATTGATTATCTGTTTTGTCATTTTTTAAAATCCTGCCTTAGTCTCTTAAACTGTTATACCAATCTTTGTTGACTTCTGTTAACCTTCGTGATCCTTTTCAGAATACTAGCCACTACATTGCACCCTGTTGCAACTTACATTCTCCATAAGACCATAAGACAAAGGAGCAGAAGTAGGCCATTCGACCCATCGAGTCTGCTCCACCATTTTATCATGAGCTGATCCATTTTATCCTATTTAGTCCCACTGCCCCGCCTTCTCACCGTAACCTTTGATGCCCTGGCTACTCAGATACCTATCAATCTCTGCCTTAAATATACCCAATGACTTGACCTCCACTGCTGCCCGTGGCAACAAATTCCATAGATTCACCACCCTCTGACTAAAAAAATTTTTTCGCATTTCTGTTCTGAAAGGGCGCCCTTCAATCC
The DNA here is from genome assembly GCF_963921235.1 of Mobula hypostoma. NCBI lineage: Eukaryota > Metazoa > Chordata > Chondrichthyes > Myliobatiformes > Myliobatidae > Mobula > Mobula hypostoma. The sequence goes on along the minus strand of NC_086105.1, from coordinate 8,863,868 downwards.
TGAAGTCATGCCCTCTCGTACTAGACTCCCCCATCATGGGAAACAACTTTGCCACATCCACTCTGTCCCATGCCTTTCAACATTCAAAATGTTTCTGAGCTCTCCCCTCATTCTTCTAAACTCCAAGGAATACAGTCCAAGAGCGGACAAATGTTCCTCATATGTTAACCCTCTCATTCCCGAAATCATTCTAGTGAATCTTCTCTGTACCCTCTCCAACGTCAGCACATCCTTTCTTAAATAAGGAGACCAAAACTGCCCACAGTACTCCAAGTGAGGTCTCACCAGCGCCTTATAGAGCCTCAACATCACATCCCTGCTCCTATACTCTATTCCTCTAGAAATGAATGCCAACATTCTCATGTCATCCAGATTGACTGTACCTGCACTTTTAAGCCTTGTATATTTCAAATCGAACTTTTCACTTTGTCTTGCAAGATTCATTCTTTCAGCTATGTTTTGTTAAATTGGTCTGTAACACCACCTAACTCTGCGCCGAATGTGAACTACTACTTTCTTTAAGACATGAAAAATGGATTAACTGATAAAACTGTTAATTTAAACCAGAATTACTCATTAGCTGTCTACAATGCAAGTATAATTTTTGGGCTGAGGAATGCTTGGTTTTGGATTCTTTGGAATTGAATGCTTTTTCCATATTAGATCCCATGTTGATGGATCTCTTTGAAATCAGATCATTTGCATTTGGCAGCTGAAGTTAAATCAGTTTAGGTTCAAGTTAAATCAATTTTTTCTATCCCTAGTTCTGAAAACTGTTCCCTAATGAAAATTCTGTTCCCTTTCAATGTAATTCAAGATTTAATCATACCTGCACATCATTTGAAGTCTGCTACCTCTTAAAATTCACTTCTCGCTTAACAACCATATGGACTTCTAAAGTGCAGAATTTCAAACTGGAGCTTTGTGTGTGGTGGTGGTGGATTTTACATATTTAAAGTTGTAGTCCTAACCTACAGCATGGAAACAGGCTGTTCACCAAATCTATGCCAGCCATTTGCATCATGTTGGATTTTTGCAATCAATGTTCTGGAGTGGAATTTGACCTCACAACCTTCATACTTGGTGGCCTGTATTATGCCTGCTTCACTGCCATTGAACTGTATTTGTTGATGTGTCGTGTTTATTCCTCTGTAGGTTATTTTTGTATAATTATCTGGCAGGGTCAGTTCATGATGGGGTATTTCTGAGAAATAAATCAACATTTCAGGCACCCATTTCTCTTTGAGAATGTGTTGACATATGGAGGTAGTTTTCAGAACGCTGTGCAGCTTAACAAACAAAAATGAAATGTTTTCTGATGGGTATTATGCATGTTTTGCCACATTTTTTTAATAAGTAGGTACTTTTTTAAAGGTTTAGGTATGTGGTTTGAAAACCAGCTATATCCACCTAAACTTTTCAAGCAGCCTTTGAGAAATGCTGACATGAGGTTAAGTTGACTTGAAGCCTGGGAGAGTTAGATGATGAGTGATAAGGTAGCTGTAGCATTTCAGACATGCAGAATTAGGTGCCAGCATCTTGAAACAATGTTTGTTCAGAGTTGACAGGATTTTTTTTTCAATTATCCCTCTATTTTGTGATTATCATCTGTTGTGATGAATCTGCTGTGATTCATTTAACTTTTTAATCTTTGAACGTATTGCAGTATTTATCACCATTGATTCAGCCGCTGATCATGTTTAATGCTCATAACTAAACAAACTAAGAAAGATTTGTATAAAACAGCAAGCTGGAAGTTATTTTGATTAAGTTGACAATGTACTTTGGCTTTCTCTCTTCTCATTAGCTACCTCCTAAATTATCCAATGCCTTACGACTTCAGAGCACCTTCACGTAAAGAAATGTTGAATGGAGAGCGACTAAACACACAAATACCCTATCTATGGCTCATATTCTGGTAAGAAATCTGATGCATAATTCTGAACTGTCTTGTCTTTCATCAAGTGTAAACTATGTATAAATGTTATTGAAATGTTATTAATGTGGAATGTTATTAAAAGTCATGGGCATGATCTATAGATGTACTGCCCTGTCTGTTTTGCTAATCTTAAATATCTCTCTCAATTTTTTTTTAATATTTTGCCTTGTAACAGCTTATGGCAGTCCATTAATGCGAGCACAAGAGAAGCTATGGACACATTTGAAGCAGCTCTGAGTACAGTTATGCAGAATGATGTATTGAAACTGATCTGGCTGGAGTAAGTAAAGAATTGGAGGTTGGGGGTGACCTGAGCACCATAGATAGTCAGAACTTTGTTCCTCACAGTGAAAGCCGAATTCCAGAGCAGGGATTCCCAAATGGGGTCCACAGAGCCCTTGCTTAATGGTATTGATCTGTGGCATAAAAAAATGTTGGGAACCCCTGTTCTAGAGAAAATAGATTTAAGGTGAGTTTGGAAAATCTAAAGGCAATTTGTACACAACCCACTGCCAGGGGAGGGGTTGGAAGCAGATGATGTTAGAGGCATTTGGGCAGACACATGAACAAGGAAGGAAAAGAGGTATATGTCTCTGGTGCAGCCAGATGAAAATAATTTAGATGGCATGATTGGCATGGGCATTCTGGGGCAAAGGGCCTGTTTCTGTGCTGTACTGTTCTATATTTGATGCAAAGAGAACTTTGCTCCTTAGTCTGAACATAATCATGTAATTAATGCCTTCACTTCCTGTTGTTATCAATATAATGAAAGTTGGGTGTTTTCTCTGCAGTTACCTAGTTTTTACCAATAAACAGCTAGTTGAGACTAAGAACAGGATGAGAGACTTCAAGCTGTTTACAGACCTGGTTCACAGATGTTTGGTCACTGTCCCTACAAGAATGCCTATCCCATTCAGCTCTGCCAAATATTGGACCAGTTATGAATTTCATAATCAGGTAAATCACCAATACTTTTTACGTAAACTAAAACATTACATATGCAAGAGTCCTTCATGTCCCTCATCATTAGTTACCCATGTAATGGTTTTGTAAATGTACAGTCAAAACAATAATAATGGCCATCCTTTCAAAGGTATTCCTTTTGTCTTGTTCATTCCCGCCAAACAAGTTCTGCAATTTAAAACATCTATGTTTCTAACAATTACCTCAGTTCTAATGAAGTATCATTGTTTATCCTGTTTGAATACCACAGATGCTATCTGATCTCTCTAATAGTTGCATTTTAATGAAAGTGTATAGTGGTTTAAATAGTTGTAGAAGTTCATCTCATTAAGAATTACTTTTGCTTTATTGTGGTGATTAAAGATATTTTAACTGGATGAACCTTGCAGACCAGAATTAGTAGAAGGTGTAATCTCTCAACTGGTTGATACTGAAGGGTAAGGGGATGTCGAAATTCAATAAAAAATAAATTACAAAAAAAAACAATGAAGGGTAAGGGAAATTATTCAAAGTTTTGACCATATTCTTGCAATTCACATAAATAACTTGGATGAAGGTTTGATGTTAAATTTGTGCACGGGTACAGGAACTAACTTGAAAATCTAATATTGTTATTGCTAGGGAAATTAAATAGAAAAGTAGAGCTACAGGGCATTGGTGAGATTACATGCAGAGTTTACTGGCCAATAAGATATTTCAGCAGTTCCATTTAATATCAGAGAATGCATACAGAATACAACCTGAAATTCTTATTCTTAAAGGACATTAATGAAACAGAAGAAAGTGCCCAGAAAATGAATGACAAAAAAACGTTAGAACCCTAAAGCCCCCTTCCCCTCCCATGCACAACCAACACCAAAAGCATCAACTCTCCCTACTCCCATTCCCCTGTGTGCCTCAGGAAAAGCATCACCCGTCTACCACCCACCATCCAAGCTATAGCAAACCCCCGAGACCAGGATCTAGAATCTATGGGGGGAAAAAAAACTGTTCATCCCAATACTTTGACATCCCACAGGCTCGAGAGAGAGAGGGATATTGCTCCTGCCTCAGCTCACTGTTTCGATGTTACAATCTGTGGTGTCGCTTATTTTGACAGCAATGTACATTGCTGTGGTGTCGCTTATTTTGACAGCATGTACATTGCTGTCTCAAGTGCTTCAATCTCCCTGTGAGGGAATGTCGGAAAGACGAAGTTTGTCTTATGGAAATTAGAGTGCAAATGAATTGAACCATAAGACCCTGAGGGCTTTTCATATGTAGAGAAAACTCTTACTTTAATGGGAAAATTAAAATTCAGGTTCACAGTTTAAAAAGGTTGCTGGTTTAGGAGCCATGGATGAAATATTTGGAGGGTTGATTTTGGAGCTCTGTCTCAAAGGGTAGTGGAAGCAAAGTGTGAATATTTTTGAAACCGTTGATAGATCCTTGATAAACAAGGGTGTACAGGTTTACTGCTGGTAGACAAGAATGTAGAGCTAAGATTATAGTCAGATCATCCATGTTCCTATATATATGTTTTGCTATGTTGTGAAATTTTAATGTTGTTATTGTATTCTGTTCATCTACCAAAATGGTAACGTGGGCTTTCCTCATTTGTTATAAAATCTAAGATCTTTCTAATAGGGATACTGGGACATATTAATTTTGTTTTTGGTTGTTGTCTTGGGCTTTGGACAAATAATCCAGGGGTGCAGTTGGGTAATTTAAGACTTTTATTTAAAATTGCTAGTTAATTTATTGTAATTTCATGGATGTCCTTTTAAAGGAGCAAATGTGTGTCAGGTTCATTGGTAGTATGGTAATTGTTAACTCATTCCTGAAGTGCCTGGCAAGCCATGTCATCATCAGGGTAATGGCTCACCACCAATTTCAAGGGCAGAGATTCCACGGTGATGCTGATCTTGTGATGCAAGTTTTTCCATGAATTTTATGCCTTTATAATGCTAATTTTCTGGAATTATGCCTTTGAAATTAAATTTAACAAATTTAAAACTACTTTTTTTTTAGGTAATTTCCTTTTATCTGAGCTGCCTTCCTCAGTCCCAGCATTGCAAAGCCTTGGAAGGGTTCTCTTCCATGATGCCAACTAACGTTGAACTGGCATTAAGGTAAATATGTAGAAAGCTGGACTGAAAATCTTTAAGCTTAAAGGACATAGATTTTAATCTTTAGCTGCACAGATGCTAGGAATTTCCAATTCATTTAATGTGGAAATTGGTTTGAACTGCTTGTGTTCTTGATGCAGGATACTGGAGCAGGAGTGGAAGGAGGGTAATATCCAGCAGCTCAAGTTACAATTGAAAATGTACACACATTCTCTACCAATCTGTTTGCCGATTTGGAAAATGTAATTGCATGTTTTATTTTTGATATTTTATTGTTTATTAGATTTGGTCAGCATCTGGTAAAGTCTATTCGGAATAGTACTGGTTTTTACTGGATATTGATTTGGGCTATTTTTAAAAAATCACATTGCAGGTAGCTTAGTTTATTTTTTCTAGTTTTGCTGAATCAGTGAACATGTAGGAATTTGAAATACAGATTTTAGTTGAAATTTTAAAAATTAATTCTAGTTCTGGTTAAGATGAAAGTTATTTTCCATTGTTGTTGCCAGTGTTGGTACACATCTCCATAATCAAGTTTATTCTCATAGGCATGGATGCACAGAGTACAGAATACCACAAAAATCAGCCTTTTGCAACAGCAGCACGGCACATGCATAGACATAACATGAAGTTAAACTTAATATAAATTATACATAGTTCATGACAAAATGACAGCAACACACACACATGCTGGAGGAACTTGGCAAGTCAGGCAGCCTCTACGGAGGGGCAGAAGGCAGTGGACATTTCGGGCCAAGTCTCAGCCTGAAACACTGATTCCCTTCCACGAATGCTGGCTAACTTGCAGAGTTCCTCCAGCATTTTGAGTGTATTGTTCAAGATTTCCAGCATCTGCTGAATCTTCTGTTTTTGACAAAATGATACTAGTGCAAGCTGAGAGGAAAAAGAGGAAAAAAAAAACAAAGTGCAAGGTTTTCAATACAGTACTACAAAAATGGAGCTTAACCACAGATGTCTTGAATGTCAATATTAATATACTTTGACTTTCTACATCTTATCTATGTAATAGCCACGAACCTTGAAATATAAATAAACCTGTTCTGTTTTTCTTTGCATTAGAGCCATAGTTGTTGAAAGCATGTTGAGGGACCACCAGAATGAGGTATGTCTATATGATTTGCATTCTTGGTTCTCTTATGCAGAATTCAGTCATTGAGTTCTTGTTATAAAGTAAATTTATTAGCATTTAGTTTTGCTAATTTTTTTTCCCTCCAAAACAATATTACTTAATTCCATTTTGTTCATTTGCTTAGGCTTTCTCTCAAGATTTTAATCATTGTTATTTGGTTTTTGTCCCTGCTCCTTGTATAGACCAATGCACATTGAAAATGTATTATCTGTATGAAATTTTATAAATCTAATTGAAGCCATTGTAGTAGTTGTGTGTTTTTCTCATGAATTTTTAGTCCTTACATAAGTACTCCCACTGGCTATCTGCTGTTTTTTCCAGGTTCGGCACCTTTACCAACGAGCTCTTCAGAAGTTACCGCTTTGTGCATCGCTATGGAAAGATGTAAAGTTTCCCACTTATGTTTCTTTTTAATTTTCTGTAATTCATACATAATTTAAACAGCTGAATTATATAAAATAGAATTGAGTTTTTCTAGTTTGCAAAAAGAGATTATACAGATTTTTATAAATGCAACCATTTCCACTGACAAGGCAATATTTATTCAGCGACTAAGATTTACTTAAGTGCTTCCCCTATCTCTTTCAGCAACTCTTGTTTGAAGCTTCAGAAGGAGGTAAAACTGATAATCTCAGAAAACTAGTTGCCAGGTGCCAGGAGATTGGCGTCAGCTTAGATGAGCTCTTAAATTTAAGCCCTTCCCAGAACAGAGGGCATTGATTACAGAGCATAAAAATCTTGCCACATCCCCCACGTTAAGAGGTGGCTCTTCAAGACCTGGCTCCTCTGTAGCTGATGTCTGCAGATGCAGGTAAAAATGAGTGGAGATGCACACTTGTCCTCCGACTTTCTACCTTCGTGGTCAAAAACCATCGGAGTTTACACACCCGTGACCCAAAGCAAGATCCATGAACTCTACTTGGCCTCTCAGGGCCCTGTCAGATTCTCGTAACATCACGTCCGTAAGTATGGTACTTCACAATGATGAATCCTTTTTCTTTCTTAATGTTTGTCTTTAGTCTTGAGCAAACTGATGCATGTAAAATTGGCTACATTTAGTGCAGTTTTATGCACATGAATAGGGCAGATTTCCTCCCCTCTCTCCCCTCTATCCCTTCCCTCGTTAAACTTCTGTTGAGATTTTTTTTATTGCAGGTTCAAAAGCAGCAGGTTTCAAAGAAAGTGTTATTGCCATGGTACAGAGTCTAAAGTGACTACTTGCCTGGTGAAGATTCCAGGAAGGGTTGCATTTTACCCTTTCTTGTACAATTCAGTGTGATGGGCTTGCTGCCGCAAGGACTCTGTTTTATGTATTAACATACTTGAAGACGAGACCTACTGCAGTGGAAAAGTTGGAATACTAAATTTTATGCATGCCAGTGCATCAGTTTTTGAGGCTGGTCAAAATTTATGTGCAATCTTGGTTTGTGAAAATTTATTTATTTTATGGTTTAAACAAAACTTGAAGAATGACAAGTATTTGATGAATAAACTTTTGTACTAAATAGTTACTTTGTAAGTATTCTTATACAATGTGTTTATATTTGAGTATTTTCAATACATGATTTATCAAAATAAAGCTTTTTGTCTTTTTTAAGATATTGAATATCAGATATCTCAACATTGTCAAAATGGTTTTAGTGGCAGTTGGGTATAACAGGTTGTTGAAATCAGAGGTAGAATAAAAATACCTCTGTGCAGAAAATACATTGATTTTGTTGCAGCTTTTGATACCTCTTAGATGAGGAATGAGCTTTAAAGTAACGTAAATCTAAAGCAGTTTTACATTGAATGTGCTGGTACTTTTACGGCACTAAAGGAGAGCCATTTAAAATCCAGTCAGTCCCACCAACAGCAGTGAAATCAATGAGTTTGATTAGTTTTTCAGGTAGCTGATACAGTCGACTATGACCTTAGATTTTTCCGTTCCCCTTCAGGTCAAGAGTTTGAATTCAGTTTTTCACACTGTCCCAGAATGCTTCACAGAAAAAAAAGTAACACAAAATGCTAGAGGAACTCGGCAGGTCAGGCAGCATCTAGGGAAAAGAATAAATAGCTAATGTTTCGGGCTGAGACCCTTCTTTGGGTCTGAGAGGGAAGGGGTGTGTGCCTGGTTTAAAAGTTGGGGGGTAGGGGAAAGAGCCTAGCTGGAAGGTAATAGGTGAAGCCAGGTTGGTGGGAAAGATCAAGGGTTGGAGAGGAAGGAATCTGAGGAGGGGAGAATAGGCAATAGGAGAAAAGGAAGGAGGAGGGGACCCGGGGGATGTAATAGGCAAGTGAGAAGAAGTGAAAGGCCAGAGTTGGGAATAGAGGAGGTGGGGGGGGGGGGGGATGAAATTTCCTTCACCAGAAGGAGAGATTGATACTTATACCAACAGGTTGGAAGGCACCCAGATGGAATTTAAGGTATTGATCATTCACCCTGAGGATGGCCTCATCATGGCACACGAGGAGGCCATGGATCAACATATTGGAATGGGAATTAAAATGTTTGGCCAATTAAATAGTGTTTAAGTGTAGACACTGTTGCCATATAGGAAATCTGGCAGAGAAATCAGATAAAGCAGGGTTTTGTGAGCAGCAAAGTAACTTCTTAGTGATGTTATGTAAAGGGAAAAATACTTGTCAGAACACAGCAAAATTGCCCCTTTTATCAAAATAGTCCCATGAGGACTATTAGCTTAACTACAAATGACAGGCAAGACTTCCTTTTAATATCTTAAAAAAAAAAGGCATCTCCAATGATGCAATACTCATAGCCGTAGATCGCTACGGTTTGTGCTTTAGTTCCTGAGCCATTTCAGATATGAGAACAGAGCACTGGTCTTGTGCAAATATCAAGTTGTGACCTTTATTCACTCAAGATTTGGGTTGTGTGCATACATCTGAACCGGGTCAATAACACTGTGATGAGATGAGCCAAATCGTGGGTTTGATAAGGTTTATCGTGACATTTAGGCTGCTTACAAACAAGCCTAAATGACTAAGTGAAAACATCAACTCTCGTGCATCCATAAATCAGAAACTAGTGATGTAATGGTATTTGTGAGTGGTTGTAGCAGGATCAGTAGTCAAAAGATCATAAGACATAGGAGCAGAATTAGACCATTCAGCTCATTGAGTCTGCTCTGCCATTTGAGTATGGCTGATTTTATTTTCCCTCTCAGCCTCATTCTCTTACCTTCTACCATAACCTATAGTGCCCTTGCTAATCAAGAACCTGTCAGTCTTCCTATACCCAATTCCACAGATTCACTACACTCTGGCTAAAGAAATTCCTCTTCATCTCTATTCTAAAGGAGAGTCCTTCTGTGCTGTGGCCTCTGGTCCTAGACTGCCCCACTATTGGAAACATCTTCTGCACATCTACTGTATTTAGGCCTTTCAATATTCGGTAGGTTTCAATGAGATTGCTGCTGCCACCCCCCCCCCCCAATTCTTCTAAACTCCAATAAATACAGGCCCCCATGCTCCTTGTATGTTTTTGGGGTCACTCTTGCAACTTTCTCTGGGTGCTCTCCAATGCCAGCACCTCCTTTCTTAGATATGGGTGCCACAATTGCTCACAATAATCCAAATGTGGTCTGACTAATGCCTTATAAAGACTCAGCATTGCATCCTTGGTTTTATATTCTAGTCCTCTCAAAATGAAGGTGAATATTGCCTTTGCTTTTCTTACTCCTAACTTAACCTGCAAATTAACCTTTATGGAATCCTGCACTAGGACTCCCAAGTTTCTTTGCACCTCCAACTTCTGAATATGCTGTTTAGAAAATTGTATGCCTTTGTTCCTTCAAGGAAAGTATGACCATACACCTTCTTAAGCTGTATTCTATTTGCTACTTCACCATTCTCCGAATCTGTCCGAGGCCCCCTGCTTCCTCAGTGCTATCTGCCACTCCATCTATCTTTGCAGGTCTGTAAACCTGGCCACAAAGCCATAAATTCCACTATCCAAATTATTAGCATATCATATGAAACATAGTGGACACAACACTGGTTCCTGTGAACCAGATTCCTCATATTTCCTTTTAAATGAAGTATGTTGCACTTGGAAAGGAAAGAAGTACAACCTTGTTGTGTTAGATAAAGAAAGATCTGCTTCATTTGTCACATGTACATCAAAAACAGTGAAATGTTTGTGTCAAATCAGCAAGGCTTGTGCTGGGCAGCCTGTAAGTATTGCCATGTTTCTGGCATCAACATAGCACACCCACAACTCATAACCTTAACTGTACATTTTTGGAATGTGGGAGGAAATCAGAGCATCTGGGGGAAGGTCACATGGAGAACGTATAAACTCCTTATAAGACGGTGGAAATTGAGCCCTGATTGGTGATGGATGTGCTGTAATAATTGCACCAATTTAGAAAACTAAAGCACAAATACATTCCAAGGAACATTTGAAAATTCAAAGTACACTTATCAAAATGTCAAGTCACTTTTTATTGTCATTTCGACCATAACTGCTGGTACAGTACAGAGTTAAAATGAGATAATGTTTTCAGGACCATGATGCTACATAAAACAACACAGAAACTACACTAGACTACAGACCTACCTGGGACTGCATAAAGTGCACAAAACAGTGCAGGCATTACAATAAATAATAAATAAGACAATATGCACAGTAGAGGGTAAAGTAGGTTGGTGTCAGTCCAGGGTCTGGGTATTGAGGAGTCTGATGGCTTGGGGGAAGAAACTGTTACATAGTCTGATCGTGAGAGCCCGAATGCTTCGGTGCCTTTTTCCAGATGGCAGGAGGGAGAAGAGTTTGTATGAGGGGTGTGTGGGGTCCTTAATAATGCTGTTTGCTTTGCGGATACAGCATGTGGTGTAAATATCTGTAATGGCGGGAAGAGAGACCCTGATGATCTCAGCTGACCTCACTATCCACTTTGTGATCCGAGATGGTGCAATTTCCGAACCAGGCAGTGATGCAGCTGCTCAGGATGCTCTCAATACAACCTCTGTAGAATGTGGTGAGGATGGGGGAGATGGACTTTTCTCAGCCTTTGCAGAAAGTAGAGACGCTGCTGGACTTTCTTTGCTATGGAGCTGGTGTTGAGGGACCAAGTGAGATTCTCCGCCAGGTGAACACCAAGAAATTTGGTGCTCTTAATGATCTCTACGGAGGAGCTGTCGATGTTCAGCAGAGAGTGGTCACTCCGTGTCCTCCTGAAGTCAACAACTATCTCTTTTGTTCACATTCAGAGACAGGTTATTGGCCCTGCACCAGTCCATTAGCTGCTGCACCTCCTCTCTCTATGCTGACTCGTCGTTCTTGCTGATGAGACTCACCACGGTTGTGTCATCAGCGAACTTGATGTGGTTTGAGCTGTGTGTTGCAGCACAGTCGTGGGTCGGCAGAGTGAACAGCAGTGGACTGAGCACACAGCCCTGGGGGGCCCCCTGTGTTCAGTGTGATGGTGTTGAAGATGATGCTTCCGATCCGTACTGACTGAGGTCTCCCAGTCAGGAAGTCTAGGATCCAGTTGCAGAGGGAGGTGTTCAGGCCCAGTAGGGTCAGCTTTCCAATCAGTTTCTGAGGAGTGATTATGTTGAATGCTGAACTGAAGTCTATGAACAGCATTTGAACGTACGTGACTTTTTTGTCCAGGTGGGTTAGGGCCAGGTGGAGGGTGATGGCAATGGCATCGTCTGTTGAACGGTTAGGACGGTACGCGAACTGCAGGGCGTCCAGTGAGCGGGGCAGCAGGATCTTGATGTGCCTCATGACAAGCCTTTCGAAACACTTCATGATGTTGGATGTGAGTGCAACGGGACGGTAGTCGTTGAGGCAGGACACAGGCTCGAAGGGCCGAATGGCCTACTCCTGCACCTATTTTCTATGTTTCTATGACACTGAAGACTTCGGCCCGGAGACGATGGTGGTGGCCTTGAGGCATGTAGGAACAACGGTGCTGCTCAGGGAGATGTTTACAGAATACAGTATGTACACAGAATACAAATCTGAGATGCGTCCTCATGCAGGAAGCCACAAAACACCATGGAACCCAAACACTCAACACATGAAAAAAGAGCAAATTATGAATGGCAAAAAGCAAGTGGACAACACAGAATATCAAACATCAAACCAGGAGTTTGGTAGTACAGGTCGACCTTCACTAATCCGGTTCCTTCGATAATCTGGCACTGATTATCCTTAATGTGATCCTTCTGTAATTTGGCATTTTCACTAATCCGGCACTCCTCAGGTCCCAATGGTGCCCGATTAGTGAAGGTCGACCTGTATTTAGTTTGGTTCAGTGTCACACCGCGAGCCCACTGTAGGCCACATTTATGGAAAGAAAAATGGTATTTATGTACCTGTTCAAATTTCAAAAGGTTCAAAGGTTCATTTATTATCAGAGTAGGTATGTGGTATACAACTCTGAGATATTTCTTCTCTAGATGGCCATGAAACAGAAAACTATCAAACCCTGTCCCACACAAAATAGCTAACAAATCGCGCCAACCAGCAGCGCAATCAGCTCCCCATGTGAAAAAACAAGTGTAATGAATGACAAGTGCATCAACCCTCCCCATGCAGAAAAACAAATTGCTGAATACACAAACTGCAAGGACATCAAACCGTGCACCCCACCGCCACATACAAAAAACCAAATTAAATTGCTCAGACAGCAACAAGAAAGAACAGGCAAAAACAGAATAAAAAAGACAAGCGAAAAGAGACTAATCCATAAATCACAGATCTTCAGTAACGTCCTCTGACGGCCTCGGGAGAGAGAGAAAAACCAGTGAATGCCAAGGCAGAGCAGTGAGGGAGCTTAGCTGCCACAGACATGCAGCAAGTGAGTGAGAAGGCAACATGATCAATTTTGGTCCTCTAACTGGACTATTGAATGATTCAATTGTTTTAAAAAGCCTTCTTAAAAGAAATACTATTGAAAAGTTCCTTTTAATGAAATTTGAGCTTGGCATACTGGTCATTCTGAAAATACTTCACAAGGTAGCCATAGTTAACAAGACAAATTTCACTTGGGCTGTTGATTCAATGAAGTGTAAGATTTTCCATATCCCATTTCAATAGTACTTTTAAGAAGGCCTTTTTAATAAATTGGATCATTAAGGGATGGTATGCAAAGCCAAGACCATTATGTGACAGTTCATCAAGCATCATGTCAGACTCAGCTTGAAGTGTCATGATAATTTGCAGCAGAAGAAAGCAGCAACTGGATTTGGATTAAAAGGAAAGACAACAACTGGGCTGCAAGATGAAGGCAGGAGGGTATGGAACTGAGGGGGGTGTATCCGGGACGCCAGGTAGCACCGTTGAGCCCTCTGGAGATGTCATGGGCTTATCAACAAAACAGCAAAGAAGGAGGGTGCCCACCTGATGACCCCAATGATGTACCTACCCTCCCGCCTTGTCACCACTCCAAACCCACTGCCAACATCGAGAGTGCCAACTTACCATAGGGACTGAAACATCAAGTCCTAGTAGCTCTACTCTGGAAAGATACTGAGGCCTGGGAAAGGATGCAGAGGAGATTTACCAGAACGGTCTCGTTGCTGGTTCTTCTATGGTAAGACTGAAGCTAAGATCATTTTGCTTAGGATCAAAGTTCAAAGTACATATACCATAAGAGCATGTATACATTATACAACCTGGAGATTTGTCTCCGAACAGGTGGCCAAAGAACCCATTTTTAAAAAAAATTGTCAAACACCCAATGTGCAGAAAAAGAAAACAAATCAGGCAAAAATAGACAAAAGCAAATAGCATTCTGAACTGGTCCACAGGGAGAGTTTGTCCATAGGTTCTCAGTGCAGAGTGGAGCAGTGATCTGAACCAGTCTGATACTGACTTTTTCAGTCTGTCCTGATGTCTAAATTGTCATCCAAACATTGGGTTCAGTCACATCAATACACTCTGGGGCCTGGACCCCGCGGCCTCGATTGGGCCTGGACCCCGCGGCCTCGATTGGGCCTGGACCTGAACTTTACGATTTGGCACTTAAATGGAGAAAGTGAAATGAAGATTTGGTGGAGTTCTGTGCTTTATATCGTTTATATGATGCGGCTAGTCTTAGGCTGAAAGAACAACACCTCATTTTCCATTTGCGTAGCTTCCAACTTGATGGCGTCAATGTTAATTTCTCTAATTTCTGGTCTCCCTCCTCCCCCCCCCCCACCTTCTCTCTCTTGGCAGCCCCTATTCTGGTTCCTCTCTTAACCCTTCTCTTCTCACCTGCCTATCATCTGCCTCTAGTGCCCCCTCTCCTTCCCTTTCTCACATGGTCCACTCTCCATTCCTATCACATTACTTCTTCAGCCCTTTACTTTTTCCACCTATACCTCCCATCCTCTCACTTCCTGCCCATTTCCACCTCACCTGGCTTCACCTATCACCTTCTAACTTCTCACTTCCTGCCCATTTCCACCTCACCTGGCTTCACCTATCATCTCCCAGCTTCTCACTTCCTGCCCATTTCCACTTCAGCTGGCTTCACCTATCACCTGGAGCCTTGTACTCCTTCCCCTCCTCCATCACCTCATTCTGGCTTCTTCCCCCATCCTTTCTAGTACTGATGAAGGGTCTTGGCCCAAAACAACGACTATTTATTCCTCACCATAGATGCAGTTTGACCTGCTGAGTTCCTTTTGTATATGTTGCTGTGAAGGTAAGTGTTTGGAGGCCAAGGCACAAGTCTGGGTTGATTCATTTATACTGTGAATTGAACTTGCACTAACATCTGCAAAAAAACAAAGACAATCTTCCAACCCCCTGCTCCATCTCCCCACCCCTGCACAGCAGCCCTAACAATAAAAGACAGTGATGCAACCACTTTGCCCAGAACTTGTCAACTGCCCCTCCATGAAGGTTAATGTGGTGGTAGCACAGCCTTTGAACTTGGGAAGAAAAAAGGTTTGAAAATTGAAGTCTCAAACCCAGCTCATGGTCTACCAGACCTCAGTGATCCAGGCCCTACAGCATGATTCTCATATGTAGACTTACTGTAGCAGATACCCAAAAGCAGTGAAGAGAAAACAGTTATCTATCAAATCCATTGGCAAGGTAAGCAAAGCAATGTGCTATCCTAGACCTCTGTCCCTAGGATCATGCTGGTAATTAAACACAGAGGACTCTGTTGGGTAGGTCTAGCTGTCTGCATGCTCCATACTAAACTCTTAAAACAAGCACGAGAGATGCTTTGATATATTCTCAAAGGCTCCTTGAGAGTATGTAACATCCTCATTGATAAGTGAAGATGATTACCCCGGCCCTTTACCTGGTCAAAATGAAGAGCGTTAGAAATGGCATTGAACACAGTAATCACTACACATCGAGCAACATTATGGGATAGTAGTTCATTGAGAAAACTGTTGGACAAATCTAACTTTGGAAACAGCAATTCTCTCACTCCAGGAAATTACAACATAACGACTAGCAAAAAGGTTTAGAAAATCACCTTCAGAAAACAAAAAAAAAGGAAAATACCCCAACTTCTGCAAAAGGGTTGCATTCCTGGAAGCAATTGAAAATGTTAAGTAAAATATACTGTGAATGTTTTGGTACGGTGACAATAAAAGTGATAGGAGGATTGGCTTTTCACTGATTGGTGGTACGGTAGCGTAGTGCTTAGCTTTACAGTACAGGCGTCACAGGTTCGATTCCCGCTGCTGCCTGTTAGGAGTTTGTACATTCTCCCCGTGACCGTGTGGCTTGTCCCATGATTAGGCTGGGATTAAATCAGGGAATTGCTGGGCAGTGTGGCTCAAGGGGCCAGGAAGGCCTGTTCTGTGCTGTATCATAATAAATAACTAATGCACGGGAATGATGGCTATTCATTGTAGCAAAAAGAAGGTAAAGAAATCAAAGCCAGTTTTCTAAAGAGTCATTGACATTATACGGAGAAAATTATAAGCAGATTGTTGGGAATCAAGGAATGCCTATATTTCAGTCCTTGTGTAGTTCAGGGATAGAAATGTGATATGATTTGTCCTTCAAATGGTTTGACTGCTGCTCACCATGATGGCTGGAGGAAGATAAAATGCTCGTTTGGTTAACTGTCTTGCTGAATACTCTCATTTTGTCTGCAAATGTAACTTATACCTTGGCTGCTCTCTCCCAGGCTTTCTGCAGGACTGCAATTAACTCAGCGTAGGCTGAAGGGGAACTGTAAGTTTACAAGATCATCTAACCTAACCATTGACTTCCAGAACGATAGATATTAACCTCGATTCCCATTTCCTCCCTCAGTATGGATAGTAGTAATGTAGAAAAGACTAATTCTTGGTTCTGAGGATGGTGGGCTTGTGGAGTGACCTGCACCACTGAAAGATGTCTTTCATCTTCCATTGCACGCTCACGGCATGGAATCTGCATAGCTTTACTCGTTTCCCATGCTTCCTTACCGCCACTTCCTGATTCAGCTTTCTTCATTGCTACAACTCTTCGTACTGTGTCAACACAGCCAATCTCATTGAGTGTTCCAACATTTTCAGATTTTACTCTGTCAACTACTTTCTAGCATTCAGTTTATTTTGGAGAAATTAATACAGCATATGTTTTAACTGCTTTCAGTTCATATAATGGATGATGTTTTAAATGAAAAATGTGCACTCTAATGACCAAGTTACAGTCTGGCTGGTAACAGATCTGAAACTCGTCTTTGGTGGTGCCGCAACATTGCACAGTGCAGGGGACAGAAATAATTGAGGTCAGAATGGAAGTAGGACAAAGAATTGAAGTGACATGCAGACTGACAAATGCAGATTCTACTCATGCACTAAGTAATAATAATAGGAAGTATTGTACTGATCCCGAGTGGGAAATTCTTTCATTACACCAACAATATTTAAAAACACACTTAGCAGCGTGCAGACTTAACTGATAATAAAGTACAGAATAATAACATGCTTAATAATTTACCAATGTGCAATAATAATTTACAAAATAATAAAACACCATTGTACTCTGTGTGTTCTCCTGTTGTACAGAGATGATCTGTTGTATGTGCTTATTGCATTTGGTAGGAAAGATTTTCTGTAACGATCCTTGTGACAGCGGAGCTCAATGACTCTGTTTGAAAGGGTGCTCCACTGCTTATTCAGTAGGTCATGGAGAGGATGTGCCAGATTATCCGTAATAGATAATGGTTTGATAATGATAAGAGCCTGTCCAGCTCTTAGCTCCATCCCTCCCCGTCCTGTCTTCTCCTATCATTTTGGATCTCCCCCTCCCCCTCCAACTTTCAAATCTCTTACTCACTCTTCTTTCAGTTAGTCCCGATGAAGGGTCTCAGCCTGAAACGTCAACTGCACCTCTTCCTAGGGATGCTGCCTGGCCTGCTGCGTTCACCAGCAACTTTGATGTGTGTTGCTTGAATTTCCAGCATCTGCAGAATTCCTGTTGTTTGCATAGATAATGGTTTGTTTAGTGACCTCCTCTCCACCACTATCTCAACATAATGTGGGTTGGCACCAAGGATGGGTCCAGCCTTTTTACTGGGTTTATTTAGTCTTTTTGCATCATCAGCACCATGCTGCTCCCCCAGCATAAAGCTGCAACGAAGACTGCACTCGCTACAACAGACTGGTAAAAGATCTCCAACATCCTGCTTCACACATTGAAGGATCTCAGCTTTCTTAGAAAATAGAGTCTGCTCATCCCCTTCTTGTAATCAGCCTTGGTGTTGGTTTTCCAGTCAAGTCTGTTGTCAAGGTGAACACCCAAGTATTTGAATTCCTCCATCACCACAGCTTCTCCCAGAATATACGCACACATCACAGTTCTCTTCCTCCTAAAATCAATCACCATCTCCCTGGTTTTGGCCACATTCAGGAGCAGGTGATTCATCCCGCACCACTCCACAATCTTGTCCACCAGTCCTCTGTTCTCTGACTCCTGTCCGTCTCTGATACACCCAACCACTACAAAGTCATCAGAGAACTTCTGCAGGTGACAAGACTCAGATTTGTACTGCAAGTCTGAGGTGTTCAGTGTGATCAGAAACAGATACAGGACAGTCCCACTCACCCACAGTACTGACAGAGAACTACCCAGCCATACAAACTGGGGTCTGTCAGTCAGGCAGCCAGTAAACCAGGATATAGTGGATTTGTCTATGCCTAGTGTATTCCACAAGGTAAGAACTCAGACTGCATTTGGTCTCCCCAGCAAAGAGAAAATGTATTTGTTGACAGTGGGAAGAGGAGGAAGTAAAAGGGTTGATCAACACACACAACATGCTGGAGGAACTCAGCAGGCATGGCAACTCCCCTAATGAAGAGTCTCAGCCCGAAACATTAACTCTTTTTTAAAAAAAGGAAACCTAACAATGAGGAGGCAGTGTCGCTACCACCTGTATTCCCTACATTTCCACTGTTTCTGGATGGATCGGCAGGATCCTGAAGAAATACTGGATTAGTACCATCCACAAACCCATAAGGAAGCCTAAGTCACAGCCTATGCGGGTCAAAGATGACCTCAGACTCAGGTTGACTGGCATTTTTACAGGATTCCCTGTGAGTGTGGAGCAGAGTATATCGGCCAGATGAGATGCACTTTGTAGGAGCACAGGAGGTGTATCTGTTATGGTTATCGGGAGAAATCAGCAGTAGCAGAACACGCAGATTTGCAATAGCCACAGGGTTGACCTTCAATGGCCAAAACCACTCTGCCATGCCACTGGATTTTGAGACTGTCTGGTGAAGGAAGCCATTGAAAAGTCACGCCCAAGCATCGTTCTCCAGCATTTTGTGTGTGTTGCTTTAGATTTCCAACATCTGTAAATTTTGTGTGTGTGTGTTTGTGAGCCATACTTCAATTGCACTTTGCACAGGATGAAGCCATGTTGGTGGCGATGAAAAAGTGAAGGGCTCTTCAGCTGCGGCCTAGCTCAGGCCATGTTGAATACAAGAATCACCTTTGTTCAGGATGTTTCTTTTAGAGGACAGTTTCATCTATACTGTGAATTAAAACCTTTTATTTCACCTGGAAAGATATGGCTTTGTTTAAAAAAAAAGTACTTGGCAGTCTAAGGCTTGGATGCCTAGTTTACTACCCTTAGGCAAAACATCACAAATTTCTACAAGAGTACCATGAAGACCATTCTGACTGGTTGCATCACCGTCTGGGATGGAAGGGCCACTGCACAGGATTAGCAAAAAGCTGCAGAAATTTGTAAACTCAACCAACTCCATCATGGACACTAGCCTCCCCAGCATCAACTACAAAAGGTGATGCCTCTAAAAGCTGGCATCCATCATTAAGGACCCCCACCACCCAGGGCCTGTCTTGTTCTCATTGCTGCCATCAAGGGAGAGGTACAGGAGCCTTAAACCACACACTCCACATTTCAGGAATGGCTTCCCATCGGATTCCTGAATGGACAATGAACCCATGAACACTACCTCAGTCTTTTTCTTTTTTTCCTCTCTTTTTGCATTGCTTAATTAATTTAATTTTTATATATACTTGTTGTCATTTATTTTTATTATTATGTATTGCAATATACTGCTACCACAAAACAACAAATTTCACAACATATGCCAGTCATATTAAATCTGATTTGATTCTGACATGATGACAGATGAATGGCTTGAACTCCTTATTGTTTTAAGGGAACACTTGTCAAAATAGTAACTGATGAGTGTGTGGAATATTGGCAATCATGTTCAGCTGGTATCGCCAAACCAAGTTTTAGAAATAAAGTGTGCTTTCTTAGCCAAACTGAAACTGGTGGCACACATCTGTAATTTAAGCTTATGGTGATCTGAGGTGTCCTAGGCATAACTGAGTCACTGAAGACAGGAAATCTGCCAATTTAAACAGACTGATTATCCATGTGTGTGTGTTTTTTTAAACAATGTGTATTTTAATTGGAAAATAGAGGATGATTGTAATGAATGTAATGAAGATAACTTTTTTCCT
Organism: Mobula hypostoma; assembly: GCF_963921235.1. Classification (NCBI taxonomy): domain Eukaryota; kingdom Metazoa; phylum Chordata; class Chondrichthyes; order Myliobatiformes; family Myliobatidae; genus Mobula; species Mobula hypostoma. The sequence goes on along the minus strand of NC_086105.1, from coordinate 8,843,805 downwards.
CCTGATCTTAAGAGCATTGCAAATAATTCTCTACTTGCTGGTCCATTAACTTTTCCCTGCGTTAGTAAATAATTGAATAATGTTCATTTTCCAGACAAATAAGACTTTGGCATCTCACTGCCTGTGGGCATCTTGCTGTCAAGTAAGTTTAAATATAGAAGCACCCAGCAATATAAAGAAATTTGGACAAACCAAATTATGTTCATTAACAAGTCTTGATGAGAACTATTTTGTTTTATGTACTACTCTGCTTTCAAAAACAAAATTTTAACTTTAATTTACTCTACTTTAATTCATTCCCACAGCTCGGGATTCTTCCATTTCCCAAGGCTTTACCTCGCGCAATGGGTATATTTACACATTATGACCATAATTAATTGCTAAGTTAACTGGCTGGGCCTCCTCTCCCTTAAAACATAGTTTGTTATCCAGTTAGCCTTTTCATTCATAGAATAAACAAGATTGAATCCCATCATATGGAAAATGATTGACCCCAGTGATTCACTTTTCTAGACCACTAAGTATATAAACAATTCTTTATAATTGCTCTTTTTCCAGCCATCAATGTTCTGTTCTTTATTTTCAGAATGATACAGACAGAGGTTTTTTGGCCCACCAGGGCAATGCAAGCTTTAAGGCCAATGTAGCGGGTGGCATGGTAGTGTAGTGGCTAGCACAACGCTTTATAGTCAAGATGACCCAGGTTCAATGCCTGCCGCTGCCTGTCAGGAGATTGTACGTTCTCCCTGTGATCACGTGGGTTTCCTCCGGGTGCTCCGGTTTCCTCCGACAGTCAAAGATGTACCGGTTGGTAGGTTAATTGGTCATTGTAAATTGTCCTGTGATTAGGCAAGGGTTGAATCAGGGGATAACTGGGCGGCGCGGCTAAAGAGGCCAAAAAGGTCTATTCTGTGCTACATCTCAATAAATAAAATAACCAAGCACATCTTTCCCTCTCCCCCACTTCTTGCTTTCTGCAGGGATCACTCCCTATGCGACTCCCTTGTCCATTCGTTCCCCCCCCCCCCGCATCCCTTCCCACTGATCTCCCTCCCGGCACTTATCCTTGTAAGCGGAACAAGTGCTACATATGCCCTTATACTTCCTCCCTCACCACCATTCAGGGCCCTAGACAGTCCTTCCAGGTGAGGTGACACTTCACCTGTGAGTCGGCTGGGGTGATATACTGCGTTCAGTGCTCCCGGTGTGGCCTTCTATATATTGGCGAGACCCGATGCAGACTGGGAGACTGTTTCACTAAACACCTACGCTCTGTCCGCCAGAGAAAGCAAGATCTCCCAGTGGCCACACATTTTAATTCCACATCCCATTCCCATTCTGATATGTCTATCCACGGCCCCCTCTACTGTAAAGATGAAGCCACACTCAGGTTGGAGGAGCAACACCTTATATTCCGTCTGGGTAGCCATTGACTTCTCTATCTTCCGTTAGTGCCCCTCCTCCCTTTCTTACCCCATCCCTTATTTATTTATTTATTTATTCCCCTTTCTTTCTCTTTTTCTCCCTCTGTCCCTCTCACTATATCTTCCTCTGGTGCTCCCCTCCGCCTTTCTTTCTCCCTGGGCCTCCTGTCCCATGATCCTCTCATATCTCTTTTGCCAATCACCTGTCCAGCTCTTGGCTCTATCCCTCCCCCTCCTATCTTCTCCTATCATTTTGGATCTCCCCCTCCCACTTTCAAATCCCTTACTCACTCTTCCTTCAGTTAGTCCTGACGAAGGGTCTCGGCCCGAAATGTCAACAGTACCCCTTCCTATGGATGCTGCCTGGCTTGTTGCGTTCACCAGCATTTTGTGTGTGTTGCTTGAATTTCCAGTATCTGCATATTTCCTCGTGTTTGCGATCTCATTCCCCCATTTATTTCCTAATACCTATTCTTTCATACGTGTCTGTCAAACTCTATGTTTCTCCCATCAGTCAACCTCACCACAGGTTCTTTACAACAGCCAGTTAATCTACTAGCCATATCCTTGGGGTGATGAGTGAAACTTATACAGTCACAGAGAGAACAGAGCAAAATACCAGCGATTTAATCGAGCCTGTGTTGTTGCAGTTGTGAGAGGCCAGGACATCACACCTCTCATCAGAATCAGAATCTCCTGGGCTGAAATGCATTAAAGCAGGGGTTCCCAACCTGGGGTCTGTGGACCCCTTGGTTAATGCTGGTGGTTGTCCATGGTATAAAAAGGGGTAGGGAACCCCTTTATTGAAGGCTCAGTGTATGATCTTGCCAATGTTCCAGTGGATGAAGACTGTAGGACCAGAGGACACAGCCTCAGAACAGGGCGGCATCCTTTTAAAATGGAGATGAGGAGGATTTCTTTAGCCAAAGATTGGTGAATCTGTGGAATTCATCGCCACAGGCAGGTCATTGGATATACTTAAGGCAGAAGTTGATAGATTTGTGATTGGTCAGGGCATAAAGGGATACGGGGAGAAGGTAGGAGAATGGGGCTGAGAGGAAAAATGGAGCAGCCATGATGAAATGGTAGAACAGACTTGATGGGCCAAATGGCCTAACTCTGATCCTAGATTTTATGGTAATATTGTGAAAAAATCCTACATTGCCATTTGTGCTGAGTTTTGGTACCAGTTTTAAACAAGGCCTCATTCTACTGGATAAGTTTTAGAGATCATAGGGCCGTATTTGAAGAAAAGATTGTTAATGAATCTCTTTTATCAACCAAGACCATCCAATTAATTTCCAGATGTGCAAACTTAGTTATTTCACAAATTTGCAATTTATGAATGATGAAGCCCTTTCAATTTCTGCTCATGATGATAATTTATGAAGTGTGATCTTGCATGATGTTATCTGTCTTTAGTGTGAATTAAATGTTGCTTCCTTGTGATCTCTGCTGTCCTCCAATCCTATTCTGACATCTTCCCCCTTCCTTTCCAGTCCTGAAGAAGAGTCTCAGTCCGAAACGTCAATTGCTTATTCATTTCCATAGATGCTGCCTGACCTGAGTCACTCCAGCATTTTGTATGTGTTGCTTTGGATTTCTAGCATCAGCAGAATGTCTTATGTTTACAAGTTGCTGCTCCACTGCGAAGTCACGTCGAGGGATACCTACCCTGAAGAAGTTTAAATCTATTCTTCGATGGGAGTTCAGTGAAACCTTCTCTCACTGCTCCCCTTCTGTAATCCCTGCTGCCCTCTGACTCTATCCTGGCATTTTCCACCTTCCTTTCCAGTCCTTATGAAGGGTCTCGGCCCGAAACGTCAAGTGTTTATTCATTTCCGTAGATGCTGCCTGATCTGCTGAATTCCTCCAGCATTTTGTGTGTGTTGCTTTCTATCTAGTAATTAATTTCATATACAGATAACTTCTCTGAAGCAATTCTTAAAATCATTTCCAAAATGAGCTGCTTCTGGAATTTCCTCTTGTAAAACATGATCCTTGACTTCAAATTGCTCAATGTAAAATTAACCTTAACTGTAGATTTAATATCTCCAATATCACTTACTTTTGCTAACTCTTTGTATTTCCATAACACAAATCCCCCAGCACCTGAGATGGGCGTAATTGCTCTCTACATTTCCCCTACAAGGATGAACGTCTTTTGTTTCTTGGTAGCCGAAGCCGAACACATTCTTCAAGATGTAACTGGATTCCCACACTTAAAATTTCTGACAATTTGGACTCTACCATTAAATATTTGATTGGCATCATTACCCTGTAGTGTTTCAACGTTACTGACAACTACGATTCTCTTTCAATTTCATCATTGGCTGTTCGAATATCACTTACAGAACACTAGAAATCCATATGCCTCCAAGAGGACCACTGCCTTTTCATAAGGTCTGGAGACTTGAGTGCCTCAAGGACCTGGAGAGCCATGTTGGTTGGAGTCAAGGCCTTGTGCTTTGACTCTTTGTGGGGTCACCCATGCCAAACAGGTCAAAGAGTAGAGGACAGACTGAGAGTGGTCCACCAGTCATCCAGGTTCAGGGGTTCAACTCAGGACTAACAACCCTGACTGGTAAAAAAAATTGTTATGGAAACAGCAATGAAGAATCCTTCTACATCTGTGTGCGACAGTCTCCACCCAGAACTTGAATGGCTGACAGTAGTGAAAACCAAGGGAAGCTATTGGCACAATGAAGGAAGCCCTGAACTCTGCCAAGACTAAGAACAAAATTGTTTTTTGGACAGACAGAGATGGAGGACCTTCATTGCTGCCTTAAGTGCCAGTCAGATAACGGGTGGTAAGCAGGTAATAAATCAACTTTTCTGAAATTACGAAACTAGGAATAGGGTTCCCCTTGTCCCTCACCTACCATCCCACCAGCCTCCAGGTCCAACATATTATTCTCCGTAACTTCCGCCACCTCCAACGGGATCCCACCACTAGGCACATCTTTCCCTCCCCCTCCCTCCCCTGCTTTCCACAGGGATCGCTCCCTACGCGACTCCCTTGTCCATTCACCCCCCCATCCCTCCCCACTGATCTCCCTCCTGGCACTTATCCTTGTAAGTAGAGCAAGTGCTACGCATGCCCTTACACTTCCTCCCTCATCACCATTCAGGGCCCCAGACAGTCCTTCCAGGTGAGGGGACACTTCACCTGTGAGTTGGCTGGGGTGATATACTGCGTTCGGTGCTCCCAACGTGGCCTCCAATTGGCGAGACCCGACGCAGACTGGGAGATTGTTTCATTGAACACCTACGCTCTGTCCGCCAGAGAAAGCAGGATCTCCCAGTGGCCACACATTTTAATTCCACGTCCCATTCCCATTTTGATATGTCTATCCATGGCCTCCTCTACCGTAAAGATGAAGCCACACTCAGGTTGGAGGAACAACACCTTGTATTCCATCTGGGTAGCCTCCAACCTGATGGCATGAACATTGACTTCTCAAACTTGCGCTAATGCCCCACCTCCCCCTCGTACCCCATCCGTTATTTATTTATATACACACATTCTTTCTCTCTCTCTCCTTTTTCTCCCTCTGTCCCTCTCACTATACCCCTTGCCCATCCTCTGGGCTTTTTCTCCCCCTCCCCCTTTTCCTTCTCCCTGGGCCTCCTGTCCCATGATCCTCTCATATCCCCTTTGCCAATCACCTGTCCAACTCTTGGCTCCATCCCTCCCCCTCCTGTCTTCTCCTATCATTTTGGATCTCCCCCTCCCCCTCCCACTTTCAAATCTCTTACTAGCTCTTCTTTCAGTTAGTTCTGACGAAGGGTCTCGGCCTGAAATGTCGACTGTACCTCTTCCTAGAGATGCTGCCTGGCCTGCTGCATTCATCAGCAACTTTTATGTGTGTTGCTTGAAATTCTAGCATCTGCAGATTTCCTCGTGTTTGCGTTTTCTGAAATCCATTTAGTTCTGGTGATCTAAATTAAATTGAAACAGTCATGGGTAAAAAGTAACAGAAAAGAGATCTTTTCCCTCCACCTCCCCGACTGAATCCTGTCAATAATCATTTATCCCAAAGAAATTTAAATTTTCCCTTCAACGTGAGTTTAGTGAAACTCTGTCACTGCTCTCCATCTGTGATCCCTGCTGTTCTACGACTTTTTGACCATATGCTCACCCAGATCCACTACCACAGACATGTATCCTTCCTTCTTTGCTGCCATCTTGTGCTGCCCCTGTCCCATTTTCTCCTATCACCTGCCACCTTGTACTTCTTCCTCCCCTCCCCCTACCTTCTTAGTCTGACTCCTTTCTCCCTTCCTCTCCAGTCCTGATAAAGGGTTTCGGCCCGAAATGTCGACTGTTTATTCATTTCAGTAGATGCTGCCTGACCTGCTGAGTTCCTTCAGCATTTTTGTGTGTTGCTTTGGATTACCAGCAACTGCAGAATCAGATGTTGATAATCATTTCTTGACTAAATAGTCATTTGCATGTTGTTTTCCATCACTCCAGGACTTTGGACGATGAAACAAAGAAACCTTGAAGAGAAAATTGGTTGGGCTTGTAAGGGTTAAGGAGAAGAGGGTGGAGACAGTGGAACTTTCTTCTTCATAGTGTCCATTGACGTACTCACTGGTTGTCAGTGCCTCACAAATCTCCCTAATCTCACTCAACACTCGGTGATAAAAAACATCTGTGTGGAGGAATTATTTGTTTTGAACCCATTTACAATGTCTCGGACTTCCAACTCATTTCAAGTAAAGTGGTTGATTTTACTTGGGATGTTTTTGCTTGGGAACAGCATGTTGCTTACATTGTCCCTTCTGAATACTCGGAAGTAGTGGTTACTTTGAATATTTACTTCAAACACATGCTTCGAGTCTATGGCTAAATGTCAAAGTACTTGTCAAATATTTTAGGATGTTTTTGATGCTTTTCAATTCAACTCTCTGGATCCATTTTCAAAATTTCTACAGTGACGTGTTGAAATACAATTTAGGTTAGATTTCTGAATCATTTCAATTTTATATTGTATTAATACTAGTCATGCCTTCACTGGTAGTATTATCCTGAGTGAGAAGGTTATGGTTATCACAAATTTCTGCAGATGTGCTATGGAGAGCATTCTAACTGGCTGTGCCACTGTCTGGTATGGTGGGGGGGGGGGGGTGGGGAGCAGCTACTGCACGGGATCAAACAGAAAGTTGTGAATTAAGTCAGCTCCATGATGGGCACTAGCCTCCGTAGTATCCAGGACATCTTCATGGAGTGATGCCTCAATAAAGTGGCGTCCATCATTAAGGACCCCCATCATCCAGGACATGACCTCTGCTCATTGCTACCATCAGGAAGGAGGTACAGGAGCCTGAAGGCACACACTCAACGATTCAGGATCTGCTTCTTCCCCTCTGCCATCAGATTTCTGAATAGATAATGAACCCATGAACACCACCACACTAACTTTTAAAATTTCTATTTTTGCACTACCTATTTAATCTAACTGTTATACTAACTGTAATTCTGTTTTTTTTCCTATTATGTATTGCATTGTACTGTTGTCGCAAAGTTAACAAATTTCATCACTTTTGCTGGTGATATTAAACCCGATTCTGATAGGTTCAAATCTCACTCCACAGACTTGAACACAGAATCTAGATTCACGCCGCAGGACAGAACTGAGTGAATGTTGCACTCTTAGAAGACTGTCTTTTAGGCAAGATAATAAATCAAGGTACCATCTCCCTCAAATGGTGGTTTGGGTTTCATAGAGAGTATCTTTATGATTTGAGTAGAGTTCATTCACAACCCAACACCCATCTGGCCATACCAAGTTGCTGTCTGTGCATGCTATTTGCGAATTGCTGCATTTACGACATCAGAACAGTGCCAATACTTCAGAAGTATTTCCTTAGCTGCTTATAAAGCTTTGGGGGTATAAATGATCGTCATCATCATCAGATGCCATGCCCAGTTTGAGCTTTGACTGCCATGGCCCACACACTCCTGTTTCGGGTCAAGTGGATCAATTCAGTGGTATTCATTTCCAGTTCTCTGGCTGCTGTCTCCATCATCATTTGTCTTTGTCTCCCTCTTGCTTTCTTCCCTTCAATCTTTCCCATAATTACCGTGCATTCTAACTTCTCTTTCCTAATCACATGTCCAATGAAGTCACGTTGCCTTTTCATGATCTCATACATTATTTCTCTTTTTGTGTTTGCTCTGTTCATGACATCCTCATTAGATATTCATTTTGTCCATGATATCTTTGCATCCTCCTCAAAAACCACGTCTCTGCTGCTACAATTCATTTCCTCATGTTACTAGATATTGTCCAACATTCTGAGCCATATAACATAACTGGATAAACGTAATATTTCAGTACTCTGAGGCGGGTTGTCATGCCTAGTTTAGTATTGGTCAGTATACTCTTCATTCTCGTAAAGGTGTCTTTTGCCATCCCTATTCTCCTTTTGATGTCCAAGTCGCACCTGCCATCTGATGTCACCCAGCTTCCTAAGTAGCAAAAGTTCTTTTACTTGTTTTATGTCTTCCCTGTTTATTCTCAGCCTGCAGATAGGATTCTCCTTCTTTCTGGATATCACCATACATTCTGTCTTTTTGCAATAGATAGACCCATTTTTGCACTTTCTTCAACAATTATATCGATTAAGTTTTGTAGTTCTTCCTCCATACTTGCAATTAACACAGTGTCATCTGCATATCTGAAATTATTGATGTTTTCACCGCCAACTTTGATTCCCAAGATGTCTCTTATTTTTTCTAATATTTGGGGGCTTATGTGGGAGGCAGGGTTTGAGGGTCGGCGCAACATTATGGGCCGCAGGGCCTGTACTGTGCTGTACTATTCTATGTTCTATGTTCTATTGTTTCACTGTACACATTAAATAAATCAGGGGAGAAAACACACCCTTATCTAACGACTCTCTTGATTTTCGTAAACTGACTCACTTCTCCATACAGCGGCAGTTTGTTCCCAGTACAGATTTCTGATTAGGCGGAGGTCTTTCAAATCTAGATCTAGAGTTTTCTGTAATATTTCAAATAACTTATTGTGCTTCAGTTTATCAAATGCTTTTGTGTAGTCGATAAAACAAACAAATCTTTTATAAATGATACAGTATTAAAATATATGCTTTTTCAAATTCCATTTTATTGCTGTTCATAATCATTTTTTAAAAAAGGGCATCCTATGAAAACCTGAATTGTTGAGAATAATTTTATTCATGGTGTGTAGAATACAAAATAAGGTGTTGGCAAATTGTTATTTCTGAAAAGTAATTTCTATGTAGTTTATAATCACAAGAGATTCCAGATGCAAGTCTGAAGCAACACACATGAAATGCTGGAGGAACTCAGCAGGTCAGGCAGCATCTAAGAAAAGGAATAAACAGTCGGCGTATCAGGCTGAGACCCTTCTTTATGATTGGAAAGGAAGGGATAGGAGGTAAAATGGTGGGGTGGGGGAGGTTAGAAGGTGATAGGTGAAGCCAGGTGGGTGGGGGGGGGAGGGGAATGATGTAAGAACACAAAATACTCTGCAGATGCTGGGGTCAAAGCAACACTCACAACACGCTGGAGGAACTCAGCAGGTCGGGCAGCATCTGTGGAAACGATCAGTCAACGTTTCGGTCCTGACGAAGGGTTCCGGCCCGAGATGTTGACTGATCATTTCCACGGATGCTGCCTGACCTGCTGAGTTCCTCCAGTGTGTTGTGATTGATGTAAGAAGCTGGGAGGTGATAAGTGGAAGAGGTAACGGGCTGGGGAAGAAGGAATCTGATAGGAGAGGAGAGTGGACCGTAGGAGGAAGGGGAGGAGGAGGAGCACCGGGAGAGATGATGATAAGCAGGTGAGGAAAAGAGGTAAGAGGCCAGTGTCAGGAACAGAAAAAGAGGGAAGAGGAAGGGGAAAAATTACAGGGAGGAGAAATCAATGTTTACGTCGTTAGGTTGGAGGCTACCTAGATGGAATATGAGGTGTTGCTTCTCCACCCTGAAACTGGCCACCTCATGGCAAAAGAGGACACCAGGGACTGACGTGTTGGGACGGGAATGGGGACAGGAATTAAAATGGTTGGCCACTGGAAGATTCTGCTTTTGGCCGATGGAGTGGAGCTGCACAACAAAGCGGTCCCCCAAGTTACGTCAAGTCTCATCAACGTAGAGCAGGCAGCGTCGGGGGCACCGGATACAATGGGCGACTCCAACGGATTGGCAGGTGAAGCGGTTGCCTCACCTGGAAGGATGGTTTGGGGTGCCGAATGGAGGTGAACGGGCCGGTGTCGCACCTCTGCCGCTTGCAGAGATACTGTACGTGTCAAGAGGGAGATTAGTGGGGAGTAAAGAATGGTCATGGGAGTCATAGAGGGAGTGATCCCTGTAGAAAGCGGAGAGTTGTAGGGGGGTGCGGGTGCTAGGAGGATTCTCTCCACTGGAATTATACCCACGTGTGTTCTCCCCTGTACGTTGACTCAAAGGGCAATGGTGTTGCAACTAGAGGTCCATATTGTAACAGCCTTAACCTTCTCAGAACTACCTCCAATACATTAACATTCTTCCTTAAATAAAAACACCATTGCCCCATAAACTATAGCATAACTATTTCAGAGTCATGGATTATGTCGCTTTCTGCACAGATTACACTTACAGAAGCATTTGTCATGCACGGCTGACCCCGTTTATCCAAAGGATTGTCATATACTGTACATTTGCCACAGAATTCTTGGAGAGGTTTGACACATCTCTAAAGGAGATCACCATGACTTCTACATATCTGTAATAACTAGATCAGTTACCAGTATGGCACATATTCTTTAGTCCTTGAGGGAGAATAATTGATAGTCACAGCCTCTGAAGAGAAAATCGTGCATTAAAAGTGAAGTGTTAGGTTGTATCACAGAAAATCTTCCCATATTACTGTTTACTGTTCCTCGCTGTAAGACCCGGGGCCTGTTATATCAATTTTCTCTGGGCCTGGACTCTGCCACCATGTTCCAGCCCGTACCTGACCGTTCCAAGTCGGCCCAGTGAGAGATGGATCAGGCCTTGCTCTCGCTTTAGACGGATGGGCTCCGAAACTCCTCCGCTTCGCGTGCCCTGACTCCGCCTCCACCATGTCGCAACCTCACTCTGACCACTCCTCCTCGAACATGCCTCGACCTCGCTCTGACGTTACATGGCATCTGCATGCCTTGACCCTCGAGTCAGCCTCGCCTTCGCTCACCTCTTCATTGCTTGCAGTAATCATTTGGACCATAAGTTATAGGAGCAGATGCAGGCCGTTCGGCCCATTGAGTCTGCTCCGCCATTCAATCATGGGCTGATCCAATTCTTCCAGTCAACCCCACTCCCCTGCCTTCTCCCCATACCATAATTTTTACAAAGAAAGTGTTACTAATAAAGTATTTAGCTGTATTTCTTGCTTTGGGAACTGCCAGTAAGTTATCATCCATCTTCAGTAGTGCCATCTTCAACTGGAGATCAATAACGATACCGGTTAGAAGATTCATGAAACCAGCTGGCATTGACCGGGCCATGTTTCATAAGCTACACATCAGTTGCAACATTTCAATTATCAAAAAACTGGACAGTCTGTCTACAGTAATAACAGCTGAGAATATCTATTATTCTTCCATCAGCCTATTTAGTTTTATATTTGCAATTCCTACTCCGATCATATTGTTTGTGACTTAATAGCTTCATCACATTGTGAAAACTGTTTATCTTGTCCTTAAATACTTCAGGAACTAATGCTCCAATATCACTGTAAGGAGGGTTAGCAACCACCTCAGGAGATGGCTGGGGCTGCCAAAGAGCCTGAGCAACATCGCACTCTATGGACACCACAACAAACTGCAACTGCCCTTCAAATCCTTGCAGGAAGAATTCAAGGTAACAGGAGCCAGGGAAGTGCTACAGTATAGGGACTCAAGTGACCCGAAGGTGGCTGGAGCAGGGATCCAAGTAAGTACTGGCAGGAAGTGGAGGGCAGAGGAAGCTGTTCAGGAGGCAGAGGCGAGGCTGCGTCACAGGAGGCTGGTGGGAGTGGTCACACGAGGCCGAGCTGGGCTAGGATCCTTTCCAGCTCCCCAGATGGACACCAGAGGGAAGGAAAGGTGTCGTCTAGTTCAGGAGGAGGTGAGAGCAGTAGTGGAGGAGATGAGAGGCCGCAAGACGGTGGGAATGAAGCAACAGGGAGCTTGGACAAGATGGGAGAATGCGGTTGAGAGGAAAGTGACCTGGGCTGATCTTTGGAAAGCCAAACCACACCGCATCCAATTTCTCATCCAGGTAGTGTACGATGTGCTTCCAAGCCCATCAAACCTGCACACATGGGGCAAGGCAGAGTCATCTGCGTGCCCACTGTGCTCCAAGCGAGGAACCCTGGAGCACATCATCAGCGACTGTGCAAGGGCACTTGGTGAGGGACGGTACAGATGGAGGCATGATCAGGTCCTGAAAACCATTGCTGAAGCCGTCAGCGCAGGAATTGAGTGGGCGAAGCGATCCCGACCCTCCAAGCAGACCATTGCCTTTGTCAGAGCTGGGGAGCAGCCAATACCTTCCAAAAGAACATCTGCAGGCATTCTGACCTCTAAAAGGGACTGGCAGCTGCTGGTGGACCTGGAAGGGCAGCTGAAGTTCCCCAACCATATCGCAGCCAGCACCCTGCGACCAGACATTGTCCTAGTGTCTGAGTCTACTAAGCAAGTGGTGCTGCTGGAGCTGACAATCCCATGGGAAGATAGCTTGGAGGAGGCCTTTGAAAGGAAGCTCTCCAAGTACGCAGGACTGGTCAGCAACTGTCAGCAGGCTGGATGGAGAGCGAGGTGTCTCCCAGTGGAGGTTGGTTGTAGGGGATTCGTAGCCCGTTCTTTAGTTAGAGCCTTCAGCATTTTGGGCATCGAGGGAGAGAGGAAGAGGAGAGCCATCCGCAGTACCACCAATGTGGAAGAGAGGGCCACAAGATGGCTGTGGCTCAAGAGAGGGGAGCCATGGAGTTATAAGTAGCTAGCCATCTGGACACAAGCTGGGGTCTGATCAGCCCCGGCTGGGTCACCTGGAGGAGGTTGTATGATGTTGAAAGACCTGAAACACCCGATGATTCCAGGAACATCACTGAAGATGTGTCCAGAGGCATCAATAGATGTATGCACACAACAGTCTGTTTCTGTCTACCTGATGTTTGCAATTATAATTAAAATATTGAGGCTGGTAATACATGATAGAAATATTTATGTTCTATTCCAGGATCTACTGAACCTCACAATAACCATGATCATACTGATGAGGTAATTACAGTATACTCTTGTTTAAGCTTGCACCCATGAAATCAGTGGCAGTCATTTTAGTTTTAAACTCTACAACAAATCAGAACAGTGGTTTCAATGGCTTGTTAACTCTTAAATTCATCCTGCAAAAGCTGCTGATGTTGAGCCGGGTTAATTAAGGGTATTATTTATAAATTGTTGTCTTTAAAATACTTGACATTTTGTTTGTTAACTTATTGAGTTTATGTCAACTCAATCCCAAAGTACATTTGTAATTGGTGTGAGGAAAAAATGGTGTATGTTAATTTTTAATATCCAGTATAGTGTATGGGTTGATGAGTTAACTTCTAAAGTTAATATTTATTGCCTATTGTGAACTTGAATTTTGTAATGATCATTTTACATGTAATTTTGTAAATAGCATCAAGCAATTGTTTGTAAAGTAAGGGACTTCGATAAGGTCCCACGTGGCAGGTTAATTCTGAACATAAAGGTGCACAGGGTCCAGAATGAATTTCAAATTTGGATTCAGAGCTGCCTTGCTCATAGAAGACACAGAGTAGGGGAGGAAGACTGTTATTCTGGCTGGAGGTCCATGACCAGTGGGGGTCCACAAGGATCAGTGAAAATGTGGATTGGCACCAAGATCAGAGTTGTGGGTGGTGTAAAGGGCAATCAAAGAATACAAAGGGGGATACAGGTCAATTTTCAGGCAGATGGGGCTCATCAGCCGTGGTTGGCAGCCCACCTAGGTGAAGGAAAGCTCTAATCTCAAACCTCCACTGCTTTGCGGCTGTACCCACTCATGGGGGAGGCTTCGGGAGAAATCCTACATTGAGCTCAAAGCTGACCGGCAACTCCTGTGATACTGCCGGTGCCAAACCGTACTTGCTTCTTCCGTTCCTTGGGATCAGATGTGTGGAGAGGGGGAGCTTGCTTCACGGGCAGCAGCTTTCTCCTGATATCATAGTTCCCTGGCTTACGTATCTAGCCAGCTCGGATGCGACGTCCATAGTTGACCCTGACCAATGGATCAATCAGAGATCAATCAGTTATAGATATAGCAGAAAATGTGGAGTTTAATCCAGGCAAATATGAAGTGTTACACTTTAGGAGGGCAAACAATAGGAGAAAATATACAGTTAATGATAGATCCCTTAACAGCATTGAGTTACAGAGTAATCTGGGGTCCAGGTCCACAGTTCACTGAATGTGGCTACACAACTGGTAAGAAGGTCATTGACAATGAACTGGACTGGTCATAGAACACTGAGGCTGTCTACAAGAAGGGTCAGAGCCGTCTCTAGTTCCTGAGGAGACTGAGGTCCTTTAACATCTGTCGGACGATGCTGAGGATGGTCTACGAGTCTGTGGTGGCCAGTGCTATCATGTTTGCTGTTGTGTGCTGGGGCAGCAGTCTGAGGGTAGCAGACACCAACAGAATCAACAAACTCATTCGTAAGGCCAGTGATGTTGTGGGGATGGAACTGAACTCTCTGACGGTGGTGTCTGAAAAGAGGATGCTGTCCAAGTTGCATGCCATGTTGGACAATGTCTCCCATCCACTACATAATGTACTGGTTGGGCACAGGAGTACATTCAGCCAGAGACTCATTCCACCGAGATGCAACACAGAGCGTCATAGGAAGTCATTCCTGCCTGTGGCCATCAAACTTTACAACTCCTCCCTTGGAGGGTCAGACACCCTGAGCCAATAGGCTGGTCCTGGACTTATTTCATAATTTACCGGCGTAATTTACATATTACTATTTAACCATTTATGGTTTTATTACTATTTAATTATTTATGATGTAACTGTAACGAAAACCAATTTCCCCCGGGATCAATAAAATATGACTAGGGCTATGACTATGACTATGCTTGCCTTCATTGGTAGAGGTATGGAATATAAGAGTAAACAAGTCATGCTGCAGCTCATTAAAACTTTAGGTGAACCACAACAGGAGGATCATGTGCAGTTCTGTTTGCTCCATTATAGGAAGTATGTTTCTGTGAAAATGGTGCAGAAGAGGTTTACCAGGATTAGAAGGAAAGGTTGGACAAATTTGGGTTGTTCTCCTTAGAGCAGAGACTCCAAAACTTTTTTTTTACGCCATGGACCAGAGCAAGGGGTCTGTGGACTCCAGGTTGGGAATTCTTGCCTTAGAGTATCAGAGAATGAGGGGAGAATTGATAGAGGTTTTTTTTTTAAATTATGCGAGGCACAGAAATGGTAGAAAGTCAGAATCTTTCTCCCCAGGGTAGTAATGTCCAGCACTAGAGGACATGCTTTTAGGATTAGAAGGTGAATGTTTAAAGGTGATGAGGGGGTCAAGTTTTTTATGCAGAGGATGCTGGTACTTGAAATAGGTCGCTGAAGGTGGGAGTGGAAGCAGGAGATTACGAGGCTTCTAGATAAACAGATGCATACAAAGGGAATGGAGGGATATGGATAGACACATACGAAAGACATCTAGCATCAAGATCATGACAGCATCATGGTCCAAATGGTGTAAATTGTGTTCTAGGGATTCCTTATTGTCTCTCTTTTAGTGCATCATTTAAGAGGTAAATGTTCCTTCAGTGTGTAATTTAAACCTGATCACGTTTTGCTTTTTTTGCTCCCAAAGAAGTGCTTTAATCTTAAAATATATTTACTTGCATGACTTAGCAAGTAGCATCCTCTATCACTCGTTCTACGGGCCAGTAGAACATTTACCTTAGATTAGATTAGATTATGAGGATACGCAGTCCTCTTTTACTGTCATTTAGTAACGCATGCATTAAGAAATGATACAATGTTCCTCCAGAATGATATCACAGAAACACAAGACAAACCAACTGAGAAACTAACAAAAACCACATAATTATAACGTATAGTTACAACAGTGCAAAGCAATACCGTAATTTGATGAAGAACAGACCATGGGCACGGTAAAAAAGAAGTCTCAAAGTCTCTCGAAAGTCCCATCATCTCACGCAGACGGTAGAAGAAAGAAAAAAAAAACTCTCCCTGCCATGAGCTTCCAGCGCCGCAAACTTGCCGATGCAGCACCCTGGAAGCACCCGACCACAGCCGACTCTTGAGTCGGTCCGAAAACTTCGAGCCTCCGACTAGCCCTCCGACACCGAGCACCAAGCACCATCTCTGCTGGGCGCTTCGACCCCGGCCCCGGCAACAGGTAATAGGCAAAGCCGAGGATTTGGGGCCTTCCCCTCCGGAGATTCTCGATCGCACAGTAGCAGCGACAGCGAAGCGGGCATTTCAGAAGTTTCTCCAGGTTTTCCTCCGTGCTTCTCACGTCTGTCTCCATCAAATCAAGATTGTGCACGGCCCCTACTTAACACATAGGATATCATTTCGGAGCGGCTGTGCGCGCTGCGTCATGCCGCCATCTTCTCCTCCCCTCCCCTTAAGAGGAAGTAAAAGGAATGTGTTACAAATGCTGAGCAGGACAGGTAACATCAGCTGAGGGGGCAACAGTTACTCTTTCAGATTCTCCAATATATCTAGTTCAATGAGAAAACAAGTATGTCTTAAGCTGCACACACAAAATGCTGGAGGAGCTCAGCAGTCCAGGCAGCATCTATGGAAAAGAATAAACAGTCGACGTTTCAGGCTGAGACCCTTCAGCAGTAGTCCTGCTTGAAGAGTCTTGGCCCAAAATGTCAACTGTATTGTCTTCCACAGATGCTGGCCGGCCCGCTGAATTCCTCGAGCATTTTGTGTGTGTTACTTGGATTTCCAGCATCTGCAGATTTTCTCTTGTTTGTGATGTCTTAAGCTGCAGTGGGTAGATGTTAAAGAGCACTGATTGTGTCCAGATAATACAATGTTTTTGGAACCATGGAGACAATGAAAAATTAAGTGTTATGTCACAATTGTGTGGCTCAGCAAGATGGTACAACAACTCAGACGGTTTCTGTTGCTGAGAGACATCCTAGGGTGCGCTGGGACACATCATCAGTGTTGTAACCTGGCATCATTGGTGTTTCAGGTCTTTCAACCAGGTGACTCAGCCAGGGTTGATCAGACCCTGGCTTGTGTCCCAGCAGCATTGGTCCACGGGTCACACCTCCTGATCCATCACCATCCGGAGGCTCGCTCAGGTGCCTCTGTGACAGTCCTGATGGATCTTTTCTTTGCAGTCCTTGTAAATCCAAGGGAAGAGGACGTTCTTCACAGCGAGCAGCCAGCAAAACCACTACACCCCACTTCTACAGGCTAGCATTGTTCCCTCCATCCCTGTCTCTATCAGCTCCTGGTATTTGGCCTTCTTACACTCAAAAGCCTCCTCAATCCGGTCTTCTCAAAGAACTGTCAGTTCTACCTTGACCATCTGCTTTGAGGTTTTTGACAGAATGACCATGTCAGGCCTCGAGGATGATGATGCAATGGAATTAGGAACTTTAATTGCTTGCTCTAAAGGAAGGAAAAACAAGAATTGACCTTATGCCAGAACCAGCCAATTTTGATGCAAGCACAAAATTGTGGAATTTAATATTGAATCCCAGTCTGCAGTGGAATCAAAACTTTTGCTGAAGTTCTGTACTGTGAGTTTATGTTGGTATTGTTTGGAACTGTGTTGGAAGCCAAGTACAGAGAAGTCAGAGTGGGAACGTGATGGGGAATTATAATGACTAGAAGCTCAGGGTCATCCTTGTGCACTGAACGGAGGTGTTCTACAAAACAACTATTCAGTTTGTAATTGATGACTCTGATGCAGAGGAGACCACATCATGAACTCTGAATGCAAAACACTAGATAAGAGAAGTATGAGTGATTTGCTGCTTCATCTAGAACAGGGTTTCCCAACCTCTTTTATGCCATGGAGCCTTACCATTAACCATAAGACCATAAGATATAGGAGCAGAAGTAGGCTGTTCAGCACATCAAGTCTGCTCCACCATTCAGTCATGGGCTGATCCAATTCTTCCAGTCATCCCTACTCCCCTGCCTTCTCCCCATACCCTTTGATGCCCTGGCCAATCAAGAATCTATCAGCCTCTGCCTTAAATGCATCCAATGACTTGGCCTCCACAGTCACTCGTGGCAACAAATTCCACAGATTTACCACCCTCTGACTAAAGTAATTTCTCTGCATCTCTGTTCTAAATGGACGTCCTTCAATCCTGAAGTCATGCCCTCTAGTCCTAGACTCCCCTATCATGGGAAATAACTTTGCCATATTGAATCTGTTCAGGCCTTTTAACATTCTGAGTGTTTCAATGAGATCCCCCCTCATTCTCCTGAACTCCAGGGAATACAGCCCAAGAGCTGCCAGATGTTCCTCATACGGTAACTCTTTCATTCCTGGAATCATTCTTGTGAATCTTCTCTGAACCCTCTCCAATGTCAGTATATCCTTTCTAAAATAAGGAACCCAAAACTGCACACAATATCCCAAGTGTGGGCTCACGAGTGCCTTATTGAGCCTCAACATCACATCCCTGCTCTTATATTCTATACCTCTAGGAATGAATGCCAACATTCCATTCGCCTTCTTCACCACCGACTCAACCTGGAGGTTAACCTTTAGGGTATCCTGCACAAGGACTCCCAAGTCCCTTTGCATCTCTGCATTTTGAATTCTCTCCGCATCTAAATAATAATCTGCCCATTTATTTCTTCCACCGAAGTGCATGACCATACACTTTCCAACATTGTATTTAATTTGCCACTTCTTTGCCCATTCCCCTAAACTATCTAAGTCTCTCTGCAGGCTCTCTGTTTCCTCAACACCACCCGCTCCTCCACCTATCCTTTGTATCATGGGAGGGGAGGAGGAGAAGATGGCGGCGTGATGCAGCGCACGTGGCCGCTCCGAATTGATATCGTATTTGTTAAATAGGGGCCGTGCACAATCCTGATTTGATGGAGATGGACGTGAGAAGCATGGAGGAGCTTCTGGAGAAACTTCTGAAATGCCTGCTTCACTGCCGCTGCTACTGAGCGATCGAGAATCTCCGGAGGGGAAGGCCCCAAATCCTCAGCTTTGCCGGGGCCAGGGTCAAAGCGCTTGGCAGAGATGGCGCTCGGTGCTCAGTGTCGGAGTGCTGGTTGGAGGCTGGACAGTGGTTGAGTGCTTCCAGGGTGCTGCATTGGCAAGTTTGCGGCGCTGGAAGCTCATGGCAGGGAAAGTTTTCTTCCTTCTACCGTCTGCGTGAGATGATGGGACTTTCGAGAGACTTTGAGACTTTTTTTTACTGTGCTCATGGTCTTCTTCATCAAATTACTTTGCACTGTTGTAACTATATGTTATAATTATGTGTTTTTTTTGTCAGTTTTTTTTAGTCTTAATTTGTCTTGTGTTTCTGTGATCTCATTCTGGAGGAACAAATTGTATCATTTCTTAATGCATGCATTACTAAATGACAATGAAAGAGGACTGCGTGTCCTCATAATCTAATCTAATCTAATCATGGCAAATTTAGCCACAAATCCATTAACCCCATAGTCCAAATCATTGACATACGTTGTAAAAACCAGCAGTCCCTGTGAAATTCCACTGGAAACCGGCAGCCAGCCAGAACAGGATCCCTTTATTCCCACTCTCTGTATTCTGCTGACCAGCCAATACTCCACCCACGCTAGTAACTCCCCTGTAATTCCACGGACTCCTATCTTGCTAAGCAGCCTCATGTGTGGTACTTTGTCAAAGGCCTTCTGAAAATCCAAGTACACCACCTTGTCTACCCTGCTTGTAATTTCCTCAAAAAATTGCAGTAGGTTTGTCAGCCAGGATTTTCCTTTCAGGAAACCATGCTGGCTTTTGCCATGTGCCTCCAGGTATTCTGTAATCTCATCCCTCACAATCGATTCCAACAACTTCCCAACCACTGATGTCAGGCTAACAAGTCTATAGTTTCCTTTCTGCTGTCTCCTACCCTTCTTTAAATAGCTGAGTAACATTTGCAATTTTCCAGTCATCTGGTGCAATGACAGAATCTATCGATTCTTGAAAGATCATTGTTAATGCCTCTGCAATCTCTCCAGCTACTTTCTTCAGAACCCAAGCGTGAATTAGGTCCAGGAGATTTATCCACCCTCAGATGATTAAGCTCCTTGAGCACCTTTGCAGTCGTAATTTTCACTGCATGTACTTCTCTTCACTGACATTCTTGAATGTCCAGTATACTGCAGATGTAACCCTAACCCTAACCCTAACCTATCCCTCAATGTCAGCAAGACAAAGGAATTGGTTGTTGACTTCAGAAGGAGTAGTGGACCACACGACCCCATTTACATTGGTGGTGCGCAAGTGGAACAGGTCAAAAGCTTTAAGTTCCTCGGGGTCAATATCACAAATGACCTAACTTGGTCCAACCAAGCAGAGTCCACTGCCAAGAAGGCCCACCAGCGCCTTTACTTCCTGAGAAAGCTAAAGAAATTTGGCCTGTCCCCTAAAACCCTCACTAATTTTTATAGATGCACCGCAGAAAGCATTCTTCTAGGGTGCATCACAACCTGGTATGGAAGTTGTCCTGTCCAAGACCGGAAGAGGCTGCGGAAGATCGTGAACACGGCGCAGCACATCACACAAACCAATCTTCCGTCTTTGGACACACTTTTCGACCCTCTTCCCTCCAGGAGAAGGCTCAGGAGTGTGAAGACTCGTACGGCCAGATTTGGGAACAGCTTCTTTCCAACTGTGATAAGACTGCTGAACGGATCCTGATCTGGATCTGGGCCGTACCCTCCAAATATATGGACCTGCCTCTTGGTTTTTTGCACTACCTTACTTCCATTTTTGTTTTTCTATTTATGATTTATAATTTAATTTTTAACTATTTACTATCAATTTGTACTCCAGGGAGCGCGAAGCACAGAATCAAATATCGCTGTGATGATTGTCTGCTCTAGTATCAATTGTTTGGCGACAATGAAGTAAAGCAAAGGTGTCTTCCACTGTGAAGACTGATGCAAAATACGCATTCAGTTCCTCCGCCATCTCTGCGTCTCTCATTACAATATCTCCAGCATCATTTTGTGTTGGTCCTATATCTACTCTCGAATCCCTTTTACCCTTTATATACTTAAAAAAAGCTTTTAGTATCTTCTTTGATATTAGTCATCAGCTTCCTTTCATAATTCACCTTCTCCTTCCTAATGACCTTCTTAGCTTCCTTCTGCAAGTTTTTAAAAGCTTCCCAATCCTTTATCTTCCCACTGGCTTGGGCTTCCTTATATGCCCTCTTTGGCATGCAGGTACAGCAGGCGGTGAAAAAGGCGAACGGTATGCTGGCATTTATAGCGAGAGGATTCGAGTACAGGAGCAGGGAGGTATTACTGCAGTTGTACAAGGCCTTGGTGAGACCACACCTGGAGTATTGTGTGCAGTTTTGGTCCCCTAATCTGAGGAAAGACATCTTTGCCATAGAGGGAGTACAAAGAAGGTTCACCAGATTGATTCCTGGGATGGCAGGTCTTTCATATGAAGAAAGACTGGATGAACTGGGCTTGTACTCGTTGGAATTTAGAAGATTGAGGGGGGATCTGATTGAAACGTATAAGATCCTAAAGGGATTGGACAGGCTAGATGCAGGAAGATTGTTCCCGATGTTGGGGAGGTCTAGAACGAGGGGTCACAGTTTGAGGATAGAGGGGAAGCCTTTTAGGACCGAGGTTAGGAAAAACTTCTTCACACAGAGAGTGGTGAATCTGTGGAATTCTCTGCCACAGCAAACTGTTGAGGCCAGTTCATTAGCTATGTTTAAAAGGAAGTTAGATATGGCCCTTGTGGCTACAGGGGTCAGGGGGTATGGAGGGAAGGCTGGGTTCTGAGTTGGATGATCAGCCATGATCATAATAAATGGCGGTGCAGGCTCGAAGGGCCGAATGGCCTACTCCTGCACCTATTTTCTATGTTTCTATGTTTCTATGTTTTACTTTGGCTCTGACTTGTCAGCCACGGTGGTGTCCTTCTACCATTTGAAAGTTTCTTCTTTTTTGGAATATATCTGTCTTGCACTTCCCTCATTTTTTGCAGAAACTTCAGCTCTTCCGTCCTTCCTGCAAGTGTCCCTTTTCGGTCAACTTTGGCCAGTTCCCCTCTCATGCCACTGTAATTTCCTTTATTCTGCTGAGATACCGACACATTGAAATTTAGTTTTTCCTTCTCAAATTTCACAGTGAACTCGATCATATTGAAAACCCCTGATCTTGAAGAACAATTCCATGGATGGCGGGGAGAAACCGGGGAAAAATATGCATGGATAGGTCCCATGAAGATTCTGGTCAGTGGAAATGGAAGAATAAGTCAGGTAGTCATGAAGAAAATGAAGCACAAGAGACCAGTGATGCTGCCATCTGGTGAAACAATCTGCTGGAACTCAGCAGGTTGATCAGCATCTGAGGGCTTTGGTGGGAGGGAGGTGGGGGAAGGAATAATTGCTGGTTGGGGTTGAACCCCTTGTTCAGGACTGTGAGTGAAAAGGGAAGATGGCCAGTTTGAAGAGAGGGACAGAGATGAGACCACTAAAAGAGTATAGTTGAACGGTCTTGACCTCAAATGTGAATGGTCCATTTCTTTCCAAAAGTACTGCCTGAGCTGTTGAGGTCCTTCAGATTCCAGCATCTGCGGTTGCCTTTGTCTCCATCTTGCTTTTGAAGTACACCTGCTTGTAATTTACCTGCCAATACCTACTGAGCACCAACTTGCAAACTTCAGTAGTGTTGGATGATGAATATTGTCCAGAGCAATTTCCCAACTTCAGACCTGTCATGCATTTAAGAGCACTTCTCAGGTATGAATATTCCATATGGTATACTTTTGATACACTTTTGTACCAGACACTGCTGGTACAAAACTTCAGTAAAGGATATTTTGTTGATAGTATCACTTCTCAATCAGATCTTGCAGAACAAGACTTCAACCACAACCCGCCCCACCCCGCCTGTGAAAGGTGAAAAGTTAACGGGAACATGAGGGAAACTCTTCGCTTAGAGGGATGTGAGAGTGTGGAATGAGCTGCCAGCGCGAGTGGTGGATGCAGGCTTGACTTCAACGTTTAAGGGAAATTTGGTTAGGTGCATGGGTGGTAGGCGTATGGAGGGCTACGGTCCCGGTGCAGGTCAACGGGAGTAGGCAGCTTAAATGGCTCAGCACGGACTAGATGGGCCAAAGGGCCTGTTTCTGTGCTGTACTTTTCTATGACTCTTTTAAGTGAAGTGAGGGTGCCTCCACTTAACCAAGACCTCAGGAAAAATCAGACCTGCACTTTGCATATTGGAATAATTTATTCAAACATTTTTGAGTACACTGGAAGTTTCTGCCTAAAGCAAACAGTTTCGATCTTTTCTATCTTCATTGTAACTGGGGCTACTTCCCATTTCACTGTTATAGTAGCTAACAAGGAAGTTTCATGACAGCACAGCTTATGACTTGCAAGATAATCATAACCTTGTTGTGGTTTGGAGGCCTGCATGCCTCAGTATCCAGAGAACTATGTTGGCTGGAGTCAGGGTTTTATGCTTTGGCTCTTGGTAGGGTCATCCGTGCCGAACAGGTCAAATGGCAGAAGCCAGAGAAGAGTGATCCACCAGTCCTCCGGGTTCAGGGGTTCAGCTCAGGGCTAATATACCTGATTGGTAAATCAAAACTGTTACAGAAACAGCAATGAAGAATCATTCTACATTGGTGTGCGACAGTATGGACAGACAGAGATGGAGCACTTTCAATGCTACCCTAAATCCCAGTGCATAAGGGGTGTTAAAAAAAATATCGTATGGACAATAGAAATAAGATGTTGTTTATTGTATTTATTTTTGTTTCCTTATTTCCACTCTGAAGTAGCCAAACTATCTACAGCTAGATGTTTACATACATTATATACAACCCAAAAATGAATACATGGTAATATATTCCTTCTTCATTCAAGATTTTTAAAATGCACAAAGAATGTAACACTTATCAATAGAGGCCTAATTTATGATTCAGTTCTTCATGACAAAGGTTATATGAGATCATACTGGATACAAAATTGTTAATTGTCCTTATAACAGAAATAAATACATTCTTATTATCATAAATGTACATATATTTTATAGACATCTGGATTTAAAAAATTACAATTGCTTTTGAATATTTATTGTTTTTCTCTTTTGTTGTATTATGCAAAGATATACTGCAAGTCTGGAAGAAACGTGCATTTTTAATTGGGTGTAATGTTATTCAAATTCTTTCCTGAAAACTGTTGCTAAACTACTTACTATTTTAGTTTTCTTCACCCAAAGATGCAGTTATCACCAAAGTGAATTGCATAAAAATACACAGACTTAAGTTAACACATGAATAAATATGTGATCTATTGAGATTGCCTTACATAATAGGAGGCCACTCAGGCTGTCAAATCTATGCTGGCTCTCAGAGCAATCCCATTGTTCCCCTTTTCCCCACTTACCTTCCCCCTCTCACATGCCTACCAACTCCACCCAATTCTCCTCCCACTATTCTACAGAAAGGAGTAATTGAATGTAGCCAATTAACCCACAAGCATGTCTTTGCAATAAGGGAAGAAACTGGAGCACCCAGAGAAAATCCATGTTAAACCCATGGAGAATGTATCAAATTTAAAAAGGTCCGAATTTGAACTCAGGATGCTGGAATTACACAATACAAACACCAGCTGCTATGCCACAGTTAACTTAAGCCAGGAAGATTTTTATCATAGAATTGTAATGCTGGAAACAAAAGCACAGCTATATTTTTAATAAAGTAATGAGAATTAAATGTACAATGTTAAATGATAACATGCTATAGTGTTTTAAAGTCTGGAATTATGCGCTCTGTCCCATTGGATCACTGAAGGAAGTTTTGGCGTTATGACCAATTAAGATTGTGTAATCAAATATTTTTAATGTTCTCACTTGCCTATTACTTTTCCCTGGGTCCCCTCCTCCTATGGTCCATTCTCCTCTCCTATCAGATTCCTTCCTCTCCAGCCCTTGACCTTTCCCACCCACCTGGTTTCACCTATCACCTTCCAGCTCGCCTCCTTCTCCACCCCAGCCCCCTCCCCACACCACACCTTTTTATTCTGGCATCCTCCCATTTCCTTTCCAATCCTGAATAGACATTGATGCTGCCTGACCTGCTGAGTTCCTCCAGCACTTTGTGTGAATTGTTTTGGATTTCCAGCATCTGCAGAATTTCTGGCCTTAATATTTTCATATACCTTGTTATTAGATGTTTTGATTCAACTGACTGCTTCACCTAGTGGCACCCAAAAGTTAATGAGCTTTAAGGCAAAGGCGATGAGTGGGGTTCTGTTTGTTCTAATAGGTGTTAAAGTATTAGACATTGACTGAACTGCACTCTCTACATTCAATTCCACTGAGATCAAGCAAACTAAATATTTATGTTGGTGTTCTATAGGAGGACATATGTATCGTCTTGATGAAAGGGCATTGATCCCTGAAGTATTCACTGTTCCTCTCTCTTTCCAAGGATGCAACCTGACATGCTGAGTTGTTCTTAGCATCCTTTTTGTCAAATGTACATTATTTGTTTAATGTTGGTTAGCCAAGGTGATTTTTCATTGCCCCCTTCAGCTATTTCTGCACAAAATGGATGATGTGGGAAAGAGAAAATAGCCATCAAACATAACACTCATTATGAGTTGCAGATGAAATTGTGCGTTTACCTGTCCCTCCTCTCATATATGCATCTCGGAAGGACCACCGAGCTGTTACTTGTGTGTCCTAATGGGAAAAGTCTTACTGTTAACAACTACTTTTGTATAAGGTGAAATTGTTTAAAAGGGGATTTTACACCTCAGAAACTATGACATAGAAGTACACCTGTTACAAGAAATGTATCACAAATAGAAAATAGGATTTGCATTTAAAGCCTTGAACCCAAAGAATGCAGCATTTGGTGGCAATTACAAGATAAAGTACTTCTTTCCTTTGAAATAGTATCACCTATATTGAAGTCTTTTTATGCCTCTCATCTGTGAGGCTGAATGGAGAAAGTTAGCAGCTAATTAATCAGTTTTATTTATTATTTCTTTACTGAGACCTTTTTGGCCCTTTGAGCCATGCAGTGCAAATCCCCTGTTTTAATCCCAGCCTAATCACCAGATGATTTACAATCACCAGTCAATCTACCAACTGGTACAACTTTGAACTATGGGAGGAAATTGGAACACCCAGAGGAAATCCACGTGGTCACTGGGAGAATGTACAAACTCCTTATAGGCAGAAGTGGGTATTGAACCTGGGTTGCCTGTACTGTAAAGTGTTGTGCTAACTATTACAGTATTGTACCACCCCAAGCTTTGAATCCACCAAACCAATGTGGAAGTTGTCAAATATTTAATTGGTGAACATGAATTTCATGTAGAACAATCATGTTTTCATGATAAAGTTACTGCAGTAATTGGTATGCAAACATGCCCATTGGGGAACCTCACAGAATGAACAAAATCGTTTCTTGGATCTCCCATCCTGTTTCAGATCATAATCTGTTTCTTCTGCACATTGAATGTCTTTGCCAGAAAGCAGCAGGCATAATAATGCATCTTAAAAAAAAAACACACACAGACAACTATCTACAGCAATTTCATGAGGCAAGAATGATCTTCTCAGTGCTTCCCTCTAGTGGCAGTGAGCAAATGTTACTGATGGGTGTTGGCAGGTCTCCATCATCTGGTAAGATGTCTGCACTGAACTGTTGTTTGCTGAGTGACAGGACATGCCAGAGGCTGCATAACTGCCTGAGCGTATAACTAGTTCTTGAGTAGAATCACAGGACTGCTTCTCAGCATCTTCTGAGCTTAAAGAAGCCAAACTTCTCTGCTTTGAATTCTTCCATAATCGCTGATTCTTCCTCAAGAGTCCAAAATCGTCCTTGAAATGTGGGTTGAAAAGAATGTAGAGCAAGGGATTCAGGCATCCTGGCAACGGAAGAATCACTAGAAGTATTGACTTCACTACGTCTGGACTAATAATCATGAGGTTCAGCAAGGAAGAAAATGACAGGAAAGCCACAGGGCAGTACAGGATGCAGTTAGTGAACAGCAGCCAGGCAATATGTTTCACCATTGAACAGTCCCAGAAGCTGTGCACGTCTCCCTTTTCCAAACCGCAGTATAGCTTTGTGTAGGTTATCGTCATGACAAGAAAGCAAAGAGAGTTCAGCAAGACTAAAGCCACAAGAAAGCCTAAAGTGGAGGGCTCCCCAAAGGGTAATGGAAAACAAAGTGGCGAGATCCCGTAATCTCCAATGTGAAACAGCGGCAGCATTGCTACAATGCAAGCCAGAATCACACAGAACGTTGCCGCCAATTTGATGCTAGCTAGGGTTTTGCCTTGTCTTGTGTCACATTTCGTGGATAGGTTGCGTTCAACAGTTGCAACCGTCAGCAGGAAAATGGACAATTCAGAAGCAAAGATGGAGAGAAAGCCTGCCACCTGACAGCCAATTCCATTTTCCCACCATGCTCCATATTTTGCGAATTTGCCTAATGTTAATAGATCCACAATTGCCAATACACCACTGTAGACGCCCATCAGTGAGTTTGCCAGTGCCAGGAGCCCTACTAGAAGTTTGGGAGGGGAAATAAACGCTGGAGATCCAAAAACAGTTGTGGCGACCAAGCAATTACCAGCCAGAGAGAGTAAAACAACGGTCCAAACTCCAAGTCGTATCATCCAGCTGCCAAACAGATGTTCACAAGGCTTGAAGGGTCCTAAAATTAATAGAATTAATTTTTGTAAATATATTATCAGTTTTAATTTCATATCTAGAGAAACCCACAGAATGTGATTATTTTTAGATGTTGACCAATTGTACAAAGTTCAAAGTAAATTTTATTACCAAGCTACATATATGTCACCATATACAACCCTGAGGTTCATTTTCCTGCGGGCATACTCAGCAAATCTAAAGAATAGTAACTATAACAGGATCAAGGATGCATCTCACCCTAACCATGGACTTTTTACTCTCCCCCATCTGGGACGCGCTACAGGAGCCTCTGCTCCCGCACCAGCAGACACAGGAAGAGCTTCTTCCCTGAGGCTGTGACCCTGCTGAACCTCACATCACAGCGCTAAGCAGTATTGCACCCATATTGTACTATCTCAGTACTTTTATATTTGTGTGCTGTAGCACTTACTTTTTATTCTCAGTTATTTTGTAAATAACACTATTCTTTGCATTTCTGGTCAGATGCTAAATGCATTTCATTGGCTTTGTATCTGTACTCGGCACAATGACAATAAAGTTGAATCTAATCTAATCTAATCAAGGAAAGATCAACAAGAATGCAAAAGACAACAAACTGTGCAAATGCAAATAAAAATAAATAGCAATAAATAATGAGAACATGAGATAAAGAGTCCTTAAAATGAGAACATGGGTTGTAGGAACATCTCAATGGATGCATAGGAGAGTACAGTTATCCCCTTTTGTTCAAGAGCCTGATGGTTGAAAGGTGGTAACTGTTCTTGTCAATGAACATAAAATTTGGGAAAGATATAAATGAAGCTGAGAATTTAATTGCGCAGAAATATAGTTGCTCCCAGTGGCACACTAGACAGCAGTGGTTTGCCAGTCTACTTTGGGAGAGCGAGTTGGGGAATAGCCCCTTGAACACTGGGACCTGGCAACTGTGGGAACAGCAGAATGGTAATGGGGGAGGAGGGTGTAATATTTGGAGAGAATTTAATATCATGCAGAATTGAGCACTGACAGATCAAGCAACACACACAAAAAATCTAGTGAACGCAGCAGGCCAGGCAGCATCTATAGGAAGAGGTACAGTCGACATTTCAGGCCGGGACCCTTCGTCAGGACTAACTGAAAGAAGAGATAGTAAGAGATAGTAAACTGACAGATCAAGTTGCATTGCTGATCTACCTTCAGATGTCCCAGTTGGATGCTGCGCTGGAAAGACCAGATTGTTCTGGGAAAACTTAACCTTAGCCATTCTCTGGGCAAGTTCCCATTGCTATGCTCTGTGGAAAAGATTAATTTTACAACAAAATTGCAAAACCATCCTTCCTTACCTGGAGTTGGAGTGCATTGGACAGAATGGACTTTTGGAACCTCCTCAAGTTCAATGAATGCATCATCTAGGTCCTGATCATCTGTATATCACATAGTTCAATTATTACACATCATAATTTATATATATAAACATTCAGCAATTGGTCAGTTCATCAATTTGTAAGACTTATTTTCTTAAACAGTTTAAAACAACAACAAACATCTTAATTTCACTGGCAATTTCTAGATCCGTTCTTTGAATCAGAAATTATGTTATCATTCGTGCTATTTATTTTCTGACAATAATTAGAACAGACATAGATGCAATGCTTTTGAGTTAAACCATAACATTCAATGAAGCTTAAATCAAAATATCAAGTAAAATTAATGTGAACATTTAACTGAAACTCAAATGGAAATTTGAGATTAAAGCAGAACACTCAGCAGACCAGGCAACATCTGTGGAAAGAGAAATAAAGTTAATAATTCAGGTCATTAGAACTGGGAAAGAGAGAAATTGGATTAGATTTAAGTGTAGAGATGTAGGGGAACTTTGTTTTTACTTTCTAAGTTCTGATGAAGGATTTTTAATGTGAATCTTTAACTCTGCTTCTCTTTCCACAGATGCTGCCTGACCTACTGAGTGTTACCACCAATTTCCTGTATTGCCAACACTGAACCATTACCTTGACCAGATAGCATTCCAGCGTCCCGTTTGTAAGTTTCATCATTACTGTTATCTTCTACTTGTTCCTGTTGATTTGCAAGTTTGTAGGAACTTTCACAAGGTCTGTAGGCACAACATTGATAAGCATATGGCATTTCCAGTACCCTGTGAATGTGTTAAAATCAATGTATTAAAACACAGTGAAAACAATTTCACAAAATGAATGCAAAATACTTATTTGCTTTTTGTGCTGGGGGTGTTAAAGAATGTGTTTGGAAAGCTGTAATTACCAGGACAACAAATTTTTTTCAGAAGTGTTGCTTTCCCAGAATTTTTTTTTTGTTTGTGATAGACTGCTTGAAGCTGAACACGGATATAATTTCAGACTTCGTGTATCATGTGGGAATTTGGAGAAACAAGAAATTAACTTTTATTGAATATGTGTTTAATTACATTACAGTGCTCATGCTTTGCAATAGTTCAACTAAGCTAAAAATGTTTTTTTGATGATTTTCATTTGTACTCAGTGTCTGAGGCTTTTCACTTAAGTTTCCAACAAAAATCAGCCAGCATTGATGGATTCCAGTTGCCCTGGTACCATTTCTCCATGACCACAAAATGTCCCGGTGAAACCTTTCACCACTGACAGTGCTAAGAATTACAGGGAAGAAGTCGAAATGGGAATGGTGAAAATGAATCTTTAGTGACATGTTGCACTTCATGGTTTTGTATGCTTGAAGCATGTTGTCAACCAGCCGCATGTAGTTTGCCAAGAAAATTTTCAACAACATCCTTCAATGTCTGCCATGTGATTTTATCCTGTCCCACTAGAAGTTCTTTGAATTGCCTGTCATTGATGACCTGTTTGATTTGTGGATCAACAAAAATGCCTTCCTTAATCTTGGTATCAGTTATTCTGACTTGAAATATGAATTGAAATAACAAATATAGGTAATTTCTTAAAAAATGGTGTGTAATAAGAAAATTTCATGGTCATTTTCATGATCCCAAAATCCATACGATACACTCAAAAATATTCAGGAAGCAAAATCTTTCTTGTCCAGTGTTATACATTGAAGTTAAAGAATCAAGTCACTGAGCAATTAAAGAAATACTCTGTGCAATCTGGAGTGCAAGCTGTTCATAGGAATGTATGTGTCAAGTTTATAGTCATTTAGCTATATACATGTATACCACCAAACAAAACAACTTTTCTTCTGTCAGGGCGTAAAGCACAGTGGTATGCATAACACACAATAACTTAGGAAAGTAAGAATTAAATCTACAAATGAATTACACATAGATAAGCAAAGTAATTAAATATTGAAGCGTACAGAACAAATTATCCAGTGACACCTTGAATGGGAGGTGTAATGTGTAAGTTGTGGCTGAGATTTCTGAATCGATATTGAACCCATGAACTCTACCTCATTACTTTTGTTGTATTACTTATTTAATTTAACTGTATATATATACATATATATTTAGTTCAATTCACAATTTTTATTATTATGTATTGCATCATACTACATCGTATTAAATCTGATTCTGATTTTGACAGCATTTTATGCTGTGGGTTAGAAGGTCACGAGTTCGAGCACTACTACAGAGATGTCACCACAACCTCCCCAGCAAGACTATTAGAGTTGATGTCTGTTTAGTCAGAACCTTAAACGTAGGCCCCACTAAAGATCAGAAGCTTCTATCTGAATAAGAGGGAAAAGCACTCTCCCAGGTCTCGTGGCTAGTGTTTATTTTTCAAGTCATCATTGTTGGAATAGAGTTTCTATTTATTACAGTTTGGGAATCTTCATGCACACAAACTGAAAGCATATTCCTAACATTACTACACTTTAAAATAATAGGATGGCCTGAGTTTGTGAAAAATGCTGTTCACTTGAAAGTCTGCCTTCCTCGTCCATCTTCAAAGAGTTTCATTGCAGACACAAAGTTACAAAGGTGTGTTTTTGTTTCTCATTCTTTTCTTGGTTGAAAGCATTGCTGGCAACACCAGCATTTATTCACCGTTCCGTGAGGAGGTGGTGGTGAGGTGCTGCCCTCCTGGTGAGGGTACAGTGTGCTGCTGGTCAGGCTAGGGAGTCTTGGATGGATATTAACCCTATTTATTGAAATGGATGATGAGTTCCACTATCTATGTTGATGCTGATCTTGGGAATAAAGGACATAGGATAGTAGGACACTTGACGTAAGACTGCTCATTTAATCTCTTTTTCTTTCTTTTTCAATCTTGTTATTAGTTTTATAATTATAAACATAACATAGAATTAATACGAAGTTATTGGGATTACATTGTTATAATTAACATATTTAAATATAAACCCAGTTGGCACACGGGTATTAAACCTCCCAATCATACAAGATACAAATATAATGAAAAAGGAAAAAATATATACCCAAAAAGAAAAAACTAATCTAAACAATGATAACTAAATAATTATAACAACTAAACTAAAGAAAGAAAAAGACTTGGGCTGTTGTGTAACATTCAAAAAAAAAGAACCATTAGTGTCCTTGACTCCGCTCCTCTCAACATATATTGAAAAGTAATAGAATATGTTTGGAAAAGGTCAAATTACATCATATGGACTAAATGGCCTCCAAGTCTTTTCAAAGTTAATCGAGGGATCATAAATAACACTTCTAATTTTTTCTAAGTTTAAACACAACATAGTTTGAGAGAATCAATGAAATGTGGTGGGAGGATTGATCTCTTTCCAATTCAGCAAAATGGATCTTCTAGCCATTAATGTAAGAAATGCAATCATCTGACGAG
Source organism: Mobula hypostoma (assembly GCF_963921235.1). Taxonomy (NCBI): domain Eukaryota; kingdom Metazoa; phylum Chordata; class Chondrichthyes; order Myliobatiformes; family Myliobatidae; genus Mobula; species Mobula hypostoma. Next base: position 8,811,670 of record NC_086105.1, on the reverse strand, counting down.
CTGAAGAGGTTAAGTGATTTAGTTCTATCATTGGTAACCCAAAAACTGCGGTAATAATTTAACCTCAAACTAAGTGGGGTAAATGTAATGTATTACAAAAATGCGAACCTAACTTAGTTCAGTGAAGATATGGTTGGTTCACAATAGGTTTCAAGACCTGATTTTTATGATTAGTGAAACAGATACAAATTTTGAAAGTACTTAGGAATTAAAATAGATTACTATGTACTGTATAAGCTTTGGAAAGATAATTTTGTATCATACTACTTTTCTCTCTTCATTTCAGTATGACATGAAGGAATATGAGGAGAAGGCAGGAGATCGGGGCTGAGGGGGAAGTGGATCAGCCATGATGAAGGGGCAGAGCAGACTCGATGGGCCAAATGGCCTAATTCTGCTCCTATATCTTATGGTCTTACTCTCAGGTGGCGATGAAGCACATTTACAAACTTTGTACTCCAAGGAGGATAAATCAAGTAGAAAGACTTTAATTTTCACAGTGCTATTTTAAAAATTGTGTGAGTTTGATTGGTTTTGCTTTCTCAGGGGCGTTCCTGCGATGTGTTCTGTTGTAACCATTCATTGAATCAGTCCTTGGGCCCAGTGAATTCAAACCTCTCAACCCAAACTATTGATAATTCCCTCCATGCCCCCCAGACACTTCTTAACCCACCCAGTTCCTCCAGCAGATTGTTTGACAGTCTTATTTATATGCATTGCAAGGCACAAAAAATAAATTGAAAATAATGAATGTGCTCACCTTAGATTATGGAGGCTGTCTATGGGCAGCAAGTCTAGCAGAGCTTGATTGCCTGTTAGCTTCAGGTGTGTCAAGCCACTTAGCCCAGACAGAGGAAGAGATGTCAGAAAGTTGAAGGTAAGGTCACTGCAAGAAATTAATTTCAGTAAGCGAATCAGTTACAAACATATGCAGCATTTGGTACACTAGAATGCCAATGTTCCTTTTAAGTGATGTAAATGAGTAAATATACTATGTTAAGAAATAAAAATGTAAAGAAAATTCCAACTCTCATGAAAGTGTGAGCTGCCTAACATAGGTAATTTTGCTGAGATGGGACAACAGCAGAGAAAATTCCGAAGTTTTACAGCAGCTGCACAGAAATTGTGTAAGTTCACCTACGAGTGACTGCCTTTTGTGTTAACGTAGCACTGACACTTCCAATTTAGGAGGCCCCATTTCTGAAATACTTCTGAATACTCTCAGCTGCTGTAGCAAAACAGGACGTGAGTAGTGCTGAGCAAGTACGATGTATTGTGATATTGATTGAGGGATCTTCTGCCATGATATCAACAATAATCCTCTGCTCTTTTTCCACTTACCGCTCTGGGATTTGCAAGAGACGTCAGGGCTTCACTTTAACTTATCCAAAAGGTGGACCCTCTGATGGTGCACCAATCTTTTAGTCCCATATCAGCCTTTTCGAGTTTAAGTCTCTACCTGAGCTTCTGCCTCCACTGTAAGAGTGTCAATGACTGAACCATGGCCTGGCGAATTGAATGCCGCAGTAGACTCGATAGGCCGAATTCTGCTCCCAAGTCTTATGGACTGGTTCAGTGTGTGATAGCTTCCAAAAATTCAGAGAAGCATTAATGGGAAAAATACTAGAAATTTTGGCATTTATGGCCCTCAGTTTACTGAACATTACTGAACAATTATTTAGTGATGAGCCGGCTGTTTTGAGGTGTTCTTCTTGTGAACACTGCTTCTTTTAGGTATCAAGTTCCTTGTAAAATCCTCCCTCATCTTCAATAGGCACATAGCAAACCAATTAAATAGCAATTTAGTCTTTGGTTTGTTAAAATGATAAAATCAGCCTAAAATATTTAACAGAAAACAATAAGAAGGGTTGGGGTTGAGGGAGGAGAGAGGAAAACTAGCAGAGGTTCTTCTCCAACCTTTTACCTTTTTCACCCACCTGACATGACCTATCACCTTCTATCTATCCTCCTTCCCCTCCCTCCCCCCCACCTTTTTATTCTGGCATATTCCCCCTTCCTTCTCAGTCCTGAAGAAGGGTCTCGGCCCAAAACGTTGACCGCTTATTCATTTCCGTAAATGCTGCCTGACCTGCCGAGTTCGTCCAGCATTTTGTGTGTGTTGCTCTGGACTTCCAGCATCTTCAGGCGCCCTTGTGTTTACAAAGTTCAAGACTGCCTTCGGCACATGCCAAACTCAATCAAGATTTAAATCCAATAAATTTCTATCATAAGACATACACTTAAATTGTGACAATTTAATTGCCATAAAGTTATTCAAACTTGCAGTTTATATTAAAGATAAAATTTGAGAAAAATGTCACTATTATATATTTAAACATTTTTCTAAATATTTATATTTAGTCAAATCCAAGGAGCAGACACTTACAGTTTGATTAAGGACGGTAAAGAAATAAATGCTTCTTGGTGAATAAGTGCAATCTTGTTCCAGCTGAGGTCACTAGAAGTGGACAGATAAACAAAGGTTATCAGTGAGGTGTGACGATCTCCGTGAATTTACGTTTAGCGCAATGCAGTGTTTATGCATTCTAACAGGGAATGTTTACACTATTTTTCATAAATCTGCTTTGGATTAGAGAAAAAAATTCACCATACTACACTTCTGGTGGGAAATAAAAATATATGTTTTTTTTCTGTGATCGCACATGGTTGTGTTTACAAATGTGAAACATGGTGAATGCTGGATTTAAACAAATCTTACTAAAAACACCCAGGAGGGGTCAGATAGCCACTTTGAGAATAGAAACAGTATAAACATTTTGAGTGGATGATCTTTGGATTGAGAGTCAGTGAGTAAGCTGCTAAATCTGTCGGTTTCTCCACCAGATTTCCCAACAGAATTTACCATTGACATGGGCTTGGGCCAAATGGCCCCTTCCAAGTTTGAAGTTTGCATGGATTCAACTGGGTGATTTTTCTTCTCTTTTAACCCCAAATCAGTTAACTGGCCTATTCATCATGGTTCCTCTGTGGGATATTACGGCATGCAAAATGGTCAACATGACTGCACATACACAACAACAAATTTTTTCAAAAGTGTTGCAATCCCAGAATTTTTTTTTGTTTATGATAGATCGCTTGAAGATGAACAGAAATATAATTTCAGATTACTTGTATCACGTAGGAGTTTGGAAAAACAAGAAATTAACTTTTATTGAATATAATGCATTTAATTACTTAACAGTGCTGATACTTTGTAATAGTTCAACTAAGCTAAAAATGTTTTGTTGATGATTTTCATTTGAATTCGGTGTCTGAAGCTTCTCGCTTACGTGCCCTACAATAAGCAGCCAGCATTGATGGATTCCAGTTGCCCTGACACCATTTCTCCATGTTTGCAATGTCCTGGTGAAACCTTTCACCATGCTCGTCACTGACATTATCAAGATTTGCAGGGAAGAAGTCTAAATGGGAAAGCAGAAAATGGATCTTTAGTGACATGTTGCATTTCATGGTCTTGTATGCTTAAAGCATGTTGTCAACCAGCTGCACGTAGTTTGGTGTTCTGTAGCTGCCAAGAACATTTTCAACAACATCCTTAAATGCCTTCCATGTGATTTTCTCTGGTCCCACTAGAAGTTCTTCAAATTGGTTTGTGGATGATCAAAATTGTCTTCCTTAATCTTGGCGTCAGTTTATCTGACTTGAATTATGAATTGAAATTACATATATAGGCTATTTCAGAGAAATGGTGCGTGATAGCAAAATTTCATGGTGATTTTCATGATCATCTGCCCAAAATCCATAAGATACACCCAAAAGTATTCCGGAAGCAAAATCTTTGTGGTCCAGTGTTGCATACTTGACAGTTTTGGATAGTTCCAAAATGTATGAGACCATGCTGTCTTCCTTAATATTCACCGTCACCTTCATTTACTGTTTTTAAATTTTGATTTCAAATATCTGATCATACAATTGAACTCTTTTAACTTTTCAGATATTTATATAATAATTAATTATTTCTATTTGGGGCTGGGTGAGTCCTGGGCTGGATGTACTGCTCACTTAGGGAAGGTGAAGCATCTCCACTAGCCTCCCCTTTCCAGGTGTAGTCATCGCCACAGGACAACTGTTTGGCTTGCCGTACAGGCGGTCATTCACATATGGCCCCTCCTACACTACTGTGCCCATGGCAACGCCTACGCGTGGCGTCCCTGTTCCTACTGAGTTTGCAATGTCATGGCGCGACCGAGTGTCCGGTGGTATAACTGGGCAGGCAGTCTGGGAGAAGGACACTTTCTATTTGAAACCCAGGTAGATGGGACTCGTTAGCTTTGCCAGACAGTCTGTCTAGGAGAAGGAAAACTCCGATACTCAACCTGAAGCCTTGCGGTCGCCGCAGTCGTCGCAGCTCACTGTACCATTGCGGAACGACCCCTGGTCTAAAGAGTGGAATCGATCCGCGTGCACCGATCCTCACTATAAACCTACGCGGCGCAGGCGGGAAGAACAATCACGCAGTCGCTGCTGAGGACTCTTCCTCCCCCCGGTCTTCACAAGCAAAGAACAAGCCATCACCGTATAACATATTTAAGTGGCATAATCTCTAGAAACAAGGAGCTACTCATTGATCACCTGGGTGTAGAGGTCAGGGTGAATATTTAACTTGCATTTGAGTCTTTTTAATTGCCTGTTATTTTGATGGTTGTGGTAAGTGCAAAGAATTTGTGATAATCTCAGCCAAGTAACCGGTCCTAACGTACAAGTATTTGCAACTGATTCAACTAAGGGAACATGGAAACAGTTGTATCATTAGCCAATGACCACATGCCCACATAGGGATCAACACGTTTTTAGAGAAAACACAATCTTGCGTGCCTTGTGGGAATTCAAACCCTACGAAGAACTTTTAACTTGGAAGATTTACAAAATAATGTCAGGATGCAGTAGAGAAAACCTTGCTACTTTTAAAACTGTGGTTTGATCTTGAGGGAGAGAGAAAATTTGAAAAAAAAAATTCCCCACTCTCCTTCCAACCAGTGCCTGAATCCTGACAGCTGCCTTTCACAGTTAGCAGTAAATTTGGTGTAAAATCAGATCCACATTGAAAGCTAAGCTGTGTCACCACTGCCAAATGGAGAATACTAGCACCAATCATTCCAACTCTGTCAACTATAAACACTATTACTAATGCCAATTGCCTATTATTATTGCTGACTGGTAAGTTAGGGTTCAAACGTTCCCTGAGAATTTAATGCTTCAGGACATACACTTACTGCAACCTCATGGCCATTAACAATAAAAAACAGTCCAGGAATAAACTCAGTCCATGTCAATTCATAGCGAAAACTCTAAATCAAAGGCTCCCACCCTGGGGTTCATGGACCCCTTGTTTGATGGTATTGGTCCATGGCATAAAAAAGGGTGGGAACACCTGCTCCAGAAGTAAAAACAAAAATTATATTTTGGGCTTTTGACCTGATAAATTTGTTTATGTTAGCCCTCCCTGCTCATGAAATAAACTGACTACAGCATAGTTTACAACCTCATGGGCTGTCTGTATATTCTCCCTGTGACCACATGGATTTCCTCTGGATGCTCCAGCGTCCTCCCCTGTGATCCAGAGACTGGTTGCAAGGTTAGTTGTCTGGGTTAGTTGAAGGTGGATGGTGGGAGAACTGCTGGGAACGTTGAGGATCGGATGGGTCACAAGCAAGAAGAGACTTATCTGGCTAATATTAATATTGGAAATTTTTATCTGTGAGGCGGGGTTGGACTGGCTGGGATTGTTTCCTTTAGCACAAAGGAACTTGAGTGGTGATTTAATTGAGGTGTACTAAATTATGATGGTCCTGGAGAGAGTCAATAGGAAGGACAGCTTCCATTAGTAGTGAGTAAAAGGGTCAAAGGGTACATATTCAAAGCAACAGGCAGAAGGATCAGAAAGATGAGCTTTCTGTTTTCACGTCGTCATATTTTACAGGTAGTTTTCACGGCTGGCATCTCAAACTCACTGTCCAGAAGAGTGTTAGGGGGATAAGGCCTTCATCACATTTCCTTGTATGTGTACTTGTGCCATTAACCTGAAATGTTAACTCCTGTTTCTCTCTCTACAGATGCTGTCTGATCTGCTAAGTATTTCCAAGATAAAGTTTGTGTCCATGAAATCAACACGGTGGCTTGGAGGACTATGAACCAACTGTTGGTATTGGGCTAGGTAGCTCATTTTTGATCTATACAAACACAATAGACCGAGTGGCCTTTTCCGGTGGGTATAAATATTCTACAATCTATCTGCTTCTCAGTTCTGCACCACCATGTTGATTTCATGGACACAAAATTTATCTTGGAAATGCCTAGCAGATCAGACAGCATCTGCAGAGAGAGAAACAGAGTTAACATTTCAGTTTAATGACCTGTCTAGGAGAACTCTGTTTCTGTCTGTCCAGCTGTTGTCTAATGTGTTGAGTAATTCCAGGACTACCTGCTTTTATTTCAGATTTCCAACGTTCACAGCTTTTCGATTTCCCAAGTTTTATTTTGTTTTTTCAAATGCTTCACCCAATCAGACTGTGAGTGGATGCTGTGACAGTGGCAGTGCAAGCTGAGTGCATCTTCTGTGACAGCATCCCTCGGATGGCACTCTCTAGTCTCACCAGAAAGCAAGAGGTTAATGAAATGTGGCCTGGGTGGTAAGGAGGTCATCAGTGAGACACTGCCCAGTGAGCAATCAGTATATGTGAAGCTCACCCAGTTAGAACTGGAGGGAAGATGAAGGGTTTAATTTTCACCAAGAGGATGGCAGAAGCAAATTTGTCATCACATTTAACAGATAGTTTCAGGAGCACATAAAAAGTTGTAACCTTGTTAATGCTATGAAAGTGTAGACCAGATGACAGCATCATTGCAAAGAAAGTAATGCTCTGCTTTTGTAGTTCTGGTGCATTTGTATTTTTAAATTTGAAATTTAAAATAAAGATATTTTGTTGGTTTAGTATCTGATGAGCCTCTTTGGTTTTAGGAACAGGGGCCTGTTCTGCCCACCCAGAATTGTGTTGCCTCTGGAAATGGTGCCCCCTCCCTTTTGGGACATTGTTGAAGTTGGAAAGAAGAGACTGCACTCTGTTGCGCTGGATTGATGTGTGCTGTGATGTTACTTGTGTAGGGCAGCAGTTTTCACAGTAACCTCTGCTGCTGCCTGGCTCCCAAAGCTGTTTTTCTCTTATCTCCTGTTATTTCAAAGGCTTTGTGTGGATGGACTGCTGTCTAAGGTTCTGCTGTCACTGGACACTGACGGGCTTTGTCCAGTACAGCAACCCTTCAGTCAGGGAAAGTGTAGAGTAACAGTGGTGGTGGCGATGCAGCACTTCAGGGCAGATAGTCCTGAGTTCAAACCCAGCCAGGTCCCAACCTGGGCAGCCTGGCAATCTACTTCCACATCTTATCATGAAAACCCTATGGACCCTGTGGTCCAGGAGGACATGAAGAGTCAGACTTAAAGTCTGAACAACAACAGTAACAGTACTTTGTAAGTAGAATGGATGGACTTGATGGATTGGACACTTTTAATGTAAAGGAAGACAAGAACTGCTACTGTTGTATTTCCTGTACATTTTTATGAATAAAGTTTATTTTGAAATGGGGAAAACATGATTATTCACATTCATTGCTTATTTATTTATCATTATTATTTTTTTTATCTTTGTATTTCATAGTCATAGTCATACTTTATTGATCCCGGGGGAAATTGGTTTTCGTTACAGTTTCTCCATAAATAATTACATAGTAATAAAACCCTAAATAGTTAAATAGTAATATGTAAATTATGCCAGGAAATAAGGACCAGCCTATTGGCTCAGGGTGTCTGAACCTCCGAGGGAGGAGTTGTAAAGTTTGATGGCCACAGGCAGGAATGACTTCCTATGACGCTCTGTGTTGCATCTTGGTGGAATGAGTCTCTGGCTGAATGTACTCCTGTGCCCACGCAGTACATTATGTAGTGGATGGGAGACATTGTCCAAGATGGCATGCAACTTGGACAGCATCCTCTTTTCAGACACCACCGTCAGAGAGTCCAGTTCCATCCCCACAATATCACTAGCCTTACGAATGAGTTTGTTGATTCTGTTGGTGTCTGCTACCCTCAGCCTCAATAAATCAATACCCTCAATAAATTTGCAAAATTTATTGTCTTTTGCACATTGGTTGAATGCCCAAGTTGGGTAATCTTTCTTAGTTATAGTTATTATTATATTTATTGAATATTTAATGACCTATATTTATGGATTTATTGAGTATGCCTGCAAGAAAATTAATCTCAGGGTTTTATTTTGTCACATATATATATATACTTTGATAATAAATTTACTTTGAATTTTCTCAGCTCTCTGTCAAAGGACTATAGAGGAGGGGCATTCCAACGAGGATGGGCTTTCTGGGCAAAATTACCTCCTCTGTAGCAAAATTATCCACAATTCCCCCAAATCAAATCCCTCAAAATATTTTGGCGTAAACAAATAGCTGTCACTGAATGCGCACTGAAAGAAATGCAGATAAAGATGTAGAATCACAATACAGTGCTTTTTTTAAAAAAAAAGCCCATCCCGACCTTTGAGTCTAAGTGTTTCTAAATCCAAAACAAATTGTTCCTGTCATCCATTCTTTCTCAGCAGCCCTGCCATACAAGTATTTACCCAGTTCATCTTCAACTCATTCTGTGGAATTGACATTCCATACTCTTTAGGCCTTACAATCTAGATCCCATTCATTTATTAGATAAACAATATTTTCCTTCTGGCATCTCTATCCTCTGGTAAATCACAAATCTCCTCCTTCTGGCTGCTCAGCCTTCAGTCACTGGAAACAATTTCTCTTTATCTACACCTGTGCAGACCCTTTATTATTTGAAATGACTTGGGTGACACAATAACCTCATGGTAAGCACAACGCTTTACAGTGCAGGCAACCCAGTTCTATTCCCACTGCTGCCCATAACAGTTCTCACCATGGCAACGTGGGTTTCCTCCGGGTGCTCCAGTTTCCTGCCACAGTACAAAGGCATACCAGTTGGTAGGTCATTGTAAGTTGTCCCGTGTTTGGGCTAGTCATTGACATACCAGTCGGTAGTTCATTGTAAGTTGTCCCGTGATTGGGCTAGTCATTGACATAACAGTCGGTAGGTCATTGTAAGTGGTTCTGTGGTTGGGCTAGTCATTGACATACCAGTTGGTAGTTCATTGTAAGTTGTCCCGTGATTGGGCGAGCATTAAATTGGGGCTTGCTGGGTGGCAGAAGGGCCGGAAGGGCCTATTCCATAGAAACATAGAAACATAGAAAATAGATGCAGGAGTAGGCCATTCAGCCCTTCGAGCCTGCACTGCCATTCAGTATGATCATGGCTGATCATCCAACTCAGAACCCTGTACCAGCCTTCTCTCCGTACCCCCGATCCCTTTACCACAAGGGCCATATCTAACTCCCTCTTAAATATAGCCAATGAACTGGCCTCAACTGTTTCCTGAGGCAGAGAATTCCACAGATTCCATGCTGTATCTCAATAAAAAAAAACAAATCTCCATTTACAGTAAATAATAACTCCAGTCTATTTACTGTATCCATTGGTAACAATCTCTTCCATAACATTAATTTAGTATCTGTCTACTCTCTCTAAAGTTGTCACATCATTTCTTAATGAGGGACCAGATGGTAGACAATCATATGATGTTTAATTTGATTGGGTTTTTTAGTTTTGGTGGTTCAGATGTGTTTTTCATGTTTCTGTTAGAATTTAACAAAATTAGGTATTCTTGCTTACTAAAAAATTCAACCCTCCAGATGTTCAGCTTTTGGTCTTTTCAAAATTCATGTCATGGTGAACAACTACGGATTAGTTTGGCTCATACTTCAACTGTTTCTTCAGCACAATCTTCAAGTTACTTTTTATGATTGCAAACAATTTTGGTTTCTGCCTCAATTCCGCTTCTACATTTCTGCCCTTTCTCGATGGTCTCATGCCAATGGCCAGTCCGATCCCCACACAAATACAGCTGGTCAGTGGAACAACTTGAAAGCCAGTTTCAGCTTTGTTAAAGTTAAATGAACACTGATATAAATTCTGCTTGTTTGCATTTATTGCCAAGTTCAAGTTCTACAGGCAGAAAAAAATAACCTAGGAAGGCTCTTGGAGATTTTATTTTTCATTTTTTATTGGCTAAAAGCCAGGGTATACTTGAATTTTCAGCTTTAAGCAGCAACGGCTCTCCATAAATAGCTGGAGTTTATGATCCACTTCACAGAGACACATGCTGGAAAGACTGGATGGCTGATCATCCAATCTTCCCATTAAAAGTGAGTTTACTGAATTAGTGTCACTGCGATTGCCAGAGTTATTTAGAATATCACAGTATGCATAACGCAGAATGATGGCCTGAGGGCAACTATTTTACCGAATCGGTCTGGGAACTTCGCTGAAATCTTAGACTTCAATTTAACAATAAAGTAAGTGTTTTGACTGTCAGAATATGGGTTTACTTTCCTTGGCTAAGTATCTTTATTAATATTTAATGGATCTTGTGTGTTAAGGATGAATTGCACAGCAAGGAAAATATGGTTAAAGATTACACGCAGCTCAGACGACAACCCTATGCTTATGGGTCCCTTCTTAAGGCCATTTTGTATATTTTATCTTGTTTCTGTGCAAACTCATCAATCAGATGAAATGTGACCTGGGCACTGTGAAGTAAAAGAGAACTTCTGTGTGGAGCCGCTTACATTTATATGGACCTGATGTCTTCAACGCTGTCTGACTTCCCTACCAGGCTGCTGAAATATTTCTGCTGCCTGTCTCTTGTTCACCCTTATCCTTGATGACCTACATGGGCTCCTGGTCTGGTGAACCTCAGTTTTAGACCATAAGACCATAAGGTATAAGAGCAGAGTTAGGCCATTTGGCCCATCGAGTTTGCTCCACCGTTTCATCATGGCTGATCCTCTTCCCTCTCAGCCTCAGACTCCTGCCTGGAGCATATCAAAATATGCTGGTCCACATCAAAATTCTCACTCTTGTCTCCTAGTCCCTCAATATTTCTTTAACCTCCAAGCTGTGAGCTCCTCCAGTTCTGGCACTGTCTCCATTCCCGGTTTTCACAGCTCCACCATGAGCAGTTACATCCTTAAGTGCACAGGCCTTGTCTCTGAAACTGCCTCCCCAACCTTCTCTCCCTCTGTTACCTTCCTCTCATCCTTTGGCATGCTACCTCCTTGACCAAGAGTTTGCTCATTGGTTCTGGTTCTGCCTGGTGTCTGATTTTTATTGATAGCATGCCTTGGGACACTTTGCCTCTCCAGATGGGCTGTATAACTACATACTGCTCCTCTTGTAATGCTCCTTTAATGAAAATATTTTCTGTTGATTAGTTGCCTCACCTGCTGAGTATTTCTAAATGGTTTTGTTAATATTGTGGGTATGGGCTTATACTCAGAGTGGAAACAGCCCGTTGAGTTGGCTAAGTGACGTGTTTCTCTTTTGAATGAATCTCTGGGGGTGGTGGGGTGGAGATACATCTCTATCAAAGGAGATGTAAGGCTAGCCTGCAGATCACCCTTGGGCAAGGTGTAGCACCTGCTTAGGGTCATGTGAAGCCATGGAGCAGGTGGTGGATGGTCGTATGAGCAGCTGGTGCACATCACAAGTCCTGGTTATGCGACCACTGATGCCTGGTAGACAATCTCTGAAGAGTATTGATAATAGCTGGGGTCATTGCCTTGTAAAGACACTGACCAGAAGTAGGCAACCGTAGAAAAACTTGCCAAGAACAATTATGGTCATGGATAGAGAAAAGAACAAGAAGAGCTTATAAGCCGATCAAAGACAGCTGGAAGACCATGGTCACCCACATATAAAACAGCACATAATGATGATGATGAATCTATGACTACACTATTTTAATTTTACGGTTCTGGAGTGGATTTATTTATTTATTGATATATAGCGTGGAATAGGCCCTTCTAGACCTTCGAGCCGTGGTGCCCAGCAATCCTCCAATTAAATCCTAGCCTAATCATGGGTAAATTTACAATGACCAATTAACCTACCAACCAGTACGTCTTTGGACTGTGGGAGGAAACCCACGAGGTCACGGGGAGAGCGTACAAACTCCTTACAGGCAGTGGCAGGAATTGAACCTGGGTCGCTGGTACTGTAAAGCATTCTGCTAACCACTTTGTTTCTGTTCCACCCTGATTTCTGATTGCTGGAGGAGGATCACTGTCTGAGAATATGAAATGGTGGGGTTACGAAGTACAGCTAATTGACGGGACTGGGGTCCAGAAACATCAGGCAACCGAGCCCAGCACTCTTTGTCCTGCCTCTATACAATGCTTGTACAACGCCCTCCAAATTATTCCCACCTCTGACTGAGAACTCACTTACAAACCCCAATCCCTTTCGCTTCCTTTTCCTCTTCTCTGATAACACCACCTGTCAATTTGTTAAGCATAGTGCAGGATTCATTCAGCTTGTTTTGTTCCAAGATAAATCAAATTCCTGCATTCTTATACGCATTCATAATTTCGCAACATTCTAAACCACATTACATTTGTGTATTTAATATTTCAGTAGTATTTGTGAAATCTTGTATATATATATATATATAGATTAAATATTCTTGTTAATTAAATAATTCATTATGGGTTACATGTGAATTGCATACATCACCACTCTACCATGTGATAGGTGCGCCCTGCTTAAAATGAACTCGAAGTTAGGCTCACATTTCGTCTTGCCTTATTGAAGTCAATTATCATTTCTTTTGTCTTGTTGATGTTCTTGGTGTTTTTATAATAACTCGTGGTACGTGAACAACCTCTCTCTCTATGTGCAGGTTTGTTATTGTTTTGTGATTAGGCCAGTCCCAGTCGTGTCGCCTGCAAAGTTGATGATGGGCTTTGCACAGTGAGCAGAAGTGCAGCTGCAGGTGAGGAGAGAGGAGAGAAGTGGGGCTCAGTACACACCCAGGTGGGCCATGCAGTTGGACTATTATGTTATATCAGTTTTGGTCACCCTGCTCTGGGAAAGAGCCATTGAGCCGGAAGGAGTGCAGAGGAGACCTATGAGGATGTTCCTGCTACTCCAGGGACTGAATTATGGAGAGAGGTTTAACAGGTTGGGACTCATTCCATTGGATATAGAAAAATGAGAAGTGGTCTTAGAGGTGTATAAAATTATGAGAGGCATACTGTAGATAGGTTGAATATGCAGTCTTTTTTCCAGGGTTGGGGAAATCAAGAACTGGATGGGGCATAGGTTTAATGTGAGAGGGGGAGTTTTAACAGGAAAGCAAAGGGAAACTCTTTCGCCCAGTATATGGTAAAAGCAGCCAGACAAAGTACTCGAGCCAGGTACATTAGCAACATTTAAAAGGTTCTTGGACAGTTACGTGGATAGGAACATCTTAGAACGGAGGGTTCCCAACCATTTTTATACCATGGACCCCTACCGTTAACCGAGGGGGCTATGAACCCCAGGTTGGGAACCCCCGTGTTAGAGGGATCTGGGCCAAAAGTGGGCAAATGGGAATAGTTTAGACGGAAATCTTGTTCAGCATCGGCTAGATGGGCCAAAGGTCCTGTTTCCATGCTATATGACTCTATAACCACTATGATACGATACAAAATTATGTATGTGTACTTCTGAAAATGTGAAGCATTTAATGCCAAACTGAGAGAAATAAATTGGTCCAGTCATGTTATAGCAGCCTTGCCTACCAGAGGATTAAAGTTTCTCAGTATCTTCAAAACTGATGATCTCAATTTGAAGTCTCTTTATCTTGTTATTTCACGTTCTCGTTATTTATTGCTATTTATTTATATTTGTATTTCTACAGTTTGTTCCCTTCTGCACTCTGGTTGATCTTTCATTGATCCTGTTATAGTTATTATTCTACAGATATGCCCACAAGAAAATGAATTTCAGGTTGTATGTGGTGACATGTGCACTTCTATAATAAAATCTACTTTGAACTTTGATCATCCAGAGCATTTCATACAGTTCCGGTCGCCCCATTACAGGACGGATGTCGAGGTTTTGGAGAGGGTGCAGAAGAGGCTTACCAGGATGCTGCCTGGTTTAGAGGGCATGTGCTATCACGAGAGGCTGGATAAAACTCTCGAGTTTTCTCTGGAGCAGTGGTGGCTGAGGGGAGATCTGATAGAGGTTTATAAGATTATGAGAGGCGTAGATGGAGCAGGCAGAGGGAATATGTTTCCCTGGGTAGAAATGCCTAATGCCAGAGGGCATGCAATGAATGTGAGAGGAGGTAGGTTCAAGGGGGATGTGAGGGGTAAGTTTTTTGCTCAGAGAGTGGTGGATGTCTGGAATGCACTGCCTGGTGAGGTGGTGGAGGCAAATACATTAGAGGCTTTTAAGAGACGTTAGGATAGGCGCATGGATGTAACAAAGAGAGAGGGATGTAGATATTGTTTAGGTGGGAGGGATTAGTGTTTGGCTGTTTTTGATTTGTTTTTTAGCTGGTTCAGCACAACATTGTGTGCTGAAGGACCTATTCCTGGACTGTACTATGTTCTATGTTTGAAATATTTGGAGATCTGAATTACTATTATACTGTACACTCAGCACAGAACCAGGGCTTTTAGCTCACCACATCAGCATCGCCCATCAAGTACCCATCTACAGCATATTGATCCCCGTACTGACACCAGCCTTCTGTACCTTGCTCATTCACTGCTTGATGGGAAAACATATTTTTGTTTTCTTACTGAAATCCAAACTGAACCCCTTTCGATTCAAGACAGTAACAAGAAATTCATTGTAGAATTGAACCAGGGAATACTCACAGTGATTTCAGGGCGGTGAGTTGTCGGAAAGTATCCTGCTGGATTTCATTAAGCTTGTTGTGATGCAGGTCACTGAAAATGGAAACAGTTTGAGAAATAAATTTTAAAGATCAGACTCCAACTGTTGGAGAAATTTTGCTTGTTTAATGGGGAAAGATTGCCAGACAGAAACTTCTGCACATACTAATGACTGGCTTTCACTTGCATGAACCTTTAGTTTACTGCAAATAACCTCATGTTTTTTTTAAAAGAGGCACAAAATGGTTCACGAAGATTCTTCCAGGATTGAAAGGCTTGTCATATGAGGAAAGTTTGATGCTTCTGGGCCTGTACTCATTGGAATTCAGAAGAATGAGGGGTGACTTCACTGAATGTTGAAAGGCCTGAATAGAGTGGATTTCCTATGGTGGGAGAGTCGAAGACCAGAGGACACAGCCTCAGAAGAAACCCCTCAACCCCTGTCCTTCTAGAACAGAGATGAGGAAATTTTTCTCAGTAAGAGAGTGGTGATCTGTGAAATTTGTTTCCCCAGGCAGCCATAGAGGCTGAGTCATTGGGCATAGTATATTTAAGGCAGGGATTGATGGATTCTTCATTAGTCAGGGCATGAAGGAATACGGGGAGAAGGCAGGATTTTGGGGCTGAGAGAGAAAATTGGGTCAACCATGCTGAAATGGTGGAGGACACTTGATGGGCCAAATGGCCTTATTCTGCTCCTATAACTTTGGTCTGATGAACTAAAATTGTTCTCCATCACAAACAGACGCAAGCTTACATAGAAACATAAACAATACAAGCAGGAGATTGTCATTCACCCCCATCCCCCGTGCCTGCTCCACCATTCAGAAACATTGTGACTGATCTTTTATCTCGGCATACTTCGCTACATCAACGCCATTCCCCTCTTGACTTACAGTTTCTGAAGCTTTTCACAGCCATTGAGACTCGGTAGATGATCGATCCAGTTATAGGATAGATCTCTGTTGAACACAAGATTACACATTTCAGCCAGCTGATGAGCACAGACACAGTGTTGCCAGAGAGCCATTTAAGTTCTTTTCTCAAATATGTCATTAAAATCGTTAAGGCAACTAATCCAGCAATCATTGTCATCATCATCATTATGTGCCATGTTGTATGACATGGGCGATCATGGTCTTTCCATGACCATGACTGTTCTTGGCAAATTTTCTACATAAGTTGGTTGCCATTGCCTTCTTCTGGTCAGTCTCTTTACAAGATGGGTGACCCCAACCATTATCAATACTCTCCAGAGATTGCCTGAGGTCAGTGGTCACATAACCAGGACTTGTGGTATGCATCAGCTGCTCATACGACCACCTAGCATGGCTTCACATAATCCCGATCCGGGGTGGGTGGGGGGTGCTAAGCAGGTGCTAGACCTTGCCCAAGGGTGACCTGCAGGCCAGCAGAGGGAAGGAGCACCTGACACCTCCTTTGGTAGAGATGTATCTCCACCTGCCACCCAAATCCAACAACGTTAAAATTGTAACGAAGTGTGACATCATTCCCAGTTTGCACCAAGCTCAATGGAACTTCATTACTTCATCTTAGAAGTGTGAAGTTTTTGTCTTAACAGCCCTGTTGTACTTTCTGGAAGGAGCTTTTGGAAAAGACAGTTTACAGGGTGGGTGGTGTCACAATGATTTTGTTCCTGCCTGCTTCTTCCCCCAGGCAGTTAATCTGATCACCCATTCTAGTTAGCCCCCACCACCCCCTCTATTGCCCACCCCTGTCACTACGCTGCGCTTTTATAAAGCTGGTTATGTTGTAAATGGACGCTGGTATTTATGTGTTTATGCACATTTTATTCCATATCTATACTTTTATTTATTTATTTAGTGATACAACGTGGAGTAGCCCCTTCCCCTCCTTTGAGCCACGCTGCCCCAGCAACACCCAACCACCCCGATTAACCCTGACATAATCACAGGACAATTTACAATGACCAATTAACATACCTGGATGTCTTTGGACTGTGGGAGGAAACCGGAGCACCCGGGAAAAATCCTCGCATTCCACAGAGAGAAGATGCAGACTCCTTTAAGACAGTGCTGGAATTGAACTCTGAACGCCCTCATCTGTAATAGTGTCATGTTAACTGCTCACTACCTTGGTGCCCTTCTAACTAACCTTCTAACTTCAACCTCTAACTTGATTTTTATTCTTTATAATTTGTGAAATTTTTTTTTGTCCCATGTCCTGCCCTGGGCAACACACCAAAGCACATTCCTAATCCATGTAAATGTACGGTACTGTGCAAAAGTCTTTGACACATACCGTATATATAGCTAGGGTGCCTAGGACTTTTGTCAACGTGGAATGTTTCCAAATCTGATGGGGAGCAAAGGATGTTGGGAAGGGAACGGCGAGGGTGGAGCACTGTGGAAAGAGGGTGAGACAGGTGGCAGAGAAGGAGTGCCAGGGGCAGGGGGTGGTATAGGTGCAGACACACCCAGCCCTGAGACACCAGGCAAGGTCATTTGATTCCAAACAATTGGTTTATTGATCATTACAGAATGTCTCTCTGGTGCTTCCCACTCCCTCCCTTCCCCCTTCCCCTTTCCCAACCATGATTCCCCTCTCCATGCCCCTACCCACTCTCAGTCCACGATAGAGACCCATCTCAGTGTCAAGTTTATCAGCACTCACACACGTCATGAAATTTGATTTTCTTTGTGGCAGCAGTACAGTGCAATACTTAAAAGTACCACCCTCACCATTCCCAATATCCTTTGCTCCTGCCAGATTTACAAACCCGCTCTCTGCTCCATGTTGACAAGTACAGTACTGTGCAAAATTCTTAGACTCCCTAGCAACATACACTAAGACATTTGTACAGTGCCGTACATGGTGAATAAAGTCGATCCTTGATTCTATATTCCATCTGGTTTTCTTCTCTAATGAACTTGTACACAGCCCACAATGATCAGTTGCCCTGCAGAATTTGCCCAAATTCCTAAAGTTGCACGAGGCACAGTATATGAGACACTGAGAGTGAGTGTCACTTTAAAATAATATTCAGTCATTCATTGCTTCAATTATTTAATACCGAGATATCTAGACCTGATACATTCCCACCCTGTTGGCACAGACCTAAGAAACTATCATTCATTTTGAAGAGGCCATCAGTTTTATAATTCTTGAAATTCTTGAAAATATTTTAAATCCTTTAGATGTCCAATTCCAGAAATTACTCATACACAGTGTTTAGTGATAGAGTTCAATTCAATTCAATTCCAGTTTAATTGTCACTCAGCCATACATAAATATCCACCCAAACGAGACAGAGTTACTCTGGGGTCAAAGTGCAAAACACAGTACCAACAGTCACACACATAGCACATATAAGACAGCAAGCACATAAAGATATCAGTATGGCGCAGCCACGCAAAAGAAGAGTCCAAGCTTGAACCATCCATCTACAGTTGACCACAGTGGAGCCTGTCTTCTGCCGAGCGGACGCTGGGGGCAGCAGTGGTTCCAGCCTGGGCACAGCGCCACACTGCCCCCGGTGGAGCACAACAGCTCCAACGGCTCTCTCCTGGCGGCTGTAAACAGGTGAGACCACAGCCTGAGGCCTAGTTCTCATACATATAAGATAGCAAGCGCATACAGGATAGCATTAAATTACATGTTACGAAATAGTGATGAATAACTTACAAGACTTGAAGATTCGGTAACTGTTGACAAGCAGTGCTTGGAATGGACTTAATTCGTGCTCCTGTCAGAGTCCTGACAAAGTAGAAGTTGTTACTCTGATGCATGTATCAGTTGATAAGATTTCACTTACAGCTGTATTTTGAATAAAATTACTCAAAATTCCATGATGGCAAACTTACAGACTCTCCAAATTGATGGTTCCAGTAAGGTCAGGAAATTCAGTTATTTCTGTGGCTCCATTAAGTGAGCTAGATTGAGAAATAGGATCAATAATTAAGAAACAGATCTTGTCCCATGTAAATATTAGGTGTGTTCCCACTGGGAGAAAGGGCTCTATTGTACAGATCTACTCACAGTATGTGTAATTCAGGTAGCTGTTGGAAAGCGGATCTTCCAACAAATTGAATGGGGTTGTCATAGAAGTGGCTATAAAGAAAGAACATTTCATCATATCAATGTTTCTAACACTGAGTCCAAGAATTCTCATTGCTTACAAAAGCTTTCATTTTTCCGTGCAACACACACAAAATGCCGGAGGAACTCAGCAGGTCAGGCAGCACCTGTGGAAATGAATAAACAGTCGACATTTTGGACTGAGACCCTTCATCAATTCTGGAAGAGAAGGGAGAAGATGCCAGAGTAAAAGGTGTGGGGGTAGGGAAAGGAGGACACGCCTGAAGGTGATAGATGAGGCCAGGTGGGTGGATGAGGGGATACAAAATGAGAAGCTGGGTGGTGTTAGGTGGAAAAGGCAAAGGGCTAGAGAAGGAGGAATGTGATAGGAGAAGAGAGTGGACCATGGGAGAAAGGGAAGGAGGAGAGGCATCAGGGGAGGTGATAGGCAGGTGAGGAGAAGAGGTAAGAGGCCTGAGTGGGGAATAGAAGAGGGAACAAGAAGGGGAATAAAAAGTTGGAAAAATTGATATGCATCCCATCAGGTAGGAAGTTACCCTGATGGAATAAGAGGTGTTGCTTCTCCAACTTCATTGTGGCAGAAGAGGACACCATGGACTGGCACGTCGGGACAGGAATGGGGATAGGAATTAAGATGGTTGGCTACCAGGAAATTACGCTTTTTGCAGCTGGAGCGGAGGTGCTTGACAAAGCACTCCCCCAATTTATACTTAGCTTTCAATTCATGTTTGATCAGCCCAAATTAGGCTATCAATACAACTAAATCAAGATTGTTTGGTGTTAATTTTCAGGGTGTTAACTGCAGGGTGTCATGGCTCAAAGGACCAGAAGGGCTTATTCCACGTTTAACTCAATAAAAAGTACAAACCACTGCACCCAGCTGCTTGTCGTGCAGTCTGGAGTCCCTTTACAATTTTATAATATGTCTGTGCTACACACAAGGAATTACCTCAGCCACCATATGGAGTTTTAAAAAATAATAGAAAACCAAAGGACATTAAATAAATGTTTTTGCTTTAAATTAGTGGAAACTCCTCCAAATCTCTCTCCTCATCCAGTTCCTTCATTGATTCCCTCTGGAGCTGTGGTTGCCAAACTTTTTTATATCGTGGACCCCTACCATTAACCGAGGTGTCTGTGCACCCCAGGCTGGGAGCCCCTGCTCCAGAGCATTGTTACACAAGGCCGGAGAATTGTCAGTACCTCAGCCAACCTGGTCACCTGAATTGAAAGCTGCATTCAGGCCTCTCATATTCTGTTCCCATCTACCCGCCGAGCTACAAGATTTTAGCGTAGAATTGAAGTTCAGAACAGTCTTGCTTTTGACCTAAGTGTCAGCAATTGGGTCAAGAGTCCCAAAAATTTCGTCTTTTTTTTACAATCCCATTGAAGGGTCTTGTGTCACAGTGGCTGGGCATTAGGAGCAAGGGTGGACCCAAATGCAAGACACATCTTGTGAGGTTACTTCAATTTAGTTTATTGTTCGATACCAGGAGAACAAGGCAGGAGCAGGAATAGCGACCTGGACAAGGATTCAGGACTACGACTAGGCTGGGACAAGGGTCTGGGCTTGGACTCCGAATCGGCTCCCAGAACTAGAGGAGACATGAAGAGGCTAGGGTATGGACTCCGAGCCAGAGACTGGGCAAGGACCCAGTACCTGGGTCTTGCCTTGGACTTAGACCCCAGAACCAGCCAAGGACATGACATGGGCTAGGGAGAGGAGGAACATGGAAAACAGAGCCTCGGTCTCGGGAGAGCAGGTACACGGAACCATGGACACATACACAGAACACAGAGTCGGAACCCCTCCTTGGGTGCAGGACATAGGGCCGGGACTCACACACAAAACAGAGAGCCGGGACCCCTCCTTGGGTACAGGACATAGGGCCAGGACTCATGACCCTTCGTGGGGCAACGGCAAGACAGCCTGACTTACCCCATGGAGGCGAGAACAAGACAAGACAAGACATGACTCCCCGCGGAGCAACAGCAAGACGGCCTGACTTACCCCACGGAGGCGAGGACAAAACCAACATGAATTAACACCAGACAGTACCTATCTAGCTCCGGTGATGGAACTAGACCGAAGTGCAGGCGGGAGCTGCAGACAAGGGCTAGAGGCGAGAGGGGCAGAGAAGGGATTCAGACAGCGGGGTAGGACAGGAATCACAGACCGCCAGGGCCAGGACTTGACTCGGAACTGGGAAGCCGCCAGGACCAGGACTTGACTTGGTGCTTGAATGCTGCCAGGGCCAGGACTTGACTTGGAGCCTCCGGGTAGTGGCGAACTCGCGACTCAACCCGGGAACAGTAGACAGCAGTTCTTGATTCCCTCTGGCGGGTTAACTGATGGACCCACCTTGATGAGGAAACTTTGCAGGCTCGCTTCAGCGAGGTAACTGGACAGGGTTGCTCCGGTGAGGAAGGGAGAATTACCAGCACTCGCTTCGGCAGAGACTAGGCTTGCTCTGGCCGGATGACATCGGCACACCGTACCTTTGATGACTTTGTAGACGCTCCCGCACCGAACGGCTGAAAGCCGGAGACTATAAACTACTGGTTCAGCTGAGTGTTAATTGCCTCTAATCACCAAAGTTGAGGGACACAGGAAAACAGGGAATCAAAAGTCAGGATCGTAACATAAACAAGGTAAATTTAAAGGGACCCCGATCCGGACCATGACTTCTTGGCCCAGAGTGTTGGCTCTTTAATTCTCTCCATTGATGCTGCCTGACCCGTTGAGTTCCTCCAGCGATTTGTGTGTGTTACGAAAGATTTAATATATATATTTTAGTTCTCATTTGGTATATTTCAACAGTTGAGTGGAAGGACTTATTTAAAGTTACGTTTCTATGGGTGTTTATCTCTGTGTCAGTTTGAGGTGGTGGTAGAGAGCTACAAGAAGTATGTTTGATTACTCACTGGATGGTAGTTTACTCCTGCGCTGCTGCCCGGATTATTTGTTTAATCCACATACGGGACGTGAGCTTCACTGTGAAGGCCAGCATTTGGAAGTTAAGCCAGCATAACACTGAGCTGAGATACAACAGCTCCGTGCCCAGCTGGAAGAGGTCAAGGGAGGGCAAAGATCTAGCAACCTCAGGGTAAGATGTCCTTGTCACTCAGGTCAATGCTGTACTATTTTTATATTTATTCAGGATATGGATGTCACTGGCAAAGTTGGCATTTCTTGTTCGTCTGCGTTGCTTCCTGGTCCGAGGGTCTGAAGACACACTTTACCGGGCTACATTTGGATGACATGATTCTGTCCCTGTAGCACATCTGTGGACTTGTTGGGTTTTTTTAAAGTCAATCCAGTTATTTCCAGTTACTGGAACTAACTTTTTTTTATTCTAAACAAGTTCAAGTTCCTGAATTTAAATTCCACAGAAGATGTGGATGTTAGATCAGTGCTTATTACTTTAGCCCAGAACAGGAAAACAGAACCACCTGGATGTGTGTGAAAAACAACCACACAAAGCATTAAAGATTCATTATATATCCCAAGTCAGTGCAACATCTAGTATGTGATGTAAATTAATTCCTTCAAACACTAGGCTAAATAACATCTGGATATAGTTGCAATACTATAGGAGGATTTCGGGTTTGCTCTCTCAAAACAATTCCAGTTTAATTATAATTCAAACATACATGAAAACCCATGAATACAGCCAAACAAGATAGGGTTTCTCCGGGGCCAAGGTACAAAACACAGAACCATCAGTCACACACAGCACAAAACACACATAGCACGTACAAGATAGCAAGCACATAAAGATATCAGTAACATACAGCCATTAAAAAAAATCTTAGTCAGCTATGAATGAGACTGGGGTAATCTGCAAAGATGTTTCTGAGCATTTGAGCCCACCCACACCAGGCATTCTCCCTTCTCCCTTCTCCCATTGGGTAGAAGAATCAAAAGCCTAAAAGCACTTCCCACCAGGTTCAGGGACAGCCTTACCTTACTGTTAGGAGACTACAGAATGGTTCCCTAGTCCTATATGATGCACTCTTGACCTCACAATCTACCTTGTTATGATCTTGCACCTTAATATGAAGACCATTTGATGGCTCTGGGCCTCTACTCACTGGAAATCAGAAGAATGAGGGTGACATCATTGAAACCTATCGAATAGTGAAAGGCCTTGATAGATTGGATGTGGAGAGGATGTTTCCTATGGTGGGAGAGTCCAAGACCAGAGGATACCATCTCAGAATAGGGGAGCGTCCTTTCAGAATGGAGATGAGGAGAAATTTCTTTAGCCAGAGAGTGATGAACTTGTGAAATTTGTTGCCACAGGTGGCTGTGGAGGCCAAGTCTTTGGGTACATTTAAGGCAAAGGTTGATAGATTCTTGATTAGGCAGAGCATGAAGGGATGCGGGGAGAAGGCAGGAGATTGGGGCTGAGAGGGACACGGGTCACCCATGGTGAAATGGCGGAACAGACTCATTGGGCCAAATGGCCTAGTTCTGCTCCCATATCTTCTGGTCTTCTGGTCTTAATGTCTATCTGACTGCACCTTCTCCTTAGCTGTTACACTTCCTTCTGCATTCTGTTATTGATTTACCTTGTACTACCTCAAAGGACTGTGAATTGATTTGATCTGTATGAACAATATGCAAGACAAGCTTTTCACTGTACTCCAGTCCGGTACATGTCACAATAATAAACCAGTTCCAGTTCCAAGGAAAAAGAAAGGGAGTTCTCAGGGCTGCAGGGATTAATCTGATGGACAGCTGGTGAGAGACAAGAATATGTCAGAGATGGTTGCTCTTGGGAACAACGAAGTAAGGGATTAGCCAAGGTAGGCGTAGGTTTAAGATAGACTGTTTTTATTTAGCTGAGACCAGGAGTCTTAAGCTGTGCTCTGCAAGACATTGGATGGTTGGCCAAGCAGTTGGAAAGAAAGTGTGGCAAAATGTCATGACCCATGTTGACATGGATATTTCCTTTCCCAAGTTTCCCAAGGACTGAGGCCTTGGGAAGATTGAGGCCACTTGGCACATCAAGTCCAAGCTAGCTCTCAGAGCATTCCCATCAACCCCATTTCCTCCAGTTGTACCTGTTACATCTTCACCAACAGTCCTCCCACCTGCACTAGGGGCAATTTATCGTAGTGAATTAACCTAACAGCCAGCACATCTTTGAAAGATGGATAAAAATCAGGGTTTCCGAGGGAAACTCACATAGTCACACGGAGAACATGCAGTACAATAGGGGCATACATTTCTCTTTGTTCACTGGTACCAAGGGAGTGATTTTGAGAGTAAAACCAATGGATTTCTGTTGCTATAGCAGCAGGAAACTCTCCACTTTCTGAAGACTTATGGGAGTTCAGCATGTCAGTCACTAAGATGGCCATCTCTAGGCTCCCAGTGTCTCACACTCACCAAATGAAGAAGGAGGACGTGTGATAAAATTACTCCACAGATATAGGACTGGTACAGGAGGGAAAGGGTGTATGAGTTGAGGCACAAGAGAAGACTACCCTGTTTCAGGTCCAAGATGAGAGAGAGCCAGATTAAAAAAGCTTTTGGAATACAAGCAGAACGCCTTGCTGAAATAACCAGTCAGATATACAGTGAGCAATGAATCAGAATACAAGCCAAAGATATATATATGTAAAAGAAATAGATATTTCAAAACTGGAAAACAGTATAATCATCAACATTCCGAAAAATGATGGGAGTGAGATGTGAATGCAGATTAGGAATCCTTCCCTTATGATTTTATTTGTTAGTGAGCCAGGTGCTCAAACATTGAACATTACTGCAATCATACGCTTCAAGAACCGACTTCTCATATATTTTATACATTTTATCAAATGGTAATTGTTACAGAAGTGAACACTAATTAAAACTGTTAAGATTTTTGCAAAGTTGCATTCCAGCAAATTCCACCGATTTAGTTTAGAAAAATGAACCTTGTGAGCAAACTTACATTGTTATAAGTGACGGATTATTGGAGAATGCATATTCAGGGATTGACTCTATGTTGTTGCTGTGGAACCCTCTGAAAGATAACAAATACATACAAATACTCTGGACTTCCAGACACATTACTTACGTCAAGATAAACTCAAAATTTTTAATCTTTCTTTTGAAAATTGGGCATTCATTTGCAGATTTCTAAGTAAGGGCTGATTTTATGTTAGAATCTTGGCCTCTTAAAATTCATTTCCTATATGTAATTGTATACCCTGCATTTCACTCGTGTAAAATAATCTTGAGATGTTCTGATATGAAGGGTATCCCTATATCCAAGACAGAAAGAAGATCCTTCAACATTAGCAGCAGGTAACAGTTTCACATAAGCAGATACAACAGACATCACAAGACCAATGGTAGCATGGTAGTGTAGCAGTTAGCATGACATTATTACGCTCAGGGCATCGGAGTTCAGAGTTCAATTCCGGTGTCCACCATAAGGAGTTTGTATGTCCTCCCCGTGGGACGCGTGGGTTTCCTCTCGTTTTCACCCACAGTCCAAAGAAGTACCGGTTAGTAGGAAAATTGGCCATTGTAAACCGTCCTGTGATTAGGCTAAAGGTAAAATCAGGGGTCATTGGGGGTTGCTGAGTGGTGTGGCTCTAAGGGCTGGAAGGGTGTATTCTATACTGTGTCTCGAAACAAACAAACAAATAAACAGATACATAAATAGATAAATAGAAAGATAGACAGACAGATAGATAAATAAACATACAAACATCCCAAGGTGGAGGGAGATGGGTTTTAGGAGACAGTCAAATGTTAGAAGAGATATGAAAAGGCAAAGGAATATGGGTGAAGGATCCCTTGGGTGTAGGAAGCAAGATAGCTGAAGTTCTTTGCTGCTGTCAGTGGGACAGAAGTGAGCAGTCACTGTAGCAGTGTGGAAGTTTTATGATGCTGCGGTAGCAGTGACCTGCAGAACAGCTGAAGGGCTGAGGCTGTAGAGCGCCTAGACTGGGAAGGACAGGGTGCTGGGTGGAGTTCTGGATCCATTGTAGTGTGGTTCCCCAGAGGACAATAGAACGGGCATTGAAATAGTCAATATCATTTATATCTTGCAATGGAATTATTTTTGTTCTCTTGTTTTTGTTAAAGGATTGGTTTCAAATTTCTCATAATACTGATCTGCATGATAAGCTATTTGAAATGGAAAACCTTCAAGCTTTTTCTTGAACTGGAAACATTCTTTCTCTTAGTTTTTTTTTCCCCTTCATTACCCTGATCTCCTGAAGTCACGGACCTGCTGTGGACAACCTGCTTCTGCCAATAGACTTTAGAGCTGCTATCTGGAGCTTTGCCAGAACATTCTTCACAGGTTTGTTGAAGCCAAATATTCCTTTGCCTTTTGTGAAGAGGACTTGATCTTTGCTCGACATTACTCTTTCTCTTGCACCACTGTAGCATGTCCACCCGATGTGTCAATGCCTTACCTCAGGTGAGGCCTCCCAATAGTTATATCCCGCTTCTGATGACAGTAATATTCTGACAATCATTCGTTCCATTGTTCAACATATACCAGTGGTTTTAAACCTGATTCTCATTCTGATTCAGAGAGTTTGACGTTTGATTCAATCATTTATTTGGACCATGAGCCCAGGGTCCAGGGGTTAGTACAGCTGGGTTCGGGCTGGGTCAGGAACAGCAGGGGTAAGGAACAGGGGTACATTTACGCCAGTATCAGGGTCTGGAATGTGTATGTCCCACTCCTTTTAAACCTACTGGGTTCACTTGAAAATTTATTACTCTGCTGTGTAACATGTAAAATCACATTTATTGGGATATTATAGGTGTAAAATGCACTAATCCTGAAAGTATCCAAGTGATGAGGATGCCAGATTACTGGGATTTCACTGTGCTGGAGTTTTATTGGTGTGAGGCACCCTTTAACATTTGCTGGACATTGTACATCCTTTACCAATTAAATTTCTACTGACCGTTTTAGAATCCACATGGTTCATAGTCACTTCCAACAGAAGGTCAGAGCAGCAAAATATTGCAGAGACAAGGTAACAGACCAAAGAATAAACTGCAACATACACAGAATGCTGGAGAAACTCAGCAGGTCGGGCAGCATCTAAGGAAATGAATAAACAGTCGGCGTTTCAGGCCGAGACCCTTCTTCAGGACTGAGAAGAAGAAGGGAAGATGCCAGAATAAAAAGGTAGGGGAAAGGGAAGAAGACTAGCTGGAAGATGACAGATGAAGCCAGCTGGGAGGGAAAGGTCGAAGGCTAGAGAAGGAAGAATCTGATAGGAAGGGAGAGTGGACCATAGGCAAAAGGGAAGCTGGGGGGGGGGGCGCGATTCAGGGTAAGTGATAGGTAGCTGAGAAGGTGTGAGAAGTTAGAGTGGGGAGTAGACGAAAGGTGGGGATTTGATTACAGGAAGGAGAAATCAGTGTTCATACTATCAGGTTGGAGGCTACCCAGATGGAATATAAGGTGTTGCTCCTCCACACTGAGCCTGGCCTCATCTTGGCACAATTATTATAGCAACCTTGTCTCATTTGCTTATTTTGTCTTCTGATTTGGTTATTTCCCAGACTGGAGTCAGATTTTGATGAATGGAGCTATGTATTTTATCTTAATCTGGGCAGCAAATTAAATACTAGCCATAGCAGCGGAACTAGTTTGTTGCGTTGTTTTGCAATATTGCCAAGATCTGAGAGATGGGCCACAGTGGGCTGGAGCAACAACCTCCAATGGATGGAAGCCCCACTTGAAGCTCTTTTTCCTACTGCCTGCCCCGTGCCCTGGAAAACTCGTGTGGGGGGCACCCTTACCTGGTGAAGAAAAAGTCTGGTTGATCATGTTCCAGCCTGTCACACATTCAACTAGCTATACTTCAGTTGTAAGACCACAGCTAGCTGAGTTGCAACGATCGAAAGCAATGGCTACTTACAATTCTTTGAGGTTGGCCAAAACCTTCATGGCAACAGGAAATTCATCCAGGTTGTTATAGTTCAGGTCTCTGTATCAGGAAATGAATGAAAAGGGCTATTTGTAGATGTGATCAGAATGAATTTTGTTAAAACTTCACATGAATCTAAAATAGTCAAGCTACTAATGTTGAAGCTTTTCATTACAGCTCCACTTTTTTGGGACATTATTACAAGCATGTGCATTTTTAATCCAATGGAATAAATGAATAAATTAAAATGATGATAGATTTATATAGATTCTTTTCATATATTTATTGGATTTTTTTTTCAGGTGGTATGTCTCTACCAAAGGAGTTGCAGGGTGGCTCTGCTGTGCATGAGGGCAAGAAAAAGAGTTGCTGAACTGTTGTGGTAGGGGAATTCCATGGGAAGGGGAATAGACAGGAGCTTCTGTGGCCACAAACGGGACTCCCATATGGTGTGTTGCCTCCCGGGTGCAAGGGTCAAAGATGTCTCGGAGAGGCTGCAGGGCATTCTGAAAGGGGAGGGTGAGCAGCCAGCTGTCGTCGGGCATGTAGGTACTAACGATATAGGAAGAAAGTGGGTTGAGGTTCTACAAGCTGAATTTAGGGAGCTAGGAGATAAATTAAATAGTAGGGCCTCAAAGGTAATAATCTCAGGATTATTACCGGTGCCACGTGTTAGCCAGAGTTGGAATAGCAGGATAGCTAGAATGAATATATGGTGCAGGAAGGTGGGTTTCAGATTCTTGGGGCATTGGAACTGCTTCTGGGGGAGGTGGGATCAGTACCGTCCGGACGGTCTACATCTGGGCAGGGCCAGGATCAATGTCCTAGGGAGATTGTTTGGTATTGTTGTTGGGGACATTTTAAACTAATATGGCAGCGGGGTGGGAACCCACACTGAAAAGAAGAGGGAAGTGATGCAGAGACCAAAGTGAGAGTTAGTGAAGAAGAAAGTATGAGTAGAGTACATAAAAGTAAAAAGCAAAAATTGCATAAATTGCTCGATTCTAAAAGGAGAATGAGTGTATGGGCACTTTATCTAAATGCCCGTAGTATTAGAAACAAGGTTAGTGAACTTGTGGCACAGATCTGTACCAAGGCATATGATTTAGTGGCCATAACAGAAACCCAGTTGCAAGGTGGAGATGACTGGGAATTAAATATCCAAGGGTATCAGGTAATACAGAAGGATCGGCAGGAAGGCAGAGGAGTTGGGGTGGCGCTCTTAATTAAGGATGAGATCAGGGCGATTATGAGAGACGATATAAGATCTATGGAGCAGAATATTGAGTCCATCTGGGTAGAGATTAAGAATAGTAAAGGGGAAAAAAATCACTGGTAGGAGTTGTCTATAGGCCACCTAATAAAAATATTGCACTGACAGAGGCAATTAACCAAGAACTAACTGAGGCTTGTAAGAACGGAACGGCAGTTGTCATGGGAGATTTTAACTTCCACATCGATTGGGTGAATCAGGTTGGTGAAGGAAGTCTTGAGGAGGACTTCATAGAATGCATCCGTGATGGCTTTCTTGAGCAGCATGTTAGTGAACGTACAAGGGAAAATGCTATCTTAGATGTGCAATGAGACAGGTAAGATTAACGATCTTGTAGTCAGGGATCCTCTTGGAAATAGTGATCATAGTATGATTGAATTTCGCATACAGATGGAGGATGAAATAGTTAGATCTAAAACTAGTGTATTACGCTTGAATAAAGGAGACTACAAC
Source organism: Mobula hypostoma (assembly GCF_963921235.1). Classification (NCBI taxonomy): domain Eukaryota; kingdom Metazoa; phylum Chordata; class Chondrichthyes; order Myliobatiformes; family Myliobatidae; genus Mobula; species Mobula hypostoma. Next base: position 8,782,128 of record NC_086105.1, on the reverse strand, counting down.
AGGATGAGGGAGGAGTTGGCTAATGTGGATTGGGAGCACAGGCTATTTGTGACTGTTGAGGAACAATGGAATACTTTCAAAGAGAGTTTTCACAGTGCTCAACAAAAGTATATTCCAGTCAAAAGTAAGGACAGTAAGTGTGGGGACAGCCAGCATCGGATAACTAAGGAAATAAAAGATAGTATCAAATTAAAAGCTCATGTGTACCAAGTCACAAAGAGTAGTGGGAGACTGGAGGATTGGGAGAACTTTAGAAAGCAACAAAGAACAACTAAACAAGAAATAAGGAAAGGGAAGATAGAGTATGAAAGTAAATTAGCACAAAATATAAAAACAGATAGCAAAAGTTTTTATAAATATATGAAGTAGAAGAGGGCGGCTAAAGTCAACGTAGGTCCCTTGGAAGACGAGAAGGGGAAATTGATATTGGGTGATAAGGAAATGGCTGAGGCATTGAAAGACTACTTTGTGTCAGTCTTCATGGTGGAGGACACGTCTAATATGCCAAAGAATGATAGTCATAGTCGTACTTTATTGATCCCAGGGGAAATTGGTTTTCGTTACAGTTGCACCATAAATAATAAATAGTAATATAACCATAAATAGTTAAATAGTAATATGTAAATTATGCCAGTAAATTATGAAATAAGTCCAGGACCAGCCTATTGGCTCAGGGTGTCTGACCCTCCAAGGGAGGAGTTGTAAAGTTTGATGGCCACAGGCAGGAATGACTTCCTATGACGCTCTGTGTTGCATCTCGGTGGAATGAGTCTCTGGCTGAATGTACTCCTGTGCCCACCCAGTACATTATGTAGTGGATGGGAGACATTGTCCAAGATGGCATGCAACTTAGACAGCATCCTTTTTTCAGACACCACCGTCAGAGAGTCCAGTTCCATCCCCACAACATCACTGGCCTTACGAATGAGTTTGTTGATTCTGTTGGTGTCTGCTACCCTCAGCCTGCTGCTCCAGCACACAACAGCAAACATGATGTTTTGGACCTCGATAAAATCACTGTCACTAAAGAGATAGTGATGAGCAAACTAGAGGGCCTGAAGATAGATAAGTCCCCTGGTCCTGATGGGATGCATCCCAGGGTGCTGAGGGAATTGGCGGAGGTTATAGTAGATGCATTGGTAATCATTTACCAAAATTCTCTAGACTCTGGACAGGTACCGGCGGATTGGAAGACAGCAAATGTCACGCCACTTTTTTGAAAAGGATGTAGGCAAAAGACAGTTAACTATAGGCCAGTTAGCTTAACATCTGTAATTGGGAAAATGCTTGAAGCTGTCATTAAGGAAAAAATAGCGAAACATTTAGAAAGGAGTGGTTCCATTAGACAGACGCAGAATGGATTCAGAAAGGGCAGGTCCTGTTTGACAAACTTACTGGAGTTCTTTGAGGACATAATGAGTGCAGTGGATAGAGGGGAACAGGTGGATGTCATATACTTGGATTTCCAGAAGGCATTCGATAAGGTGCTGCACAAGAGACTTAGAAATAAGATACAGATGCATGGAGTCGGAGGAAGTGTATTGGCATGGATAGTGGATTGGTTAACCAATAGAAGGCAGAGAGTTGGTATAAATGGATGTTTCTCCGGTTGGCAGTCTGTGGTGAGTGGGGTGCCGCAGGGGTCGGTGCTGGGCCCGCAGCTGTTTACCATTTACATTGATGATTTGGAAGACGGGACTGAGTGTAGCGTAGCAAAGTTTGCTGATGAAACTAAACTGAGTGGAAAGCAAATTGTACAGAGGATGTGGAGAGTTTGCAGAGGGATATAGATAGGTTAAGTGAGTGGGCCGAGGTCTGGCAGATGGAATACAACGTTGATAAATATGAGATCATCCACTTTGGAAGGAATAATAGAAGAGCAGATTATTATTTAAATGGTGAAAGATTGCAGCATGCTGTTGTGCAGGGGGACTTGGGAGTGCTTGTGTATGAATCGCAATAAGTTGGCTTGCAGGTGCAACAGGTTATTAAGAAGGCAAACAGAATGTTGGCCTTCATTGCTAGAGGGATTGAATTCAAGAGCAGGGAGGTCATGCTGAACTATACAGGGTACTGGTGTGGCCACACCTGGAGAACTGTGTGCAGTTCTGGTCTCTGTACTTGAGAAAGGATATACTGGCTTTGGAAGCAGTGCAGAGGAGGTTCACCAGGATGATTCCAGAGATGAAGGGGTTAACTTATGAGGAGAGATTGAGTCCCCTTGGACTATACTCTCTGGAATTCAGAAGAATGAGAGGGGATCTTATAGAAACATACAAAATTTTGAAAGGGATAGATAATATAGAAGTAGGAAAGTTGTTTCCATTGGTAGGTGAGACTAGAACTAGGGGACATTGCCTCAAGATTCATGGGAGAAGATTTAGGACGGAGATGAGGAGAAACTATTCTTCCCAGAGAGCGGTAAATCTGTGGAATTCTCTGCCCAGGGAAGCAGTTGAGGTTTCTTCACTAAATATATTTAAGATACAGTTAGATAGATTTTTACCTAGTCGGGGAATTTAGAGTTATGGGAAGAAGGCAGATAGATGGAGCTGAGTTTATGGACAGATCAGCCATGATCTTATTGAATGGCGGGGCAGGCTCGATGGGCCATATGGCCTACTCCTGCTCCTATTTCTTATTTTCTTATGTAAGATGTAGCACCTGATTAGCTCCCCAATCAGAGTCATGTGAATCCGTGAGTACAGGTGGTGGATGGTCGTATGAGCAGCTGGTGCATACCTCACAGACCTGGTTATGTGACCACTGACGCCAGGCAGACAATCCCTGAAAAGTATTGATAATGGCTGGGATCACCTGTCTTGTAAAGACACTGCCCAGAAGAAGTCAATGGCAAACCAATTCAGTAGAAAAGTTTGTCAAGGGCAATCATGGACATGGAAAGACCATAATTACCTACGTCATATGACACAACACATAATGATGATGATGTAAATTAGACTTTTGCAAAACTGCCCAAAATACCCCAAGTGAGGCCTCACCAGTGCTTTATAAAGTCTCAACATTACAGCCTTGCTTTTATGTTCCAATCGTTTGGTGGTTTGTGACCTACTGTTTGGGCTGCAAATCCTCATGCCACTAAGAAATCTGTGCACATGTCAGTAAGCAGGAAATTACGTGATGGGTCTGTATGGCCAAGCAGTGATGCTGAGCTCCTTAGCAACTAGAGGCCTGTGATGAAGTCTGATCCCTGAGGCACAGGCAGACACAGTTATGTAATTCCAAACATAAAACTAATCAAAAAAAAACACAGAGGCAGGGATCACTCACGTACGTTTGATTTTCACTTTTGTGAGGTGCGCGCTTATGACGCGGAGACATGATGATGCACGCAATTCATATACTTCTATATATAACCCGTAATGGATTATGCACGCAACAAAGAATACTTAATCAAACAATATATTTACAATATAAGTCAAAGATTAGTGAAATATGAAATACACAGTAGACACCTCTTCCAAATGCACCTCACTGGTGAGGCCTCGCTTGGAGTATTGTGAGCAGTTTTCGGCCCCTAATCTAAGAAAGGGTATGCTTAGACTGGAGAAGGTTCACAAAAATTATTCTGGAGTTGAAAGGCTTACCATATGAGGAATGTTATTTATTGAGATACAACACAGAATAAGCCCCTTTGGCCCTTTGAGCCGTGCTGCCCAGCAGTCCCCCGATCTAACAGGACAGTTTACAATGACCAATTAACCTCCCAACCGGTACGTCTTTGGACTGTGGGAGGAAACCGGAGCACCCGGAGGAAACCCACTGCCCAGTCCAACCCTCGCTGATATGACATAACTGTCACATTTCAGTGCGTGTTTCGATGTTTCAATGTACATATGACGAATAAAGCCTACCTAATCTTTCTTTCTTTCCAATAACCTTTAAAACCTACAGTCAGTGGCAAGCTCTCAAGTAACTTCTCGCATTTGCAGTGTGGTCCTTGAAACGTCCTGTCGAAATGCTGGCCAGTCCTCGAACTGGGGGGCTTGGAGAAGCGACACAGGAAATTGTAACTTTGGAACAGCAAGTTGCTGGTCTCCTGCTCTCACTGTAATTGGAGCAGTCTCTCTCCCAAGCTGTTGAGAGAAAGCCTATCTGAGCTGTAGGTTTTGATGGAGTCGAGATCAGGGTCTCTTTGGGGGCTTTTTTGCTGTTGCTATCATGGTGGGGGGGGGGTCAGTGCTTTTACTGGTGCAAGGGGGAGGGAGGCCACCAAGAAGACCACAACTTTGTTGTGGGTTGGAGGCTTGTGTGCCTCCATGACCGGGAGAGCTATGCTGGCTGGAGTCAGGGCATTATGCTTTGGTTCTTGGTAGATTCACCCATGCCAAGAAGGTCAAAGGGTAGAGGATAGTGGTCCAACAATCCACCACGTTTGGGGGTTCAAGCGCAGGGCTAACAACCCTGATTGGTCAAAAAAAAAAGTTACAGAAACAGCAATGAGAAATCCTTCTACATCTGAGTGCGATGGTGTTCCTGAGTCTCCACCCGGGACTTGCATGACTGACGGTAGAGAAAACAGAGAGGAAGCTACTGACACGATGAAGGAGTCCTGAACATCGCCAGAGATGGAGGACCTTCTCTGCTGCCCTAAACTTCAGCGCCGTAACAGGCAGTAACACGGGGGTGGGGGGAGTTGAGGCTTCTGCTGCTGCTTGATGTTTGTGCATGGGAGGTGGGGAAAGGGCACATTGAGGTTCTGATCTTTCTGTCATTCATTCCTTGGGGTCTTTTGTTTCATAGATGTCTGTGAAGACTAAGAATTTCAGGTTGTATACTATATAAATTCTGTGATATTAAATTGATTTGATTTGAAGCCATTTGGTTTCACTCTCCATTAGTCAGTACAGCACTGGTGGTCCCTCATCTATGCTTTCGTGATTCAGTTCCCACACGTATAAAACTGAATTAATTTATCCATTGGTGCACAGACTTACATACAGAGATGCCCTTTTGATTTGACTCATTCTGGTAAAAAGATGTACACACAATGCCTTATAAAAGGTTCAGTTGTGGCCCAACTTGCAGGGATCGATCCCTCCGCGACTCACTTATCCGCACGTCCATCCCCACGGATCTCCCACCCGGCACTTATCCCTGTAAGTGTAAGCGCTACACCTGTCCCTACACCTCCTCTCTTGCCACCATTCAGGGCCCCAAAACAGTCCTTCCAGGTGAGGCAACACTTCGCTTGCGAATCTGTTGGGGTCATCTATTGCATCCGGTGCTCCCGGTGCGGCCTCCTCTACATCGGTGAAACCCGACGCAGATTGGGGGACCGCTTCGTCGAGCACCTCCACTCCGTCCGCCGCAACAGACAGGATCTCTCAGTAGCCACCCACTTCAACTCTGCTTCCCATTCCCATTCAGATATGTCCATACATGGCCTCCTCTACTGCCATGATGAGGCTAAACTCAGGTTGGAGGAGCAACACCTCATATACCGTCTAGGTAGTCTCCAGCCCCTTGGTATGAACATAGAATTCTCCAATTTCCAGTAATTCCCTCCCCCTCCCTTCCTCTAACCCTATTTCGCATCACCTCCCTCATAGTTCCGCCTCCTTCTACTATTGTTCTCCTGCCAATCACCTCCCTGCTTCCCCTCCCCCACCCCTTTGTCTTAAATATTACTGTTTTTTTCAACTACCAGCATTCTTCAAACCCTCCCCAAAGTTCTTCCTTCAATCCTGACGAAGGGTTTCGGTCCGAAACGTCGACTAATCTTTTCAACTGATGCTGACTGACCTGCTGAGTTCCTCCAGCGCATTGTGAGTGTGCCCAACTTGTACTTCTGCCTTTGAGCCGGAGGTTGGGGCCTTAAGTTCCACTCCAGAGATTAAAGCACAGCAATTTAGGCTCTCACTGCATTCCTGTATTGAGGGGTTGGGTTTCATGTAGGTGCTATCTATTGAATGGCATGTTAAACTGAGGCCCCCAGCTCCACCATCAGGTGAAGTTATCATTTGTTCATTATGTGTTGTATGATGTGGGTGCTCGTGGTCTTTCCAGGACCATGATTGTTCTTGGCAAGTTTTTCTACAGAAGTGGTTTTCTATTGCCTTCTTCTGGGCAGTGTCTTTCCAAGACGGGTGACCTCAGCCATTATCAATACTCTTCAGAGATAGTCTGCCTGGTGTCAGTGGTCGTATAACCAGGACTTGTTACAGCATGAAATATTGCAGGGGCTCTATTTTCCTGCCACACCCCAAAGATGTACTGATTGGTAAGTTAACTGGCCTCTGTAAACTGCACCTAGTGTAGAGAGGTGAGGAGCTAATGGGAATGTGACCAAGAATAAATTACTGGGAAATAAGTGTGGGAATCGGATTAATAGGATTGCTCTGAAAGCCATCCATAAAGTTGATGGGCCAAATAAGCTCTTTCTGTGTCATAAAGAGATATGAAGAAATAGTTTTTGGCTCCTTACCTAAGAAAGGATGTGTGGACATTGGAGTGTGTTCAAAGGAGGTTCATGAAAATTATTCTGGGACTGAAAGCCTGGTTATATGAGGAGTCTTTGATGGCCCTGGACCTGTTCTCACTGGAATTCAGAAGAATGAGAGATGATCTCATTGAAACCTATCAAATGATGTAGAGTGGATGTTTCCTATGGTGGGAGAGTCTAAGACCAGAGGACACAGCCTCTGAAAAGTGGGGAGTCCTTTCAGAACAGTGATGAGGAGAAATTTCTTTAGATACTGTAGAGAGTGGTGAATCTGTGGAATTCACTGTGGGTATATTTAAGGCAGAGGTTGATTGATTCTGGATTAGTCAGGGCATGAAGGTTTACAGAGAGAAGGCAGGAGATTGGGGCTGAGAGGGAATATCGATTGGCCATGATGAAATAGCAGAGCAGACTTGATGAGCCAAATGGCCTAATTCTGCTCCTATAATTATGGTCTTAAAGGAAAGAATTGTACTTCCACAATGTCCTTTATCTTCCAGCTAGATTATTGCAAACAGTTCTCAATGAAGGTACTAAGGAACTGGAGTCATTAAAGTAACGAGGACTAACTAATCTATGCACAGCAAGATTCCACAGGCAGAAATGTGACAATGACCAATAATTAATTATGCTGATTGAAGGATAACCAATGGTGAAGATACTGGAGATAGTGTCTAATGTCCTTACACGTGGTGCCAATTGACACCGCTCACTTACTTCCTGCCCATTACACCACTGGCATTTAGGACAGCAATGAAGGTTCTCCATCTCTGGCGGTGTTCTGGGCTTCCCTCATCGTGTCAGTAGCTTCCTCGCAGTTTTCACTACTGTCAGTCACACAAGTCCCAGGTGGAGACTCAGGAATACCGTCACACTCAGGTGTAGAAGCATTCTTCATTGCTCTCTCTGTAACAATTTGTTTTACCTGTCAGGGGTGTTACCTCTGAGCTGAATCCAAAAACCTGGAGGTCCAGGTGGACCACTCTTAGTCTGACCTCTACTCTTTGACCTGTTGGGCATGGGTGACCCAACCAAGAGACATATGAAGGAAGCCCTGACCCCAGCTAATGTGGCTCTCTGGGCATGCAAGCCTCCAAACCACAACCACAACAAGGTTGTGATCCTCTTGGAGGCACTTAACACCAGGACCTTGATTTACCGTCTCTTCTCGTCTAGACTAGTCTCGGTTTTCATTCTCAGGTCTCCGGGATTTCAGCCCAAGGAGGTGAGTTGGGTATCGCGTGAACGAAGGCTGCTTTTAATTAAGTTTGTAGAATAGTTTCCAAATCAAAGAATGAAGTCAAAACACCAAAATTCCATAGTTTCTGCTTCCTGATTAGCCCAAGCATCTGAAACATTGGTCTTAGATAACAATGAAACTGTCCTGTCAAAATAGGCAGATAGTTTTATGTTTTCTTAGTTACCAATGGAGAACTAGGTCGGCAACCCAAACAGAGTGTTCTGCAAAACTGATGCCACTTGTATACGTCCTGAATTTGATAGGTTTACATATCATGTGGCTCTTGTGAATTTTCCATTATCGCTAAAGCACGAAGTATGTATTTACATGACAGAACAAAAGCATTAGAAATAAATTGGCAATATTTTCTCACTATACTTAAAAATGCTTTAATCTTGGAATCTTTTCTTTGAATTTTGATTTTATACACTGAAAAAACTCAAAAAGAGGAACAAAAATATCAGAGGTCAACTTACAATGTTTCTAGGCTGTGAAGACCATCAAAGCATTTCTTTCCCAGGGAGTGAATCTGATTGTTGTGCAGATGCCTGTAGGGTAACATTAACTGCACAGTCATGAAAAGACAATGCACACAGCAGGCCTACGCAAACTTTCCCCTGGTTGTATCAAAAGAACCCTGTACCTCACTCATTCTTTTTACTCACTTCATGCAGGTCATACGTAGGCTACTCATTAGAATATAAACAGTAACTACTACGCTAGGAGATGTATGCTCAAAATCAGTTTTAAACAGTAAGAAAATAATGCCGGGGTTTATGTTAAATTATTGCTCCAGGTCAAGAAAATGGAGTTTGTAATGACACTCCCTACATTTATACAGTAGCTCAGGTTCACATTTGTTTTGGGGTTAAATTATGGTACTAAATTTGAAATATGTCTGAAAACTCACATCAGACATTATGGGCTTAAAGCTGAGGTCAAATTAAATGGCAAAAAGGTTTCATTCCAAACAATGTTTAAACTGTTATTAATATTTATCTTCACTTTCTCCTTATTTTTTACAAATGCCATTATTCCATTGTACTCCTGATTTGAGCCTTCTGAATAGTTGTCAGACTTTCAAAGTTCAAGATAAATTTATTATCAAAGAACATATATGTCACCATATACAACCCTAAGATTAATTTTCTTGCAGGCATACTCAATAACTCTATAGAATAATAACCATAGCAGAATCAACTAAAGACCATCCAACTTGGGTGTTCAACCCAGAGTGCAGAAGACAACAAACTGTGCAAATACAAAAAGAAAGAAATAATAATAATAAACAAATAAGCAATAAATATCCAGAACATGAAATGAAGAGCCCTTCAAAGTGAGTCCATAGGTTATGGGAACATGTCAATAATGGGGCCAAAGCGAAGTTGAGTGATGTTATCCCCTTGGATCAAAAGCCCGATGATTGAGGGTTTCCTGAGCAGTTGGTGTGAGTCCTGTACCTACAGGAGTCCTGAGGCTCCTGTACCTTCTTCCTGATGGCAGAAACGAGAAGAGAGCATGTTCTGGGTGGTGGGGGTCCCTGACGATGGATGATGTACGTTCAGTATTCACTGTGTTCAATTGAGTAGCAGCGTTAGGAAGTGAGATTACTTTGATTACCAGTTTATTACAACATTATTTTGTAGTTAATTTTGCAGTGCAAATCAAAAATGGAAAGTGGCTGTAATGAGTAAGATCTTTGGTTAAGGCACTGTCACAGATTGAAAAGAGAATCCCATTACTGGCAAACAATTTAAGCATGAAAGGTGAGTTAAATCAGTAAGAAGGTTTTACAAAACTCAAGAGCAGCTTCTTTTTCCTACTATTCAAACCACTTCAGGCAGTGCGCTGAATTCCACATAATCTGTTGTCATTCATGCTACACGTTTCCTTGACAGAATACTTCAACTGTGAATCTCTGCCTAAGAGATTTGTTAAAAGTAGCTCATTTGAAGTATTCAAAGTGGAGATAGCTAATATTTGAAAAATTGAGGGAATTCAGAGCTGTGGTGCATCGGGGCTGATTAGCCACGAGCATATGAGGAGGAATTTCTTTAGCCAGAGGGTGCTGAATCTGTGGAATTCATTGCCACTGGTGACTGTGAAGGCTGAGTCACTGGGTATGTTTAAGGCAGAGGATGATAGGTTCTAGATCAGTCGGGGCATGAAAGGATATGAGGGGAAGGCAGGAGATTGGGGCTGAGAGGAAAAATGGATCAGCCATGATGAAAATGGTGGAGCAGACTTGATAGGTTCTTCTCCTATGTCTTATGGTCTTATATTGAATGTAACATTAACAAAACATTTTGCATTAACATTTCTGAGGTAAACTACATTAAACCTGCTTTGACTATTATTCAGTGTAGAACCAAAATAATTTTAACGTCCTAATGAACAGACCCACTTTCATTTGAACTGTTTATTTTGTCTGTGTGACATGTCAAATGACTTCTTATTGAACTGCAAATTGAGAGGAACTGCAGTTTATTGACTGAAACAAAAGATTAGCACATCTGTGCAGAAAATATTTTTACAAGGTCTTCTCATTGTGAATTGTCAAAAGTGAAATAAAGCAAAATTACTTACAGAACTACCAAACTGGAAAGGTTCCTAAATGCATAGTCTGGGATATGAGTAATTCTGTTCAATGCCAAGGTCATGGCTTGTAGGCAAGGTAAAGTGCTCAGGGCTTTAACCGGAATATCTGTCAAAGCATTGTCATCCAGCCAGAGGTGTCTAAGTGAAACCAGCCCATTGAAACAGTTTGGTGGCACAACGGAGATATGATTCGCATCCAGTCGTCTAGAAAATGAAAAAGAGTTTGAGACTTATTTTCCAGAAATATCCATGTTCTGTCCAACAAAACTACACCCTGTTTTTCAATTTTATACCGCCGCTCTGCCAGATTCACTTCAGCCAAATTATGTCAATCTTTGCTGCTTCTTTAAGAACAATGTGAATTGCCTTTAGTGGATTTTGTGTAGGTGACAGGCATATCTTACATGAATTCGGTAGAGCGGAATTGGTTTTAATAACGTTCAAGAACAGCGTAACATTTACCAGAATCAATTTTATTTTAAATACAATATACTGGAGTCTACACATAAGCAAACACGTTATGCTGTATTTATTTGTTGGATGCACTTGATTTTATTCAACCACACAAGATATAAACTGGTAGTATGTAGGTTTCATTGCTAACAATCTTAGTCATGTAAATTTTAATAATTGAAACATTTATAAACAATACGTGGGCAGGATGTCCTTCAAGGAAATAATAAATATTTTGCAAAGTCTAAAAGAGTGGGTGACAATTGCAAGAAATCATTAAAGGTTTGACATTTTTAGTGGTTAGATGGTAAATTGTTCCTTTACAATTGGTTATTAATTATGCTTGGACTAGTGCTCTTTACGAAATGTACCATTTTGAATGAACAATGCCTTTCTCACTTTAACTCTGCTTTTTCACATCTGAATGAAAATAGGGTCACCATTTAATCAAATCTGCTTTGGCTGCAACCCTCTAATCTCTGAGTTAATGCAATCTGCCATACTGTGGCTAATATCAGAACATCTATAGATAACTCCAATTACAGTTTGAAATCTGTTTCGTATTACTTGATACTAACTACAGAGATTGCACTAATGGATTTCCCTTTTCCATATCCTATCTTGTGCTGAAGTCATATCTTTAATCAATACAGCCACTCCTCCTCTTCCAATAACTTCCCAACCTTCTGGACAGACTTTGTAGCCTGGTACTGTATATTTAACTTCTGTTCCACCTACAATTATGAGCAGTGTGGACTAAGTTCTCAGTAACAGTCAGAACATCGAAGCCTTTAATCTATATTTTTATTTATAATTTCCTGCTTACTTCATACATCATTGATACAAAATGATGCATTTCACTGTATGTTCCGATGCACGTGACAAATAAGGCAAATCTCTTTAATTGCATTCAGAATGCGTTTTAACTTTTAGGCACCAACCGAAAAGATGCTAAAAGAGCTCTGAACAAAAGAAAAAAGTCTTTGGCTATGATTTTACTGCCATCTTTGACACACTACAGGAGCCATATATCTACTGTCTGCCTGTATTGTATTTTGCATTACATGTTTATTATGGGGAGTTAATCACATGGGTTGGGGCATGGTACAAATGAAGAGTTTAGTTATGTACTTATGCTTCATCTTTAGTTCAGTTTAGTTTGGGTAGAGCCAGAGAATGGGCCAGGGTTGATGTTTTTTTCTTGACCACTAAATACTCTTAAATATATTTAAGAATGCTTGGCTTAAGTATGTTTAAATATGCTAAGATTGTTTATTTCATTAGTTTTTATCTTTTCAAGATCATTCATTTTTGCTGGTTTCTTAATAAAGAATCGAATGTACTTTCCTTGACTACACGAGTTTGTTATTGTGGATAGCGTGACATAGAGTATCAACGACAGCATCGTGCTTAGACTCTGAGCAGTTCTGGTTTGTTTTCAAATAACCGCTCACATTCCACTCAAACGTTTAAATCATTACATAAAAATAGTTAAATAATTTCATAGCTAATAGATTCTACTTTAGGACATTAGATTTATTCTATATTCTTTTCTTTGAGTCATGCAGCTTTGAAAATGCCCTTCAGCCCACTAAGACTACACTGACCATCAAGAGCCATTTACACCAGGGAATCCCAATCTTACCACTAACTGAGGGATCTGTGGACTCCAGGTTGGGAACCCCTGATTAACATGAATCCTATTTCAATCTCATTTAATCTCCCTACAATCCCACCAATTCTGTGCTTTGATCAAGCCCAATGGATGTTGCAGTGAGAGCTGAAACTTGGATAATTAAAACCGAATGAATCAAAATCCAAACACTGCAGGTGCTGGTATGCTGAAATAAAATCAGAAGATACTGGGAATATTCAACGGTTCAGGCAGCATAGCTGGAGAGAGAAACAAAGATAACCTTACAAACAATGAACTTGCATGTGAAAGCTATGAAAAGTACCTGCTGAACTTGATAGAACATCACCATCTCATCATCAGCATCATTATATGCCATGTTGTATGACATCATCATCATGTGCTGTGTCGTATGATGTGGGTGATCATGGCTCATGACCATGATTGTTCTTGATAAATTTTTCTACAGAAGTGGTTTTCCTTTGCCTTCCTCTGGACAGTGTCTTTACAAGACGGGTGACCCCAGCCATTATCAATATTCTTCAGAGATTGTCTGCCTGGTGTCAGTGGTCACATAACCAGGACTTGTGATATGCACCAACTGCTCATATGACCATCCACCACCTGCTCCAATGGCTTCAAGTGACTCTGATTGGCCGGGGTGGGGGGAGGAATAAGCAGGTGTTACACCTTGCCCAAGGATGACCTGCAGGCTAGTGGAGGAAAGAAGCACCTTACGCCTCCTTTGGTAGAGACGTATCTCCACCCCATCACCCATATACTTCAATAGTCAACCCAAAATCCACAAGTTGTACTTATTTAAGACTGAAGTACAAATACAATCATCAGATGTTTTGCATAAAGCTAGTGGATTTTGATAAACACAAGAGATTCTACAGATGTTGGAAATCCACAGCAACACTGTCAAAATGCTGGAGGAACTCAGCAGGTCAGGCAGCATCAATGGAAAGGAATAAACAGTGGCTGTTTCGGGCTGAGACCCTTCATCAGGACTGGGTTGTATGGCTTTTGATGTTAGTTTATATTTCGATAACATGAAAGGAAACTATTTATTAATTTCAAAGTTGCTGGTGAACGCAGCAGGCCAGGCAGCATCTATAGGAAGAGGCGCAGTCGACGTTTCAGGCCGAGACCCTTCATCAGGACTAAAACGTCGACTGCGCCTCTTCCTATAGATGCTGCCTGGCCTGCTGCGTTCACCAGCAACTTTGATGTATGTTGCTTGAATTTCCAGCATCTGCAGAATTCCTTTTGTTTGTATTTATTAATTTCTTTTATTTGGCCGTTTATTGGATATGCAGTAGGTTTGTCTTGCATCGTAAATCTCTTGCCATTTCCTCTCATATATCTTTAATTTTTAATTTTCTCAGAAATTTATTAGTTGTAAAAAATATAAAAAAGACCCAACTATAAACTATTCATTTATTATGAGTTTTTTACCAATGGCTTGTGAATTAAAAAAATGAGAACATTAGAATTAACCCAGATTTCTGAAAACACATATTTCTGATATATAGGACCCAGTTATTGGGTACCAAATATTCAGGCACATACTTCGACTTTAAGCAGTGTCGGGAACATTGAACTGAAAGTGCTTGTCTTATTTATTCAGAATTAGAATCAGAATCAGAAATACGTTCACTATCACTGATATATGTCATGAAATTTGCTGTTTTGGGGTAGCAAGATAAAAAATTTACTGTAATTTATGATAATAAATCAATAAATAATGCACGAGAAGAATAGTGAGGTAGTATTCATGGGTCTGTGGACGACTCAGAAATCTGATGACAGAGGGAAAGAAGCAATGATGAATGTGCATCTTCAGCCTATCAAAATAAACTCAAAAATTTTAAACAGAAATTACTAGGAGACCGTATTACAAAGAGTGAGTCGCTTGAGAAAAACACAACAAAATCTAAATATTTAATGACTGTCAGTAAACAATAATTAACCAATTCAGGAGCTCTAAAAACCTTGGCGCCCAATGCTCGCCGCCTCCTCACACGAGCCCGAAGAGCTCATTACACATTGGTACTTCTGATTCAAAGGGTGATGCAGAGTCAGAGTACTCTCCTTCGTACATTTGTAGAAATTTGCTAGTGTTTCATGACATATGAAATATCCTCAAACTCTTAACGAAATATAGCATGCCTTCTTCGTGACTGCATCAAACAGCTGATCCATCTTACTCCCGTACACCTTCTCATTGCCATCTGAGGCTCTACTGACAAGAGTGGTATCATCAGCAAATTTATAGATGGTATTTCATCTGTGTCTAGACGCACAGTCCATAAGACCATAAGGCATAGGAACAGAACTAGGCCATTAACAGGTCACGAGTGTAGGCAAAGTAGAATAGACCATAAGACCATAAGATAAAGGAGCAGAAGTTGGCCATTCGGCCCATCGAGTCTGCTCCGCCATTTTATCATGAGCTGATCCATTCTCCTATTTAGTCCCACTCCCCCGCCTTCTCACTATAACATTTGATGCCCTGGCTACTCAGATACCTATCAATCTCTGCCTTAAATACACCCAATGACTTGGCTTCCACTGCTGCCTGTGGCAACAAATTCCATAGATTCACCACCCTCTGGCTAAAAAAATTTCTTCGCATTTCTTCGCAATAGTAGAGAGTCGAGCGTGGAATGAGCATTGTCAAAGACAGAATGCATTGTCCATTCCTAACTACCCTTAAAAAGTTGGTAGTGAGCTACATACCTTCCCTGAAAGCCTACAGCCTCAGTGTTGAATGCACTCCATTTGTGGTGTTAGGGCACTGCTGGAGCCTGAGCCACTGAGACGGAACAACAATATAACGCTCAGTCACGACGGTGTGTGAGTCAGAGGGGTGCTTGGAAATGCTGCATTCTTTTGGCCTTTTAGGTGCTGGAGTTTGAGAATTTGGGAGCTGTTGTTTGGCAATCAAATGCCATGCAAGCTATATATAGTGCAATTAAATCAAGTTTAATTATCTTTCAACCATACATGGATACAGCAAATGAAACAGTGTTCCTCTGAGGCCAAGGTGCAAATCCAACCAAATAGCAAGCAAAAAAGCATATTCACGCAAAAGAAAAACATATATACATACATATATATATATGCATATACACACACACACACACACAGAAAAGGGGTGATTTATAAGTTTGTGGCCTGAGGTAGAAGGAGATGAGATATTAACTTCAAACTTTCTGCATAATCACTCAAGGACTTGAATTGCGCATGCATTTAACAAGAGCTGTATAACTCATCTCGTTCTACCTTAGGCCACAAACTTATCCATCACCCATGCTGTGGACACTTTCTGGAGGTCCAAGATCCGTAAGCTCCTCGACTGCTGATCTAAGTGTTTAAATGTAGGAGGGGACTATGTTCAAAAATAAATGTGCTGGGTTTTCTAAAATTGACTCCTTCTTCCGTAGGCGAGAAGACTGCAACTAGCGGGGTACTGTCTACACCACCCCGAGCTACCTGCCAGCCTAGTCGTCATATGGGAGCCGAAGCACAGGAGAATGAACCCTGGGCACCCTCCCAAGACTACGGTCAACACACTCCTAGAAAACAGAGGCACGGCTAATGTAGATGAACTGAACACACTGATGAGGGAGAGGGAGAAGTGGAGAGTCCATCATCGTGCCTGACGCCGGCCCCCTAGGCCTGAGTCGACGTAGTAGTAGTAGTACCATAGGCCACAAACTTATCAGTCACCCCCCCCGTGTGTGTGTGTGTGTGTGTATACGCGCGCATGTATATATATATATATATATACACACACATATAAAAAAACATGCAGCGACTTCTCAGGGGCCAACCAAAGGTGCTTTTTTCTTTGTTAAAAGTGTTTTTTATGATCACAAGACAATACTACTCCAAGAACTTCGGGTACCGCAGGGCTACTCTATCAGTGAGCTGTTCACTGAACGGAGAAGCTGGACCAGTGTCGGCAACAGTGCTGGCTGAGGTGTCGAAGGGTTGAGCCAGGATGGCAGAGAAGGAGAGATGCGGTTACAGTGTCTGTGTGATGGATAGAGTACTATTTTACTGGATTGTTTTATCCAGAATGATTTGAATTTCTTGGATATGGTTGGAGCTGAAAGAATCTTGCCAAGTGGAAGTATTCCACTTCTGATCAGCCTTGGAGAAAGTGGAAAGGCTGCAGAATACTTAACTTGTTCTTGTTCTTGCAGCCACAATATTTCTGTTAAGTTTATAGTTCATGATGGTTTTGAGGTGGGGACTCAGCAATAGGAATATCATTCCATACAAACGGAATCAGTTGGACTGTCTTCTATCGGGAGATGTTAACTGCCTTTGCTACATTCAGCACAATCAGGTTTAATATCATTGGCATGTGTGGTGAATTTTTTTGTCTTTACAGCAGCAGTACAGTATAATATATAATCATGGGAAAAAAGTGAATTATAATAAGTATATATTTATATTAAGTGGTTAAGTAAGTAGTGCAAAAATAGAAGTTTAAAAGTGGTGAAGTAGTATTGTTGGCAATACAACTATGGTTGGCAGAATTTCAGATTGTGATGAGAAGGTGTACAGGAGTGAGATAGATCAGCTAGTTGTTAACTAGAATTAGAACAGGATGTTATGCGATTAATAAAGAACTCCATTCTGGTCAGATGATGGAGGGAAGGCAGTTGTTGAAGACGTTTGAGCCAAAGAGAGGGCCAGCCATTCTGGTCAGAGACAAGATGAAACTTCTTTGCCAAAAGGCAGGTGAATAACCATATAACCATATAACAATTACAGCACGGAAACAGGCCATGTCAGCCCTTCTAGTCCATGCCAAACTCTTACTCTCACCTAGTCCCACCGACCTGCACTCAGCCCATAACCCTCCATACCATTTGTAAATATTTGGAGTCCCAGCTGGGGAGTGTATTTAAGACAGGGATTGATAGATTTTTAGACATTAGAAGAATCAAGCAGTATAGATACAGCACAGGAAAGATGTACTCAATGGTCAACCACGCTCTGATTGAATAGAGGTGCAACCATGCTGGGTCAAATTAAGCTCTTCTGGCTAAGGAACTCCTGTAAACCTATCTAGCATCTGAGATGATTGACCTCAAACAACTAGGATTAGTACTTTCTAGAGGACAGCTTCACCCAATTCCTACACTAGTCAAGTGACCACTGGAATTTTGCTTGTCTGTCCACATCAAAAGTGAACTGTCATGAGGTTGAGAGATGAAAGCCCAAGCTGAGCAACGCTGACCTATAGATGAGGAAAGCACTTGTGCAAAACTGTTTTATCACCGCTGAGTAAATAATGAGCTGATAACTGCACAGACGGGATATTGTATTTGGCAATTTTCCATAGTGTAGAATAGATGCTCGGTTTGGAGATGCACAAGAATATTTTAGTTATATTGTACAAGTAAACATCACAGATATCTTGCTCTCCTTCCACTTCTGAGACCCACACTGATTGGAGACGGGGTGAAGTTAAGATGACACTAAACGGCGACTCCTTCGCTTGCATCTTCAGAAACAGCTTTATTTCTATTTTTGATATCTCTTTTTTCCCTTTTCAGGATGTAGGTGTTTCTTTTGAAGACCCTGACCTGGAGTTACACCCTGACTTTGGCTCTTTGTGGGAATGGGACCCGTTTTCTGGGCCTCATGGCTGTCCGCGTTTTGATATCCCAAGGACGTGGCCTGGAAGACAAGCGCACCTTCAGGATTCTGGGATTACATGGCTCTGGGGAGGTGCTGATTCTAGACCAGTGCCACTGACTGAAACATCGCAGGAGAACATAGAACATTGAGTTAGCTGCCGGGGGTTGTGTGCCCGGAGAGTTGCGCCTTTTTGGTGCTGACTCTCAGGAGCAGAGCTCGGAAAAATCGACGTTACAGACTTTTAACATCGTAAATGAGCGAGTTGTTTGTTATGTCTCCCCTCTCGCTGTGAAACGGGGACACCTCTTTTTCTCTTACTAGGAAGAGAGAGAGTCTTTGGTATGTCGAATTACTGGGTGAAGGAGTAGTCTTTGGGGTACTGCAAATCTGTGTCTTTACTGATGCTTTGCTGCACACTTGAGTGCTCGGTAGAAGGTGCTGATGTTTTTTTGCTGGTGGTGGGGGGGGTCATTGTCATGCTGCTACTTGTTTGTGGGTGGGGTGTTAGGATGGGGCTTTGGGGTTCTAACATTTGACTGTCATTCATTCATCGGGGCACTCCTCTGTTTTCGTGGATGATTGCGAAGAAAAAGAATTTCATGATGTATATTGTATACATTTCTCTGCCGTTAAATGCACCTATTGAAACTTATTGATCTCAGTTGAAGCCTCAAACCAGGGAAATGTAACTTGCATGCCAATAAGACACATCTCAGCCTTTCAGCTTATGTTTTTTGATGTGTCAAAATGGTTTCACATATTAACATTTGCCTGGAAGCCACTCTCAGCCCAGGCTCTGCTGTGACCCTGGGAAGCTTCCTAATCAATAATGCAATAACATCGTAAGGAATATCAAAGGTCACTGTGACACAGCCAACTGCGCAGTGTATTTTTCTTTTATAGCTAAGAAACGAGACACAATCCTGCTACTGAGATGTTATTTCAAAGCTTTTTTCCCCCCCAGAGAAAAACTTGGCCATTTGCAAAGAAACATCAGTGGGTTCTGGTCAGTAGTGTTAACTAGCAGGCATAAAAACACGACCAGCCCACACTGCATTGTAGGTGCCCAAGAAATGCCCTAATGGGCTGAAGTTACATATTCCAGCATGTTAGCAAGCATTGGCAGAATATCACAAACCAGAGGAAAGCTGTAGATGCTGAAAATCTAGAGCAACACACACAAAACACTGGAGGAACTCAGCAGGTCAGGCAGCATCTATGGAAATGAATAAGCAGTCAGTATTTCGGGCCAAGACCCTTCATCAGCACTGGAAAGAAAGAGGAGAAGTCAGAGTAGGAAGGTGGGGGGAGTACCAGGTGGTAGGTGATAGGTGAAACTGGGAGAGGGGAAGGGCGCAAAGTAAAGAGCTGGGAAGTTGGATGGTGAAAGAGATAAAGACACAAAGTAAAGAGCTGGGAACTTGGATGGTGAAAGAGATAAAGGGCTGGAGATAGAGTAGCTAAAATAGTCTCCCAATCTACTTGGGTCTCACCGATATACAGGAGGACGCACTGGGAGCACTGGGTACAGTAGATGACCCCAACAGTCTCACCTCACCTGGAAGGACTATTTGGGTCCCTGAATAGTAGTGAGGGAGGAGGTGTAGGGGCAAGTCTGACACTTGTTCTGCTTGTAAGGGTAAATACCAGGAGGGAAATCAGTGGGGAGAGACGAATGGACGAGGGAGTTGTGCAGGGAGCAATCTCTGTAGAAAGTGGAAAATGGAGGGCAGGAAAGATGTGCTTGGTGGTGGGATCCCGTTGAAGATGGCAGAAGATTATGGGGAATAACGTGCTGGGAGAATCTGACTGATCAGCACTGCAACGGCAGTCTTCACGGTGTTGCAATGTGGTCTTAGGGTGGAGATCAATTAAGTAATGGTTGGCATAAAGATTGCAGTATCAGCTTTCTGGCTCCTTCTAATCAGAAGCCTGTTTTTCTTTGGTATGTTTCTGATTACTTCACTCAACACATTGGTAAGCTGCTATTCTGGCCCTGGAGAAATCACAAATATGACTATAACTAAATGACTATAATTTATTGCCTCAATATTGGACACCCTACTGCATACTTTGATATGTCATTAACACATAAAAACATTTAATGCATATTAGGTGGTGCTAGCATCGTTCCAGCTGAGTTGCAACTATCAGGGTTTGGCTTGCAGACATATCCGTGCATGATTCCCCTTGATGTGGCCGACATTAGTCCAGTTTCATTCCCGCACTAATGAAGGCAAAGCTCATACACATTGCATTGCCCATGATTTATTAACCAAAGGTCAGTGCCGTGCTAAGTAACTTCCTGAGAGACCCTTTACTGAGCAAGTCTGATTTTTAAACCTTATTGGTGTCTGAATGCAGCAATCACTGGCTCAAATTACTTTGGAATTGAATTGAATTGACTAAAACTTATCTCCTTCAAATACATGAGGAGTAAAAATCTTTATGTTACATCTCCATCTAAATGTGCAATGTATAGTGATTTATAATAAATAGTATGTACAACAGGACAGTCAATATAACCTAGAAATACAATTGCATCAGCGTGAATTAGTCAATCTGATGGCCTGGTGGAAGAAGCTGTCCCGGAGCCCGTTGGGCCTGGCTTTTATGCTGCGGTACCGTTTCCTGGATGGTAGCAGCTGGAACAGTTTGTGGTCGGGGTGACTCAGGTCCCCAATGATCCTTCAGGCCCTTTGTACACACCTGACACTGTAAATGTCCTGATGGAGGGGAGTGGAATTGAGCCAGTTCATTGCCCGGGGTGGGGTGGGGGAGGTCTCAAGTACATTAGAGACTTCCGTGCGCCCGTACCCCTGTCTTCCTCCACCTCACTGATGCCATGGAAGCAAGGTTTCAGGAGCTTGGAGACCCACACTCATGGATTCAGGAACATCTTTTCCCACTCTGTCAATCGCTTTCTTGCATGGTCCATGAACCCATAAACACTAACTCATTATTTCTTTTCATGCACTGTTTATTTATTTTGTAACTTATAAAACAATTATGTCTTTGCACTGTAATGCTGCTGTTGTGATGTGAACAAAGTCACCGGTGAGACACTGAAGCTAATGGATATTTAAGTGTTTTCTCAACAAAAACAAGCAGCAGGTATCATATTGAGACACTCTTAGAAGAAGAGGCTTCCCAACCCAATATTACATGCCCTTTTTATATGCTAAAGACCAAAGGTAAGAGCAGGACAATTCTATAGTTACAATGTATCTACAATGCTTCCTTTGGATTACATATAGTTTTCAAACACCACCCT
The DNA here is from genome assembly GCF_963921235.1 of Mobula hypostoma. Taxonomy (NCBI): domain Eukaryota; kingdom Metazoa; phylum Chordata; class Chondrichthyes; order Myliobatiformes; family Myliobatidae; genus Mobula; species Mobula hypostoma. Next base: position 8,760,797 of record NC_086105.1, on the reverse strand, counting down.
CACTCCAGACACACAAAATAAATGTAAATCCCTGACTCTAGGCTGCGTTCATGCCTATGCAGGCATCTGAGGTCTAATTGTTCTGAGCAGCATTTTAAATTCAATCTGCAATCCGCATTCAAATCCGAAGATTGGTTGCTGTTAAAAATTAATATTTGCTATATACCTTAACGCCAGAATTTGCTCTATCAGCTGCCTCAAAATAACATATTTCACATCATTTAACAGTGATAATAAACCTGATTCTGATTCAGGGGTCAGTGTGACAATGATGTGACAGCTGTGTCCTGATGGTTACAGATCCTGATTTAGTTCATATATCTTTCACACTTTTACCCAACATTGTGCTTTTTTCTTGTGGGAGCGTTAGCACCAAACACAGCACATGTTGAAGGCAGCAAAGGAGGTAAACTCAAATCTTTGAGCCTTGTGTTGCCCTCGCTAGTAGTTTCACTTGTTACCGTTGCCTACCGGGTACTTTCAGTGTTAGGGCATATTCTTAAGTTAGGGTATATAGCAAATGTTAATTTCACCAGCAACCAATCTTCAGACATGAACGTGGATTGTAGATTGAATTTGAAATGCCACCCTAAGCAATAACTTTCCTGGAGCTGTGGACTGGAGATGATTGCAAACCAGACAATGCTGATTAATACTAATTGTGGGTGTGTGGATTATGGGTGTGACGGAGGTGTGTAAAAACTATATGCAATTCAAAGGAAGCACGGTAGATACATTGTAACTATAGAATTGTCCTGCTGTTACCTTTGATCTTTAGCATATAAAAAGGTCATGTAATATTGGGTCAAGCAGACTTCTTCTTTCAAGAGTGTCTCAGTATGCTGTCGACTTTGCTCATGTTACAACAGTCAACTCTGGGGCTGAAGTAACTCAGAGAAGTATTTTCAAATCAATATTATAATAAAATTACATAGAACATCTATGGTCACTAAAACATGGCCCAGTGCAGAATGTGTTTCTCCTTTGTCATTAACAAATGCATAAGTTGCAATCAAGTTTTCAAGATTTAGTTTGAGTCATGAGAAAAAATAGATGCCAGCCTCTTGAAAATTTATCACAGGACAATGTGTGTGCTAAATATTAAAAACTTGCAATAGGCACTTCTGAGAGATCTCACAACCTATAGATCAGACTGAAGTTCATATCTGTTTGTGAACAGTGGTGGACAATTAAATAGCCAACAGGAGGAGGTGGAGAAAGCACCATGTATATCCCATTGTCAATGACGGTTGCACCCAGCATGTGAATAGTAAAGGTGAGACTAAAGCATTCCTCACCACGTTCAGCTGGGAGTGCTGAATACATGGTTCATCTTGGCTTTCTTCTGAGATCTCCAGCATCACCGAAGCCCATCTGTTAGATGTGTGAGTATGACCAAATGAAAAATGCTCCAGTTGCTTACCACTTTAGTCCATAATAAAATCAATGAAAGGCTGCACCCAACAAGGTAGACAGCCAGTGTGCAAAAGAAAATAAATAGCGCGAATAAAAAAATAAACAAACAAACAATGTAGTTTTGGGAACAGTTCAATGATGGACAAGTGAAATCGAGTGAAGTTAGACAATAGACAATAGGTGCAGGAGTAGGCCATTCGGCCCTTCGAGCCAGCACCACCATTCACTGTGATCATGGCTGATCATCCACAATCAGTATCCAGTTCCTGCCTTATCCCCATAACCTTTGATTCCGCTATCTTTAAGAGCTCTATCCATCTCTTTCTTGAAAGCATCCAGAGACTTGGCCTCCACAGCCTTCTGGGGCAGAGCATTCCATACATCCACCACTTTCTGGATGAAAAAGTTTTTCCTCAACTCTGTTCTAAATGGCCTACCCCTTATTCTTAAACTGTGCCTCTGGTTCTGGACTCACCCATCAGCGGGAACATGCTTCCTGCCTCCCGCGTGTCCAATCCCTTAATAATCTTATATGTTTCAATAAGATCCCCTCTCAGCCTTCTAAATTCCAGAGTATACAAGCCCAGTTGCTCCAATATTGCAGTCCCACCATCCCGGGAATTAACCTTGTGAACCTACACTGCACTCCCTCAATAGCAAGAATGTCCTTCCTCAAATTTGGAGACCAAAACTGCACACAGTACTCCAGGTGTGGTCTCACCAGGGCCCTGTACAGCTGCAGAAGGACCTCTTTGCTCTTATACTCACTTCCCCTTGTTATGAAGGCCAGCATGCCATTAGCTTTCTTCACTGCCTGCTGTACTTGCATGCTTGGTTTCAGTGACTGATGTACAAGAACACCTAGATCTCGTTGTGCTTCCCCTTTTCCTAACTTGACTCCATTTAGATAATAATCTGCCTTCCTGTTCTTACCACCAAAGTGGAAAACCTCACCTTTATCCACATTAAACTGCATCTGCCATTCATCTGCCCACTCACCCAGCCTGTCCAAGTCACCCTGCATTCTCATAACATCCTCCTCACATTTCACACTGCCACCCAGCTTTGTGTCATCGGCAAATTTGCTAATGTTACTTTTAATTCCCTCATCTAAATCATTAACATATATTGTAAGCAGCTGCGGTTATCCCCTTTGGTTCAAGAGCCTGATGGTTGAGGGGTAATAACTGTTCCTGACCTGGTACTGTGAGTCCTGAGCCTCCTGTACCACCTTCCTGATGGCAGCAGTGAAAAGAGAGCCTTGGTGGTGGGGGTCTGTAATGATGGATGCTGCTTTCCTCTAACCATATGCTGTGTAAGTGTGTTCAAAGGTGGGGAGAGAAAGGTGGGGATTGTTGTGCTCCATTTGTTGGAGAAAAGTACCTTCAGAGGAACAAACATACCTACAGTACCTCCAAAAATCAAAGGGTTAAAAGTGAAAATCCATAAATCAAATATCCATAAATTGAGAATGCTTTTGAGGTTTAATACCTCAATATATCTTACTCTCTGTATAATTTGATCCCCGCTACATCTGATAGTTGACTAGTTTCCTGACACAGCACTAGTCACTTCAGAGTTCACTTGAATTTATAGGCTGAGAAAAAAATTGGTAATTGTTCACTCCAGTGAGGCAATATGACAAGGGATTATATAATTTAATGGTTATTCTTTCCAAATTTTTACTATGGCTATGTTGCCAGACTAGCAATCCAAAGATCTGTGTTCAATTAAGAGATGTGGCATTTAAATTCAGTTTAATTGTGTTGAACTTCAAATAAAAGCTTGGCATTTGTACAGGTGACCCAAAGCAACACACAAAATGCTGAAGGAACTCAGCAGGTCAGGCAGCGTCTATGGAAAAGAGTAAACAATTGTCGTTTCCTCGTAAACATGAGGAATTCTGCAGATGTTGGAAATTCAAGCAACACACATCAAAGTTGCTGGTGAACGCAGCAGGCCAGACAGCATCTCTAGGAAGAGGTACAGTCGACGTTTCGGGCTGAGACCCTTCGTCAGGACTAACTGAAAGAAGAGTTAGTAAGAGATTTGAAAGTGGGAGGGGGAGGGGGAGATCCAAAATAATAGGAGAAGACAGGAGGGGGAGGGATGGAGCCAAGAGCTGGACAGGTGATTGGCAAAAGGGATATGAGAGGATCATGGGACAGGACGCCCAGGGAGAAGGAAAAGGGGGAGGGGGGGAAAAACCCAGAGGATGGGCAAGGGGTACAGTGAGAGAGACAGAGGGAGGAAAAGGAGAGAGAGAGAGAGAATGTGTGTATATAAATAAATAATGGATGGGGTACGAGGGGGAGGTGGGGCATTAGCGGAAGTTAGAAGTTAGCGGAAGATCCCTTTCTGCAGGGATCGCTCCCAACGCGACTCCCTTGTCCATTTGTCCCCCCCATCCCTCCCCACTGATCTCCCTCCTGGCACTTATCCTTGTAAGAGGAACAAGTGCTACACATGCCCTTACACTTCCTCCCTTACCACCATTCAGGGCCCCAGACAGTCCTTCCAGGTGAGGCAACACTTCACCTGTGAGTCGGCTGGGGTGATATACTGCGTCCGGTGCTCCTGATGTGGCCTTCTATATATTGGCGAGACCCGACGCAGACTGGGAGACTGCTTTGCTGAACATCTACGCTCTGTCTGCCAGAGAAAGCAGGATCTCCCAGTGGCCACACATTTTAATTCCACATCCCATTCCCATTCTGATATGTCTATCCTCGGCCTCCTCTACTGTAAAGATGAAGTCACACTCAGGTTGGAGGAACAACACCTTATATTCCGTCTGGGTAGCCTCCAACCTGATGGCATGAACATTGACTTCTCTAACTTCCGCTAATGCCCCACCTCCCCCTCGTACCCCATCCGTTATTTATTTATATACACACATTCTTTCTCTCTCTCTCTCTCCTTTTTCTCCCTCTGTCCCTCTGACTGTACCCCTTGCCCATCCTCTGGGTTTTCCCCCCTCCCCCTTTTCTTTCTCCCTGGGCCTCCTGTCCCATGATCCTCTCATATCCCTTTTGTCTATCACCTGTCCAGCTCTTGGCTCCATCCCTCCCCTCCTGTCTTCTCCTATCATTTTGGATCTCCCCCTCCTCCTCCCACTTTCAAATCTCTTACTAACTCTTCTTTCAGTTAGTCCTGACGAAGGGTCTCGGCCCGAAACGTCGACTGTACCTCTTCCTAGAGATGCTGCCTGGCCTGCTGCATTCACCAGCACTTTGATGTGAATTGTCGTTTCCTGCTGAGACCCTTCTTCAGGGTTGAAAAGGAAGGGGGTAGATGCCAGAATAAAGAGGCAAGGGGAGGAGAAGGAGCATAGCATGTGAAGCCAGGTGGGTTGGAAAGATAAAGTGCTGGAGAAGAAAGAATCTGATCAGACAGGCAAGTAGACCATAGGAGAAAGGGGGTGGAGGAGGAGATCCGGGGGAAGGTGGTAGGCAGCTGAGAAGAAGTAAGAGGCCAGAGTGGGGAATAGAAGAAGAGGAGTGGGAGGGATTGTCTTTTACCAGAAAGAGGAGTTGATATTCATGCCATCAGGTTGTAAGGCTGCCCTCCAATGGATTTTAAAGGGTGACTATTCCACGCTGAGGTGGTTTTATCTTGGACAAGAGGAGGCCGTGGACCAACATGTTGGAACAAGAATGGGAATTGGAATTAAAATGTCTGGCCACCGGGAAGTTCCACTTTTGGCAGACGGAGCGGAGACACTTGACGAAGTGATCCCCCAATTTACGATGGGTCCATCTAATGTAGAGGAGACTGCATCAGGAGCACCGGACACAAAGTTACTAGATCGTCATAAGTATCTCCTTGATCCTTCAGGGGTGGGGGTGACGGCGATGGAAATTACCATCCTCATGCAGTCAAGCCCATCAATGTGGACAAACAAGTGTAGTAATTACTGAAGGACAATAAGGAATACCTTTCAGATGCAAAGTTGGATTGAAAACGTGGCTGGCTGCGAAGAATGGAAAATATCCCAAGGAATGATTCAAAGAAGAATTAGTTGGTCTCTTGTTGACATGTGATACCATCAAATCCACTGAGCCAGGCATTCAGTTGCTGTCCTCTGCTTATAAATTGGTTGGAAATTATTTATCGAGGTCCAGTGTGGAACAGGCCCCTCTGCCCTTTTGAACCATGCTCCCAGCAATCCCCCAGTTTAACCCTAGCCTAACCACAGGACAACTTACAATGACCAATTAACTTACCAATGGGTACGTCTTTTTACCATGCAGGATATCCATGTGGTCACGGGGAGAACGTACAAACTTCTTATACGCAGTGCTGGGAATTGAACCCAGGTTTCCTGTACTGTAAAGTGTTCTCCTAACTATGGTAGCGCAGTAGCATAGTGGTTACCACATCGCCTTACAGCACCAGTGACCCGGGTTCAATTCCCACCGCTGTCTGTAACAAATTTGTACATTCTTCCCATGACCGCGTGGGTTTCCGCTCACAGTCCAATGACCTTCAGGTTAGGGTTAGTGACTTGTGGTCATACTATGTTGGTAACACTTGCCCTTCTGGCCCTTCGTGCCATGCTATCCAAACAACCTCACAACCTCAGTTAACCCCAACCTAATCACAAGTACCCTGTGGTGACACTTGCAGGCTGCCCAGCATGATCCTCGCTGATTTGGTTCGACACAAACAACACATTTCGTGATATGTTTCGATGAACGTGTGACAAAACTAATCATTTTCTTAAACCTTAATCATTTTTAGTTACTCACCTCAAAATTAGTTTTGCTAAAAGAACAATTACCCTGAAATACCCAGTGACCATCATCTGTTCAGATGGAACATCTGCTAGGTGAGATGTGTTAGTATTCTTTGGAGATAACTGCTGGTTCTCAAGGCCGTCATAAGCTTGATTGATGATGTGGAATGGGGTGACCCTGCTCTCCGAGCCTTGATGTCTTTGCATGGTTGCTTCCAGAAAGCTCCAGCAAGAGCCGAATGCTTTTCTGCGCCTGTGGAATTCCCTCCCTAAACCTCTCAAGCATCTCATCTCCTCCCCGCCTTCAAAAAGTCAAAGAAGCTCACTCTGACCAAACTTTTATTCGCCTGTCTAACTCCTGCAATACGTTCTTTCCTCCCCTCACAGGTATTACATAATCTTTTCTAAAGGTGAAAAGCCAAATTAAAAGCTGCTCGTCCTTAATTTTTCTCACTGAATGAGGAAAATGAGAATTGGTGAATTGACAGGTTAACCTACACATTTTCTAATGATTGCAAAGGTAATGACATGGGGCAGATGTTTCCTGTAGTAGGGGAGTCTAAGACCGGAGGGTACAGTCTCAGAATACAAGGATGTCCCTTCAGAACAGACTTGAGGAGGAATTTCTTCAGCTAGAGGGTATTGAATCTGTGGAATTCACTGCCACAGCTGGCCATGAAGGTCAAATCAAAGGGTATATTTAAAGTGGAGGTTGATAGGTCCTTGATTAGTAAGGGTATCAAAGGTTATGGAGCGAAGGCAGGGAATATGTTTGAGAGAGATAATAAATCAGCCATGATGGGATGGTGCTTGATAGGGTGAGAGGTCAAATTCTACTGCTATGTTTTCTGGTCTATGGCCTCACAATAAAGAAATTTAGATTAAAAGATGTCTTCACTACATTTTCAGAGCTTTTATGTGCATAGTCTTTGAGTTATTGGGTAGAATGCTTCATATAAATGAAAATTGCTTAAAATAATGAGAAAAGCAGATGGAAAGTGTATTTTCCTCTGCTTTTGCTGTGGTATCTTTGCGTAGCCCTTTGGAATGTAATTGATGTTGGCCAACATTCCAAAGAAAGATAACTATTGCTTTCATATCTATTTGATAGTTTTTCAGTGTAGTTTGTTTCGAGATTGCAGAACTGTTGGTGAACGTTACAAAGTGGTATGGTGGGTTGGGAAGGGAGCTGTTTAACCCCCAACCCATCCTCCTTGCTCAAAACCCACAGATAAGCAGGAATGGTGGGGGGAAGGAGACAGCATTGAGGATATCAGTTCACCAGCCTGAGGTTACCTTTCTCCATCATCTCCAGCTGTGAAATGAACCCTAGGACATCCCCACCCCTCTCCGTCACTGCCTTCTATTACTACAGGCCTTGGGATGGTGGCAGCCATGGGGTAACAGAATGATACAGCATGAAAAAAGACTGTTTTACCCAAACCGTCCACGTTGACCAGTGGCATCCGTTTCTTTAATCCCGTCTCCCAGCACTTTGTCCATAGCCTTCTAATCCAAAGAGATCCAAGGGGTATCTTAAATGTTGTCACTGACCCAACTTCAACTACTCTCTTTGGCAGTGCATTCCGCACATTTATAGGCTCTGAATGAAGATCTCCCTCAATCCCCATCCAAATCTCTTCCATTTTACCCTCAATCTTTGTCCTCTGATATGGGGAAAGGCTTCCTGCAGATTATCCTATCTATAACCTTCATAATTTTATATACCACAATTATATCCCCAATTGGCCTCATCCAGTCCAGTGAAGGCAGACCTAGCTTCTGCAGTCAAAATGAAGCTGCTCCATCCCAAGAGATATCCTGGTGCACTCTCTCCAGTGCCATCGCATCTTTCCTGTAGTGTGTGACCTTAACTGCAAGCAATAGTCTAACTGTGGTCTGATGAAGGTTTTATAAAGTTGGGAGCATAACCTCCCAAAGTCTGTATTCATTACCCTAATAAAAGTTAGTGTCTAATATGCCTTCCTAACCATATTATTTACCTATTTTGCCATCTTCAAAGATCTATTGACTTTTACTCCAAGTTCCATCTGTTCCTCAATAATCCCCAGGACACTATCATTCATGCTGTATGTCCTGGCTCATTCACGTGTTCATCACGTGCCGTGTTGTATAACATGGGCGATCAGGGTCTCTCCATGACCGTGATTGTTCTTGGCAAATTTTTCTACAGAAGTGGTTTGCCATTGCCTTCATCTGGGCAGTGTCTTTACAAGATGGGTGACCCCTACCATTATGAATACTCTTCAGAGATTGTCTGCCTGGCGTCAGTGGCTGCATAACCAGGACTTGTGATATGCACCAGCCGCTCATACGACCATCCACCACCAGCTCCCATGGCTTTACGTGACCCTGATTGGGGGCTAAGTAGGAAAGTAGGAGCTACACTTTTCCCAAAGGAGACTGATGGGCTAGCAGAAGGAAGGAGTGCCTTACACCTCCTTTGGTAGAGATGTATCCTCAGCCCTCCACCCACTGGCCTCAATAGTACATCCAAAAATGTTCCACCTCATATTTGTCTGGATTTAACTCCAGCTGCCATTTTTTCAGCCCACTTCATGAACAAATTGAGATCTCTCTGCAGCTTAAGACCACTTTCCACACTATCAATGACACTGCCAATCTTTGTCCTGTCTGCATAGTGTCTAACTCTGTACCCAGTTATCAATTCCACCACAGTAGCTTTGGATAGGAGAATGCCTGGTGCATTGCCCTGGCCTTGGGTTTTCTTTCAGATGTTCTGTCACCCGCTGGTTCCCCTTGCACTGACCCAACAATGAGCGAAAACCCACCTCCGATATTGTTGAAGTCACAGGGCAGCCTGTGAAACCAGTGAGGCAGAACTCGTTCCACCCCTAAATACCCTTGATTTGGGAGAAAAGGTTCTCACTATTCACTCTCTTCTCTTCATCTGGACCTTGGGGTGGTGCAGTGGCATGGTGGTTAGCACAACGCTCTACGGTACCGGCAACCTGGGTTCAGTTCCCACTCCTGCCTGTAAGGAGTTTGTACATTCTCCCTGTGACCGCGTGGGTTTCCTCTGGGTGCTCTGGTTTCCTCCCACAGTCCAAAGATGTACCAGTTGGTAGGTCAATTGGCCATTGTAACTTGTCCTGTGATTAGGCGAGGGTTAATTGGTGGGTTGCTGTGCAGCACAGCTCAAAAGGCCGGAAGAGCCCACACTGCACTAAATCTCAACAACTAAATTGTCCTTATGGACATGAAGGAAGCAGTTTATCCTTCCACCCTTTCCTCCATCTGCCTATCAACTCTCCTCACACAGACTCACCAGTCACTTGCTCCACCCACTCCCCTCGCAAAGGGCCCTGGCTGTCTATATCCCTCCACAGATGCTGCCTGACCTGCAGAGCCCCTCCAGCATCTGCAGTCTCCAGATACCAGTATCTGCTGTTTCTTGTGTCTCTGAGAATCATGGTCATAGTCATAGTCATACTTTATTGTTCCCGGGGGAAACTGGTTTTTGTTACAGTTGCACCATAAATAATTAAATAATAATATGTAAATTATGCCAGGAAATAAGTCCAGGACCAGCCTATTGACTCAGGGTGTCTGACCCTCCAAGGGAGGAGTTGTAAAGTTTGATGGCCACAGGCAGGAATGACTTCCTATGACGCTCTGTGTTGCATCTCAGTGGAATGAGTCTCTGGCTGAATGTACTCCTGTGTACATTATGTAGTGGACGGGAGACATTGACCAAGATGGCATGCAACTTGGACAGCATCCTCTTTTCAGACACCACCGTCAGAGAGTCCAGTTCCATCCCCACAACATCACTGGCCTTACGAATGAGTTTGTTGATTCTGTTGGTGTCTGCTGCCCCAGCACACAACAGCAAACAATATAGCACTGGCCACTACAGACTCGTAGAACATCCTCAGCATCGTCCGGCAGATGTTAAAGGACCTCAGTCTCCTCAGGAAATACAGACGGCTCTGACCCTTCTTGTAGACAGCCTCAGTGTTCTTTGACCAGTCCAATTTATTGTCAATTCGTATCCTCAGGTATTTGTGACCCTCCACCATGTCCACACTGACCCCCTGGATGGAAACAGGGGTCACCGGTACCTTAGTTCTCCTCAGGTCTACCTCCAGCTCCTTAGTCTTTTTCATATTAAGCTGCAGATAATTCTGCACACACCATGCGACAAAGTTTCCTACCGTAGCCCTGTACTCAGCCTCATCTCCCTTGCTGATACACTGCTACGAAGGAAGAGTATGGCTATTCCATCGCTAGTAGTGCATTACACTAGGTGAATGAAGCCTGGAGCTCCTGCTTTTCACTACAATCCAACAGTAGCACAAGGGCATGGTACTAGGAGGCTATTGCAAGTGCTCGAAAACTTTACCTATTTACTTAGTGGTGCAGTGCGGAGAAGGCCCTTCTGGCACTTCGAGCCATGCTGCCCCAGCAATCTCACAACCCCAATTGGCCCCCAGCTAATCACAGGACAACTTACAGTGACCAATTAACCTACCTGGTACATCTTCGGTTTGTGGGAGGAGACCAGAGCACCTGGAGAAAACCCACACATAACACTGGGATGACGTGCAGAAACTCCTTGCTGGAATTGAACTCTGAACTCTGGAACGCCCTGAGCTGTAATAGCATCACACTGACCTCTATGCTACCGTAGCACCCAGTTAGATAAATGCGTTTCAGCAACAAAATTGAAAGCAAGAAAGATTAACAAAGAGCAAAAATTTCGGATTAAAAGAGAAAACTTCCTAATACATAATACTAATGCTGAGTTGTCCATCTGCTAAAAGGGAATACTATGAACATTTGTCGGCAAGGATTACAGGGAAAATTAATTTTTATAGTATGTTTGGAGTGGGTTTTTCCTGTTAATAAGAAGGCTTGCCTTTTTCATTCTGCAACAATATTGTGCGGCACTTTGTTGATTACTTCATTGTAAACTCTTGAATAATACTTGGACAAATAATCAGACGTAATTTAGTTTTAAAAAAACCTGTTCCATGAAAACAGAGGACTTTGCTCCTTATTGTTCTGCTCCCGTTCTTCTTGAAGGCAATTAAGTTGATGAAATAACATTGGGGGTGTGTTACTTAGCAATTGTTAACTAACCAGGAGGTGAGGTCTGTCTCAGCTCCCACTGAGAATGCATTGGACTTGGTGGTCCATGACACTCTGTATAGGAACAACCCCTGCAATTTAAACCTTACAGTAGATTGAGCAGGAAATTAAATTGCATGGCCTCAATAATTTACCTTGTCCTCCTATGGCATAATTAAAGTGCTTCAGAAGGACATTTCAAAACATGATTGAGAAGCTACACTTTCATCTTGCACAGGCCATTATGTTAAGATATATTACAATGATAATTTTTTAATGTTGGACTTGCTTGGCTAGTTCAGTTAAAAGTACATAACTGCTAGAGTGGATTTATAGAAATGGCTTCTCTTTGTTTGCCTACCATACTTATCTGAACAATACCTCTTCTATTTCCATTATAGGAGATTTAGTTTCCCATTATACATTTTGTGCTAAGCTTCTGCATAATTTTCTTCTATCGAGATCACAAAGGATTTTTGAATCCTTTGCCAACTTCAGTATCCTCAGAAAACAGACCTCTCGTTGTACCAAAGTTTTTGTTAAGTGGCATCAAGGCACCTTCTCAGGGTAACTGCTGTCGTTATACACTGTGAAGCACTAAGCCTGTCAGTCATGTCAATGGGTTCAACAGGACTGGGATGTACGTCTGTTTTAACCATGGCATCCAGGATATTTGCATATACTTAGGTTCTTCTTAAGGAGTGGAGTGTGCATAGAACCTCCCAGTAATGTTGGTAACCTAGGGTCTAGGGAGAGAGGAAGTAACTGATGGAAAACAGCATTGTAAAGAAACATTGCTAGGGAAATCACTGCGGCTAAAACTAACAAAATTCCCAGGGTCCAATAACACTAGAAAACAAAGATTTTGCTTCCTGAGTACTTTAGGGTGCATCTTATGGATTTTGGGGCTGGTGGTTATGAAAATCACCATGAAATTTCCCTATCACACACCATTTTTTTGAAAGCATCTATGTTTTTATACCATTTCATAATTCAAGTCTGAATAACTGATGCCAAGATTAAGGAAGGCAATTTTGTTGGTCCACAAATCAAACAGGTCATCAATGAGGCAATTAGAAGAACTTCTAGTGGGACTGGAGAGAATCACATGGGGGGCATTCAAGGATGTTGTTGAAAAATTTCTTAGCAACTACAGAGCACCAAACTACATGCAGCTGGTTGACAACATGCTTCAAGCATACAAAACCATGAAGCGCAACATGTCACTTCTTCCCTGCAAATCTTGTTACTGTCAGTGACGAGCACGGTGAAAGGTTTCACCAGGACATTGCAAACATGGAGGTACGGTATCAGGGCAACTGGAATCCATCACTGCCGGCTGATTATTGTTGGACACTTAAGTGAGAAATGTCAGACACTGAGTACAAATGAAAACTATCAACAAAGCATTTTAAGCTTAGTTGAATGATTACAAAGTGTCAGCACCATTGTGTAATTAAATGCATTATATTCAATAAAAGTTAATTCTTTGTTTCTCCAAATTCCTATGTGATACAAGTAGTCTGAAATTACATTTGTGTTCAGCTTCAAATGATATATCATAAACAAAAAATAATTCTGAAGAAGGAACACTTTCGAAAAAATGTGTTGCCCGGTGTAATCTACATCTCAGGTTAGTGAAGGAAGTAGTCGAGAAAGGATGGATGTGTTGGGGGTCAGCTTCCAAAAATGTTTCAGTTTCTACAGACCGGAGGTTGGCAAATGTATGTTGATTATCTTTAAAGAGGAAGGAAAAAAATCTGTGAATTCCAGGACAGTATGTCTATATCCAGTGGGAAGAATTGCAACAACACTACGCTGGGAATGCATTCATGAGGAATTCTGCAGATGCTGGAAATTCAAGCAACACACATCAAAGTTGCTGGTGAACGCAGCAGTCCAGGCAGCATCTCTAGGAAGAAGTACAGTCGACGATTCGGGCCGAGACCCTTCGTCAGGACCAACTGAAAGAAGAGCTAGTAAGAGATTTGAAAGTGGGAGGGGGAGGGGGAGATCCAAAATGACAGGAGAAGACAGGAGGGGGAGGGATGGAGCCAGCTCTTATCATTTGTCCTATCATTTTGGATCTCCCTCTCCCCCTCCCACTTTCAAATCTCTTACTAGCTCTTCTTTCAGTTAGTCCTGACGAAGGGTCTCAGCCCGAAACATTGACTGTACCTCTTCCTAGAGATGCTGCTTGGCCTGCTGCGTTCACCAGCAACTTTGATGTGTGTTGCTGGGAATGCATTAACGGGATTGGACAAACTCGATGCAGGTTTACAAAAGGGGAACAATGTTGATAAAATCTACTGGAGATTTCTAAAGATGTAACTCGTGGAGTGAAGAATTAGGAGGATTGGAAATATTTTGATGAGGTCTGACATAAGAAATCTTACACATATAGCTGGATCGTAACTATATGTACTGTGTTTTGCACCTTAGCAGCAGAGGAACGATATTCCGTTTAGCTGTCTATGTGTGTATAGTTGAATGACAATAAACTTGAACTTGAAGTGAATATGCAAAATTAAAGCACATGGGATCAGGAGGCATGAGAATGTATCGGTACGGCTTGAGAATTTGTTGAGAGACAGAATCGGGTGGTAGGCAATGACGTGTGGGTTTTGAATAAGAATATCCTGAGCCTCGGCTATTTACAGTTGATTGAATGAGGGAACTAAATGTAACACCCGCATGGTAGCATAGTGGCTAATGTAAACAGGAGGAAATCTGCAGATGCTGGAAATTCAAGCAAACACACATCAAAGTTGCTGGTGAACGCAGCAGGCCAGGCAGCATCTCTAGGAAGAAGTACAGTCGACGTTTCGGGCCGAGACCCTTTGTCAGGATGAATGTAGTGGCTAATGTAATGCTTTACAGTGCCAGCCACCACCATTCGGGGTTTAATTCCCACTGCTGTCCGGTACGCTTTCCCTGTGACTGTGTGGCTTTCCTCTGGGTGCTCCGGTTTCCGACCACAGTCCGAACGTGTAGGGTTAGTGAGCTGTGGGCATGCTCTGGGCACCGGAAGAGCAGCAACACTCGCAGGCTGCCTCCAGCACGATCCCCGGCCGGTGTTGGTTGTTGACGCAAAGCCATGTATTTCACTGTATGTTTCGATGTGCGTGTGACAAATAAAGCTCATCTTTAGAAGAGCTTTAGTTGCAGCAGACGACAGAGCTGCGAGGCGGGTGGGCGTCATGCACACGTGGTCTGTGAGGTGAGCGTCACGTGCACATGGGCTGTGAGGTGGGTGGGCATCACGCGCTCGTGGGCGTGAGGTGGGTGGGCATCACGCGCAGGTGGGCTGCGAGGTGGGTGGGCATCACGTGCACGTGGGTGTGAGGTGGGTGGGCATCACGCGCAGGTGGGCTGCGAGGTGGGTGGGCATCACGCGCAGGTGGGCGTCACGTGAAGAGGCCGCAGTCTTGCTCGGACAGGTTGGGTGAGCAGTCAAACGCAGAACAGATGAGATTAATGTGGAACAGTGAGAGGTTGTCACTTCTATTCCAGAAGACCAACCGGTATTTCTTTGGACTGTGGGAAGAAAGCCATGCAGTCACGAGGAGAATGTATCAGTGGCAGGAATTGAACCCAGGTTGCTGGTACCTCAAGGCGTTGTGCGCACCACTACGCTACCGTGCCACCCTGAATCAAAGGGAGAACGTGCAAATTCTATACAGTACAGATGGCACACAGGGCCAGGATTGAACCCAGGAAAATGAGGGGGCAAATGACAGGTATCCTAGCACAGTAAGTGTGTGCAAAATTGGCCTACCCCAGGTTCAGCTGATTTTAAATAATACAAAATCACTTTCTTCAAGTGAGCGAAGGCTTTTGTCTTGGGAGCAATGGACGATGAGAGGTGACTTGATAGAGGTGTACAAGATGATAAGAGGCATAGATAGATTGGATGGCCAGGGACTTTTTCCCACCTAGGGTAGAAATTACTAATGCAAGGGGGCATAACGTCAACGTGATGGTTGGAAAGCATAACTGCGTTGTCAGAGAGAAGCTCTTTACCCACAGAGTGGTGGGTGCATGGAGCACCCTGCCAGGGGTGGGATAGTAGAGGCAGATACATTCAGGCCATTTAAGAGACTCTTAGATAGGCACATGGATCACAAAATGGAGGGCTGTGTAGAAGGAAAGAGTTAGCTTGATTTCAGAGTAGGTTAAAAAGTTGGCAGGACATCGTGGATCGAAGGGCCTGTACTGTGCTGCAGTGTTCTATGTTGCATGTGAACAAATCTTCAGTATAATTTGGAAATTATCAAGTTGTTGTTTGTGGAACTGGCAGCCCCATTTCTATATTCTAATGGTGACAACACTTCAAATGTACCTCACTGACTATCACACACTCCCGTGTTGCTGTACAAATGCTTTCCACTTGACAACGGTGGCTGAGATCAAGGGGAACAATCCTTCAGACCATCCAGTGAACCTGTCGGCAAACATTCAGATGTGGATGTTGAGTGGGAGGAGGACCAGGGCCTGCTGTAATCTTGCCACCACATTACTTGGGTGAGGCCACAGATGCTAAGCAACACCCTTGAATAACACAGACAGGAATCAGTGCCTTCGGCAGCAAGGGGTGGGGCGGGGGGTGGTTACCAAGAAATCTAATCGGGAGGCCCAGATGATAAAACTCTTCAGAAAAATACCATAAGAACTTTGGAACTTTGCCTTATATTTCTGTTGGAAAGTAACTGAAACTATCTGACAATGTTTAAATATTGTATTGTGATTTAATCTGCTGTTGTAACTTGCAATTATGTATATTTACTTGCACAGTAACATTATACTGTATGGAACTTGGATCATGTAGTACCTGTCTGTCATGTGCTAACTGGTCTGGGTGAAGTTGCGTTCATCAGGAAATTGGGTATCACGTCTCATGTGCTATTCATTAGCGTGTCTGATGTTTATCTGGTGTCAGAATAGTTCAAAGTTCAAAGTAAATATACTATCAAATTACATATCTGTCACCATATACAACTCTGAGATTCATTTTCTTGTGGGCATACTCAATAAATCCATAGAAGAATCAGTAATTTGTGAATCACCCATTCATATCCTTAAACTGAAGCTTTTGGGTGCAAGCTACGATCTTCGTTGAAGAACCATTGAAGAGTACATTGTTCTACTTTGATATGCCTCCTGGTCCTTCAAGAGACACTCCACGGACCTCTACAGATCTGACTGGGCAGGTTCAGAATCGACTGCAGTCTCTCCAAACACTTCCTGAAGTCTACAGAATGCTTTCGCAACTAACAGAGATTTCTTCTTTTGCATCTTGTAGTAATCTGGGGTTTAGACTTACCTATCCTCATGTTTTTCAGAAGTTGCAGCACTGCCTCTTTCTTACCTGTTTTCTCCATTCTCAGTTGCTGTGTTTCTCACTTCATACGTGCCTTCAAAGTGTCATTGTGGCAATGGCAGACCTCTTGTATCTCAAAAAGGAGGCAAAAATAGCAGGAGGAGAAGATGGCGATGCGGCCTCTCCGGTGATGAATATCTGTAATCTGTCAGGTAGGATGCCGTGCACAATTCTGATTTGATGGAGGCAGACGTGGGAGCACGGAGGAACATCTGGTGAAACTTCTGAAATGCCTGTTCCACTGCCGCCGCTACTGTGTGATCCAGAATCTCCGGAAGGGAAGGCCCCAAATCCTCGGCTTTGCCTGTTGCTTAGCGGCCGGGGTCGAAGCGCTTGGCAGAGGTGGTGCTCAGTGCTTGGTGTCGGAGGGCTGGTCGGAGGCTCGAAGTTTTCGGACAGACTCAGAGTCGGACTGTGGTCGGGTGCTTCCAGGGTGCTGCGTTGGCAAGTTTGCGGCGCTGGAAGCTCATGGCAGGGAGAGTTTCTCCCTTCTACCGTCTGTGTGAGAACTTGGGGCTATCGGGACTTTGAGACTTTTTTTTACCATGCCCATGGTCTGCTCTTATCAAAATACGGTATTGCTTTGCACTGTCGTAACTGTATGCTATAATTATGTGCTTTTTGTCAGTTTTAGTCTTGGTCTGCCTTGTGTTTCTGTGATATCATATTGGAGGAACATTGTATCATTTTTTAATGCATGCATTTCTAAATGACAATAAACGAGGACTGAGTGTCCTCATAATCTAAAAAAATGTGCCCTTCAGTGAAGAATCTCCTGCCACAACATTCTACAAACACCACATCAGCTTGATTTCTCTGACAAAAAGGACAAACCAGGCTTAGATTTTCTCAAGCTGACATCACCAAGGTTTGTGAAATGTTGTGGAAAGATTGCTGGCTAAAGCTCGTATCTGGACTGCTCTCTTCTTGGAGGTCAAGGTCACCTTGACTCTTCGCTTCCTCACTATGGGATCTCACTAAGCAGATGTCTGTCCTAGTTCCTGATTTGGTGCTCACTGCTGCATCAGACGGGTGACCCAGGTACTGTGTGAGGAATTAATTCATCTAGGTATGAAGCTTTTTGGGTGTGGGATTTGGCAGCATTGCCAATTTCTCATAAGGCCTTCCCGCAACAACACAGACCTTCTCCACAACAGAACAGAAAGCACTTCCGTATATTCCAAATACATCTGCTTTAGGAACATTGCACTAGGGGAGAGCATAATGTCATATAGCTGAGAAGCAGAAACACACACACAGACCGTGTTGGCAGACATTTTCCACATCAGCACTGCCCAGATCCCAAGGGTTACCTTCTGCTTTAAGGCCCATAACTAATTCAATCTCCTGGATCGCGTACTAGGAAACAAACCTGGTCAGGTGACAGATCTCTCTGTAGGAGAGTATTTTGGAGACAATGACCACAACTCCTATACCTTTACCATGGCCTTAGACAAGGGTAGGGGCAGATGGATTGGGAAAGTATTTAATTGAGAGAAACTCTTGAAAAACACCCCTGAGAGGACTACAACCTTGTCATTGGGTTTGGAAGCTTGCATGTCTCAATGACCCAGAGAGCTATGTTGGCTGGAGTCAGGGCTTTATGCTTTGGTAAGGTCACCCATGCCAAACAAGTCCAAGGGTAGAGACCAGACTAGGAGTGGTCCACCTGTCCTCCAGGTTCAGGGGTTCAGCTCAGGGCTAACATCCCTGACTGGTTAAAAGATATTGTTACGGAAACTGCAATGAAGATTCCTTCTACAGCTGAGTGTGATGGTATTCCTGAGTCTCCACCTGCAACTTGTATGACTGACAGTAGTGGAGATTGAGAGGAAGCTACTGACATGATGAAGGAAGCTGTGAACACCTCCAGAGATGGAGGACCTTCACTGCTGCCCTAAATGCCAGTGCTGTAATGGGAAAAAAATCTGGAAAAACAAGAGCCACGTCCTATATCCTGGGAGCTACCTCTCAACGAGAACAGACGTTGATGAACAAATTCACCACTGTCCTACAAGCAGTAGTGCAGCCTTTGGATGTCTGAGGAAAAGATTCAGTATTGAAGTTTGTCATTCTTCATTACAGGAGTGTAAAAGAGAACAAAATAATTGTCACTCCGGATCCGATGCAGCATTAAAATACACAGGAAGCATGAGGAACACAATAAATATAAATATAAAAGCAATCCTATAATAAAGCACAAGGGTCTCGGCCTGAAATGTCGACTGTTTACTCTTTTCCACAGATGCTGCCTGACCTGCTGAGTTCTTCCAACATTTTATGTGTGTCGCTTAGTATTTCCAGTATCCGCAGATCTTCTTGTGTTTTTCAGCACACAAGTAATTATTATATACATAGACTGATTGTATGGACATAAAGTGATACTAATAGAAACATAGAAACATAGAAACATAGAAAATAGGTGCAGGAGTAGGCCATTCGGCCCTTCGAGCCTGCACCGCCATTTATTATGATCATGGCTGATCATCCAACTCAGAACCCTGCCCCAGCCTTCCCTCCATACCCTCTGATCCCCGTAGCCACAAGGGCCATATCTAACTCCCTCTTAAATATAGCCAACGAACTGGCCTCAACAGTTTGCTGTGGCAGAGAATTCCACAGATTCACCACTCTCTGTGTGAAGAAGTTTTTCCTAATCTCGGTCCTAAAAGGCTTCCCCTCTATCCTCAAACTGTGGCCCCTCGTTCTGGACTTCCCCAACATCGGGAACAGTCTTCCTGCATCTAGCCTGTCGAATCCCTTTAGGATTTTATATGTTTCAATCAGATCCCCCCTCAATCTTCTAAATTCCAACGAGTACAAGCCCAGTTCATCCAGTCTTTCTTCATATGAAAGTCCTGCCATCCCAGGAATGATGTGTATGGAGTGCTGGTTTTGGTGGGTTAGTGGGTGGAGGTGTTGATCAGCCAGACAGCTTGGGGGAAGTAACTGTTTTTGAGTCTGGTGGTCCTGGCGTGGATGTTGTGTAGCCTCCTCCCTGATGGGAGAGGGACAAGAGTGGGTGAGATCCTTCATGATATTTCTGTATACATGTGGCTGATGGTGGGTTAGCTGATGCTGGTGTTTCACTGGGCAGTTTTAATGGTAGGGCCCTCGGGTCCACTGCAGTGCAGTTTCCGCACCACACAGTGATGCAGCTTGTTAGAGGATGCTCTTTACTGCACCTCTGCAGAAGGTCCTGAGTATTGATGTGCACAGACCAGCTCTCCTCAGCCTCCTCAGAAAGTAGAGGTGTTCGTGATCCTTCAGGACTGTGGAGAACGTATTCTGGGACCATGTGAGTTTGTGTGAGATATACGCTCCCAGGAGTTTGAAACTGCTCAAAGTTCCCACTGAGCGTGGAGGCGTGTTTAACGATCAAAATCTCAAAACAGAGCACGTAACCAAATCTCAGCACATCTTTACCTGATCAGCTCAACCCAATTCCAGACGAACAAAAGATGGCTGCTTTTCTTTTTCTCTCTCTCTCTCTCTCTCTCTCTCTCTCTCTCTCTCTCTCTCTCTCTCAGAATTACTCTTGCCAAGAGCTCACATGCTGTGTAGTTTTTTTTATCATTCTATCTCCGAGTCTGCTGCCCAGCTGGTGTGAGGCTTCTATTGACCAGAACATTTCAATCTCTGGTCACTGAATACCATTCTCCCAGCCTGACAGCTTTATTTCATTTCTTCAACGGGAAGAGATTTCAGTTTACAGAAGAATTAGAAGCGATGCTGTCTCATCATTTGGAATCTGCATCAGGTTTCAAACATGTAACAATCAACCCTTTGTTTTCTGGGAGCTATCTTTGAACAGTAGATATGGTGAATGGTTTGACCATGAACAATTACAGATTACCGCTTTTCTTTGTAGTATAAACTTTAACAAGGGGACACCCAATACAAAATGCTGCGTTAAGAGTTTGACCTAATTTATCTGACACCAGACCTTGACAGGGACAGGGGAAATTGTTAAACCCACCAGAAAATAAAATGCTTTGAAGTTTTTTATAAGTGCTCTCTCTCTTTTTTTGTCCATTTCCCTTTTTCTGGAAGGATCGTCTTTTCCCCAGGACTGGGTCTGTGGGGAGAGGCCCATTCTTTTCATTCCCTGAGTGCCAGCTGGCTACTTATTCCTTCACCTCCTCCACATCTGGCACTTCCAGTCAGATCACTGGAGCATCCATTCTCAATACTCCATTTGGGCGCCATGGTAACATAGTGTTTAGTGCGACGCTATTCCAGCCTGAGGTGTTCAGAAGTTTGGAGATCAATTCCAGCATTGTTCTGTAAGGAGTCTATGTAAACTCCACCCCCCCCCATGTGTTTTCCAGGGTGCTCCAGTGTCCTCCCACAGTCCTGAGCCATACCAGCTAGGTTAACTGGTCATTGTAAATTGTCCCATGATTAGGTTAAGGTTAATTGGGTTTGCCAGGGGTTGCTGGGACAGCATTGCTCACAGGGCCAGAAGGGCCAACTCCACACTAAATAAATAAACAAGACATGGATGTGGTTGGCAAGACTGGCCTCGAGCCCATTGTCAATGGCCCTCGAGGCCACTTCAGAGACGTTGGTGGCTCTACAACCCACATCTTTCTAGGTAGTCTCCAAGCTGATGGCTTCAACATCAATTTCTTTAATTTCTGGTAATTGTGCCCCCCCCTTCACCATTTCCTGTTCCTGTCTCCTTCTGTCACCTTATCTCCTTACCTGTCCATCACCTCCCTCTGGTGCTTCTCCCCCTTCCCTTTCTTCCAGGGCCTTCTGTCCTCTCCTATCAGATTCCCCCTTCTCCAGCCCTTTATCTCGTTCGCTAATCGACTTCCAAGCTCCTTACTTCACTCCCTTCCCCTTTCTGGGTATCACCTACCACCTTGTACTACTTCCTTCCCCCACCATCTTACTCTGACTTCTTTCCCCTTCCTGTCCAGTCTTGAAGAAAGGTCTCGGCCTGAGACATCGACTGTTTACTCTTCTCCATAGATGCTGCCTGGCCTGCTGAGCTCCTCCAGCATTTTGTGTGTGTTGAATTGGATTTCCAGCAAATGTACGTTTGTAGATTTTCTCATGTTTGTGACTGTGTGTAAAGATTCTTTTCATACTTTAACCCTTTCGAGGATGTTTCACGTTACAAGCTGCTGGTTAGTGTCACAACAGGTAAAGCATTCCAGGAGAAGGCAGTTACAATGAAGGTGACCATAATAATGCTGACTGGCTCCATTGCACATTTTATTAATAGAGTTGCTTTACTGAGAACTGAAATTACCAACTATTTCCCATAGAGAATGAATGTGGGCCACACTGAGACACAATGTTGTCTCAGGAAGTTGTCCTGTCCAAGACCGGAAGAAGCTGCAGAAGATCGTGAACACAGCCCCACACATCACACAAACCAATCTTCTGTCCTTGGACTCACTTTACACCGCACGCTGTCGGAGCAGTGCTGCCAGGATAATCAAGGACACGACCCACCCAGCCAACACACTTTTCGTCCCTCTTTCCTCCGGGAGAAGGCTCAGGAGCTTGAAGACTCGTACGGCCAGATTTGGGAACAGCTTCTTTCCAACTGTGATAAGACTGCTGAACGGATCCTGACCCGGATCTGGGCCGTACCCTCCAAATATCCGGACCTACCTCTCAGTTTTTTTGCACTACCTTACTTTCCATTTTCTATTTTCTTTTTCTGAGTTATAATTTAAATTTTTAATATTTACTATCGATTTGTACTCCAGGGAGTGGGAAGCGCAGAATCAAATATCGCTGTGATGATTGTACGTTCTAGTATCAATTGTTTGGCGACAATAAAGTATAAAGTATAAAGTATGTTGGAAGTGGTGTCAAACACACTTTAAAATTTACGTGTTGTGCTTAAATTGGAATCCCAGATATCCAACATCATTCCTTTCAATTAACTAAAGAGAATGGTTAAGACATGATCTAAAGGGAGTCTGGATTCTGATTACTCTTTATTTGTTGTCTTGAGCGGTTTGATCGGGGCGATCAATGGGGTTTGGTGCTTCAGTGAAGAATGTTTTGGCTTGCATCCTGCAGTGCGGTAGTGGCACAACACTGAACTGAATACTACTGGACTCCTGCTTTGTATGTTTGATATTCTGTGTTATGTCTGCTTGCTTTTTGTCATTTGAGCAATTTAGTCTTTTTTTGTGCATCGGGTGTTTGATGTTTTCTCGAATGGCTTCCGTGGTCTTTCTTTCGTGGCTGCCTGCGGGAGGGCGAATCTCAGAGTTTTATTCTGTATGTACATACTTTGATGTCATCCCCTCCTTCTGGTGCTCCTCCCGCTTCCCTTTCTTCCATGGTCTTCCATCCTCTCCTATCAGATTCCTCCTTCTCCAGCCCTTTATCTCTTTCACCAATCAACTTCCCAGCTCTTCACTTCACCCTCTCCCCCTCTCCCGGTTTCACCTCTCACCTATCACCTTGCACTTCTTCCTCCTCTCCCCAACCTTCTAACTGTGACTTCCCGATTTCCTTTCCAGTCCTGAAGAAGAGTCTCGGCCCGAGACTTCAACTGTTGACTCTTCTCCATGCATGCTGCCTGACCTGCTGAGTTCCTGTAGCATTCTGTGTGCGTTGCTTTGATAATAAATGTACTTTAAATCTTTAACCTATTCTCAAAATGAATTATCAAAAGGCACACTTTAGATGCAAAGCTGAAATTATTTCTACGTTATATGAAGGAATATCTTGATAAAATTTGTTCACTTCTCATATTAGGAAGTCAATGCTTTCCTCTACACAGTGAGAAAAAGTGGTTACTGCACAAAAGACTGAATAGGGAGGTCGTGGACCATGAAAAGAAATATTGACATAGGACCTACAGTTCTCTAGAAAGGAACCAAACCATGGAGAAAATAAGGGCTCTAGCTCAGTCTACTATTGAGGAAGGTGGTGGGGAGAATGGCTCTTAATTTTAAAATGTTGTTCAATGATTCCTGTGATAGCAACCAGTCGAAAGAAAATTCCACAGCGGACTATGAATGCCAGGAATGGGTAAGAAGATATGTGTTTATTTAATGTCAAGTCATAAAGTTGATTCCTTAAGGTTGTCATAGCCAGACGAAGTAATAGGGATAAGCTCCCACTACGTATTAAATGCTCCCAATAGCATGTGTCTGAAATAGACTTTGACAACCAAGTCCAGCTCCCAGCCTTTGCGTGTGGCTTAGCTACTGAACCTGGTGGAAGGAGCAAAGCTGGGTTACTGGTGCCTTCAAACCAGATGAGACTCCTCAGCCGTGGCTGGCAGCTCATCGAGGAGAAGGAAAGTTCTGATTTCAAACCTCCGCTGCCTTGCGGCTGTACCCACTCACAGGGAAGGCTTCGGGAGTAAACCTCGGTGAACAGTCTGGAGCTGGAGCTCCTAAGGCAGTCCTGCGCTGAGTTCAATGCTGACTGAGGACTCCTGCGATGCTGATGGTGCAAACTGTGTTGGTCTCTGCAGCTGTTTTGGATTCGTCAGCTGTGTGGAGAGGGGGAGCTTGCTACCTGGGCAACAGCTCGCCGTCTGTAATGTACTGTGCTGGCTTGTTTATCACATAGACAACCAGGATGCAACATCCATGGTCACCCCCAACCAACAGTAAAATGTAAAATAACCATTATTTTCCACTCTCTTTCCTTTCCCCAAGAGTGCCCTTTGTTTAGACCATAAGATATAGGGGCAGAATTAGGCCCATCGAGTCTGCTCTGCCATTTCATCATGGCTGATCCATTCCCCTTCAGCCCCAATCCCCTGCCTTCTCCCCGTATCCTTTCATTCCCTGATTAATCAAGATTCTATCAACCTCTGCCTTGGAAAAGAGATTTTTCAAACCGTGTGCAGCATGGAGATAACACGTTAACAAAGATCAGGCCTCCTGTTCCCACCTAGACCCCGTCAGTTTTGCAGAGATCACCTAGATTAAGCTTTGCACCACACACTTTCTGTTTGTTAACTTGAGCTGACAATAACCCCTGGTCTTTTGCATTGGCTTTCGGTCATCTGTCCCCGTTCAGGTCTATGCTAGTGAATATCCAGGTGGAGCCTGATAAGAATGCTGGGACAAATATTGCCATATGTCAGGCATTTGCCAAACGCCGGGGTGGGACTGGCCAGGAACACTGAGGCCATTTGGTTAGCTCCAGGCTGTTAATCAGCACAGGGCTAGCTGTCACTCTGCCTGAGAAATGGACTGCATCAATAAAATCAAACGGGGAAATTATATCTTGGTTTGTGACACTGAGCACAAGGGTATAAAACGCTTGGCTAGAAGCTGAACATACGTAGATTGCTTTTCTAATGAGTAGCAGATGTCCTTTGTTCAGGTCCCATTAGATCCTGCTGTAGTTTTACAGATAGCTTGATACCACTGGGCATGGTACCCAAGGGCACAGGTACACGTACGCGCGTGTGCACACACAGCATACACACACATTGATTAGCGGGATATCTGTGCCTAGTAAACGGTCTATGAATCCCACCAAACATCTTCATCTGTGTGGGAGGATTGATATAATGATGTAAATTTTAAGCAATCATCTGTTATTTGCTTACTTTCATTTCTCTCTGTACTTGGTAGTGTGGCTGTCTGCCTTGCCGCCATTTTAACCGTGTTTTCATCCCAGTGAAATCCACATTCACTTCCCACTTGTTTCTTAAACTACAGAGGATCAGGTTCAATTCTTATCACTGCCAGCAAGGAGTTTGTACGTTCTCCCAGTGACTGTGTGGGTTTCCTCTGGGTGCTCCAGTTTCCCCCCACAATCCAAAGGTATACCGGTTTGTAGGTTAATGGTCATTGTAAATTGTCCCTTGATTAGGCTAAGATTAAATCGGTGGTTTTTGAGCAGCACGACTCAAAGGGCCTTTTCTCAATAAATAAATAAATGTGAAGCTGGGGATTTCTTTGATAAAAGGTCTCGATTATTAAAGATCAGAATTTGATTGTGTTTACCAAAATCATGATTGTAGAATAAGTAGAACTCTTTAGATTTCAGCACAGAGATTGAATGGACAGATTCATCGCAGCTAGAACACCCTACTTCATTAACTGAAATGGGAATTTTGGGGGGGCAGGCGCACCTTTAATTATTACAACATGCGGTCCTGTATGAACACACAAAAGAAATGCATGTGGACAGATTCACAGAGAAACACATATATGCAGAGAGTGGAAATGGAGAAACACGTGTGCACAAACATGCAGAAATACGCTGTGTTGTGTATTTTACATTTAAGTAATGTTTGAATAAACTTGTATAGAAATTGGTTAATTAAGCCTTCCTGGCCATTTAAATAATTTGTTACAGGTTATACGTATGGATGCGTGAATTGCATACACCATCACCCTGCCTTGTGATACGTGCGCCTCGCTTAAAGTAAAACACAAAGTTAGACCCACATTTCAGACGCCCAGGCCTTCCCTTGAATTAGTTGAATGTTTTGAAGTTACAAAACATAACACACAGAAACGTACCATTGCACACATTGCCATATACCAGGGGTCCCCAACCGTTTTGGCACCGCGGACTGGTTTAATATTGACAATATTCTTGCAGACTGGCCGACGGGGTGGGGGGGGGGGTGTTCCAGTAGGGTTGCCAACTTTCTCACTCCCAAATAAGGGAGAAAAGTAGCAGTCAAATATGGGACACTTGTGTTTACCCTGAGAAAGACTACCATGACCATGAAGCCTTGCGCGGGCACCTGTGTGCGCATGCGTGACGTGTGCATACATGATATGCGCACACGTGTATGTGCCGATTTTTTTCTACAAATCGTTTTTGGTTTAATCTTTCCGATTCTGTTAAGTGAAACTACATTGTACATACATTATTTCTACTTTATATAGGTTGTGTATTTATCATATTATTCCTGCTTTTACTATAAGTTAGTATTACTTTAGGTTTTATGTGTTATTTGGTAGGTTATTTCAAGTTCCACAGTGCGTGACAGGGAATGAGGAAAGGTGCAGCTGACTCATATCGTTTCATATCGCCAAATCACATCATTTCCTCGCGGCCTGGTAGCACATGCTTTGCGGCCCGGTGGTTGGGGACCACTGCCATATACACTCACAACTGTACAAATAGCAGGAAACACATATATACATCTATGCACACTCTCCGGCAGTTACACACCCACACACACACACACACACACACACACACTTAGTTCCACCAGTCACTTCCATTGTTGCGCTAGAAATCCATAAAGAGATAATGCGTTTTCCTCTGTACTGGTTATTATGTTTTCTTGATGCTATTTCAGTTGTACTTTATACAGTTGTTCCATCCCCGTAAAGCTTTATTCATTCACTGGCACCTCTCTCTCTCGTAGTGAATCTTAAGGAGAATGGATGTAAAATATCACTGCCGTTACTTCATTGATGGAAGACCAGAGAGCAGCACCATCTTCACAGTCGCTCTCCTTTCATTCACCTTATTCTATCTCCGAAACCCACCGTAACACTTTGTCTGCAATCAGTCACAGGAAACAATCCCTCAAGCTGTGACAACATTGCAGGAACGATTACGGTCTGCGTATGTAAGAATCACATATCACACATAAGTTACAGAGGTGAATGTACAAATGAGCACTTGAATTGGCGTGGTGTAGAAGGCAATGGACTAATTGCTGGTAAACAAGATGAGTGCCAGTCGGTTTTTGATGGTCAGCACAGGAATGATTTGGTAAAGGATCTGTCTCTACACTGAATGTCACTACATACAGTACTTTGCAAAAGGATCAGGCACGCATACAGTATATAGCTAGGGTGCCTAAGACTGTTATGCCGTACTGTAGTAATTTTATGTATTGCACTGTACTGCTGCCACAAAAAAACCAGATTTCATGAGATATGATAAACCTGATTCTGATATGGGTCTCTATTGTGAACTGAGAGTGGGAAGGAGGCAGGGAAAGGGGAATCATGGTTGGGAAAAGGGGAAGGGAGAGGGGAGAGTGTGGGAAGCACCAGAGAGACATTCTGTAATGATCAATAAACCAATTGTTTGGAATCAAGTGACCTTGCCTGGTGTCTCAGGACTGGTTGTGTCTGTACCCACGCCAGCTATGCCCCTGGCACTCCTTCTCTGCCACCTGCCCCACACCCCTCCCACAGCGCTCCACCCTCACTATTCCCAACATCCTTTACTCTCCCCAGATTCACAAACTCGGTCTCTGCTCTATATATAGTACTTTTGCACAGTACTGTACGTATAAACACAAGCACACAACTATAAATGGATCAGGTTTGCTACTGACAATGATCCACTACCCTGGAGAACTAAGTCAGATATTTGGTTTTGGCTGGTTCTAATTCAAGATTCAAGTTTGTTTCGTATCATTTCCAGTACACAGTATAAAGGAGAACAAAATAATTGTTACTCCAGATCCGATGCAGCCCCCCAAAAAAAACACAATAAGATAAAGAAAACAATAAATGTAAATACATAAGAGAGCTTAGATTGATCGTATGACCATAAGTTGGCACTTGGCAGAGGAGCGCCTGTCTGTACGATGACTCTGACAGGAAGTGACGAAGTGGTTGTGGTTATGGAGGGGTGGGTTAGTGTTGGTCAGCCTCACTGCTTGGGGAAAGTAACTGATTTTGGGTCTGGTAGGCCTGGCATGGATGTTACAGAGCCTCATCCCTACTGGGAGTGGGACGCACGGTCCATGAGCAGTGGAGCTGGGAACCTTCATGATGTTTCTGGCCCTTTTATGAAGAGCTTTTTGCATTATTATGGTGGAAAGAATCAATGTATTTTTATCTTTGAGGAGAGGATGAAGATCTATTGTCGGCTGACAGATGCGAAACTGCTAACACAATAGTGTCTACATCCTTTCTTCAAAATAATCTCAATTTAAACATCAGTGGGTGCAACTGGATTGTTTCAGCACCGCAAGGTCATTATTGATGTAAACTTCCATTGCTAAAAGTTAATGAATAAGCCCTTCCTTTCAAAATAGAAATGGTAGGAAAGAATAACAATTTTATGTTTCTGATCCATATCTGTGACAAATCATGTTAGGTGTATCCTACAATGGAACCTCTATTCCTCATACTGGTAGAGAGTAAAACATTATAAAATTTATTGATATAAATGTCGCAATAAATATGATTTTAATAAAACAGATTTTAATTGGGGTTTATAAAATATGCCCAAGATCCACCCTAAAACATCAAGGCATCTCAAAGTGTGGGACATAGGATCACACCTGCAGTCTAAAGCCTGATTTATACTTGTGCATACAGGCTATGCCGTAGGCCTGATTTATACCTCTGCGTAGCCTACGCCGTAGCGAGCATGCGTAGTTGTGTCTGCATCGCTCTGCAATTCACCGCCAAAACGCTAGCTGGTGGAGGGGTTTCTATGCCACTGTGTTGAGTTTCTTCGTGAGAGACATGGACGAGGAAATGCATTTCAAATATTTTCGGATGTCAGCAGGTAGATTTGATGATTTGATTCATTGTCTCCAACCATTTATTTCGCATCAGTGTACGGACATGGTGAAGAAAAGCAACCGGAAATGCGTAGGAGGAAATACGATGCTACCAAGCGGACCAATCACAGTTGTTGCGGTCTGCGTCGCGCGCGATGCGTGAGTTACTTTTTTGGGGAGGAGCACGTCACCCTACGGCATAGGGCAGCGGTCCCCAACCACCGGGCCGCGGACCGGTGCCGGGCCGCAAAGCATTTGCTACCGGGCCGTGAGGAAACGATATGATTTGGCGATATGAGTCAGCTGCACCTTCCCTCATTCCCTGTCACGTCCACTGTTGAGCCATTACGCACGCGAGGTCAACCCGCGCGACATCCATGTCAGTGCGGGAAGGAGATCAACTCCTCGAGCTTGCAAATGACAACGGGCTGATAAGTATGTTTGACATAACATCTCTGCCGGCATTCTGGGTCAAAGTCAAGGTTAAATATCCTGAGATAACCACGAAAGCACTGAAAACGTTGCTTCAATTTCCGACATATCTCTGCAATGAATGCAACGAAAACTAAATTGCAGAATAGACTGGACATAAGGAACCCCCTTCGAGTATCGCTGTCTCCCATCGCCCCTCGATGGGACCGTCTTGTTGCAGGAAAACAAGCCCAGGGCTCCCACTGATTCAGTGATATTAGTGCGTTACAATGATTTTATATGTTCATACGGGGAAAATATGTGCTGTGTGTTTAATATCCAAACGTTACTTAAAATGTTATGATGCTATTGACTTGTAAGTGACCTACATAACCATATAACAATTACAGCACGGAAATAGGCCATCTCTGCCCTTCTAGTCCGTGCCGAACACTACTCTCACCTAGTCCCACCGACCTGCACTCAGCCCATAACCCTCCATTCCTTTCCTGTCCTTATAGCTATCCAATTTTTATTTAAATTATAATATCGAACCTGTCTCTACCACTTCTACTGAAAGTTCGTTCAACACTTACTTCAAGCTCCCCTGTCCTCCCCTGATAATTGACTTATCACTATATTCATGCGAGGAAAATATGCGGTGTGTGTTTAATATTAAATTCGTCAGAAAAACCCTTTTAGAAACAAAATTGAGTGCATTAGCCACGTATCACCTATATTCCGGTTGTGATTAACCCCCCCCCCCGAACAGAATCACCAGAAACGACTTGAAGATCGGCAGGTACACACATGCGCACTGGTGCCCGCGCAAGGCTTCATGGTCATTGTAGTCTTTCTCGGGGTAAACAATGTATTTGACTGCTACTCTTGTCCGTCGGCAATCCTACCCCGCCCACCCACCCCCCCCCCGGGTCGGCCGGTCCGCAAGAATATTATCAATATGAAACCAGTCCGCAATGCAAAAAAGGTTGGGGACCCCTGGCGTAGGGTACGCGGTACCTACGGCGTACATTTGGCGCAGAAATATAAAATCAGGCTTAACTTGTTCTAAGGTTCTGAGGGCGGCAAGGTAGGGTAGCGGATAGTAGTTAGCACAATGCTTTACAGCACCAACAATCGGAAGACAGGGTTCAATTCCCACCACTGTCTGTAAGGATACTGTACGTTCTCCCTGTGAGGGCGTCGGTTTCCTCCGGGTGCTCCAGTTTCTTCCCACATTCCAAGTGAAAAAGTGCACAGGTTCGGGTTACATGCTATGTTGGCACCAGAAGCATGGTGACTCTTGCAGAGCTGCCCCCAGCTCATCCTCGGACAGTGTTGATGGTTGATGCAAAAAAATGCTTTTCACTGTACGTTTTGATGTGCTGCACACGTGACAAATAAAGCTAATCTTACCTGATCACACTGAAATTTTCAAATGTCAACTGGAGGCTAAATGTTCCCACACAAAGGTAAGACTCAGTGTTGGCAGTGGTTTTAAATATGATGTATTAATGGTTTAGAAATTGGTCACTAACTTTCTTTGTTAGGTCCAGGAAATACTAATGACTAGTGTTTCATCCTTATTGCAGCAAAAGAAAGAGAGCAACTATGATTGTCTTGCACCAGGTTCTGGACAGAGAGTTAATGGCAGGGCAGACCAGCTTTCATACTGAGGTATTTCCATCTGTCTCTACAGTGTGCTCAGGGAGTTACAGTGTACTTACAGTGACTGAAGACTCCTCAAATTCTGTAGTGCCTCTTCAGGAACTGTCCATAGCTGATTATTCTGCAACATGCTGATTATTTGGGAGAGAAAAATCAATTGGTCAGGACAACAAT
Organism: Mobula hypostoma; assembly: GCF_963921235.1. NCBI lineage: Eukaryota > Metazoa > Chordata > Chondrichthyes > Myliobatiformes > Myliobatidae > Mobula > Mobula hypostoma. The sequence goes on along the minus strand of NC_086105.1, from coordinate 8,729,447 downwards.
CCATCATTCTGTGCTATTTCCTTACATTTAAATTCTTAATAAGTTTATAAGGAGTCAGCAGATGTTGGAAATCTTGTGCAACATACATAAAATGTGTGGCGCGTGGCCAAGTGGTTAGGGTGTTGGATTAGCGGTCTGAAGGTCGTGGGTTCGAGCCTCGGCCGAGGCAGCGTGTGAGTCCTTGAGCAAGGCACTTAACCACACAATGCTCCAGTCTACCCAGCTGAGAATGGGTACCAGCAAAAATGCTGGGGGTGAACCTCGCGATAGACCGGTGTCCTATTCGGGGGAGGGGGGCGGGAACGGAGTCTCATACTCTCAGTCGCTTCACGCCACGGAAACTGGCATAAGCACCAGCCTGATGGGCCACAAGGCTCGTGACAGACTTTAATACATAAAATGCTGGAGATACTCTGCAACATGAGACCATCTGTCGAGGCTGGAAATCCAAAGCAACATACACAAAATGCTGGAGGAACTCAGCAGGTCAGACAGCATCTATGGAAAAGAGTAAACAGTTGACGTTTCGGGCCAAGACAACTTCTTCAGTACTAGAAAGGAAGGGGAGATGTCAGAGTAACAAGGTGGGGGGAGGGGAGGGGAGGAGGAAGTATAACAGGGTGACTGACAGGTGAAACTAGATGGGGTGATGTAAAGAGTGGGAAGATGACTGGTGAAAGAGTTAAAGGGCTGGAGAAGGGGGAATCTGATAGGAGAGGACAGAAGACCATGGAAGAAAGGGAAGGAGGAGGAGCACCGGAGAGGGGTGAACAAGTCAGGCTGCATCTAAATTGACTGGGAATGGGACAGAAGCCAGAATAAAATACAGGGGGATGGGGAAGAGTACAAGCTAGCAGGTGATAGGTGAGACCATGTGAGGGGAAATTCCTCCAACATTCACCCTGCCCTCACATTTACTTGGGCCATCTCTGACATCTCTTTCCTCTTTCTCAATCTCCAGAGTCTATCTATTGACATCTTTTACAAGCCCGTTGACTCTCACAGTTATCTTGACCATACCTCTTCCCACCCAATCACTTGTAAAAATGCCATTCCCTTCTCCAAGTTCCTCAGTCTCTGCTGTACCTGTTCTCAGGATGAGACTTTCCATTCTAGAACACCTGAGACGTCCTTTTTTAAAACAATTGTGATTTCTCTTCCACCACCATCGATACTGCCCTCACTCGTAGCTCCTCCATTTCCTGCATATCAGCCCTCCACTGTCATAACAGGGATAGTGACTCCCCTTATCCTTACCTCATGAGCCTTGATATCAAGCACATATTCTCCACAACTTCCACCATCTCCAATGGGATTGAATCACTTTCCCCGTAAACTTTGGTTTCTATGGGGATTGTCCTCTAATGGTTCCTTTGTCAACCTGTCCTTCCCCCCTTATCTCCCTCCTGGCACTTACCACCGTTACTGTAACAAGAGCTACAACTGCCCCAACACCTCCTTGACCACCAATCAGGGCCCCAAACTATCCTTCCAGGTGAGGCAACTCTTCACCTACGAGCCTGTTGGGGTCATCTCTTGTACCTGGCGCTCCCAACACAGACTCCTCTACATCAGTGAAACCACTACACATAGGAGCAGAACTGGGCCGTTTCTTTTAGCGGTTGTACAGATGAATTACTGGACTTATCATTGTAAACTGGGTCTATTGGAATTCTCCACATGCATAAATTCAAAGTACCTGGTGTGGTTATCAACCTCTGACCTGGCCACCAATTAAAAGAAAAGGGCAAATCAATTAGTTAATTTTGAAAGCGGGAAGCTGCTGATGCAAAAACTCCAAAGTCCAAGCAGAAAATGCTGGAAATACTGAAAGGTTCAAAGGTTTCAATAGGCTTCAATAAGGCATATTTAATGTCAGGAAAGTGTATACAATATACATTCTGAAATTCTTTTTCTTTGCAAGCATCCACAAAATCAGTGGAGTGCCCCAAAGAATGAATGACAGTTATACATTAGAACCCCAAAGCTCCCCCAGCTCCCCCCTCCCTTCCACAAGCAGCAAGGCAATGACCCCCTCCCCCAGCTCAAAGGTTCATTTTATTGTTAAAGTATGCATGTACAATACAACTCTGATACTTGTCTCATCCAGAAAGTCATGAAACACAGGAAGACTATGGGTGTTGATGACAGAAAAGACATTAACTCCCCCACCACCACATGAAAAAGAAAAGAAACAAAACTCACGGGTTCCAAAACTTCCCCTCCCCTGCAGCAAAAAACAGCCGTGCTAACAGTCATAGACACCCCCCCCCCACATCACAATCCCCAATCCCTGACACCCTCAGTCACAGAAAAGAACAGGGACAGTAGCACCAAGCCCCCAACGCCCCCTCCACACACAAAAATTAACAGATCACCCACCCGCCAATCAGCCACAAGAAAGAAAACTGAGGAAACCAATATAAAGTATAGTCCAATAATCACATAAACCTCAGAATATGGGAAATGGAATTTCGTCTGCATACGAGGAGAGTAGCTGCACGAAATCAGTCCTTCTATAAAGAGTGACTGCCAACCCGGGCGCGAACGTGCCGAGCCAGGTCCAAACGCCACCAATCCAGGCCGAATGCACTGATCCGGGGCCGAACAAGCTGACCCGGGTCCAAACACCGCCAATCCGTATTGAACGTGCCAATCTGGCTGCTGAACAATTCTGTTGGGAGTCATCTCTGACCCCCTCTGCATTCAACTCAAATCTTCAATCCTCCTTGTCGCTTTGAGATAGGGTCATTCATGAACCCACACCTCGTCTCTGTTTTTTTTTCCATGAGTCAGCTTGTCTTCTCAAACCTTTTCAGCCCCTTGTCTCTGATCTCCAAGAGGCAGTTCTCCGGACACTGCATAGTGCTGGACCCTTCAGTCGAGTTCCTAACTATATGTCACAGGCTTGCAACAGTTTCCATAACACAAACAAGACAAAAAAAAACAAGTGAAAGGCATTGAAAAGGTGGAATAATTGGATAGATTTGCTATCTGAAAGATGCCGCACAAGGAATCGTTGTTTGTCAGTGAACATGGATCTTAGGGTTCATGTTCAGCAGAACTGTGATGGCAGATATAGAGGCAACGTTTCAGGGTGATGATTTTTCATCAGAACCACTTTTTTTAATGAAAATGATTCTCTCAATTTCTGCCCAGATGTGATGGTAATATTAGAAAGCAAGTTGTACTCTACGCTCGCATGTTGGTTCAGTAATGAGGGGGAGCTATAGCGTTCGTAGTATCTTCTTTCAAATACCTTATCAGGGGCTTGAGAAGATAGTGAACCACTAATCATGGAAGATCAGGGAAGTTCTACCAACATCATTTCAACAAGTTACTGGTCGCTGGCCTGGTATGGAAACACCAATGCCTTTGAATGGAAAATCCTACAAAAGGTAATGAATTTGGCCCAGTACATCACAGGGAAAACCCTCCCAACCACTGAGCACATCTACATGAAACATTGTCATGAAAAGCAGCATCCATCATCAGAGCTCCCCACCACTCAGAACATGCCCTTTTCTGGCTGCTGCCAACAGGTAGAAGGTACAAGAACCTCAGGTCTCACACCACCAGGTTTAAGAACAGTCACTACCCATCAACCGTCAGGCTCTTGAACAAAGGGAATAACTACACTCACTTGCCCATCCACTGAGGTGTTCCCACAGCCAATGATCTCATTTTAGGGACTCTTTATCTCCTTGTTTGTTCTTGTTATTTATTGCTATTTAATTATATTTGCATTTGCACAGTTTGTTGCCTTCTGCTCTCTGGTTGATCTTTCATTGATTCTGTTATAGTTATTATTTTATAGATTTACTGAGTATGCCCACAGGCAAATGAATCTCAGGGTTGTATATGGTGACATATATGTAGTTTGTGTGGGCATGTGGCCAAGTGGTTAAGGCATTGGACTAGCTACCTGAAGGTCGTGAGTTCGAGCCCCAGCCTAGGGAACATGTTGTTAATCACACATTGCTCTGCGACGACACTGGTGTCAAGCTGTATGGGTCCTAATGCCCTTCCCTTGGACAACATTGGTGTCATGGAGAGGGGAGACTTGCAGCATGGGCAACTGCTGGTCTTCCATACAACCTTGCCCAGGCCTGCGCCCTGGAGAGTGAAGACTTTCCAGGTGCAGATCCATGGTCTCGCAAGACTAACGGATGCCTTTAATATGTAGTTTGATAATAAAATTTACTCTGATTTATTAAGTCATTTACCATGATCCTGTTCCTGACTGGTGCATTTTCTGCAGTTTAAAAAGTACTTTTTATTATTAGATTAGATTAGATTCAACTTTATTGTCATTGTGCCGAGTACAGATACAATGCCAATGAAATGCAGTCAGCATCTGACTAGAAATGCAAAGAACAGTGTTATTTACAAAAAACTGCGAATAAAAAGTAAGTGCTACAGCACACAAATATAAATGTACTAAGACAGTCCAATACGGATGCAATACTGCTTAGCGCTGTGATGTGAGGTTCAGCAGGGTCACAGCCTCAGGGAAGAAGCTCTTCCTGTGCCTGCTGGTGCAGGAGCGGAGGCTCCTGTAGCACCTACCGGATGGGAGGAGAGTAAAACGTCCATGGTTAGGGTGAGATGCATCCCTGATAATGCTTTTCACCCTGCCCGGGCAGCGTTTATGGTAGATGTTCTCAATGGTGGGCAATTGGGTGCCGATAATCCGCTGGGCAGTTTTCACCACACGCTGGAGTGCTTTGTGGTCCGATACGGGACAATTGCCATACCACACTGAGATGCAGTTGGTGAGTATGCTCTCAATGGTACAGCGGTAAAAGTCCGTCAGTATCCTGGGACAGAGGTGAGCTTTCTTGATGCTCCGCAGGAAATAAAGACGCTGTTGCGCCTTTTTGATCAGGATGGAGGAGTTCAGAGACCAGGTGAGATCCTCGGAAATGTGGACACCAAGGAATTTGAAGCTTGATACACACTCCACTACAGCTCCGTTGATGTAGATGGGGATGTGAGTGTGGCTTCTAGCATGCCTGAAGTCCACAATGATCTCTTATTATGAGATGCTTCTGGACTTTACAGGTTTTAAACATTGAAAAATCCCCAAGTTCTTCCTCTTTCTTGGTATAAGTGTTGCTAAGTCATGGCTTTTGCATATCTTTGCTGATATGAATTGAAAACAGAGTGATATCTTTCTCAGAAATACTCTCTAAGTCAATGTTGGCAGCCATACAGTGCATTTGGCACCAGTAAGACTGTGGGAGAAATGCGTTTCTACAAAAGTCATTAATAGTCCAGCTTGGGCAGTTTATTGACATTGTGTGGACTTCAGAATCCTTTGCATGCTTTAATTGCTGGCACAGCAAGAAGCCCAATATTTCACTACAGTACATTTCACCTGGTCTCAATTGCTTGCCTCTGGCAACCAATAACTGGATCTGAATGTGCTAACCATTCCATAAGCAGTCAAACTCAATTGAAAATAAAACCATGAGCAGGATGTTTTCCACAATAAATTGTTTGGAATAACTCTATACCATTGTATTACAGAGTTTATTGAATAATTTAAATTTATTATAGCAAGGCAGTTTATAATCTTGAGGGAAGTTATCCTAAAAATGAAATTAACTTTATTTTCTTACATTTGTTCCCTGATCATACTTAATCCAGTTTTCTCTAACTCCATGAGATGTAACCTTGGATGGAGGCATTTTGTTTCATAAACAATTTTTGCTAGATTATGATAAAAAGACAGATGGTAGGTATGTTCAGCCAATGTTAATCTTTCAGTTAACATGTGGACCTCTCTGTGGGCCATTAATTTCCTCAGTGACCTGAGGCTGATGGTTTGAAGGTATATTCTGAACCATGACACATATAATTTATTACTTTGAGTTACATTTACAGATGGGGGCTCAGTGGCAAGCTGTGTTGTTTGGTTGACTCATAGCTCCTGTGATCTGGGTTTGGTTCCACTTTCTTGTGCTGTCCGAGTAGAGCTTCCACCTTCTCCCTGTGACCATGTGGGGTGCCTTAGACATCTCAATAAAGAGCTGATTGTTAGGCCAACTGGCCACTGTAATTTGTCCCAAGTGTAGGTGGCTTGTGGGAGAATCTGCGGGATGGGTGGGGGTGGAGAAGAGGTTGTAGTATTTATTTATTTATCGAGCGACATTGCGGAATTGGTCCTTCCACCACTTCAATACGCACCACCCAGCAATCCCCAGATTTAATCCTAGCTTAATCATGGCAAAATTTACAATGACCAATTAACCTACCAAATGGTAAGTCTTTGGACTGGGGGAGGAAACCAGAGAACTTGGGGGAAACTCACATGGTCACGGGGAGAATGTACAAGCTCCTTACAGGCAGCACTGGAAAATGAACCAGGGCTGCTGGTACTGTAAAACGTTGTGCTAACCAGGAGTGGACAGGGTGGTTTCCAGGAAAATACGTGGTAGAATGGGGTTGTGCCGAAAGCTGAATAGATCTCTTTGATGTTATAAGGGAATATCTAAAACTTCTGACAAACTTCTATAGATGTATGGTGTGAGTAGATTATCTGGTTGCATCACAGCCTGGTATGGAAACACAAAACCCTTGAATGGAAAAGCCTACAAAAGGTAGTCGATATAGCCCAGCCCATCACAGGTAAAGCCTTCCCCTCCATTTAACACATCTACATGGAGCACAGAGTGTTGTCACAGGGAAGCACCACCCAGGACATGCTCTCTTCTCATTACTGCCATCAGGGGAAAGATACAGGAGCCTCAAAACTCACACCATCAGCTTCAGGAACAACTATTACCCATCAGCCACCAGGGGGGATAACTTCATTCAACTTCACTCGCCCCATCACTGAACTGTTCCTACAACCTATGGACTTACTTTCAAGGACTCTTCATCTCATGTTCTCAATATGTATTGCTTATTTATTTATTATCATTATTTTCTTCTTCTTCTTTTTATTATTAATATTAGTTTCTCTCTTTTGTATTTGCACAGTTTGCTGCCTTTTGTCTATTGGTTGTTTGTTCGCTCCATTGGGTGCAGTCTTCCTTTGATTCAACTATGTTTACTTACTGAGTCTGCGCACAAGAAAATGAATCTCAGGGTTGTATATGTCACATGTATATTCTTTAATTATAAATATACTTTGAGTACGTAGACATTATCCAGGACATTCCATCCAGGGGGGTCAGTGTGGACATGGTGGAGGATTACAAATACCTGGGGATGTGAATTGACAATAAACTGGACTGGTCAAAGAACACTGAGGCTGTCTACAAGAAGGGTCAGAGCTGTCTCTATTTCCTGAGGAGACTGAGGTCCTTTAACATCTGCCGGACGATGCTGAGGATGTTCTACGAGTCTGTGGTGGCCAGTGCTATCTTGTTTGCTGTGGTGTGCTGGGGCAGCAGGCTGAGGGTAGCAGACACCAACAGAAACAACAAACTCATTCGTAAGGCCAGTGAGGTTGTGGGGATGGAACTGGACTCTCTGACGGTGGTGTCTGAAAAGAGGATGCTGTCCAAGTTGCATGCCATCTTGGACAATGTCTCCCATCCACTACATAACGTACTGGTTGGACACAGGAGTATATTCAGCCAGAGACTCATTCTACCAAGATGCGGCACAGAGTGTCATAGGAAGTCATTCCTGTCTGTGGCCATCAAACTTTACAACTCCTCCCTTGGAGGGTCAGACACCCTGAGCCAATAGGCTGGTCCTGGACTTATTTCCTGGCATAATTTACATATTACTATTTAATTATTTATGGTTTTATTACTATTTAATTATTTATGGTGCAACTGTAACGAAAACCAATTTCCCCCGGGATCAATAAAGTATGACTATGACTATTATTCAGATCATTGCAGCAAATATTGGTGATGGGAAGATCTACAATTCAATTGGAGGGTGAATCTTATCAGCATCTTCAGAGGGCGTTTGCTGTGCGAGACACTTGTTTACTTTGTTGAGATTGCATGTTGAAAGATGACAATGATTAACTCATCTGTAACCAGCAGCAATAGAAAGTATGCGTGTGTGGGTAGTTATGTGTGTTGCTTGAAATTCCAGCATCTGCAGATTTCCTCGTGTTTGCATAGAAAGTCAATGGCATTACTGTCCTGCCGAAGGGTCTCAGACCGAAACATCGACTGTTCCTCTTCCTATAGATGCTGCCTGGCCTGCTGCGTTCACCAGCATTTTTTGTGTATGTTGCTTGTCATTAATTTAAATAGGGTTGTGACGATTTTGAGATTTGCAGAATACTCCAAAATCTGGTACATAAGTAATTCCATTTGTTCTTAGAATTAGGTTTAGAATACTTCTAGCTGTTCCTCAGTAAACTTTTAGGCTAATAATTTTTTATAACGCAAGACATTTTTGATAAGTATACGGAGAGGCGGTGTTTAGAGGTCTATGGGCCAAACACAGGAAACAGGACTAGCTTGGTAGGGACTGTGGTTGGCATGGATAAGTTGGGCCGAAGGGCCTGATTTTATGCTGTATTACTGTATGACTCTATAATAGGAAAAATGAAAGTTGTATCTTCATTTTTTCTGATTAATAATGTATTAATTATGTTTTACAATGTCATTGTTTAAAAAGTAATACTTAGTAAAATATGGATAAAATTTTAAACTAAAATATCACAACCACTTTTCTGAAATTGACCAAAATTAATTTTATCAGACACATACAATTATAGAAATTACAATGGTGTACAGATCGTCCGCTGCCCTTGATCTAGCCCCTTCCAAAAAATATCTAGAAAATAGAAGAAAATAGTTTTATAATATCCCTCCAAATAACCTCCTATCTCAACCCCACCCTCCCCCAACCAGGATTTTAAGTCTGAGTTTATCTCTCTTTGCTTCTAAGTACCTCTTTTAAACAATTCTCTTCACACCTTGCCCCACTTCCTTTACAGAAACCAAATACGTTTCTGTCAACAATTGTTTACTTGACAAAGACCTTTTATGTATCCCCCTTGGGAGTGTACTTCTAAACCTCTCTGGCTCAATGTGACGTGCAGAAACAAACACTTTCCTAATGGGCAGAATGAAGATGATTAATGAACAAACCTCAAATTACAACCCTTTCACTTAGCTTCAAGTAGGCTCTGTGGAAAAGTGTACTCGTTCACATTGAGATTTTATGGCTAAGAACATAAGAAACAGGAGCAGGAGTGGGCCATGTGGCCCATCGAGCCTGCCCTACCATTCAATAAGATCATGGCTGATCTGGCCATGGACTCATCCAGGGGGATGTCCTGTTTCCATCCAGGGGGTCAGTGTGAACATGGTGGAGGATTACAAGTATCTGGGGATAGGAATTGACAATAAACTGGACTGGTCAAAGAACACTGAGGCTGTCTACAAGAAGGGTTAGAGCCGTCTCTATTTCCTGAGGAGACTGAGGTCCTTTAACATCTGTCGGACGATGCTGAGGATGTTCTACGAGTCTGTGGTGGCCAGTGCTATCATGTTTGCTGTTGTGTGCTGGGGCAGCAGGCTGAGGGTAGCAGACACCAACAGAATCAACAAACTCATTTGTAAGGCCAGTGATGTTGTGGGGATGGAAACTGGACTCTCTGACAGTGGTGTCTGAAAAGAGGATGCTGTCCAAGTTGCATGCCATCTTGGACAATGTCTCCCATCCACTACATAATGTACTGGTTGGGCACAGGAGTACATTCAGCCAGAGACTCATTCCACCGAGATGCAACATAGAGCGTCATAGGAAGTCATTCCTGCCTGTGGCCATCAAACTTTACAACTCCTCCCTTGGAGGGTCGGACACCCTGAGCCAATAGGCTGGTCCTGGACTTATTTCATGGCATAATTTACATATTACTATTTAATTGTTTATGGTTTTATTACTATTTAATTATTTATGGTGCAACTGTAATGAAAACCAATTTCCCCCGGGATCAATAAAGTATGACTATGACTATCTGCACTTACCTGTCTTTTCCTCATAACCCTTAATTCTCCTACTATGCAAAAATCTATCCAACCTTGTCTTAAATATATTTACTGAGGCAGCCTCCACTGCTTCATTGGGCAGAGAAGTCCACTGATTCACCACTCTCTGGGAAAAGCAGTTCCTCCTCATCTCCATCCTAAATCTACTCCCCTGAATCTTCAGACTATGTCTCCTAGTTCTAGTCTCACTTACCAATTCAACGTTTTATTACATAACGTTGAGAAGAGAGAGATGATTGCCTGTTATGCCGCTGATGATTAGGACAGTAATGAAGGTCTACCATCTCTGGCGGTGTTCAGGGCTTCCTTCATCATGTCAGTAGCTTCCTCTTGGTTTTCACTACGGTCAGTCATTCAAGTCACAGTGGAGACCCAGGAATACTTCCACACTCTGAAGTTTCCATAATAGTTATTTTTTGACCAGTCAGGGTTGTTAGCTCCGAGTTGAAAACCCGAACCTGGAGGACTGGTGGACCACTCTTAGTTTGGCATCCACCCTTTGACCTATTTGGCTTGAGTGACCCTACCAAGAGCCAAAGCATAAAGCCCTGACTCCAGCCAACATAGCTCTCTGGGTCATTGAGGCACACAATCCTCCAAACCCAGTGACAAGCTTGTGGTGCTCTCAGCAGATAAAATGTTGATATACTGTTTAGTAGTTCCAAACATGCACACATGCAAAAAAAATCGCAGCTAAAAGAGTCCTGAGAAATGAAGTACACTCTTTCTAATCAAAATATTTGTACCCTTTAATAATCATGAATACAAGGCAATGCTAATTTTTTGACATTTCTGTCATATTGTGCTTAAGTGAACATTGACCTGAACTTCTGCAAGGTTAGTATTCACTTCAATCAGATATAACAGCAGTCAACAATAAAAATGACTATGAATAAATTGTAGAAAATAATACCAGGTAAGTTAATCACATTACAAATATGATAACACCTCTGGAAAAATCTGTCAACATTTTTTTACCACATATTTGTCCCTACGTTTTTATACTTAAACTCCAAGCCCAGCCAGATGGACCAACATGATCAAATTCATTGTCCTTACCTGTACATGGCAAGTTTAGATCACAAGACCATAAGCTATAGGAGCAGAATTAGGCCATTTGACCCACTGAGTCTGCTCTGTCATTTCATCATGGCTGATCTACTTCCCTCGCAGGCTCAACCTCCTTTCTTCTCCTCGTAACCCTTCGTGCCCTGATTAATCAAGAATATATCACCCTCTGGCTTTAATATATCCAATGACTTATCCCCCATAGCCGCCTGTGACAAAGAATTCCACAGAGTCATCACTCTTTGACTAAAGAATGTCCTCCTCATCTCCATTCTAAATGGACATCCTCCTATTCTGAGACTGTGCCCTCCAGTCTTAGACACCCCCACCTCAGGGAGCATCCTCTCCACATCCACTCTATCAAGGCCTTGCAACATTCGATAGGCTTCAGTGAGATTCCCCCTCATTCTTCTGATTTCCAGTGAGTACACGCCCAGAGCTATCAAAAACTCCTCATATGACAAGCCTTTCAATCTCAGAATCATTTTTGTGAACCTCCTTTGAACCCTCTCCAATGTCAGCACATCCCTTTTTTTTTAGATAAGGGGCCCAAAACTGCTCACAGTACTCAAAGTGAGGCCTCAGCAGTGACTTAGAAAGTCTCAACATTACGTCCTTGCTTTCATAGTCCACTCTTCTTGAAATGAATGCTAACACTGCATTTACCTTCCTCACCACTGACTCAACTTCTGGCTGAGTGAACTCTGCTTTTCTCCTTGGAGTGATGGAGGATGAGAGGTGACCTGACAGAGGTGTATAAAATGATGAGAGGCATTGATCATATGGATAGTCGGAGGCTTTTTCCCGGGGCTGAAATGGCTGCCACAAGAGGGCACAGGTTTAAGGTGCTTGGGAGTAGGTACAGAGGAGATGTCAGGGGTAAGTTTTTTACGCAGAGAGTGGTGAGTGTACGGAATGGGCTGCCGGCAATGGTGGTGGAGGTGAATACGATAGGGTCTTTTAAGAGACTTTTGGAGCTTAGAAAAATAGAGGCCTGTGGGTAAGCCTAGTAATTTCTAAGGTAGGGACATGTTCGGCACAACTTTGTGGGCCGAAGGGCCTGTATTATGCTGTAGGTTTTTTATGTTTCTATGTTTCTAACCTGCAAATTATCCTTTAGGGAATCCTGCACAAGGACTCCCAAGTCCATTTGCACCTCATAATCTTAATCATAAATTACGCCTATGAAGGTAATTTTCTTTGGTAAAAGATAATTTTATAAATAGCCACATTTTTAAAGCAGAGAAATTTAAACTACAACAGTACCAGCTGAGTCAGCACATAACATTTTCCCAACGGCTAAGTCTAACTTAATCTTTTGAGAATGAAATCGGATTCGGATTCGGATTCAGGTCACAATGTTCTAGAGGACAAAACCAAATTTCATCATTTTTGTTGGTTGGTCCATAAACAAAAAACTTCACGATCTAAGCTACGAAAGTTAGCAAATAAAGGAAAAGCTTACTTACAGGACTTTAAGATTGTAAAGACCATCAAATGCTCCCATAGGGATGTTCGTCAAGTCATTTCCTGCAAGACGCCTGTGGGGAGGAGGGGGGAGAATAATCAGACACATTTCTTCATGTGGAATTCATTTAAAAACTAAGAAATGCAACATAAATACACAAAAATAAGAACTTCCATTATTAAAAAAACTCTGCAGACTGCAGTGAATAGTTCCTCAGCAAAAGCCACATTAATGCTCAAAGTACATGAAAATAAAGGCATCATGCATTGAGAAAAAACATTTTATACTTAAGAAATAAATGGCATTAAAATTGTGAGGTTGATACATTGTGCAAGGCTGATACATTAAGAGCATGTATGAAATTGTTAACAGTCTGGACTAATCATCACAGGCAACAAATCCAAGCACCACTAGGAAGAGAAGCCAGCTGGGTGCCCTGATGCAATTGCAAAAACTTGGAGCTGAATGCTCTGAAAACCATGAAAGTGCGTATCGTCTTCAGGAGAAATGAGCCTTCTCTCTACCCACTCATCATCAACAACCCTATAGTTAGCACCTTTTCAATATTCAGGTTCTTGGGAATCATTATTTCACAGGATCTCACGTGGGAGTACCATATTTCCTTCATTAACAAAAAGGCTCAGCGGAGGATGCATTTCTTGTGCCAGTGGGTACAATTACGTCTTCCTCAGTATACAATTCTATACTGTATAGAGAGCAGCCTCACACCAACCATTACTGTTTGGCTGGTGCAACATCCTCTATAGAAACTGCAGCGAACTGTCAGGTCAGATGAGAAGGCTATTGACTGCAGCCTCCCGTCACTGCTGGACAAAGAAGCAGGCAGGAAAAATCACTGCAGACACTGCCCACCCAGCGAAGAGTCTTTTACAAAGGCACCCTTTTGGAAAACACTACAGGGCTATTAAAACCAAAAAAAAACCACACTAGTTTCTTCCTCCAGGCAGATCAATCATATTCTAGTTAGAATGATCTGATCGACCATTCTAGTTAGTCCACCGCACCCTCCTCTATCCCTCTATTACTGCACTATAAATATGTTAAACCTCTTTTTATAATGCTGTTTACATTGTAGATAAATACTAGCATTCATGTATTTATGCATATTTTATTCCATGTCTGTACTTTAACCTTTAACTTTATTTTTATATAATGCTTTACTCTTTATAATTGTTAAATGTTGTTATTAACTGCATGTTGCGCCTTGACCGGTACACCAAATTCCTAATACGTGTAAATGTATACAGCAAATAAAGGTAATCCTTGATCCTTGAAAGAGAAAAGGAAAGGCTGTTTAACAGGGAAGGGTTAGATTGATCTTCAAGTAGGTTAAAGGGTCAGCAGAGCGTCCTGGGCCAAATAGATAGATAGATAGATAGATATACTTTATTGATCCTGAGGAAAACTGGGTTTCGTTACAGCCGCACCAACCAAGAATAGAGCATAAATACAGCAATAGAAAAACCACAAATAATCAAGCAACAAAATGCAAACTATGCCAGATGGAAAAAAGTCCAGGACCAGTCTATTGGCTCAGGGTGTCTGATCCTCCACAGGAGGAGCTGCAAGTTCAATGGCCACAGGCAGGAACGACCTCCTGTGCCGCCCAGTGTTGTATCTCGGTGGAATGTGGCCGAAGTCCAACAGTAAAAAGTTCAATGTCCGGTCTATAAACACGTTCCTCGATTGTAATATGACCCGGATTGCACCATCTGTTGTTAACCAGAACAGTAAGCACCCAACTCCTTTATGCTTACCGCTCTCAGTGCACTTCCGGTCAGCCGGAACGGTCTGGAAGCCGTCCATGGAGAAGCTTTGATCGGGTATGTCCTTGTGCAGCCCCGTTCCAGTGATAGGTACATGGATGGTAGGGGTATGGGGGGGTTGCTATGGTTCCGGTGCAGGTCAATGAGGCTAGGAGGTTCAACATGGACTAGATGGGCTGAAGGGCCTGTTTCTGTGCTGTACTTTCCCATCACTCTATGGCTCTATTCAATCACCTCTGACTTGTGTCTTGTGGAGAGTGGAAAGGCTATGGAGAATGGGGAGTTTGGTCATTTACCACACGATGTCCTAATTCTCTGTCGACAAAGGCATTTATATGGCTGTTCCAGTTAAGTTTCTGGTCAATTATGACCTCTCAGGATGTCAATGCTTTTAGAGCTTCAGTGATAGTGGGCTTAATTACAATCTCTGTTCAGATATTGTTGGGCACAGATGTGAAATGAACTTTACTTGCTGTTTAGTAGCTGAAGCCTGAAAGCAGCCTAAGTTTTTCAGTATGTAGGTATTGATTATCAAAGGAGTTGCCATTAGAACAATATACTGTGCAAACAACAGCAGATATCCCCATGTTTTGACAGAGCTGTGCAGAAACTACTTGAGACTGGGCCACCACCCTGATGAACATCTGCAGAAGTGTCCTTCATTCTGAGGAGCAGTAGGTAGACATTATCTAAAGGGCCATAAACTAGGGTAAACACAGCCAATGAATGAAGGAATTAAGTATCTATCAAACCAGGCATGAGTTTAGATTTGTTCATGACTCCTCATAATTTACAGACAAATGATATTTTCTCTGCAATGAATGTATTAATGAATCATTTGATACACTATTTAGATAAAAGACTGAAGTTTTAAACAAAATTCTGGAGCTTGCTGATTGTTCTCTCTTATTCTCCAATTTGCGAGTCAGCAAAGAAGAATGGTGTTCAATACCCACTCCTCTGATTGATGTCTATAGACTCTTGAACGGTTTTAAGTGACAACCAATTATAATGGTTATCAGTGCACTTTAGCCAGAAATTCTGCAGGTGCTGGAAGTCCAAAGCAACACACACAAAATGCTGGAGGAGCTCAGCAGGTCAGGCAGCATCTATTAAACTGAATAAACAGTCGAAGATACGGGCCGAGACTCTTCCTCAGGACTGAGAAGGAAGGGGGAAGAGGCCAGAATAAAAAGGTGGGGGGGAGGGGAAGGTAGGGCCAGATCAAGGGCTGGAGCAGAAGGAATCTGTTAAGAGAGGAGAGTGGACCGTAGGAGAAAGGGAAGGAGGAGGGGACCCAGGGTGTAATAATAGGCAGGTTAGAAGACATGAAAGGTCAGAGCAGGGGTAGAAGAGGGGGAGGGGGATTTGTGTTCACTGAAATGAGAAAGCAATATTCGTGCCATCAAGTCGGAGTGTACCCAGACAGAATATAAGGTGTTGCTCCTACATCCGGAGACTGGCCTCACCATGGCACAAGAGGAGGCCATGGACCAACACGTCGGAACAGGAATGGGAATCGGAATTAAAATGATTGGCCAACGGGAAATCCTGCTTTTGGCAGATAGTGCAGAGGTGCTCAGTGAAACGGTACCCCAACTTATGATGGCTCTCAGCAACGTAGAGGAAGCTGCATTGGGAGCACCGATTGACATTGATATTTCATTATCAATAGCTGTTTGTGAGCAAGGTAAAGCAGAGTATGTCTTTTCAAAAGCTCAAAGAGTCATGGAATGAGAGTTGGAAAAACAGGTCCTTTGGCCAACAAACCCTGATCACATCTCTCACTGCTTCCCATCTGTAATTTCTTCGGCTCTTGAATTTCCAGCATCTGCAGAATTCCTCGTGTTTACGTTTTTAAATTCACTACTGCGAAGCCTCTTCCGTGATGCCTACACTGAAGAAGTTTAAATCTTCTCTTCAACGGGAGTTCAGTGAAACCATCTCTCACTGCTCCACATCTGTAATTTCTTCGGCTCTTGAATTTCCAGCATCTGCAGAATTCCTTGTGTTTACGTTTTTAAAATCACACTAATCCCATTTTCCTCTCTCCTCTCTATATACTCTTCCTTCAATATTCCTGTCACCTGCCTGCAATAGGAGGCAATTTATGGTAGCCAGTTACCCTATCAACCAGCACATTTGACATGTGGTGAGGAAACAAATGTTATCACTGAAAATACAGACAGGAGCCAAGATTGGTAAGAGACCCTGGTTTGAACTGCTGCTCTCAGGTGAAGAATCATGACTGAGGTATGTCAGGAAGAATAAATGAGATTTGAATTATGTAC
Organism: Mobula hypostoma; assembly: GCF_963921235.1. Taxonomy (NCBI): domain Eukaryota; kingdom Metazoa; phylum Chordata; class Chondrichthyes; order Myliobatiformes; family Myliobatidae; genus Mobula; species Mobula hypostoma. The sequence continues at coordinate 8,712,856 of NC_086105.1, read as the reverse complement.
ATAAATCAAAATAACAGGAAAAAAGATGGATGAAAAGAAAGAGATAATACATTTTCACTGTATCCTGACGAAGGGTCTCGGCCTGAAACGTCGACTGTACCTCTTCCTAGAGATGCTGCCTGGCCTGCTGCGTTCACCAGCAACTTTGATGTGTGTTGCTTGAATACATTTTCAATACCAGCTCTCATATGAGGAAATTAGTCCACACATAAAATATAGCCAAAATATAGCTTATTTCTTCTCCTTTGTTATGATTGTGAAAAAGAAATTTAATATCCTGAATGTTAGTCCTATTCATAAACATGAGAAAATCTGCAGATGTTGGAAATCCAAAGCAACACACAGAAAATGCTGGAAGAAATCAGCAGGTCAGGCAGCATGTGTGGAAATGAAACAGTCAACGTTTCAGGCCGAGACCCTTCTTCAGGACTAGAAAGGAAGGGGGAAGATGCCAGAATAAAAAGGTGGGGGGAGGGCAAAGAGGCCAGCTGGAAGGTGATAGGTGAAGCCAGGTGGGTGGGAAAGGTCAAGGGTTGGAGAAGAGGGAATCTGATAGGAGAGGAGAGCGGACAACAAGAGAAAGAGAAGGAGGAGGGGATTCAGGAGGATATGATGGGCAAGTGAGAAGAAATAACAGGTTGGAGTGGGGGACAGAGGAAGAGGGGAGTGGGGGGTAATTTTTTTTACTGGAAGGAGAAATCGAGATTCATGCCATCAGGGTGGAGGCTATCCAGACAGAATATAACGTGTACCTCCACCCTGAGGATGGCCCTATCTTGGCACAAGAGGAGGCCAAAGGCCAACATGTCGGAATGGGAAGGGGGATCAGAATTAAAACGTTTGGCCACTGGGAAGTTCAGCTTTTGGCGGATGGAGCTGGGGTGCTTGACAAAGTGTCCCCCAATTTATGACAGGTCTCACCAGTGTAAAGGAGGCTGCATCGGGGGCACCCGACACTATAGATGACCCCAGCAAATTCGCAGGTGAAGTGCTGCCAGGTGAAGTGAAGTACTGGGAGGACTGTTTAGGCCCCTGAATGGGGTTGATGGAGGAGGCGAATGGGCAGGTGCAGTTCTATCCACCTGAGAGTGACCGAGGATAACTTCCTGATTTCTGTGCTTGGCCACTGGTGTGCATAATTTGGTCTCCAAAGTCTGGGTAATTCTGTATTAACAATCAGTGGTGATTAACATGTACATTATTTTCAACGTACTTTGTTTCCACCTTAATCCTGTTTTCAGTGGCATCTGGAAATTTTCTTCAGCAATTTCAGTCAGCTGGAAGAATTTACCCACTGTTCTGCACACAGGAATAAACACAGAACCTAACTCATCAACTATAATCCTCAATGTGAGTGTCTGTGAGCCATGAGGTTTAGACATTTAAATGTATTTTCATTTTTTCCAGTGTTTATGAATGCTAATTTTTTAAAAATCGCTGTCTTGGATCATTGATTCTGTTATAAGTTCCAGTAGCCTGGCCAGAGGGATAGAGGTTCTTTTATTTCTTGGCTGCATTCCTGTGGCTTTTTTTAAATGGACCTGGGGTCCATTACTCAGCCATTAGCTGCGAGACAGATGTGTTGATGTGTCTGCTGGTGGGTTGATATTGTTTAGATGTTTGTGAATTGGCTGCTTGTGAATGTCAATGGTCCAGACTTCCTGTGTACAATGACTTTAAAAAAAAAATTGGGAAGAAAGTTTCTTTCCTCTTCAGATTTTGCATCATTTCATTATAGGCTGCTCCGAGATCCTTAGAATGTAGTCACGATAAGGATGCCAGTCTCAGTCTGTCAAATGCAGTCTTTCTGCCTTCCTTATATCACTCTGATTTGTACAGATTCAGGAAAAAGCTCTGCGTGTGAGAACAGGTCTTCCACATTTTAAAGTTCAGAGTAAATTTATTATCAAAGTATGTATATGTCACCGTATACTACCCTGAGATTCATTTTCTTGCAGGCATTCACAGTAGAACAAAGGAATGCAATGGAATCAATGGAAAGCTACACATACTGACAAGCAACCAATGTGAAAAAGATGACAATCTGTGCAAATGCAATAAAGAATACTGAGAACATGAGCTGTAGCGTCCCTGAAAGTGTGTTCATAGGTTCATAGGTTGCAGGAACAGCTCAGTGTTGTGGTGAGCGAAGTTATCCACACTGGTTCAGAGCCTGAGGGTGAAGGGTAAGAACTGTTCCTGAAATGGTGGTGTGGGACCTAAGGCTCCTGAACCTCATTCCTGGTGAAGCAGCAGGAAGAGAGCAAGATGATGGGGGTCCCTGATGATAGATGCTGCTCGCTAGTGACGGCACTCCGTGTAGATGTGCTCAACGGTGGAGAGGGCTTTGCCCGTGATGGACTGGGCCGTATTCACTACTTTTTGGAGGAGTTTCCATTCTTGGGTATTGGTGTTTCCATTCCAGGCCGTGATGCAACTAGTCAGGACACAGTCCATGACACATCTACAGAAACTTGTCATTTGTCCTTTACATTTTACGTTAACTGAGAGTGTAGGCATCACTAAGCTATGGGTACATATATAATATTTGTAGCAATTTCCCCAAGCTTCAGAAGTTCTATTGTATTAAACCCAAGCAGAAAAGCACAGCGATTTGCACTGCTGCCACTGTAGGCTGGGCTGGAGAGTCAAGCTATCTCTCTCACTTACCAGTACTTACTGTGAGGTTCCAAAGTAAATTTATCGTCAAAGTACATATGTATCACCATACACTACCCTGAGATTCATTTTCCTGTGAGAACATATAGTAATAGAATCAAAAGACCGCACCCGACAGGATGGGCAAACAACCAGAGTGTAAAAGGCAACTAACTGTGCACACAAAAGATAATGACAAACAAGTAATAAATATCAAGAATACAGGATGAAGAGTCGTTGAAAGTGAGTCCGTTGGTTGTAGGAACATTTCAATGATGGGTCGAGTGAAGCTATCTCCTGTGGTTCAAGAGCCGGATGGTTGAGGGGTAATGCAGAAAGAGCATGTAAATTTGCTTTTCCAGTCACTGCATCGGATTAGGTTTGGGACCTGTCATCTGCTCACGTGTGAGGAGGATATTTACGTCTACAATAATTTATTATTTATTAGGCGATACAGTGTGGAGTCACGCCATCCCAGCAAATTCAGATAAACCCGATTAACTCTAACCTAATCATGGGACAATTTACAAGGACCAATTAACCCACCTGGGTGGAGGCAGTTAATATTCTTGTTGCCGATTGCGCAATTTGCTGTTTATTTTGTGTGAGGAGGGAAGTTAATGTTCTTGTCGTTTGTTGTTTCTTGTGTGTGGGTGAGTTAATGTTTCTGATGTTTGTGCAATTTGTTTTTTTGTGTGGGGGAGGCTAATGTTCTTGTCGTTTGTGCAATTTGTTGTTTTTTGTGGGGGGTGTAATGTTTTTCTTGCCATTTTTGCAATTTGTTGTTTTTTTGTGTGAGGGGAGGTTAATGTTCTTCTTGCCATTTGTACAATTTGTTGTTTTTTTGTGTGAGGGGTTGATGTTCGATGCTTTTCTTTAAACAGCGCCCATGGGTTTCTTTGTTTCATGACTGTCTGGAGAAGATGAATCTCAGAGATGTACAGTATACTGTACACATACTTAGATAATAAATGTACCTTGAACATTGAACCTTGGTCATTTCTTCTTCCATTTTTTCTGTGTACAGGACTTAGCAATGTTGACTAATGTCATTCCTTGCCATTTATTAATTACATTTCTGCTGTAAACTGGAATACTGTGCATGCACTAAGAAGTTTTGTAAGTCCTTCGTCACCATTTTAGAAAGTGGAAAAAGACATAAATCATCGTGTGGCATAGAAGGAAATGACAGGATCAGTTCAACTTTCCATTTTACAATCTAATTTTATTTTATTCTGTATTAACATCTTTAAATTTAATTGACTTTAATTGCTGCTCTAATTGAATACATAAACTCGGGAAGGTCAAAAGCAGCAACGTTTATACAAGATGTTTTGCACACTGCTACGCTTACTACAACTAATTCCGTTTTAGAAACATAGAAAACCCCAGCACAATACAGGCCCTTCAGCCCACAATGCAGGGTTGAACACATACTTACTTTAGAAATTACCTAGGGTTACCCATAGCCCTCTATTTTTCTATTTTGTTAAAGTTTTACCAGATGAAAAAGTAGGAATATATTTATATAGCACCTTTTGTGACCTCAACATGTAATAGACTAAAGTTTGCAGACAATAAATTATTTATTTGGCTTGATTACTGTAGTAGCATGGTTACAAACTATTGTTCACATCAACCTGCCTAATTTAGTAAGCAATTTCACAAGCTATGGACAATATCTTCAGGGCATCGCCATCATTATGTGTCTTGTTGCACGACGTGGGCAATCATGCTCTCATGACCATGATTGTTCTTGGTGAATTTTTCTACAGATTTGCTTTGCCATTATCTTCTTCTGGGCAGTGCCTTTACAAGACAGGTGACACTAGCCATTATCAATACTCTTCAGAGGCTGTCTGCCTGGTATCAGTGGTCACATAACCAGGACTTGTGATATGCACCAGCTGCTCATACAAGCATCCACCACCTGCTCCCATGGCTTCATGTGACCCTGACTGGGGGCTAAGCAGGTGCTACACCTTGCCCAAGGGTGATCTGCAGGCTAGCAGAGGGGCAGAGCACCCTACATCTCCTTTGGTAGGGATGTATCTACACCCTGATACCACTATAACAAATCCTGGTGTGAAATCACATCATAAACACCAGAGATAGATCCTGCAGATGCTGGAAATCCAGATCAACACACACAGCATGCTGGAGCAATTCAGCAGATCAGGCAGTATCTATGGAAATAAATAAATAGTTGATATTTCAGCTGAGACCCTTCATCAGGACTGGAAAGGAAGAGGGATGAAGTCATAATAGGAAGGTGAGGAGAGTGGAAGAAGTACAAATTAGAAGATGATAGGTGAAGCTAGGTGAGGGGCAGGTAGATGGATGGGTCATGGGGATGAAGGAAGAAACTGAGAGGTGATAGGGGGAAATGGTAAAGTGCTGAAGAATCTGTGAGAAAGGGAAGGAGGAAGGGCATCAAAGAAAGGTAATAGGCAGGTGAGGAGAAGAGAAGAGCTAAGAGGGAGGTAAATGGGGAATGGAAGAAGAGAGAAGGTGGAGTGGGGACAAATTACTGGAAGATGGAGAAACTGATTTTCATGCCGTCAGGTTGGAGGCCACCCAGATGAAAAATGAGGTGTTGTTCCTCCAGTCTGAGCTTAGCCTCATCGCGATGGTAAAGGAGGCCATGGACTGACATGTCAGAATGGGAATGGGGATTGGAGTTAAAATGGCTGGCCACAGGGAAATCCAGCTTGTTGTGGATGGAGTGAAAGTACTCGACAAAGCACTCCCCCAATCTATGTTGAATCTCACCGATGGAGAGGAGGCAGCACAGGATACAGTAGGTAACCTTGGCAGACTGGCGGGTGAAGTGTTGCCTCACCTGGAAGGACAGCTTGGTGCCCTGAATGGAGGTGAAAGGACAGGTGTAGCACTTCTTCTACTGGCAGTGATAAACGCCCGGAGAGAGAGCAGTTCAGAGAGACAAATGGAGAAGGGAGAGTAAAATCATAACAGTTGTTCTCCAAATCACTACCTAGGAAGCACAGCAAATTATAAATGACCTTTCACTGGGATTGCGAGAAACAATAAATACTTCATGCTGATTAAATTTGTGAGACTGTGGATCAAGGGTTAATTTAAGAGAAAGGCAATCTCTTCACAATCACAAAATGTTGGGGGAACTCAGCAGGTCAGGCATCATCCATGAAAAGGAGTAAACAATCAACACTTCCAGCCCAGACCCTTCATCAGGATGGGAGATGAAGGGGAAGGAAGCCAAAATCTCCTTCCCTTTCCAGTCCTGATGAAGAGTCTTGGCCCAAAACGTCAACTGTTTATTCATTTCTATAGATGCTGCCTGACCTGACGAGTTCCTCCAGCATCTTTTGTGTTTTGCTCTGGATTTCCAGCATCTCTTGCATTTAAGCCAACGATCAAGTTTATTAATCTTTTTGGAGGTGTCAGAAACAAAGGCACAAATACACTTCACATTACAGATGGAAAATCTGTGGGCAGGTGATGTGGAAAGTGGGACGTAACCAGGAGCAGGGGGGACAGCACACACTGATGAGCTCTGGTTAGAATGGAGTTAGAAAGCAGAAGGTTAAGAGAGTGATGCTTCGTTATTTCTCCCAGGCTCAACCTCTTGATGAATGGGGCCATTGCACTTCCAAATGTTAGAGCAGGGGTTCCCAACCTTTCTTATGTCAGAGACCCCAACCATTTACTGAGGGGTCTGTGGGCCCAGGCTGGGAACCCTCTGCTTTAGAGCCATGACTGTGGCCCATTTCCTGCAACCTGGGTAGATTATCTGTACTTCTCGCTTCATTTTTCTGTAATTCTTTACCCTTGCTGAATGTTTTTTTTGGTTGCGTGTCGAACCTACACACCCCAGCAAGTTTGTAATATGTGCAGTATATTCCTAAAACACATAGTGAATAAAGTGGCTCCTTGATCCTCAAGAAAAGGGCATGCTAGGCTGGGTGGGTTTATTTACAATGCTGTTTTGCACACACTCAGTGATTCAGGAACAGCTTCCTCCCCTCTGCCATCCAATTACTGAGTGGACATTGAACCCATGAACACTACCTCACTACCTTTTTATTTCTATTTTTGCTCTACTTATTTAACTATTTTATATATTTACTGTAATTCAGCTTTCTATTATTATGTATTGCAATGTACTGCTGCCACAAAGACAACAAATTTCATGACATTAAACCTGATTCTATTTGCTATTAACCTACAGTAATTGAAAATTTGCAGTGAGTAATTAACCTCTGAGCATTACCTTGGCATATGGGAGAAAACTGCAAAACCTGGGGAAATAGATACGTCCACAGAGAGAACCGGCAAACCCCGCATAGGCAGGGGCAATGTCAAGATCAGTCTTGGGTCCCCATAGCTATTTTGGTGTTTGGTTGCCCAGAGAGAAGGGAGATTGCTGTAGTCCAGAGGCAGCATGGCTGTAATCATTTAAACTTTGAATTTCAATTTTTCCACTTACATTAATCCAAAAGATCAACCTGGTATTGATTAAGTGACTTGCAGTGAACTTTTTACATTAAAAGTCCCCTGGCCCATAATCAATTCGGGAATGTTTTGGCATCTCTTGTGACCGTAGTTCCTCAGGCACAAATGTCATCTGGCATGACACTGCCTAAACAAGATACTCCCTAAAGATGGGTGCAGAGATCAGGATACTTAATTAACCCACACTGATTGCAAAGTAAGACACTTGCCAATTTCGTGCTGGTTGCTTATTATAGTGATTCTTGCATGTACCCAGTGCTAACAGTGCTCCTCGTTAACAATATGGATCCGGGAGTTTACCAGTATTGTAACTTGTTAAGCACAATTAAAGCTGATCTTTTGAATGTAACATCAGCCCCATAAAGAGGAAATGCACTATGGTGGTGGACGTTACAGAGAAAGAGAATCTGACCTGGGAAGTATGAAAAATGGCACAATTCTCATTAGAACCCTGGTTAGATCACATATCGTTTATTGTGTTCAGTTCTGGTCGCCTCATTATAGAAAGGACATGGAAGTGTCAGGAAGAGTGCAGAGGACATTTGCCAGAACACTGCTAGATTAGAGAGCACGTCTTGGGAAGATAGGCTGAGAGAACTAGGGCTTTGGAGTGAAGGCAGATGAGAGCTGATTTGATAGAGATGTACAAGATGATAAGAGGCATAGATAGAGTGGATGGCCAGAGACTTTTTCTTCCCCAGGGCAGAAATGGCGAACACAAGTTGGCATAATTTAAGGTGTTTAAAGAAAGTATAAGGGGTAAACATAGAAACATAGAAAATAGGTGCAGGAGTAGGCCATTCGGCCCTTCGAGCCTGCACCACCATTCAGTATGATCATGCCTGATCATCCAACTCAGAACCCTGTACCTGCCTTCTCTCCATACCCCCTGATCCCTTTAGCCACAAGGGCCATATCTAACTCCCTCTTAAACATAGCCAATGAACTGGCCTCAACTGTTTCCTGTGGCAGAGAATTCCACAGATTCACCACTCTCTGTGTGAATAAGTTTTTCTTCATCTCAGTCCTAAAAGGCTTCCCCTTTATCCTCAAACTGTGACCCCTCGTTCAGAGGGGTAGTCAGAGGTAGATTTGTTTTAGACAGAGAGCGCACTGCCAGAGGTGGTGGGAGGGGCAGATACATTAGGGACATTTAAAAGACTTATAGGCAAGTGAATGAAATAGAAATGTCAAAGGGAGGGGTTAAATTGATCTTGGAGTAGGTTAAAGAAGGGGGCAGCACAACACTATGGGCCGAATGGCCTGCACTGTGCTGTACTCCTTTATGTCCTATGTTCAATGTAGACCAACTCATCCAATTGCTGGCATTCAATCAAGAAATGACCTTGGCCAAATTAAATTAATTTAGATTTATTGCATGAATTAAATAATTACATATTTGTAAAATAATGGCCAAATGACAAATTCCATACATCTGTTCTCTATCTGCATTGTATTCTATGTTGCACATTTATTGTGTTTATTTTGGTAATTTTAGCCGTGGTAAGAGTGAAGATTCTGATGAAGAGTCTTGGCCCAAAATGTCAACTGTTTATTCCCATCCATGTATGCTGCCTGACCTGCCGTGCTTCCCCAACACATTTAGTGAATTGCAAGGGAATAAGTTATGCATTCATGCTTTGTTCTGTGCAGTTGGTTCTGGGGCCACCGGGCGTCACATCTTTTGTTGACCACTTAATTACGCTTAATCACATCACTTCAAGACAGTATGTTTTACTAATTGCTAATAAAGAATTGAATACAGTTCTTTGACTTTGTGGAACATCTTTACTGGGCTGATCGGTGGGTGCATCATACAAGGATAACGAACAATGCTAGGTTGCCAGCAGTGGCAATTGGTTTGTTAGAAATGGCCGCTACAAATTAAACCACAGGACCATAAGACATAGGAGCAAAATTAGGCCATTCAGCCCATCAAGTCTGCTCTGCCATTCCATCATAGCCGATCCCAGAATCCCGGATCCTACTCCACCCCATACACTGCCTGCTCACCATATTCTTTGATGCCCTAACCAATCAGGAAACTATCAACTTCCTCCTTAAATATACCCATGGACTTGGCCTCCACAGCAATCTATGGCAGAGCATTCCACAGATTCACTACTCTCTGGCTAAAAAAAAAAAATTCCTCTGTTCTAAAAGGTCGCCCCTCAATTTTGAGGCTGTGCCCTCTAGTTCTGGATACCCCCAACGTAGGAAACATCTTTGCCATATCCGCCCTATCTAGTTCGTTCAAGATCCAGTAGGTTTCAATGAGATTCCCCCCCCCTACCCCCGCCACCCTCTTCTAAATTTCAGTGAGTCCAGGCCCAAAGTTCCTCATATGTTAACCCCTTCATTCCTGGAATCTTTGTGAACCTCCTCTGGACTCCCTCCAATGACAACACATCCTTTCTGAGATATAGGACCCAGATGTTGTTCCGCAAAATAATGGGCAAACAACAAATCCCTTGGAATTTCAGACAATTACTGAACGTAAATTCCACAATCTCACATAGCAGAGATGTGGATATTCACGACATAAAATTAATAGCCCAGTTTAACATCGGACATTTTTCTATAAATTTAAGTATTAAGGATTGGGTAATTTTGATATTCCTCTGTGTGGCTCACACAATAACTCCTTTATGTAAAACAAGGAAATGATTAAATGATGCACTTCATCATGTTGAATCATTTGTTCTAAAGTTAAAAGAATCCATCTCTCTCTGATAAAGACATAATTTTTCACAGTTGCTTCCTCAGAACTGAGCAAACACAAAGGCATTTCACCATATAATGCACACTTTGTTACCCTGGCAATATAAAGAAGTTACACTCCGTGGATCATAAATTGAATGTACATTGATTTTTAAAACTCCTATTCTTTTTGTTGGTTTCTTATCAACAAAAATGCTTCCTGATCTTGGAAACTCATTCAATCTATGGATAGAAGCCAGTTTATCATTGTGTTTTTCTATTTTTGTGCTCTTTTGTCTAATTGTGTCTTTTTTGTGCTGTGTTGGTTCTGCAGTAACGATTATTTTGTTAACGGTTACACTTGTGTACTGGAAATGATATAACTATTAAACAAGATATCTGACTGCAAGATCTGCTACTTACATACTCAAAAAGCTTAAGCACCCTCCCCATAAACTCTGCCCTGTGATGCCACTCTGGTCCCATCCCAATACTCATCAACACTGCAGCTCCCAAATACTTCTTGACCAGCAGAATCTTTTATCCTACTGTCGTCAGTTATGGAGTCATTCTAGGTTGATCTAAGCCAGAGTCACCACTGCACTGGTCTCGAGGAAGATTTTATAGGAAATTCTCAGAACCAGCAATGAAACAGATTCTTTCATGGCAATGGTGATAAAACCATTCTTCATTAGACTTGAAGAATGCTTTGAATAATGCACTTAGGCAGTCATTCACGGTTCAGTTGTGGTGTGTATTGCCATTACTGTAGGCATTATTACTGATGTTATTAATATTCTTCCACTGTAAATGTGACTATTACGAACAGGAATAGGTAGCTCAGTTTCTTTGGTATACTCCACCTTCTGTAAGATCTGGTTGATTTGGACTAAACCTTGGCTTTGCATTCCTGAAAACCCCTCATAACCTTTCTTTCTCCCTCGGTCTCCTGTCCCATGATCCTCTCACTTCTCCAGCCTTGAATCCCTTTTGCCAATCAACTTTCCAGCTCTTATCTCTATCCCTCCCCCTCCTGTCTCCTCCTATCATTTCAGATCTCCCCCTCCCCCTCCCACTTTCAAATCTTTTACTAGCTCTTCTTTCAGTTAGTCCTGACGAAGGGTCTCGGCCCGAAACGTCAACTGTACCTCTTCCTAGAGATGCTGTCTGGCCTGCTGCGTTCACCAGCATTTTGTGTGTGTGTTCCGTCATAACCTTTCATTGCTTTGCTTCCCAAGAATCTACCTTGTCCTTAAAAACATTCAAAGACACTGCTTTGACTGCCCCTTCCGTATTAGTAACTAACTTGCAATTTTATCTTTAGGGAATCCTGCATTGGAAAGAATGTCTTATTGGAAAAGATTGAGCAAGCTAGGGCTTTTCACTTCAGAAGATTAAGGAGTGACTTGCTTGAAATTTTCTGGATATTAAGTAGAACTGTCATGGTAGAGAGAAACAATTTCTACTGATTGGAGTTTCTGGGACCAGGGACATAGTCTGAATATCTGGGTCAGGGTTTTCAGAGGTGTTGAAACTTGCAGTTCTCTTCCACATCTGAATATGCACACTTGGTCAGTCTGTGACTTGCACAGATTGGTGAAATGGTCTTAAACATAGGAGCTGAATTAGGCTATTCTCAGTCAAAATGGGGAAGTTATGACAGGTTTGCTGCACCTGAACAGAGGATACATCCTAGTTACAGGGTATGGGTGCCAGAAGGGAACCGGAAACACACTCAGCCATTGTGTCATTTAGTTCAAATAGACTCATGCTGTCAAGTGATTGATGAATGCTTGGATGAAAAAGTGGAAACCACCCATACAAATTGATTTCTCATCCTTGGGAAATGCTGGGAGGAAATGGCAGTATAAAGCCAGAATACACAAGTCTTCAGCAGGTAAGTGAAATCTGTGAACCTCTACACTCAACTTGCCCATCCATGGAAGTGCCCCCATAACTAATAATCTCACTTTAAGGACTCTTTATCTCATTACCGCACGCTCTTGTTATTTATTGCTATTTATTTATATTTGTATTAGCTCAGTTTGTTGATTTCTGCACTCTGGTTGATCATTCATTGGTCCTGTTATAGTTACTATTCTATAGATTTGCTGAGTATGCCCACAAGAAAATGAATCTTAGGATTGTATATAGTGACATATATGCACTTTGGTGATAAAGTTTACTTTGAACTTTGAACCAATAGAGAAATGTTTCATTTCCGGTTGAAGTCCTCTGTGCTTTCAAGTTTTGAAGGGGACCTCAGTAATCCTACAATCAGAACAGCTTTATAGTCCTTCTCCATATAGCACACATACAGATTTACCTTTACAGTACCTGCTGTCCACACCGACTCTATCTGAGTTTAATTCTTTTTTTGTTTATATGCAATTTTGTGAGGAACAGGTGTTATTTGAAGTAAGTAGGCAGTTTGCTCCGAAGTTATTATCCAAGGAGACAAAAGCCACTCGTTCCTCTGAATGAATACTTGCTGATATCGGTTTCAGTGCTTTCCTGAGAATACCTGTTTTGGTCTTGTGGTAAAAGTACATCAAATGGATTATGTTCCATGATATATGAAGCCACTCTTTGTGAATAAACTGAAATGGGGCATTCAACATAAAGCCAGTCCAAACCCTGGATTGCTGGCCAGGTTTTCAAATGCAGCTGCCAATCCTGCTCAACTCAGTCCTTGGTCAATAAATCAAACCAAACTTCTCTTTAAGTGTTACCCTGCACCTTGTATCCTTTGGATGACGGACCACTCGTTGAAAGATTCTCTGAATCTGGTAAAATAGTAATGCCAACATTTCATTCCATTTTTTATTGCTTTGATGTCATTTTGCTAAAAATAAATCAAATCTCATAGTTGACAGGATGGTGCCTGATTTTGTGAACTCAAGGTACAACCAGTCACCAACACAGAACGTGAAACTCATACTTGTCAGGAGTGTGAGATACAAAGCAGGAGACGACGATGAATCCTGGCATGGCAACAGCTCCAAGCAATGCTGCTGAAATTTAGCCATTTAAATGGAAGTCGATCTGGGCCTTCTATTTATGTGCTGCCAAATGCACAAATATGTCATAATGGATTCACATAGCACAGAAGCACACCATTTGGCCTATAATGACCGTGCTAAAACCATTTACCTATCTATGCTAATCCCACTTGCAGCTCCACCCTGTCACCCTAATAAATACAGTAGATATGGGAAATGTAAAATATAGAGGGCATAGATGAGAGAAGGAAAGTTTAAAGGTGACTTAGGGGACCCCTACACAGTGAGTGGTAAGATGCTGCCTGGCCTGCTGAGTTTCTCCAGCATTTTGTGTGTGTTGCTTGTCAGTACCTGAAATCTGCTGCGAGGGGGCTTGGTGGATGAGGCAACAGCTTTAGAAGCATTTAGACAGACACGTTGACGGGAAGGGAATAGAGGGATTTGGACCAAGTGCAGGCACTGTGGTGAGATGGAGATATGTCTCTACCAAAGGAGATGCAAGGTGCTCCTTCCTTCTACTAGCCTGCAGGCCAGCCTTGGGCAAGGTTATGTGACCACTGATGCCAGGCAGACAATCTCTGAAGAGTATTGACAATGGGCTGGGGTCTCCCGTCCTGCAAAGACACTGCCCAAAAGGCAATGGCAAACCATTTCTGTAGAAAAATTTGCCAAAAACCATCATGGTCATGGAAAGACCATGATCATCCACATCATACGACACTGCATATAATGAATGAATGCATGCAGATCGGTTTGCTTTTGACTGGCATCATGATCAGCAGAGACATGATGGGCTGAAGAGCATTTTCCTGTTTTATTACAGGGGTTCCCAACCTCTTTTTATGCCACGGACCCCTACCATTAACCGAGGGGGCCACAGGCCCCAGGTTGGGAACCTCAGTTCTTTAAGATCAAAGATTCAGAGGAAGCCACAAGACAGAAGAGATCACTTGGAGCTATGCAGCCTTGCCTCACAGTGCAGTACATGGCCCGTGGTCTGGAGCTCACATTTCCTTGACACGTTTTAAATGTTTGGAGGGTTTCTGCCTCTACTGTCCTTCATGTTGTGAGTAACAGGCTCCTAAAATCTTTTAGAGCAGGGGTTCCCAACCGTTTTTATGCCATGAACTTCTACCATTAACTGAGGGGTCCGAGGACCGCAGGTTAGGAACTCCTGCTTTAGAGTTTTTTGTCACGTCTCTTCTAATGAATTGCTCCTGTTTTTTGATCCCTTGGCTAAGGGGAAGATGTCTCTCCTTCTTATTTTATCCAGGCTCCAACTGGGCAAAGTCATGACTAGTCTCCACTTCAAACCCATGAAGTGCTTTCCTGCACCATCCCCACATCTCATTGTCAATTGTGAGCAGTTTTGGGCCCCTTAGCTAAGAAAGGATCACAAGAATATTCCCAGGAATTAAAGGGTTGTCATATGGGGAGCATTTGATGACTCCGGACCTGTACTCGCTGGAATTTAGAAGAATCGGGGTGGGGGTATTTACTCTACTTCCAGTCTTTTGGAGTTATTGATAGTGCAGCAGAAGGCATTCAGGTGATTTTGCCGGCAATGAATAAGAAGGAAAGTCATTGTTTGTCATTCTCTTCATCAGCAGTTGTTTCAACATCCTGTACTCCGATCTACAAATACCAATAATTGCCACAAACCAAATGTTTTGTCATTTTTACATCCAAATGTGACACTTTTAAGACCAACAGCAGCATTGTCATACTTACAACTCCTCAAGGAAGTGGGCATTGCTAAGGCCTCTCTTGGGCAGCTCGGTAATATTGTTCATGCTGAGATCTCTAAGAGAGGGAAATAAAATGAGAATACTTCAAGTGATTGCACAATATTCACAATTGGCATTTGACAATTAAATGCCGCTATTCTATAAAATTAAAATGTTCAACAATTGTGAATATCTATTTAATATATTGATAAATAAAATTTAATGCAAAAATGCCTTTGACAGTGTTGGACTCAGATTGGATTTTCACATGGAGATGAAAACTTTCTTCATTCTGGAGATTGCTGAATCTTTGGAATTCTCTCCCCAAGCAGACTCAATCACCAGTTATATTTAAGACAAAGATCAAAAGATTTTTAGACCATAAGACATAGCAAAATTAGGCCACTTGGCCTATCGATTCTGGTCCTCCATTCAATCATGGCTGATCCTTTTTTTCCCTTCCTCAACCCCATTCCCCGGCCTTCTCCCCATAACCTATAAGAAGGTTTTTTAAAGAAATCATGAAATATGGCGAGATTGAGAAAAGAGGTAACAGATCTCCCAAGATTTACTGAATGGTACAACAGGCATCTTTTCCTTGTTCTACATGGGCCTTTTCCAACTTCAAAATAAAGGTTAAATTTAATAGGATGACAATAATTACATTACACTGAAACAGAAAGGTAATGGCTAATATCTTGAAAATTATCTCTGTAAAGATGCAATATATAATAGCTATTACTAAAAATAAAACAATTGAAAGTAATTATAAAAAGGAATGTTTCTTTTGTATACTTAACTGATTCTGCATAAACAAAGTGTTTATTTTTTCAAGGAAGTTTATGAATTAAGCTAGTGAAATGTATATCCAGTTATATATAGCATTTCCTGACAGTCTTCCACAGTAGTTCCTCGTACAGGAAATTAGTAATATCTGTGTAATGCAGAATTTAATCAAATGTTTCACAAAGTGAATTTACAGAAAATTTAACAGTAGAATTCCTGTACTTTAAAGAAATTTCCCTCGCTTCTTGATGCATCCACTAAGCTACACCTCGGCACATTGTTTACTAACACTGAACACAGAGGAACTGATTTGCCCAGTACATCACAGGGAAAGCTCTCCCAGCGACTGAGCACATTTACATGAAATGCTGTCGTAGAAAAGCAGTATCCACATCGCCTCTAATCACCTCTCCTCTTAGGAAAAACCTCTGATTCCATAAATCAATCTAGTGAACCTAGGTTGCATACCCTCTATCATAAGTATGTCGCTCCAAACCTGTGAATGATATTCCAGGTATTGCCTTATCAGTGTGTTGTATAGCTTATTGACATATTCACTTTTGTATTCAAATCCTCTTGGAATAAGGCCTTACAAACATGAGAGAGTATGCAGAAGCTGGAAATGCAAAGCAACACACACAGGACCTGAAGAAGGGTCTTGGCCTAAAATGTTTATTCTTTTCCACAGATGCTGCCTGATGTGCTGAGTTCCTCCCGCATTCGGAATAAGGCCTTGCCTGCTTTACTAGTTGCTGATATGCATTGTGCATTTTCTCTCTAGATCAGGGGTTCCCAACCTGGGGTCCAAACGCCTCTTGCTCAATGGTATTGATCCATGGCATAAAAAAGGTTGGGAGCCCCTGGTCTAGGTGGTCAGAATCCACACTGTGGTTCAGGGAGTAGCTTTGCTTGTTCTACCTACATGATCATTTTCAGTCAGCAGTCTACCAATGATGTCACAGCGCTACACACCATCCTTACTCACCTGGAGAGAAGGGATGCACATGTTAAAATGCTGTTCCTGGACTACAGTTCAGCATTCAGCAGCATAATTCCCTCCAGACTTGATAGGAAGCTCAGGGACCCCAGCCTGCAGCCCACCTTGTGCAGCTGGATCCTAGACCTTCTATTGGATCACCAACAGGTGGTAAGGATGGGCTCCCTCACGTCTGCCCCTCTGACCCTCAACCCAGGTGCCCACAGAGTTGTGTCCTGAGTCCCCTTCTCTACTCCCTGTGTGTGGCAGTACACCCACAACTGTACTGCCACACACAGCTCCAATCTGCTGATCAAATTTGCAGATGACACGACTTTGATCGGGCTTATTTCCAGTGGTTATGAGACAGCCTACAGAGGAGAGGTCGACACCCTGACACAGTGGTGCCAAGATAGCAACCTCCCCCTCAATGTCCAAAAATCAAAAGAGCTGTGGATTACAGGAGGAATGGAAACAGACTCGGCCCGATCAACATCAATGGGTCTACAGTTGAGAGAGTGAGTAGTTTCAAGTTCCTTGGTATACACATCACCGAAGATCTCAGCTGGACTGTACACTCCGGCTTTGTGGCAAAAAAAGCACAACAGCATCTCTTCCACCACAGGTAACAGAAGAAGTTTGGCATGAGCCCCCAAATCCTCAAGACCTTCTACAGGGGCACCATTGACAGCATCCTGACTGGTTGTATCATTGCCTGGTACAGGAACTACACCAACCTTGATCGCTAGGCACTGCAGAGAGTGGTACGGACAGCCCAGCACATCTGTGGATGTGAACTTCCCTCCACTGAGGACATTTACAGCAGCAGGTGTATAAAGAAGGCCTGGAAAATCATCGGGGATACAGTCGCCCCAACCATAAACTGCTTCCATCTGGCAAATGGTACCACGGCATTAAAGCCAGGACCAACAGGCTACGGGACAGCTTCTTTCTACAAGCCATTAGACTTATAAATTCACATGTCTGTACATTGCTTCAGAGTCATAATGCAAAGATCTTCACTCCCTCACGTTGTGGGACAGATGTAAGATATAAATAAATTCAAAGATATCAAACTCTATTTTAACACCAACATCTTTAAAACTGTCATTATTTTAAAAATTCTTCACTTTTTCTACAAAAGCGCATGAGTTTACATTTCAATGGTTCAATCTAATATCAGAGAATATTTACCGTGATCCAGAGTCTGTCAAAAACTACTGTCCGTCCCACAGACCGAGACACACACAGAGACACAAACATCCTGCTCAGTATTACCATTAAATGTAGCCACATTAAGCTTGGTCTCCTCATCCAGGTCCTTTCATATTTGTTGTTTGCTGAGATACAACGCAGAATAGGCCCTTCGATCTGTACTGCCCAGCAAACTCCCAATTTTCAATGACCAATTAACGTACCAACCAGCACATCTGTGGGCTGCGGGAGGACCCAGAGAAAACCCACACAGTCACAGGGAGGATTACAAACTCCTTCCAGGCAGCTCTTGTATTCTCCCATGCACGTTAACAAACAAGCCCACAATCATTTAGGGTTTGACCTTGAAACATATACAAGTGTCATCTGCAAACTGCAGTTCGATGGCTGAAGTTGAAGTAATCTTTGCTCTGAAGCAAAGGCAAGAAAAGGTGAGCAGTTCCCAAACTCGAGGAAGTCTGCAGGTGCTGGAAATCCAAAGCAACACAGACAAAATACCGGAGGAACCCAGCAGGTCAGGCAGCATCTACGGAAAAGAGTTAACAGTCGACATTTCATGCCGAGACCCTTCTTCAGGACTGAACAGTTTCCCATGTGATTAACTTCACACCAGCGGGAAGCATACTGGATATAATGACCAGCTTCATTGTCATGAGCCCTGCAGGCCTCTGCAGTGAGCTGTAGAGAGTTGGGCTTCCTGGTTTCTCGAGCACCTGTATTTACTAATTGTTATCTCAATTAGAGTCATTAAGCCCTTTGCCTTCTGATTAATCCGGTTAGTTATTTGTGACTGGCATGGGTATTCTGCATTCTATGATTATTTAATGCCGGCTCTTGTTTGGCACTCATCATGGAATCCTTGTGTTCAGAATGATTGGTCTTGCGTTGTCACTCGGTCGTACCACCAATGTTCTGCTGAAGTTCCCATATATAACCTCTTGTATCCATTTCTACAGAGTGTGGGCAACAATTGAACCCATTCCTCTGCTCCTGGTTTCAATTGTTGCCAGCGCTCACCGTGACAATCGCAGAAAGGGAGATTCTGAAGGGTGTGGGCAATGACACTGTCTACATTGTGATGGGGTTTCTGTTGAATCCACTAGTTGAGATTGCAGCTGACATACCAGCACGAAGTAGACAAAGGACGGAAACTAATTTCTGGAGAGCCGTATTTTAGCAAAATGCCCCGCTGTCTCTTTTGACTTATGGTATCAAAGGATTTTGAGAGATCAAGGAAGGTCATGAATAGGAACCAATCCCACTTCATAATTGACTTAGAGTTGCCAATTATGTGCACTGTCTCTCTAGATAGCCCGAATCCACACCACCGTTCAGGAATAGCTCTTTGCCTATGGGAGGAGGTATTTGATGAGGTGCTTGACAATGACTTTCATTGTGGCTGTCAGGAAGGCAACCCTCTGAAGTTACCAGTTAGACATCTCCCTTTTTGATGATTGTCATGATCATGGTCACTCAGAGGATTCTTGACAGTTGACCATCTCTTTCCAGATGGTTTCTTTCTGCCATGGTTTCCAACTTCAACAGAGTTTCCTTCTGCTTATAAGGACTGTTAAGTTTGAATTCATAAATGGCCTTCAAGGCTTGTCTGCAGGGTTGGATTGGATAGTCCATTGTACAATGGGGTCAGCTCCACCCATTTCAAGGTCAGTTCTGTTTGAGAAGGTCTTCAAAGTTTTCCTTCTAAAATCAACCAACAGCTTTCTGAAGTGTTTTCATGTTACATATGCAAACGACATCCAGGATCATCTGAAGGTTCCAAGATTCAAAGTACATTTATTATCAAAGTATGTATGCAGTATACAACCCTGAGATTTGCCTTCCTACAGCCAGCTACAAATCAAAGAAAACCATGGAACCTGTTCAAAGAAAAACATCAGACCTCTAATATGCAAAAAAAAGAAAAGAACAAATCATATAAACTGCCAAAAAAAAAAGCGAAAAACACAAAATATAAAACACCAAATCATCGGAGCAGTTCAGGCATATTCAGTTGAGCTCACGCAGTTCTGTTCAATCTAACTCTGTGTCATTCGTTAACTTCAGGCTGCAGAGCCAGAAGACAAAATGCCATGGATCATCTTGCCTCGAAATATTTGAACATAAACACTGTTCCTGCAAGTCTTTCTTGGGCGGGTATAATCAGCCAACTAAAATATTCCCATGGTTTTGGATCAATACTTCTTGTTAAAAATATATGAAGTAAACTAATAACAGAGCTGTCAAAAGAGTTGAAGTTCGAAGTACATTTAATATCAAACTGTAAACATTATACAACCTTGAGATTCATCTCATAACAGGCAGCCACCAAACCAAGAAGCCCAGAAGAACCCACTAAAAGGAAAAGACTATCCAACACCCAATGTACAGAGAAAAAAAACAAATCATGCAAACAATTAGAAGAAAGCCCTTAACTCCGAGTGGAGTCATTGGGACGCCGTCATGACGACGGTTTTTTAGCAGGCTTTCTTATTTTTACAAACCCGAGTTGCTAGCTCGACGCTGAACTCAGCATGGATGGAAAGCGTGCAAGGGAGCCGGCTGGATTTGAACTCGGGAGCCTTTGCTCCGAAGTCCGGCGCTGATGCCACTACGCCACCAGCCGGCATGCAAACAATAAACATAAGCAATTAGCATTCTAAACAGAAGTCCACAAAGACAGTCCTGCCCAGAGACCATTAGTTCAGTGCAGAGAAGGGCAGCCAACTGAATTGGCCCATCTGTTGCTTCGGGCCCCAACACCCTAACTACTTCAATCTGGCCTGGCACACAAATTGTCCAAATATCAGGTTCAGTTGCTTTGACTGCTCTGGGGCCTGTACCTGACCTTTCCAATTCAGCCTGGTGCTTAAATTATCATCCAGACATCATGTTCTATCACTTCGATACGTTCTGTGGCCCAAACCACGCTGCCTTGATTCAGCCTGTACACAACCTTTCTGATCCAGCCAACGCTTCAATCGTCATCCAAACATCTACAGTTTTGAGCAACATGACTTTGTATTTGTTTTTTATCATAGTCTACAGACAGCTGTCAGATGTTTTGACTGCACAACGCAGGAAATCTGAGTCAAAGTTGAACTGGTTAAGTAAAATCCTTGACAATATCAACAAGGGATAATAGAAAACAACTTCTATTGAACCAAACTTTTATGATCAACGCCACTGATCACTGCCAGTACCCACAGTTTTACACAGCACACTGCGTGCTTTTACTGCTGATACTGAACTCTTAAAATAAGAGAAAACCTTGGAATTCAGAACACTGGAATGCATGGATACATTTATCATTTTTTATGTTCAGCTAAATCCTCTCAAATATTTTGGAAGTCGTCTTAAACAGCCTACAAACTGGTTATGTTTCAGAGTCCTAGAGTCATACAACATGGAAACAGGCCAATCAGCCCTACTGCTCCATGCTGACCAAGGTGTCCACCCAGACTAGTCCCATTTGCTGTGTTTGTGCCACATCACTCTAAGTTTTTCCTACCCACATATTTTCCCCAAATGTCTTTTAGACGTTATTATTTTACCTGCAGCAACTACTTACTCCGACAGCTCGTTCCATTTACATACTAACCTTTGCATAAAAAAAAGTTCCCCTCAAATTTCTATGAAACTTTTCCCCTCTCACGTTAAACTGATGCCCTCTAGTTCTTGATTCCTCAAAGCGGGGGGAAAGTACATTCACCCTATCAATGGTCTTCACGATTTCATGCCCCTCTGTAGGATCACCTCTTCATTTCCAATGCTCCAATGAAAAAAAATCCTATCCTTTCAACCTCCCTCTCTAAGGAGGAGAAGATGGTGGCGCGACGGCAGCGTGCGCAGCCACTTTGGTGGTAATGTCTGTTATCTGTCAAGTCGGGGACCGTGCACAATTCTGTTTTGATGGAGACGGACATGAGAGCACGGAGGAACATCTGGAAAACTTCTGAAATGCCCACTTCGCTGCCGCTGCTACTGTGTGGCAACCGGAATCTCCGGAGCAGAAGGCCCCGAAATCCTTGGCTTTGTGTGTTTCAGCGGCCGGGGCGAGGTTGAAGGCGCTCAGCAGAGGATGGCGCTTGGGGGAGGTTGTATCGGAGAGACTGGTCGGAAGCTCGAAGTTTTCGGACGGGTGGACTCAGTGTCAGCTGGGGTCAGCTGCTTCCAAGGCATCGGCAAGTTGACAGTGCCTGGAAGTTTATGGCAGGGAGTTTCTCCCTTTTGCCGCCTGCTATCGGGGACTTGGGAGTCGATCAACTTGGGGACTTTTGAGATTTTATTTACCGTGCCCATGGTTTGTTCTTCATCAAATTATGGTATTGCTTTGCACTACTGTAACTATATGTTATAATTATGTGGTTCTGTCAGTGTTAGTCTTTGGTTTGTCCTGTTTTCTGTGACTCCAGAGAAACATTGTATCATTTCTTAATGCATGTATGCATTTCTAATTGACAATAAAAGAGGACTGAGTGTTCTCACGATCTAAATTAGTCTCTTGAGCTTTGGGGATATTCTTGTAAGTCTTTTCTTCACTCTTTCTAGTTTAATAACACCTTTCCTATAGCAAGGTGACCAAAACTGAACACAACACTTCAAGGGTGGCCTCATCAACGTCTTGTACAATTGCAATATAACCTCCCAATTTCTGTATTGAGTATTTCTATACTCAGAGTGATGAAGTCCAGTGTGCAAAAGAATTCTTCACCATCTTGTCTACCCACAAGTCCAACTTCAGGGAACCATGTACCTAAACTTCAAGGTCCATCTACAACAGTGGTTCTCAACTTTTTTTATTATTATTATGCCATGGACCAAAGGCGTTAATAAAGGGGCATGTTTACCCCAGGTTGGGAACCCCTACCCCTACTCTATAATTAATACGATCAAATAAAATAAATCAATCATAGTGACACTTTGGGCTGCTCCCATATAGCCTCAGGAATGTTGGAAGTTAATGCAAATGATGCATTTCACTGTATATTTCCTTGTACATATGATAAATAAATCTGTATTTTATTAACTGGAATTTAAGGTGTGCAGAAAGCAAAGATTTCATAAAGTTGCTTTAAAATGCTATGTATTTAAGATAGTCTTCCAATGATATTTTCATCACTTTCTTTGAGTACAAGTCCACAGAACAGATTGCAATCTCCTCCCAGCTGTATGGAATAATATGAAAATTAGTTAAAATAATTTATATTCTTTACAAATGAGTGATTCCAACAAAACAAAAAAACTATGAGAATTGAACCTTACATTGACCCTGCTTTCCCCCAATATGCCCTAACACATTGCCCACCAATCACTATCTCTACAAAACATTTTTGTCATTTGCTGTTTGACTGTGCACAGATTTTACAAATTATTAATGCAGTAGTTTAGGTTGCACATGTGTAAAATTATCTGCAAGGACCTCGAAAACAATGCAATTATGTACAAGTTTCTCAACTAACCATAACAAACTGATGGAAACCCACTGTGGTCCATTAATCATACAACTTTGCGCAACAGATTTTTACTGAGATTAGTTATTTCTGGAAAAAGAAACTGAAATTAAACTGCAATCAATTGCAGGAAAGAACACCAAGAAATCCTGTCTCAGCTCCTTAAGGTAATCAAGCAGCCAGCATTGATTAAACACTTGAGGTTTCTCACATAATTAGAACCCCAAGCTCTACTGAGTAGCTGGTAACAGTTGTGGAAACTATGTCTGCTGCTATATCAAGCCTCACTAGCTCTGTGTGACATTCCATCACTACATCTGCATTAACTTCTTCATTGTTCTCAGTAAGCATAAACTCTTAAAAAAACTCCCCTCCATAGACTCAGTCTACACTTCTCACTGCTTCAGTAAAGCAGCCAGAATAATCAAAACACAAGATTCTGCAGATGCTGGAAATCCAGAGCAAAACAACACACACAAAATGCTGGAGGAACTCAGCACGTCAGGGAGCGTCCATGGAAATGCATAAGCAGGCAATGTTTTGGGCCGAGATCCTTCCTCAGGACTGGAAAAGAAAGGGGAAGATGTCAGAATAAAAAGGTGAGAGGAGGGGAGGAGGATTAGCGAGAAGGTGATAGGTGACGCCAGGTGGGTGAGGGAGGGGGTAAGAAGCTAGGAGGTGATAGGTGGAAAAGGCACATGGTTGGAGAAGAAGAAATCTGATAGGAGAGGAGAGTGGACCATGAGAGAAAGGGGAGGGCACCAGGCAGAGGTGACAGGCAGGTGAGGAGAAGAGGCAAGAGGACAGAATGGGGAATAGAAGGGTTGGGGGGAGAAAGAGAAGAAATACCGGAATGAGAAATCAATTTTCATGCCATCAGGTTGGAGGCTACCTAGATCGAATATGAGATGTTGCTCCTTCACCCTGAGAGTGACCTTATCATGGCAGAAGAGAAGGACATGGACTGATATGTCAGAATGGGAATGGGGATAGGAATTGAAATGGTTGGCACCGGGAAATTCCGCTTTTACAGATGGAGCAGAAGTGCTCGACAAAGTGGTCCCCCAATTTATGTCAAGTCTCACCAAGGATGCATCATGAGCATCAGATACAATGGTGGATCCCAGCAGATTCACAGGTGAAGTGTTGCCTCACCTGGAGGATTGTTTGGGGTCCTGAATGGAGATGAGGGAGGAGGTAAATGGGATGAACATGTTATCAACGTTTTTGCAAAACCTTTGCAAAGAATATGTGGAAAATTAAAGCTCTAGGGGAAAAATTGGAGGACAGAAACTTCAGGGCAAATTGGACATTTTATGGATGTTTGACTATTTGAGAGAATCAGAATCAAGTTTAATATCGCTGGCATAGTTCATGAAATTTGTTGTCTTTATTCCACCGAGATGCAACACAGAGCGTCATAGGAAGTCATTCCTGCCTGTGGCCATCAAACTTTACAACTCCTCCCTTGGAGGGTCAGACACCCTGAGCCAATAGGCTGGTCCTGGACTTATTTCCTGGCACAATTTATATATTACTATTTAATTATTTATGGTTTTATTATTATTTAATTATTTATGGTGCAACTGTAATGAAAAACAATTTCCCCTGGGATCAATAAAGTATGACTATGACTATGACTATTATGGCAACAGGTAATGCAATACATAACAGAAAAACCTGAATTACGGTAAATATATATCTGTATATATGCATTAGTTAAATTAAATAGGTAGTGCAGGAAATAAAAAAGTAATGGGGTAGAGTTCATGGGTTCAATGTCCATTCAGGAATCAGATGGCAGAGCGGAAGAAGCTGTTCCTGAATCATTATGTGTGTCTTCAGGCTCCTGTACCTTCTCCCTGATGGAAGCAATGAGAAGAGGGCATGACCTGGATGATGGGGGTCCTTAAGGATGGATGCCACCTTTTTGAGGCATCACTCCTTGAAAGTGTCCTGGATACTATGGAAGCCAGTGCCCATAATGTAGCCGACTAAGTTTACAACTTTCTGCAGCTTATTTTGATCCTGTGCAGTAGTCCCTCCACGCCAGACAGTGATGCAGCCAGTTAGAATCTATCCAAGGTAGATCTGTAGACATTTGCGAGTGTCTTCAGTGACATACCAAATCTCTTCAAACTCCTAATGAAATATGGCCTCTGTCGTGCCTTCTTTGTAGCTGCATCAATATGTTGGGTCCAGGATAGATCCTCAGAGATATTGACACCCAGAAACCTGAAGTTGCTCACTTGTTCCACTTCTGATCCCTCACAGAGGACTGGTGTGTGTTCCTTCATCTTACCCTTTCTGAAATCCACAATCAGTCCTTTGGTCTTACCGACACTGAGTGTAAGGTTGTTGCTGTGACACCACTCAACTCGCTGATCTATCTCAGTACCGTACGCCCTCTCGTCACCATTTGAAGATCTGGCTGTATCATCAGCAAATTTATAGAAGCCAGTTGAGCTGTGCCTCGCCACACAGTCGTGGATGCAGAGAGAATATAGCAGTGGGTAAGCACACATGCCTGAGGTCTGCCAGCGCTGATCATCAGCGAGGTGCAATGAAGATAATGACAAATAATTTGGAGGATTTCTCACAAAAGAAAGTTTACTGATGATCCAAAATTGCCAGGCAACAAACTTTGAGGAAGAAACATAGAAACATAGAAAATAGGTACAGGAGTAGGCCATTCGGACCTTCGAGCCTGCACCGCCATTCAGTATGATCATCCAACTCAGAACCCTGTACCTGCCTTCTCTCCGTACCCCCGATCCCTTTAGCCACAAGGGCCATATCTAACTCCCTCTTAAATATAGCCAATGAACTGGCCTCAACTGTTTCCTGTGGCAGAGAATTCCGCAGGTTCACCACTCGCTGTGTGAAGAAGTTTTTCCTAATCTCGGTCCTAAAAGGCTTCCCCTTTATCCTCAAACTGTGACCCCTCGTTCTGAACTTCCCCAACACTGGGAACAATCTTCCTGCATCTAGTCTGTCCAATCCCTTTAGGATTTTATACATTTCAATAAGATCCCCCCTCAATCTTCTAAATTCCAACAAGTATAAGCCTAGTCGATCCAGTCTTTCATCATATGAAAGTCCTGCCATCCCAGGAATCAATCCGGTGAAGCAGAACATTTAGATAGATATCCGACTAAAAAATGCAGGCAGATGGGTTGTTGGCGTCAATGAATGTGAATAAGATCACTCCGCATAGAAGAGGCAGGAAAAGATGCCCATGCTAAGTAATAAGAGATCTGGACAGGAGGTGCCTAGATGTTTAAGGGATGGAATGTACAAAAAAGAACAGTAAAAAATATGATACTACTCTGGGTTTTATCACCATGGCAAATCAAATGTAATTTTGACACATTCATTGTTGGACGACAATGAAATTATATTATGTGCAGATTGAGTTATTGCAGTCATGGGAAGCACACGTAAAATAAAAAAAACAAGGCTATGGTATAATTTAATAGGTGCTGAAATAAGAGTTTGAAAAGAAAAAACATGAAGTTACGAGGGAAATGGGACTACGTGGCTGCAGGTAAGTGCCAGAAGAGACACAGGTGCAATCGGCTGAATAGTCTCCATTAGCCTGCCATTTCAATTATGATTTCATCTCCATGTTATTTATATGGCTTTGATTGTAAACATCTGAAAAATCAAAGGCAAGGGTCAGATAGTAACCAGATAGAGTTCGGTGACTAGGTTGGGCATGAATTCAGTGGATGGTTAATCAGTTTGGGAAATGCACTCAGTGGCCACTATATATTTGCTCATTAATGCAAATATCTCATCAGCCAGTCATGTGGCAGCAACTCAATGCATGAAAGCATGCAGACATGGGGTGGGCATTACATGCTAGGCCAACAGAATCAGCTTTAATATCACGGGCACAGGTTGTGAAATTTGACTGTGCAGCTGCAGTACAATGCAATAGATAATAATAGAGACAAAAATTGTGAATTTTGTATATATATATATATATATAAAATATATATTGTTTTATATACATATAGAGAGAGTTCGGAGTACGCTGCTGTGGGTTTATTGCGTTCACTTTCCAGAAGTGGCTGCGTGACCTTGGCTTTACTAGAAGAGAGATCAAGTCAACCAGCAGGGCTGGAGCTGGGGCAGCAGAGAAAGGATCAGCATGGGTGTGGACCAAATATGTCCAGAGGGGCAGATAGTCAGACAGTGTATACATATCTTGCAAACCCTTCAGTAGTTGCATAGACACCTGAAGAGCAGACTGTCTGTTGGATGGAAGCCACCAACAACTCTGATAGAGGCAGATGCCAAGTTTTTAAGGTCACCAGTGGGAGGTGGTGCTTTAGCACTGCTGGCCCACCACCTCGAGGGAGTCTTGATCATAAGCGGGCCGAAAGTCCTGGAGACAGGTGGCAGATCAACTGATGATCCCACTGGTGATAGCACAGGACAGCTAACATCTTAGTCCACGTGTAGTTTTTAACTCTATATATAATACACCCACACACATATATACACCAAATAGTTAAATTAAATTAGCAGTGCAAAAACAGAAATAATAATGTAGCGAGGTAGTGTTCATGGGTTCAATGTCCATTCAGAAATCGGATGCCAGAAGGGAAGAAGATGTCCTTGAATTGTTGAGTGTGTGCCTTCATGCTTCTGTACCTCCTTCCTGATGGTAACAATGAGAAAAGGGCATGTCCATTCTCCCCTGCTTTCTCTCATGAACAGATACCCATATCTACTTCATCAAAGAAATAAAACTTGCTGCGCATGCATTGGTTGCCATATTGTCTACACCACACTGGTGGTACTTCAGTGGCTGTAAACATTCCTTTAGTCTGTGAAGGGCACAATATACACTCAGTGATCATTTTATCAGATACACCTGCTTGTTAATGCACGTATCAAATCATCTGTAGGCAACTCGAAGTATAAAAAGCATGCAGGCATGTTCAAGAGGTTCAGTTGGTCAAATATCAGAATGGGGAAGATGTGTACTTTAAGTGACGATGACCGTGGAACAATTGTTGGTGCCGTAAGGTGGGGAGCAGGGTTTGAGTATCTCAGAAACTGCTGATCTCCTGGGATTTTCATGCACAACAGTCTCTAGAGTTTACAGTGAATGGTGCGAAAAACAAAACAAAAACTTCTAGTGAGCAGCAGTTCCGTGGGGAAAACATCTTGTTAATGAAAAAGGGTCAGAGGAGAATGGCCGGATTAGTTCAAACTGACAGGAAGGTGACAGTAACTCAGATAAGCGTGTGTTAGAACAGTGGTGTGCAGAAGGATCTCCGAGTGCAGGACGCAGCAGAAGACCACCTGATAACAGGGGTCCCTAATAAAGTGGCCGCTGAGTGATACTCTGGCATTCAGTATGGCCCAGACTCCAGTAGAGGGAGCAGGACAAAGAAGCAATCACTAGACGGGAGAGTAAGAGATTGAAGATCAAACAGAAAATGCATGGTGTAGGCAAAGTGCCAACAAAACTGACAAAGACACTTCTGCTTGATTGCAGATGGTGTGAATGAGGTCACTGTACAAGAAGAGATTTCACATCAAAATTATTTGAGAACTTAAAGGTCTGAAGCCTTGTGTCAAGAACACAGGGAAATAGCTTTTGTGTTAGCGGGGTGGGAGGAGGCAGCGCCACCATAACTCTCCAACAAGCAGAGCACCGCTGTATCTCTGCAAGTGTGCATTTTAAAAATAATTTGTAAAGTGTCAGCCATATATGAAGAAATTGTAACACAGAGTTCATAAATAAGTTGTGAATTTGCCAAGAACCTGTCAGCTTCAGAGAGACTCGCTGCTGAGAGGTGATAATTGAAAATCTAGACCCTAGTATTCAGTATCAATATGTGAAGCAGCTACGTTTATATATTGTGGTTAAGATAGTACTGCTGGGATATGTCATCTTCATTTAAAATGAAACATTAGATCTGGTAATGAACCTCAGGATTTCAGGGGAAGTGCTGGCTCTAGCCTGTAATTTGACCATACAAAGTCAGTGTGCAAGTACGAACTGGCCATTTTAATGTGTTTTTTTTAAAACTAGCTATACTTTGTTGACTTCTTTGCAATAATTTAAAGTGAATAGTTGCCTACCTTGCCCTCTGTATTATTGCCTTCTTTGTTGAAACGATCAGTTTTCTCTAAGGTATTTTTCTTTGACAATTTCTTCTGCTGTGCACGTACAGTCAGAACTGGGAGAGGTTGCATTATTGTTTTGATTGGCACTAAACCCCAGTATATTATTATTATTTTGGGCCATTGCATGTGTGATAGAATCATATTGCACTACAACACAGAAACTGTCCCTTCAGCCCATCTAGTCCATGGAGTCTTATTTTTCTGCCTCGTCCCATCTACTTGCACCCAGACCACAACCCTCTATACGCTTTCATCCATGTACCAATCTAAACTTTCCATCAATGTTAAAATTGAGCCCACATCTATCACATCCACTGGCAGCTTATTTCACATTTGCATCATCTGAGAAGATGTTCCTGCTCAGGTTTCACCTTTCTCCCTAAATCTGACCTTTTCTCATCCAAGCTCAGAGGATAAAGCTATACAACGTATAATTTTGTATACCTTGATAAGATCTCCCCTCACTTGCCTACGTTCCAGGGTACAAAGTCCTAACCTATTCAACCTTTCCCTATAACTCAACCTCCATGAAGACCACAACCTTGTCATAACGCTTGGAGGCTTTTGTGCCTCAATGACCCAGAGAGTCATATTGGCTGGCGTCTGGGCTTTTTGCTTTGGCTTTTGGTAGGGTCACCCATGCCAAACAGGTCAAAGGGTAGAGGCCAGAATAAGAGTGGTCCACCAGTCCCCCAGGTTTGAGGGTTCAGCTCAGGGCTAACAACCCTGATCAGTAAAACAAAATTGTTACAGAAACAGCAATGAAGATTCCTTCTACATATGAGTGTGACGGTATTCCTGACTCTCCACCCAGGACTTGCATGACTGACAGTAGTGAAAACTGACAGGAAGCTACTGGCATGATGAAGGAAGTCTTGAACACCACCAGAGATGGAGGACCTTCACTGCTGCCTTAAACACCAGTGTATTAATGGGCAGTAACTATACTGTTAACTCTGGACCTCTTCAACTTCAATTTAAGATCCCAGCTCATCTCCAAATTCTACAATTAGAAGAGAAATTGTAAACTTTTGGCCACAAGTCTAAAGAAAGCCCTACTCCTCACTATATAAATGTGAACCTTCTCTTATTTAGAGAGACTCCTTGCAGTCAAAAGTTTAGAAACAGATATGGCACAGAATCAGGCCAGCAGACCCACTGATTCTTCAACGACAACTAACAACCCACCCATTTACACTAATCTTACATTAATTCCATTTTTTATTCTCCCCATATTCTCAATAACTTTTCCACAACACCACCCCCTCATGCCCCATGTACCAGATTCAACCACACACCTGCACAACCTATAATTACAATACTCAAAGAACATACCAACCAGCACGTTTTTGGGATGAGGGAGGAAACTGGAGTACCCGGAGGAAACCCACATGATCAGAAAGAGAATGTGTAAACTTCACCCAGCCAGCACCCAAGGAGAGGACTGAATGCAGGTTTCTACCGCTGGACCGCTGCAGCTCTATTTGTGCAGAATTGTGCAACCCAAAGTTAGTCACTGCCTGATACGCCGCTGGTGCTGAGGGCAGCAATGAAGGTCCTCCATTTCTGTCGGTCCTTGGCCATCTTCACTATTGCTCCCCAGGTGTGGTTCAGTGTCCTCATTTCTGCCTCCATGTTATGGTGCCAAGTTGTATTTGGTCTCTCACGTTTCTTCTGCCCTTCAGGGGTCCCATGAAGTGCTGTCTTGATGATGGCGTTGGCCTCTCTTCTCATCATGTGTCCAATGTTTCCTCATGATGATTGTGGCCATGTCCTCTTGGTGATACTGAAGGAGTAGGGTGTGGTTTGAGATCTTTCTTGGCAAGCTTGTTATTGGTTGTGTTCAGGGCTTCCTTCATCCTGCCAGTAGCTTCCTCTTGTTTTTCACTATGTCAGTCATGCAGATCCTGGGTGGAGACTCAGCAATATTGTTGCACACAGATATGGAAGGACTCTACATTGCTGTTTCCATAACAATTTTTTTGTCCGGTCAGGGTCCTAGAATACCAGTGGACCACTTGTAGCCTGTCCTCTATTATTTGGCGTGGGTGACCCTACCAAACTCAAGGCTCTATGGTTCTCCAGGTCAATCATTGAGGCATGGCAAGGTGGTGGTCCTCTTGGAGGTGCAACCCACAGTAGTGTAGCAGTTATAGTCATAGTCATAGTCATGCTTTATTGATCTCGAGAGAAATTGGGTTTCGTTACAGTTGCACCAACTAAGAATAGAGTATAGATATAGCAATATAAAACCATAAATAATTAAATAATAATATGTAAATTATGCCAGGAAATAAGTCCAGGACTAGCCTATTGGCTCAGTGTGTCTGACCCTCCAAGGGAGGAGTTGTAAAGTTTGATGGCCACAGGCAGGAATGACTTCCTGTGATGCTCTGTGTTGCATCTCAGTGGAATGAGTCTCTGGCTGAATGTACTCCTGTGCCCAACCAGTACATTATGTAGTGGATGGGAGACATTGTCCAAGATGGCATGCAACTTGGACAGCATCCTCTTTTCAGACACCACCATCAGAGAGTCCAGTTCCATCCCCACAACATCACTGGCCTTACGAATGAGTTTGTTGATTCTGTTGGTGTCTGCTACCCTCAGCCTGCTGCCCCAGCACACAACAGCAAACATGATAGCACTGGCCACCACAGACTCATAGAACATCCTCAGCACCATCCAACAGATGTTAAAGGACCTCAGTCTCCTCAGGAAATAGAGACGGCTCTGACCCTTCTTGTAGACAGCTTCGGTATTCTTTGACCAGTCCAGTTTATTGTCAATTCGTATCCCCAGGTATTTGTAATCCTCCACCATGTCCACACTGACCCCGTGGATGGAAACAGGGGTCACCGGTACCTTAGCTCTCCTCAGGTCTACCACCAGCTCCTTAGTCTTTTTCACATTAAGCTGCAGATAATTCTGCTCACACCACGTGACAAAGTTTCCTACCGTAGCCCTGTACTCAGCCTCATCTCCCTTGCTGATGCATCCAACTATGGCAGAGTCATCAGAAAACTTCTGAAGATGGCAAGACTCTGTGCAGTAATTGAAGTCCGAGGTGTAAATGGTGAAGAGAAAGGGAGACAAGACAGTCCCCTGTGGAGCCCCAGTGCTGCTGATCACTCTGTCGGACACGCAGTGTTGCAAGCACACGTACTGTAGTCCGCCCATTTAGCGTAACGCTATTACTGCCTAGCAACCTGGGTTCAACTTTGCCACTTTCTGTAAGGAGTTTGTACATTTTCCCCATGACTGCATAGATTTCCTCCAGGAGCTCTGGTTTCTGCCCACATACCAAAGACATACAGGTTAGTAGGGTAATTGACCACGTGAGTGTACATGAGTTTGTTCTGTTAGAATGGCTTGTTACCATGCCAAATCTCTAAATAAATAAATTATCACTAAAAAAATTACACTTTACTTTATACTTTACTTTATTCTTTATTGTCGCCAAACAATTGATACTAGAACGTATGACCATCACAGCGATATTTGATTCTGCGCTTCCCACTCCCTGGAGTACAAATCCATAGTAATTATTAAAAATTTAAATTATAAGTCATAAATAGAAAATAGAGAATGGAAAGTAAGGTAGTGAAAAAAAACCGAGAAGCAGGTCCGGATATTTGGAGGGTACGGCCCAGATCCGGGTCAGGATCCATTCAGCAGTCTTATCACAGTTGGAAAGAAGCTGTTCCCAAATCTGGCCATACGAGTTCAGTTAAAGAACATTTTAGTTAAAGAACAATTTTCTGTGTTCTTGCCCTTTGTGGGTGGTGGGGTGGAGATACGTCTCCACCAAATGAGGTGCAAGGCACTCCTTCCCACCGGCAGGTCAGTCTTCAGCAAGGTGTAGCACCTGCTTAGCCATGTGGTCAGGGTGAGAATGTACAAACTCCTTACTGCCAGCAGCATCACTGAACCCCTATCTTGCTGGCATGGTAGTATCTTTATGCTAACTGCGACACTACCACGCCGCCCAGCACAGCAAGTAATTAGGAAAGATGGCATGAAGTTTTGGGTGGCAGGGTGGAGATACATCACTTTCAAAGGAAGTGTAAGGTGCTCTTTTCCTCCACTAGCCTGCAGGTCACCCTTAGGCAAGGCGTAGCACTTGCTTAGTGCCCCCCGATCAGAGTCACATGAGGCCATGGGAGCAGGAGGTGGATGGTCATATGAACAACTGGTGCATATTACAAGTCCTGGTTATGTGACCACTGACACCAGGCGCACAATGTCTGAGGAATATTGATAATGGCTGGGGTCACCCGTTTGTAAAGACACTGCCCAGAAGGCAGCAATGGCAAACCACTTCTGCAGAAAAATTTGCCAAGAGCAATCATGGTCACTGGGCCATGATTACCTATGTCAAACGACACAGCACAAAATGATAATAATGAAGACTCTTGTATATTTATGCCAGCAACAAATCATTTTACATATTATTATTGATTAGTAAAATGTACAATGTAACAGATACGTAATGTATTCTGCAATAGTATAACTAATCCTCCAGCCATTATTGAAGCCCAATTTCTCCCTAAACAGTCCTGCCATGTTTGTTTACAACCTCCAGAAAACAGGTTTGTCAAGATTAGAAGTTGTGCAGCAACAGGAAAGCAAAAAAAAACTGCAGATGATCTAACAGCTCTGATATAAATGGGATGGTGGGGCTTTGGGATTCTGACCAGATTAGATTATGAGGACACTCAGTTCTCGTTTATTGTCATTTAGAAATGCATGCATTAAAAAATGATACAACGTTCCTCCAGAATGATATCACAAGAAAACACAGGACAAACCAAGACTAAAACTGGCAAAACCACATAATTATAACATATAGTTATAACAGTGCAAAGCAATACCATAATTTGAAAAAGAGCAGACCACGGGCACGGTAAAAAAAAGTCTCAAAGTCCCGATAGCCTCATCATCTCATGGAGGCAGCAGAAGGGAGGAACTCTCCCGCCATGAACCTCCAAGTGTCGCCAACTTGCCAATGCAGCACCATTGGAAGCTCCCGACCACAGCGGACTCTGAGTCCATCCGAAAACTTCGAGCCTCCGAACAACCCCTCTGACACAGCCTCTCCAAGCACCATCCTCCACCGAGTGCTTCAACCCTGCCCCGGCCACCGAGCAACAAGCAAAGCTGAGGACTCCGGGCCTTCTCCTCTGGAGATTCTGGACCACACAGTAGCAGCAGCAGTGAAGCAGGCAATTCAGAAGTTTCACCAGATGTTCCTCCATGGTCTCACGTCCGTCTCCATCAAATCAGGATTGTGCACAGCACCCTACTTGACAAATAACAGACATCACCACCGGAGTAGCCGCTGCGAGCTGCGTCGCGCCGCCATCTTCTCCTCCCGCAATGTTCCTATCATTCATTCTATGGGATCTCTTATTTTGTGGATGTCTGTGGAGAGTAAGAGTTTCAGGTTGCATGCTGCATACATTCTCTGGTATTAAACTGAACCATCTGAAATGCAGGAATAACTTGATCAAGCTGCATTTGTGGAAACTAATAGGATGTAGTTAATGATCTGGAGCACAGAATGACAAGTGTGAGAACACCAGAAATACAGCCAATTGGCCAGCAATTAGTAAAATAAGAACTGATTTCACAGAGAAAATTTGCAAATGAGCTTGGCATCCATCAGGAGGAGGGAGGAGAAGATGGTGGCGCGACTCAGCGCGCGTGGCCATTCCGAATTATATCATATATGTTAACTAGGGGGCCGTGCACAATCCTGATTTGATGGAGAAGCATGGAGGAACAACTGAAGAAACTTCTGAAATGCCCGCTTCGCTGCCACTGCTACTGTGTGGTCTGGAATCTCCGGAGGGGAAGGCCCCAAATCCTCGGCTTTGCCTATTGCCTGTTGCCGGGGACGGGGTCGAAGCGCTCGGCAGAGATGGTGCTCGGTGCTCGGTGTCGGAGAGCTGGTCGGAGGTTCGGAGTTCTCGGACGGACTCAGAGTCGGACTGTGGTCGGATGTTTCCACGATGCTGCATCGGCAAGTTTGCCGCGCTGGAGGTTCACCGTCTGCGTGAGATGATGGGACTTTCGAGAGACTTTGAGACTTTTACTGTGCCATGGTCTGTTCTTATCAAATTACGGTATTGCTTTGCACTGTTGTAACTATATGTCACTGTATAATTATGAGGTTTTTGTCAGTTTTTCAGTCGGTTTGTCATGTGTTTCTGTGATATCATTCCGGAGAAACATTGTATCGTTTCTTAATGCATGCATTACTAAATGACAATAAAAGAGGACTGCGTGTCCTCAAAAGCTAATCTAATCTAAATACAAACAGGACAAATCTGGCTCAAACTGGGATTTCCGTGCAAGGGAAATATATGATCATCATTATGATCCTGGCGTTTTTTGGTAGTGTAGTGGTTGGTGCAATACTATTACAGCTCGTGCGCTCAAAGTTCAGGGTTCAATCCTGGCATCCACTGTAAGGAATTTGTACAATCTCCCCGTGGGTTTTCTCCGGGTGCTCCGATTTCCTCCCAAAATCCAAAGATGTACATGTTAGTGGGTAAAATGGTCATTGTAAATTGACCAGTGGTTGGTGCCAGATGGTGTGGTATGGGTATCTTAGAAACTGCTGACCTCCTGGGGTTTACATGCACAACAGTTCTAGGGTTTACACAGATGGTGTGAAAAATGTGAACACTAGTTCTGTGGGTGAAAATGCCCTGTTAATTAAAGAGGTTAGAGCAGAATAGCCAGGCTGGTTCAAGCTGCTAGGAAGGCGATATTGACTCATATAACAGTGATGAGCAGAAGAGCATCTCTGAACACACAACACATAGAACCATGAAGTGAGTGGGCTACAGCAGCAGAAGACCACAAACATACACTCAGTGGTACCAGGGGTACCTAATAAAGTGGCCACTGTGTGTAAATGCGAGTATTTTTATCATTCAGCATTACAACCTGAGTTCACTATGAAGCCTAAAATTGCAATGTTGAGAACAACAGAATGTTCTCCATTCAATAAGTAATAAGAAAGATGTTCAAATCAACACAGAATTATAAACAACTAGATTTAGGCCAGGAAAGGGAAAAAAAACACTGGCTCTCAAAGCAGCCTTTTCTGGTTCTTGGTGAATACAGCATTTAACAAAGGTGTTCCCTGTGTTCTATTCTACCAGACTAAACGAGCTCAGAGCCTTTTAAAGGCCTACCCACAAGTAGAGAGGCAGTTTTTGTGGAAACAGTTGTATTCAGTTCTCATGGTTACTAACAAAAGCAGATTGGCACATTCTATTTCATTCCAATGTTTTTAAGAGAGGGCCTGACTCTCCCTGCTCCATAGCCACGCGCTTCACAATTCTTTCTCCCGAAGGGAAGCAATGAATGATGTGGGCAAAAGAAAATAAGAGAAGTTAACACAGAGATCCTTCCAATGTCTTCTCTTCTTTAGTGGGAGGGTTTCCCTTCAGATTCTTTTTAATGACATTTCGAAGACTTTGAAAGAATAAATGGCACTTGTCAACTGCCTGTAAATCCTTAAAACTGTTTTTTCGCAAATAGCCCCAAAATCGAAGCCTTGGCATGTTCCATTAATCTGTACGTCAAGCAACCGAAAACTTTCTTCTTTGTCCGAGGAAAGATAATGCCTGGATTAAAAGGTCCATTCAGAAGGGAAGGCTTCAGCCTTCACCTTGTGTACACAGTCATTTCACAAGCGACATTCATCAGCGAATATTTCAGTCCGCATTTGTGTCATGAACAACCCTGGGTGCCTTGTGACGGCAAGTTGGGAAGTTTTCAAGTAAACCTAGTTTTACATTAGGGGTAACTATTCCTCCCTTTGAAAATGTAATCCCTTTTAATGTCCAAATAGCAACCAGCTGAAGCAATTCTTTGTTGATAATGAAAGTAACATCTCCCCTTTCTGAGCGCATGCAATAGATAAGTGTAAATCTAAAACCAGTTTGACTGGTTCCACAGAATGCCTCAGATTCGTAACAGTGAATAGCCAGACAGCAACACGCTTTGGCTAAATAAAGGAAGTATAGAAATGCCTAAAAGTCAGATCTAAAACTTGACCTGTTTGACAATACAAAATCTGGAAACTTTTGAGGATTTGCCTTTAGATAGCGCCATTCATAAATGCCAAAGCTATTTACAGTCTGTGAAGTAATTTTTCAAAGCGCAATTGCTGTTGTAATGAAGAAAATTGGGCGGATGTTTAGCACTCTCAAAAGCAGCAGGAGTTAAGTGTTAAGGCCATCTCAATTTATGATGCTGGCTGTGGGAAAAACGTAGCCCTAAACAGTCTGGTCGCCTCATTATAGGAAGGATGTGGAAGCTGTGGAGAGGGTACAGGAAAGATTTACCAGGATGCTGCCTGGATTAGAGAGCATGTCTTATGAGGACAGGGGAAGCGATCTAGGGCTTTTCACTTTGGAATGAAGGAGGATGAGAGGTGACTTGATAGAGGTGCACAAGATGATAAGAGGCACAGATCGAGTGGATAGCCAGACACCTTTATCTCCAGGGTGGAAATGGTTAATTTGAGGGGACATAATATTCAGGTGATTGGAAAAATGTATAGTGGAGGTCAGGGTGAGCCAGAGGTGGTGATAGATGCAGATACATTAGCAGCATTTAGGGAACTCTTTGATGACAGAATGTTACGGAAACAGCAATGAGAATCCTTAACATTTGAGTGTGAAGATATTCCTGAGTCTCCACCCGGGACTTTGACCAGCAATCAAACGGTGTTTGGGATTGATTAGTAAAAGCAAATTAAATGAAGGCGGGGGCGGACATCGGAGTGGACACGGTCAGAGTGGTGATCCTGAGGCTTTAGCTTTTTGAGGCTTCATTCCGAGAAAGCAAAGGAAAGAAAAGCTTAAGTCTTTTTTCCCCTCTTCTTTATCTCTGCAAAGCAAGGTAGAGACAACGTGTGCAATGCTCCTCTTGAGGGATGTGAGAAGGAAGGGACATCTCCAGTATCCCTGACCACTACAACTGTGAGAAGTGCATCCAGCTGCAGCTTCTAACAATCTGCGTTAAGGAGTTGGAGCTGGAACTGGATGAACTCTGGATCATTCGGGAGGTTGAAGGGGTGATAGATAGGACATATAGAGTGTCTGGGTCCAGGGTATCTCGGATCGCGTCCTCAGCATTCCTAAGTGAGAAGTCATGGTCCATGTAGCTACCAATGACATGGGCAGGACAAGTGATGAGGTTCTGCATAGAGAACTCAGGCACCTAGGTGCGAAGTTAAATGCCAGGACTTCCAGGGTTGTGATCTCAGAATTGCTACCCGTGCCACATGCTAGTGAGGCCAGAACTAGGAAGATTATACAGCTTAATACGTGGCTAAGGAGTTGGTGTAGGGGGGAGGGCATAAGGTTTATGGATGATAGAGCTCTCTTACAGGGAAGGGTGTAGCTGTACAGAAGGGACAGTTTGCGCCTGAACTGGAGGGGGACTAATATTCCAGAGGGAAGGTTTGTTAATGCCGCACAGTGGGGTGTAAACTAGAGTTTCAGGGGGATGGGAACCAGAGTGCCAGACCAGATAATGGAGAGGTTGTAGATTCAGATGTTGGTAAAACCTCAGACAACGTTAGAAATCAAAAGGTTGAGCCTGGTGTGACTAGTGTCCTGAGCTGCCTATATTCCAATGCAAGGAGTATCATAGGAAAGGCGGATATTAGTGCTGAAGATGAGGTATCTGGTTTACAAACAGAGGCAATATGTACTGAGGAGATGCTGTTGACAGGGCAAAATTGCAGTCAACAGGGATGAGTTGCAATGTAAAAGGCAGACAATATCGAAAAGGGTGAATAAAGGATTGAAGGCATTATATTTGAATGTGCACAGCATATGGAATAAGGTAGATGAACTTGCAGCACAGTTGCAAGTCGGCAGGTGTGATGTTGTAGGCATCACGGAATTATGGCTGAAAGATTATAGCTGGAAGCTAAATGTCCATTGTATCGAAAGGATAGGCAGAAAGACAGAGGGGTGGTGTTGCTCTGTCAGTAAAAAAATGAAACCAAATCATTGGAAAGAGGTGACATAGGTTCGGAAGGTGTTGAATGACTGTGGATGGAGCTAAGGAACTACAAGGTTAAAATGACCCTGATGGAAGTGGGGTACAGGAAATTACAGAGTCATGAGAGAGGAGTTAGCCAGAATCGACTGGAAAAGAATGCTGGCAGGGATGATGGCAGAGCAGCAAAGACTGGAATTTCTGGAAGCAACTCAGAAGTCACAGGATATATATATAAGATATAAAGAGGAAGAATTCTAAAGGAAAGATGACATAACTATGGCTAACAACAGAAGTTAAAGCCAACATTAAAGCCAAAGAACAGGAATTCTGCAGATGCTGGAAATTCAAGCAACATACATCAAAGTTGCTGGTGAACGCAGCAGGCCAAAGTAATTAAGAAGGTAAAGAAGGAAGATGAAAGTAAGCTAGCCAATAATATTAAAGACAATACCAAAGGTTTCTTCAGATACATAAACTGTAAACGAGAGGCAAGAGTGGATACCGAATCACTGGGAAACAATGCTGGAGGGGTAGCAGTGGGAGAGAATGAACTGGTAGATGAACTGAATAAGTATCTTACATCAGTTTTCACTGTGGAAGCTTCTAGCAATATGGTGGGAGTTCCAGGGGTCAGGGGTGATGAAGTCTGTGAAGTTATCATAACTAGAGCTAAGGTTCTTGGGAAACTGAAAGGTCTGAATGTCAATAGGTCACTGGGATCAGGTAGTGTATTTCCCAGAGTTCTGAGAGAGATGGCTGAAGAGATTAGTAATGATCTTTCAAGATTCACCAGGTTCTAGAAAGGTTCCAGAAGACTGGAAGATTGCAAATGTCACTCCACTCTTCAAGAAGGGAGAGAGGCAGAAGAAAGGAAACTACAGGCCTGTTAGTCTGACCTTAGTGGCTGGGAAGATGTTGGAGTCGATTATTAAGGATGAGTTCTCAGGGTACTTGGAGGCACATGATAAATGGGCCATAGTCAGCATGGTTTCTTCAAGGGAAAATCTGTTGGAACTCTTTGAAGAAATAACAAGCAGGATAGAC
This sequence comes from Mobula hypostoma, assembly GCF_963921235.1. Taxonomy (NCBI): domain Eukaryota; kingdom Metazoa; phylum Chordata; class Chondrichthyes; order Myliobatiformes; family Myliobatidae; genus Mobula; species Mobula hypostoma. Next base: position 8,672,616 of record NC_086105.1, on the reverse strand, counting down.
AAAGGAGAATTGGTTGATGTTGTATTTTGGATTTTCAGAAGGCCTTTGACAAGGTGTCACACATGAAGCTGCTCATCTAGCTACAAGCCAATAGTATTACAAGAAAGATTCTAGCATGGATAAAGCAGTGGCTGATTGACAGGAGGCAAAGAGTGGGAATAAAAGGGAGCCTTTTTTGGCTGGCTGCCAATGACTAGTGTTCCACAGGGCTCTGTGTCGGGACTGATTCTTTTTATATTATATGTCAATGATTTGGATGATGGAATTGATGGCTTTGTTGCAGACCATATGAAGAAAGATGCAGGGGACGGTAGCTTAAAGAAGTAGGGAGACTGCTGAAAGACTTTGGCAGATTAGGACAATGGGCAAACAAATGACAGATGGAATACAGTGTCAGAAAGTATATAGTGATGCAGTTTGGGAGAAGAAATGAAAGGGTTGACCATTTTCTAATGGAGGAAAAACACAAAAAAAAACTGAGGTGCAAAGGGTCTTGGGAGTCCTTGTGCAGGATTCCCTAAAGAATAATTTGCAGGTTGAGTCTGTAGTGAGGAAGACAAATGCGATGTTAGCTTTCATTTCAAGAGGACTAGAATATAAAAGCAAGTATGTAATGTTGAGACTTCATAAAGCACTGGTGATGCCTCACTTGGAGTATTGTGTGGAGGTTTGGGCCCCTTATCTTAGTAAGGATGTGCTGAAACTGGAGAGGGTTCAAAGGAGTTCACGAAAATTATTCCAGCATTGAATGTCTTCTCATGTGAAAAGCATTTGATGGCTCTGGGCCTGTATTCACTAGAATTCAGATAAATGGGGGTGACCTCATTGAAACCTAAGGAATGGTGAAAGACCTTTATAGGGTGGATGTGGAGAGCGTGTTTCCTATGGTGGGAGCATCTAAGACTAGAAGACACAACCTCCAAATAGAGGGGCTCCTTTTAGAACAGAGATGAGGAAGAATTTCTTTAGAGAGTTGTCAATAAGTAGAATTTGAATATACCCAATAACTTGGCCTCCACAGTTGCCACATGCAGCTGTGGAGGCCAAGTTATTGGGTATATTCAAGGCAAAGGTTGATAGATTCTTGATTGATCAGGGCATGAAGGGATACAGGGAGAAGGCGGGAGATTGGGGCTGAGAGGAAAATTGGATCAGCCATGATGAGATGGCAGAGCAGACTTGTTGGGCCAAATTACCTAATTCTGCTCCTATACCTTATGATCTTATAGGCTTGCATGACTGACAGTAGTGAAAAATGAGAGGAAGCTATTGACATGATGAAGACAGCCCTGAACACCACCAGAGATGAACATCCATGATTGCTCCCATAAATGCCAGTGGTGAAACGGGCAGTAAGTAGATCATAGAAAAATGGAGGGCTCTGGAAAGGTTGGATTGATCTTAGAGCAAGTTAAAAGGTAGGCACAACATTGTGGGCTGAAGGGCCTGTACCGTGCTGAAATGTTCTGTGTTCTATCATCTTGCAGATAATTTTAATGCTCATCATCTAAATAGTGCTATGGGATTGTTACATCCATCTGAAATAGCATATTGACTTTAGTCAACATCTCTTCAGAGTGATGGCGCCTCATCACGGGTGCTTCATAATAAATCATCTGGTTCCTGCAAGATGTTCACAACATTGTCATGGTTTGGAGGTTTGTGTGCCTCAGTGGCCCAGAGAGCGATGTTGGCTGGAGTCAGGGCTTTATGCTTTGGCTTTTGGTAGGGTCACCCATGCCAAACAGGTCAAAGGGCAGAAGCCGGACTAAGAGAAGCCCACCAGACCTCCAGGTTCGGTGGTTCAGCTCAGGGCTAACAACGCTAATTGGCAAAACAAAATATTTACAGAAACAGCAACGAAGAGTCCTATATCGTTATCAGGCGAACAATAGTTTTTGTTGGACTGTAGCTCTTTGGGGGCTTCACTACTGCCTGCTCGGTGGGAGGTGGGTGATGGGTGCTGAAAGAAGTGGGGGTGGGGGAGCAGGAAGGTTGATGCTTTGTTGCTGCTTGTGCATGGGAAGGGAGAGAGGGGCTTTGGGGTTCGAACTTTTTTCTGTCAGTCATTCTTCGAGGTTCTCTTCTGATTTTGTGGATGTCTGTGAAGAACAGGAATTTCAGGTTCTATACTGTATACATTCTCTGATATTAAATGAAACCATTGAAATATCTGAGTGTGACGGTATTCCTGAGTCTCCATCCAGGACTTGCATGACTGACAGTAGTGAAAACCAAGAGGAAACTATTGACATGATGAAGGAAGTCCTGAACATCACCAGAGATGGAGGACCTTCACTGCTGCCCTAAACACCAGCAGCATAATGGGCAGTAAGTCAACTCGCTGAGCTGGTTGGAGTGGGGTTCACATCCTTCTGACTCACCATTGTCTGACTCGGGCAACAAAGAAGCCACAGTAGAAACCTCTCATTTACACAACTTTTTTTTTTATTTTCATAGAGCTTTGAATTTTCCGGTATGTATTAAATTTGTTAATTCTGCTGAGGGTGTGAGTATGTGGGTAAATAAGATATTACAAGATAGATTTCAAAAGCAATAAACACCTCAGTACAATCTCTTCTGCGACACTGATACAAAGAATGTCAATTGTGGTAACATGCCGGGAATGGACAGAGTTATCAAAACGACGGACCTGAAATCCAACCGGAGCACTTTCCTATCATCCTCCTGTTCACTTGCACTTCTGCAGTTGCTAAAGTTACTTTGTCAGAATCAATTTATTACTGGAGGCCTCTTTTTTAATGTTCCTGCAATTAACCTTCTAAAGGATTCTCCACTCCAGTTATCAAGTTTCTTTAATAGAATGGTAGACAGGACAATGATGAATTCCCCTTGCGAATCATTTTAATCACTCTTGAAAAACACAGGGGGGTAAGATGATGGTAATGTATAGTGGCAGTCTTTCTCCAGAATCCAAAGGCAAAAGATTTAATGACGCAAGATACAATTTTGGTTCTGAAGGGCATTGAAATTATTTACCTTTATTACCCAACTTAGCCTGTAATCTAAATATCTGCAATTTCTGATGCTTAGCATAGACAATTGACTCTGTAATATAGTGGTTAGCGCAATGCTTTACTGTGCCGGTGATTAGGGATCAATTCCAGCCACTGCCTGTAAGGGGTTTGTACTCTGTGACTCTGTGGGTTTCCTCTAGGTGCTCCGGTTTCCTCCCACAGTCTACAAGTATACAAGTTAAGGTTGACGAGTGGTGGAAATGCTGTGTTTATGCTGGAAGCATGGAGACACATGCACGTTGTCCCCAGCACATTATTAGAATGTGTTTTTTGGTCGATGCAACTGATGCACTTCCCTGTATGCTTTGATGTACGAGAGACAAATAAAGCTAATATTCATCTTTTTATTTTATAACTGCTGACTTAGGTTAGTATCCACCTCTGCATTTTTTCCTCTCCTTCACAAACATATCTTAAAGAGATGGTGTTTTCAACAGTACTACACAATTCATTACTACACTGATACTGTTAAAAGGCCTGAACAGATTAGATATGGCAAAGTTATTTCCCATGGTATGGGAGTCTAGGACAAGAGGGCATGACTTCAGTATTGAAGGACATCCATTTAGAACAGAGATGTGGAGAAATTACTTTAGTCAGAGGGTGGTAAATCTGTGGAATTTGTTGTCATGAGCGGCTGTGGAGGCCAAGTCATTGGGTTCGTTTAAGGCAGAGATAGGTAGGTTCTTGATTAGCCAGGGCATCACTGGGTATGGGGAGAAGGCAGGGGAGTGGGGATGACTGGAAGAATTGGATCAGCCCATGATTGAATGGTGGAGCAGACTTGATGGGCCGAATGGCCTACTTCTGCTCTTAAATCTTATGGTCCTATGGATATGTCAGCCAAAGCTTCTGTGGATTGTGACTTCAACACTCTATCTCCTGACTCAGAGGCGAGGAAGTTATAAGTTGAGCAATACCCGCTCCATCACATAAAATTGCCACTGTCTTTGATTCTGTTGACATCCAAAAACCTATTGATTTTCATTTGAAGTGTACAGTGGCTGGGATTGAGGCAGAAAATCTCATATGTTCACAAGTGTCTGGGTGAAGACGCCTCCCCTCCCCTCAGTTCTAAGTGATCAACCACTTATTTACTGACTGAGCCAATGATCACAATTCTACACTCTCCAAACTATTTCACCTCAACCCTCACTAGGTGTCTAGAACATGGTATGGCAATTGTCCCGTATTGAACCGCAAAGCACTCCAGCGTGTGGTGAAAACTGCCCAGCAGATTATCAGCACCCAATTGCTCACCATTGAGAACATCTACCATAAACGCTGCCCGGGCAGGGTGAAAAGCATTATCAAGGATACATCTCACCCTAACCATGGACTTTTTACTCTCCTCCCGTCCGGTAGGCACTACAGGAGCCTCCGCTCCTGCACCAGCAGGCACAGGAAGAGCTTCTTCCCCGAGGCTGTGACCCTGCTGAACCTCACATCACAGCGCTAAGCAGTATTGCACCCATATTGTACTATCTCAGTACATTTATATTTGTGTGCTGTAGCACTTATTTTTTATTCGCAGTTATTTTGTAATAACACTATTCTTTGCACTTCTGGTTAGATGCTAACTGTATTTCATTGGCTTTGTATCTGTACTCGGCACAATGACAATAAAGTTGAATCTAATCTAATCTAATCTGTAGAAATTTGAGAGTGTCTTTGGTGACACATCAAACCTTCTCAAACTCCTAATGAAATATAGCCACTTGCGTGCCTTCTTTGTAGCTGCATCAACATGTTGGGTCCAGGATTGATCCTCAGAGATATTGACACCCAGAAACCTGAAATTACTCACTCTTTACACTTCTGATTCCTCTGTGAGGATTGGTATGTGTTCCCTCGTCTTACCCTTTCTGGAGTCCACAATCAATTCTTCGTTCTTACTGACGTTGAGTGCCAGGTTCTTGTTGCAACACCACTCAACTAGCTGATATATCTCGCTACTATACGCCCTCTCGACTCCATCTTGAATTCTGACAACAATAGTTTCCACATGGTTCAATAAAATCATCTCTCATTCTTCTAAACTCCAGAAAGTTCCAAGTTGTTTCACTTCTTCTCAGATGACAACCTTCTTGTATTTTGGTGTGTGAGTGTGTTTGTGCGTGCTTGTGAATATACAAGCAAATAAATAAATCCACAGAACATAGAAGAGTACAGCACAGGAATGGGCCAAACAGCCCCCAGTGTTATGCTGAACCAGTTAGAAAGCAAATCAATAACACCCAAACACTAATGACTCCTACCTGCACCATGTCCATATTCCTCCATGCTCCTTACGTCCGTGTACCTATCCAAACATCACTTAAAAACCTCTACCACTGTAACCAGGTAGCTCATTCCAGGGCTCCAGCCATCCACCAGAGAGACACACACGGACACGGACACGGACACGGACAGGGACAGGGACAGGGACAGAGTCTTTTTCTGTTGATCAGTGTCAAAAAAACAAATTAAATCCACTCTGATTCAAGGCTGTAGAACAATAAAACATGAAAACTTCCGGGGGGTGAATAGTTTTTATAGGCACTGTATAGTATTTTATGCATTGCACTGTACTGCTGCCACGACAACAAGTTTTGTGACAATTTCAGCGATATTAAACCTGATTCTTTTAATCTTTCGCATTATGTTTGTGGTCTAGAAAGCAGACAGTGATGCGTCTCAAAACCAATAGATAATAGAGTGAGGTTCAAAATTATGAAGAGTTTATCATGTGAACAAGCAATATCTATTTCTACTGGTTGTAGATTCAGTGAGAATGAGACAAGGACAAGAATGAGGTTACCAGCAAGATGAGGAGAAATATATCTACATAAAACTCTTTGGTGCATTAAAGAGGCATAAAGCCAATTGCTTGGATTTCCAGCATCTGCAGATTTTCTCTTGTTTGCAATTATAATAATGTGTAAGGGGAGAATAGATAGATATTTGAAGCAAGTAGACAAGAGGTGTGATTCATGTTCTCTGTGCCGGCAGACGAGATGGACTAAATTTTTTCCCTCGGGGCCACAGGTCTCTATGATTCTCCACATTTTCCTAGTGCAAATACGTTCCCTCTGTTACAAATTTCAGCGTAGTCAGCAGCTAACTTTTTAGCAGAGGGTGCATTGAGGACGCTGAACAACCACAGTACGAAACTATGAACTTGAACCTTATAGATCTTTCCTGGCAACTGAAAGCACAACCCTTGTGCCAAGATGAGGCCAACCTCAGGGTGAAGAAGCAACACCTCATATTCCATCTGGTCAGCCTCCAACTTGATAGCATGAACATTGATTTCTCCATCCAGTAAAACTTTGTCCCTCCCCCTCCCCTCTTCCTCTATTCCCCACTCTGGCCTCTTACCTCTTCTCGCCCTCCCCCCCCCCCATACTTCCTGTTCTTCTGTGGTCCACTCCCCTCTCCTATCAGATTCGTTCTTCTCCAGCCCTTGACGTTTCCCACCAACCTGGCTTCACCTATCACTTTCTAGCTATCCTCCTCCACCCCCCCCCCCCCAGCCCCCGCCACCACACACCTTTTTTTTCTGGTCCCACTTCCTTTGAGAAGGGTGAAACATGACAGTTTATTCATTTCCATAGATGCTGCCTGAGCTGCTGAGCTCCTCCAGCATTTTGTCTGTGTAACTCTGGATTTCCAGCATCTGCAGACTTTTTCATGTTTGTTAAAGCACCACACCCTATTTTTCCATGAACACATGATGCTTCAGTTTAACAAAGGATACAAAGCCACAAATTTGTAGCAAATTGTGGAAAAAGTAAAAAAAATCACTAAGAAAATAATCTTAATGTCAAACATTTTCTTAATCATTCCAGCTTTCCAATAGATTCAACACACATTCAGTTTTGTACCTGGTCCAGATGTCTAGTACCTTGTTTACATGGAAAAGATGCATTGAGGTTGAACAGATTATCTTCAGTTTCCGGCAAGAAAACACCCATTTATTGCATGGAAAAGGAAATTATTAAAGTTTTAATATTGTAAATATGGTAAATACTGACATGCAGCAAGTTAGCTAGATTTAATGCCGAGATTACAACTTTTACTCATGGACGGAAAGCAATATAGTACTGTATAATTGTCAGCTGTGGCTTAGTTGGTAGCAATTCTGTTTATAAGATCATAAGATATGGGAGCAGAACTGGACCATTTGGGCTCATTAAGCAGCCTCTCCTCACTACACATCGCCCCTGTTTGTAAACCAGCTACGTAATCCTCAGCACTATTATCTGCCTTTCCTGTGACACTTCTTGCGGCTCAGAATACTAGTGGCACCATGCTCAACTTTTTGATTCCTTACTTTGTCTGTGGTCTTACCAATATCTGCCTCCACAACCTTTCCATGAACTGTTGTGGCACTGTGGTTCCCATCCCCCTGCAATCCTAGTTTAACCCCCACCATGCAGCTTTACAAACCTCTGGCTAGGATATTAGTTTCCCCCCAGTTCAGGTGCAAACATCCCTTCTGTACAGTTCCCACCTTCGCTGGAAGAGGGCCAAATGATCAAAAATCTTCCTCCCTCCTACATCAATCCCTTAGCCATGTATTAAACTGTACAATCTTCCTAGCTCTAGCCTCACTAGCACGTGTAGCAATCCTGAGGTCAGGACCCTGGTGGTCCTGCCCTTTAACTTAGCACCTAACTCCCTGAACTCCCTACGCAGAACCTCATCACTCGTCCTGCCCATGTCATTGTCATACGTGGATTACAAATTCTGGCTGTTCACCCTCCCATTTAAAATTGCTGAGGACTTGATCCGAGATATCCCAGACCCAGGCACCCGGAAGGAAACATATCATCCAGGAATCTCATTCTCACCCTCAGAAGCTCTTGTTCCTTCCCCTAATTAACAAAACCCCTATCAGCACAGCACACATCTTCTCCCCCTTCCCTTCTGAGTCACAGAGGCAGACTCAGTGTCAGAGACCTGACCACTGTCACTTTCTTCTATTCCTGTTGTTGAGGGGGATGGCCACAGGGTACCCTGCACTGGCTCCTTAACCCCTTTCCCCTTCCTGACTGTCACCCAGTTTCCTGTGTCCTGCACCCTGGGTGTAACTACCTCTCTGTATGTCTTACCTATCATCCCCTCAGTCTCCTGGAAGATCTGGAGTTCATCCAATTCTCGTTCCAACTTCTTTGCATGGATTGTTAGAAGCTGCAGCTGGATGCTCTTCTCACAGTTGTACACGTCACAGACAGCAAATTCCATAGTTAGGCTGGAATAATGTAACAACTGGTAAAGACTCACAGTTCCAGTGACCTGAACTTGTGCTCTACCTGAATTCCTCTCACCTTCCAAAGGCATCCTCCTCAATTGCCTAATTAGACCATAAAACATAGTAGCAGAATAAGTCCATTCAGCCCATCGAGTCTGCTCCCTCATTCCATCACAGCTGATTTATTATCCCTCTCAACCCCATTCTCCTGCCTTCTCTCTGTAACCTTCGACGTCCTTACTAATCAAGAACCTACCAGCCTTCGCTTTAAGTATATCAAGTGACTTGGCCTCCACAGCCATTTCTGACAATGAATTCCACAGATTCACCGTCTTCTGGCTCAAGAAACTCCTCTTCATCTCTGCTGTAAAGGGGCATCCTTGTATTTTGAGGCTGTGCCCTCTGATTCTAGACTCTCCCACTATTGGAAACTTCCTCTGCACATCCACTCTATCTAGGCCTTTCAATGTGATCTATCCTCATTCTTCTAAACTCTGGTGAGTACAGGGCCAGAGCCACTAAACGTTCCTCATACATTAATCCTTTCAAGCTCAGGACCAATCTTGTGAGCCTCCCCTGGTCCTCTCCAATATCAGATACCATAAATTGTCCCTAGGTGCCTGCAGGTGTAGAGTTTGCAGGGTTTATGAGAACGTGGGGAGAATTTTGACTTTGATTGGAGCATCCTGACTCTGCGGCCAATGAACGACACAGAACGAAACTGAACTGAACTGAACTAAACTGAATGTTCCTAGACTATTTCAATGACTCGGTGGTGTGATGTTTATATTCTGTATTTTTCGCTTATGTTTTGCCGTTTGCACTATTTGTTTTTTTTTTTGCGTGATGGGGGTTTGATGTTTTCCTTTGAACGAGTTGCATGGTAGTTTTGTTCTTTGTTTCGTGACTGTGGGGAAGATGAATTTCAGGGTTGTATACTATAAATACTCTGATAATTAACGCACTTTGAATTTTTGAATGAAATGGTTTTAGTGGAGTGAATGATGCCCAGCACACCCCTGCAGAGTGAAGGAGTCGTTTCTGTCCAAACATAACTCCATAACACGTTGAGGTTCAACGTTGAAAGTACACGAAAGAGAGTCGTCGACAGACATAAAGCTACAGTCTCAGTTCAGCGCAGAGCTGAGTAAGCGTCGCGGTTGATAATTTATGACTGTTAATACACAGCTATGATGTTGTGTCATTCTTCAGATGAGATGCCGCTGTCAGATGGGTGTAAAAGATGGCACGGTCCTACTTTGAAGAAAAGCTATCTCTGCTCGCTTGGTTGATACAAACTTAATGCTCCTTGCATTAACACAATTCATTAGCACAATTGGTGTTTAGGGGACCTAGCCATTTGAAAACTAGCACAAACCGTCGCATTTTCTATGTTAGGACAACTGCATTTCAAAAACGATATTGCAATGTTGCTCAGTCATTCTGAAAGGAAAAGGAAAGGCGCTACTCGATTATACATTTCGGTATTTCTGCAGAAATAAGACAACCGTAACCTTCGACTTCAATTTCACAACAGAAGATATTTTTTCAGGAGTCTAAAAGGCACTTGATCCACACAATGAACAATAAACAGAAGTGCCAGCGTACCTGTTAAACTCCTGGTCGGATGCGTTATTGAGTATGATTCTTCGCAAAACCCACTATCTGGCCAGTTTTAATCTCCTATCCGGTATTTTACTCAATTCATTATGTCAACCCTTCCTTTTATGCCTTTTGACAGGAAAAGCAATCCACTTAGATTAAATCTTTCCTGAAATAAAACTCTTCTCTGTTACTTTGTGCGTAAAAAAATTGCAATGTCTGCATGCTTTAGAAACCTTCTTCCCGCTTTTGCGCTAAAGAAAAAATTAAGAAGCAAGTTGTCTGCCTTGTAATGCAGAACGACTGCTGAAACTCAATGCGTATTGCTAAGTGTTTTCACACATGTAATCTAATTATCACAGTTAGTTCTTGAGGCAAACAGAAAACATTTGGCTAAATAAACTCCATTTCAGCCAACGCTAATATAACCGCTCTTTATTTTGCAAGTTACCAATCAGGAAAGACCGCACAGTCGATGTCATTTCCAATAGTTTTTGCTTGTGGCTCTGATTTCAAAACAGTAGTGACTGCGGATGAGTTTGAGAGAAAGGCTGTGCTCCCACCATTACTGTTCCTGCCCTCTCTCTCTACACCATTCAGGCAACATAAAAGCATTACATAGCTAACTACTTCTGTCCAGCCTATAAGAAAATTAGTTTATCTTACAGATCAAAGAAAATTAGGCAGACCATGGCTGATTGGAATGCAACAGTAATATTACCACACTTTCTATTCCACCCCTTTTCTCAAAGAAATGAGTCTAGTGTCAGATATGTAGGTATTTCCCACGACCGGGCTGGACTCCGTTTCTAACCGACATAGCGACCAGGACAATGGTTCTTATACAGTGACCAAAGTTCCTTAGTTCAGCCTTTGTACGGTGGGAGCTACGAACTTCTCTGCTAACATTTCATCAAACATTTAAATTTAAATCATTTTAATTGTATTTTTTTAAATGGAAGCTCAATCTGTGTAAAGTTAAATGTCGTCTTTATTCCGTCATTATGGTGCTTTGTAAAAGATGTTGACATTTGAACGTTTTAAGTTGCTTTAAGAAGGCCACAAGCAGTAAACACAATATTTGTACAATTTTAATCTGAGATTAATAAAAATATATTTTAAAGTCTATTATTAAAGTCTATTTTAAATTGAAAGCATGCTCACGTTCTATAATAGCTTACGACATGAATTAAACTCTTAACTGCTATTTTTAAATAATAATTATTCACTGTTGGGAACTGAGAAAATCATACCTTGTTAAGTGACGGGGTAAATGATAAACATTTAAACTAAAACGCAGTTTTCCTGCATTTAGAAACTGCCCCAGTCTCTCATGCATGTATAAAGATATAGTTGCTGTTTTTATTTATATGTAATTACTATGAATTAACTGTAAATCTCATATTTAGCTCCATTTAACGAGCAGATTGCAGCTGCCCATTTGAAAGTTTAATCGCTGCCTTTTTTCACTTCAGTTGGCACAATACAAAACACCTATTGAATTTTCTTTTAACACCGCTGCCAATGTCCAGCCGACTTTTCAGCGAACTGATGAAGCGGAAGAACAATGCAGCTCCAACATTTCATGGCATAGTCATTGGGTCTCTCTTTCAGGCCAAGGCTGTTAATTAGGCACCAGAGAATGCAGTTCAGCCAGAACTTTTCTTTTGGCAATTACACATTGGCAATTGCATTTTTAGTAGGAAAATAAATCGCAATAAATGGACAGGATTGTCATTTGTCACACCAGTGTTTGGGCACAGTCTTTTGTGTGGATTTAATTCCACTCTGCTCAATAGCTGTTTGGCAGTTTTGTCAAAAGGAAACACTATTTGCAATTTTTCTTTGTAAGGATGTTTTAATTTCATCAGATTTGTTGAATGGACAACTCAAATTGCAATTGAAAAATTTAGTGCTTCGTACAGAAATAAATTCCAAATTTAACACGATAGTTTGCACTACAGTTTCTTTTTGATACAATACAGGAGTACTTTACATTGCAATTTAATGTGAGGTTCCCATTTAGCGATTATACAATGTTCACAATGCATTATTGAGCAAACTGCCCCATTTACAAAGGCAACAGCATGATGGCATTACCTTTAAACCCCTCAGTCAAACTTAAAAGCACAGAATAAAGTCATGAAGTTAGTGCTGCTGGGAATTAGTCAAGCTTGCTAGCTTTCCCAGCAAGAGGTTGCACTGGTGGATGTAGTAACCCTGCCAATATCCATTAATCCCACTAAAGAAAAGAAGAAAGAAGCTCTAATTGTTGATTCAATGTTAATGAATTGAATACACATCTAAGGCTACCAGCAGAGACTATTAAGCTGTAAAACAAACACAGTTAGGTGACTACACATCACTGCGTTTCTGTGTTGTTCAATAAAATTCATGAGCTGTAGAAACAGTGTGGCCAGCGAAGAATTTAATCTTAAAAATCCCAGAGTTGGAAAGGAGTTACATCTCAGTCCTTTCAGTACTGATTTAATGCTCAAAATGTTTGCCCCCTTATCTATTTACATACAGTATACAGCATACTTGAAAGCGTAGACATAATCTTAACGACAATGAGGATAAATTACATATTAGAATTTAAGTACAATGCAATATACAGTTTTATGGAGTTCACGTGTATCCTGTTTTTACATAGCTAAACACAACTGAAAATATAGTATAAATTTTAATTAATTTGAACATTGATCTCAAAAGCAGTTACTTCCCCCAAGCTGTCAGGCTGATCAACACATCCACCCACTAACTCATCCCACCACCACCACTATACACACATCTAGTGTCACTTTATGTACATACAATCAGTCTGTGTATGCCATGGTTACTTATACACTGTTTTATAGGATTGCTTTTATATTTATTGTGTTTTTTTGTGATTTTTTATTTTTGTTTTTAAGCTTAAAGAATAAATGCAATTTGTTTTTATACTGCATCAGATCCAGAGTAACAATCATTTTGCTCTCCATTGCACTCGTGTACCAAAGATTGAAAAATAGTCTTGAATGGTGAGTCATTGCAGAATGTAATCAAACAATGAGGAGCTTTACAGTAACCTGAGACAATGAAGAGCATTACAATGACCTGAAGCTAATATTCTAGAATGAGGTTTCAGAGTACAATCTGCTGGTATCTTTCTCTTCTCACCTGGATTCACCTATCACCTGCCAGCTCCTGCTCTCCCCATCTTCCTACCTTTTTTATTCTGATTTATGACCTCTTTCTTCCCTGACTTGATGAAGGCCCGAAGCATCATCTTTTTATTTGTTACAGGATTCTTTTCTAATTACTTAAAAATAGCTAATTAGAAATTATCTCTACGATCTCAAATGGTGCTTTGATTTGTGTGCTTGATCCGAATTAGAAACTGACCACTGAAGGATCAGATTTTAAACTAAGGAGGTGACTATTCGACTTCATCTTGAAGTGTAAATTCCTCCTAACAAGTAGCAAATTCTCCGAACAGTTCACACATGGAGATCTCCTAAACCCACGAAACAAAGAACTCATTAATGTATCTGAGTAAGGATGAGGAACAAGTTAATTATCTCAACAAATTGGAACGTTGCAAGTCTCAACATAAACAAATAAGATTAGTGATGGATGGTGTGAAACAAGAGAGAGCAAAGCACTTTCTAAATAGAAAAGGAAATAAAGTAAGTAATGCATAAATTAACTGTCATTCAAACCACTCATTGAAAATTCAATAAAGTTGTGAATTCTGGTTTAGATTAGATTATGAAGACACGCAGTCCTCTTTTATTGTCATTTAGTAATGCACGCATTAAGAAATGATACAATATTTCTTCTGGTGTGATAAAACACAGGACAGACCAAGACTGAAAAAAACTGACAAAACCACATAATTATAACATATAGTTACAACAGTGCAACAATACCATAACTTGATAAAGAAGTCCATGAGCACAGTAAAAGTTCGAAGTCTCTCAAATATCCCACATCTCACACAGATGGGAGAAGGAAGAACTCTCCCTGCCATGCTGACCACAGTCCGACTCTGAGTCATCCAAAAACTTCGAGATCTGATCAGCTCTCCGACACTGAGTACTGAGCGCCATCTCTGTCCGAATGATTCGACCTCAATCTCGGTTGCCAACAGTAGGCAAAGCCGGGGGTTTTGAGGCCTACCCTCCAAAAGATTCCTGACCACGCAGTAATGACGGCAGCGAATGGGTGTTTCAGAAATTTCTCCAGATGTTCCTCTGTGCTTTCACGTCCCTCTCCATCAAATCAGAATTGTCCACGGCCCCTATTTAATGGATACGATATCATTTTTCACCGAAAGGCTGTGCACTCGTGGGTGCGCTGCTCTCTCTCCTCCTGCCTACTAGCTCTGAATATAATTATTATTGTTTCACTTGCACCATCACTGAATTGTTTCCACACTATGTCACTTTCAACGATTCTTCATCTCCTTTCATGATATTTATTGCTTATTTATTTATTGCTCAGGATTTTATCTGGTTCAGTGCGTACATAAAGAGGGGATGAAATGTCTTGAATTTAGTTGCATTCCTTTTTGTTTTACTGATGGGTCTTGCTTTAAAAAGAATAGTTGCTCCTTCACCCCTCTCCCCATCAAAAGGTGGTAAGCAACATCATTTGCCAAGTGCTGGTGAGCACAAAGTATCCTCATCAGCCCACTCTGTGGGTTCAAAGTACAATTTGTGCTCCATAAAAATATAGCTATAGCACTGGAATATTTAGTTATCAAAGCAATAAAAGTAAAGTATTTATTTTCCCATATTGCTTTATTTGATAATCAGTGCATATTACTTACTAACAACAATATGGTGTGTTTAAAATAATTTGTTGTGCTTTTATAAATCGTATTAAATCATCATGATCAAAAACAATAATTAGCTTAGTTGTAAAATAAAAATTAAGATCAGGAAACAAATTCCAATGAGTCACTGTAGATTTCACAGGGCTGTGTTACAAGCTTCTTTGCAACTATCACTAATGGTCTACATCTGAGGCTAACCCCTTGCCTCTTGCTTTTTCCTAGCCATTATCAATATCCACTTTTCTCTTTGATGCAACTCTTATAAGCTTCTATATAGTTGTTTAAAAAAAAACAAACAAGGAAGTTTTGATGGGAAGTTGCTCTTCTTCAATGTTCCTTCAATTTTTTTATAGATCTGCAGACCAACTGTCGCTCTGAGCAGAAAATTTGTGCACGACCTGAAAACTGTACAGCTTTTTAAATTTTTAAAATATGCATGTTGCAGCTTCAGAAGTTAGTGGGCCGGTGGTTTATTAACAAAGACTTACCGACTTCCATTCTGTGTATATTGTTACAATTTGTTACAGAGTTGTAACTTGAAACACAATGTAAATATATTGTAGCTCTAAAACATTTCAAAGTAAAAGTTGTGGTACATTTATTATTTAGAATATTTATGGATTATATTCATTAACACGCAATTAATTATGTGTTAATTTTCTAGAATTAAGAAAAAGTTTCTAAAATTAAGAAAAAAATAATTTTAATTCTAATTTTCTACAGGATATTTCACATTTATTTTAACTTAGGTTTCAAAATTATATTAACATAATTTCAAAATTATGTTAGCATTCTATAAAAGAAAAATCCAGCCTGCATGGCAACAAAGGCTATGTGCATGGGAGCATTTCAGTTGCTGTGTGGCTGTGCACTCACACAGCTTAGAGAGAGTACTGCATTTTTTTGGATATTGCCTCAAATTAACATTAAAAGGAAGTAGCTTCAAACATACAAAGTGGATTAAAGATTAGCAGAATTTTTGAGTCTATCGTACTCAGCACAACTGCCAAATCTCCCCACATGCCAGTACTCATGCTACCTCCTGCGAAGGCCAGGAGGGAGGTTTAAAAGTCTTCCAGGACATATTGTGAGAAGGATTCCAGCACATTTCAGTCCAACTCACAGAAGTAAATAAATAAGTTTCTAGTGAACATGTGTTCACTGTGCAGTGTCTATCTCTTTAACACAGCTTCATCATCCAATAGGGCACAAATTGCCAAACTTCCAAAATTCATTTTGCAACCTCCTCCCGCCTCCACTCCTCAACATGTTCAGGAGATCTTCACTGATTGACGTGACAGGATTCCTGGTATAGTTCACAGAAGAAGGGTACAGTTTGTTTATCTTGGCAACCAGTGGCTGTAGGCTAATCGATCAAGGCACAGCCATGACCACCATGCTAACCTGTGCACTTACCCATTCTTACTGGCACTACTAATTTGCAGCCAGAATGTGAATACCTCTCTTCTTCATAACACACAGGGACTAAAGCACCTAATGCTGTTCTCAGTTTACCTAGGATAGACCGGATACCACCCTGGTCCCCAGGCCAGCCTTCTCTATTTTATTTTTTTGTTGACGTGCAGCAGGGAGCAGGCCTTTCTGACCATTCAAACCGTGGTGCCCAGCAATCCCTTCCCTTCATTTATTTATTTATTTACTTACTTACTTTATTTCTCCAGATGCAACGTGAAATAAGCCCTTTGGGGCCTACAAGCCATGCCACCCAGCAATATCCCGATTTAACCAGAGGCAGTTGTGAGAATTGAACCTGGTTCATTGGTGCTGTAAAGCGCTGCTTGTTGGATAAGCTAGTAATCATTGACCATCGTTTAAAATTTAAACTATACAAATGACATCAAGTATCTGCTGGGTGTCAAGTCAGTATACAAAGACTCTGATCTCTATTAGCTACCTGGAGTACAGCTCAGACTCATAATACTCTGATTCAGTGGTAGTGCAACCGAGCCAGTGTACTCTTCCACAGCAGAATCATTAACCATTTCAAAGTAACTGGGTTAATGAGGGAATGATGCCACAGAACCACACCCAGTAATGTAAATGGTAATTGAGTTAAACTTTCAGTGTGTTTACACAGTGAAATTTTACAGCTGAAAATTAAGAACACAAGTCATTGTCAGTTCAAAAGCTCTAATGATATTGATTCATTCAAACAATATTCAGTTTAGAAAAACTGAGCACCACTGTATATAAAGTGAAAATCTGACATGTATACATTAAATCCTTGAATGTACAGTATTTATGTTTGCTGGAAATGGCATTTATGCACTGAAACTTAGATCAGGTCAGTGGAAGTTTAAACACATGCACCAATCTGGAGATGAAATCAGTGACCACAGCTAGCTTGCAGTATGATTCATTAAGCTGATCCCTTGAAACAATAAACCATGTCAACTTTTGAAGACATGCAGTTCTCCATCTTCATCTTACTTCATGCTGTTTTATAATTCCAGCCATTCTATTACCAGGCTTGAGCTTTCATATAATCTCCTTCCACCTCACCATTACCTCTACTACCCCAGTCTACCTCACTCCCAGACCTTCTCTGTTCTCTGATCTTCTCTATGCTTCTCTGAAGCTGAAATTCACTTCAGAAGTGGCTGACAATCACCTCATACCAAGCTCAACAATAATTTTCATTTGCCAGTCTTTCAGGTTTAATATCATCAGCATATGTCATGAAAGTTGTTGTTTTGCAGCAGCAATGCATTGAAATACATAATAAATTACAGTACATATATAATATACGTAAAGTTAAATGAAATAAGTAGCGCAAAAAGAGAAAACACAAAGTAGTGAGATGGTGCTCATGGGTTCAATGTCCATTCTGAAATTTGATGGCAGAGGGGAAGAAGCTGTTCCTGAATTGTTGAGTTTGTGCCTTCAGGTTCCTGTATCTCCTCCCTGATGGTAACAATGAGAACGACAGGGAGGAGCAGCAAGCTATTTGGTATATGACTGCAGCCAGACAGATTATTTTGTCTAATTGATGAAATGGGGCTCGGGGTCTCAACAAAGAATTCTGCTGTCTTTTTTTTCTCCTTTTCTTAGTTGTGGTTAATGATAACACCCCAACTGTTCTTCCAAGTAAGCAAACTAACAACACACAGTAACATTTGAAGTTAGGAACTCTTAAGGGCAGAATTTTCAGGCAATGCATCCCACTAGAATTACATCAGTCCAAAGGCAGGAGTCCTAGGGTCGTTTTAGGAACAGGTGTCCACAGGGGCAGGTCTGCCACCTGACTACTTTGAAAACTTCTCAACAGTGCTGGGAATTCAGTATGTTTCTAGCCAATGGGTGATGAAAAAAAATCTTGCCTGAAAGTAGAACAGAAGTTTATAAAGTTATGAGGAGCACAGATAGTCAATATCTTTTTCTAAAGGTTGAAATGTCTAATACCAGAGAGCAGGCATTTAAGTTCAAAGGAGATGTGCAGGCAGATTTTTATTTGCTCAGAGTAGTAGATACCTGGATGCACCACCATGGAGGCAGGTATGACAAAGTGTTCAGGAAGCTGTTAGATAGGCAGATGATCCTGCAGAGATTGAAGGATATGACCACATGCAGGCTGAAGGGATTAGTTTACTTAGGCATTATTAGCTTAAATAGTTTGGCACATCATTGGCTGAAGAGTCTGTCCCAGTGCTGTACTCTTCGATGTTCTGCAATGGCCTCTAATTGGTATTTGATATTGGTTTAAGCTCCATCTTGCCGGTTGGTGGTGTAATGGCATCAGCGCCGGACTTCGGAGCGAAGGCTCTCAAATTCGAACCCAGCTGGCTCCTCTGGCACGCTTTCAATCCGTCCTGGGTTGAACATCGAGCTAGCAATTCAACCTCATAAAAAAGAAATTGCCTGCTACAGAAATACCAACAGCAAAAAGTTGATGGCCTGTGCTCCCCGTGAGTTTAAAGTCAATTTCTCTTTTCTCTTCTAACCTTCATCTGTAGTTATGTGAAAGCATTCTTTCTTCACTCCTCCCAAAAATGAAAACTAATTCTGAGTACAATAATTTGCTGTTACATTGCTGATCATTAGCTTACTAAGACAATTTTGTGTTTATCTTGTAGAAAATTGAACCACAGATGTAAATCATCTGAAAATATTCAATCATTCGTGGTTACTATGTCCCATCTGTTAATGGACGAAGAACACATTAATACTCAATCTATAAAGTGTAACAAGTTTATATTTGATGATTTTAAGGCAGATTGTATTTAAATCGAAAACATTCTAGTTTACTGGAAATGTTTTTTTAAATCATTGGTACCAATAGCTGGTGCATATAACCAATCCTAGTTATACAACCACCGACCCAGAACAATCATGGTCATGGAAAGTCCATGATCGCCCATGTCATACATCACCGCACATAATGATGATGTCATAAAACACGGCACGTAATAAACAAACCGGCGAATGGCATGGTAATAACCGCTACTATATTCCCAGCATTCCACTTACAGCTCAGCTTGGAATATATCCCTGCTTTATATTCATGCCCAGCAAAGATGCATGTGACACTGACTGAACTATTAAGCATAACTGTCAGCTTTCACCTGCCAACAGTCTTCTCACCTGCCTATTACCTCCCCCTGGGTCCGCTCCACCTATGGTCCAGTCTACTCTCCTATCAGATTCCTTCTTCTCCAGCCCTTGACCTTTCTCACCCACCTGGCTTCACCTATCACCTTCCAGCTATCCTCCACCCCCCCACCCACCTTTTAATTCAGGCATCATGCCCCTTCCCTCTCGATCCTGAAGAAGGGTCTTAGCCCAAAATGTCGACCGTTTACTCTTTTCCGTAGAGGCTGCCCGGCCTGCTGAGTTCCTCCAGCATTTTGTGTGTGTTGCTCTGGATTTCCAGCATCTGCAGATGTTCTCGTGTTTGAGCTTTAAACATTATTTGAAACATGAGAACTGCTGGGTCGCCCTCTGCCTTCTTGGCAGAGTCATGAGACGTGGATGATTGCTCAATTAGTAATCAGTTGCTTTCCATTCATTTGCACAGATCCAGAAAGGGACCACCAAGACCTCAGTAGTAACAGGTTTTCAGGACCAAGTGATTTATTTGTTCATCCCAAACACTTAGCCTATCATCTCCAAATTACTCAGATAGTTTACTCCAATTGACATTTCCTGAGTATTAAGCATATAATATGCGTCTGAACAGATCCATGTAATTACTTCCAATGTTTTCATTGTGAGTCTGGTTCACAGATGTCTTACTTGTTCATAATTCCAAAGATTTGTTTTAAATGTATCCCTTCAAGTGGAGTCCCAGTGCTCTGGTTCTACTGCCCTGGACAAGATAGCTTGTTATGGCCTGCCGTATCTGTTTTCTTTGGATTTCTGGAAATAATTATCAAATGACTTCCCAATATTCTCCCATGCTCAGATGTCCAATGCAGTGGGAGCCAGCCATTTAGTCATTTGAACTTGTTCCCCCATCTAATGGGAACATGGCTGATGTCTGCCATTGCCCCATACACTGCACCCCAACTTTGCCCTTTATCCCTTAACATTCCAGGTTATCAAAGAAGTTTTAAAAAATCTATAAGTCTCAAATTCCAAATTTACAATTGATCTAATGTGAATTGCCATTTGCAGAAAAGCAATTGAAATTTCTGTCAACACACACAAAGTGCTGGGGAGCCCACAGCAGGTTAGCCAGCGTCTGTGGAGAGGAAGAAGCAGTCGACGTTTCAGGCTGAGACACTTCATCAGGAGCAGGAAGTCAAAGGTGATGGGGAAAAGGCAGGAGAATGGGGTTGAGAGGGATAATAAATCAGCCATGATGGAATAGCAGAGCAGCCTTGATAGGCTGAATGGTCTAATTAAGGGGTTCCCAACCTGGGTCCATGGACTCTTTGGTTAACGTTAAGGGTCCATGTACAAAAAGGTTGGAAACCCCAGGCCTAATTCTGCTCCTAAGGTTTACGGTCTATCTTAGCTTGTTTAGCTGGACAATAATGGTCTGTGCAGCAGTGCAACTGGTTGAACTGCTAACTTACATTGCTAAAGACCCTGCTGTATTTCTGACCTTGGATGCTATATGTGTAGAGTGTGCACACTTCCCTTATGAACATATAGGCTTCCTCCCACCTCCCAAAGATTTATGGATTGTTGGGTGAACTGGCCACGTGGTAAATTAGCCCAGTTTGTATGTGAGCAGTGGGATTTGAGGACAGTTGTTGAGAATGTGGGAATGGTTGGGGATGTTTCAGACTGGATGCTAAACATTCTGAATGGGAAAGGAAGAACAGTTCTAGGTCATGGTATACGTCAGTACTGAGAACTCTGGAAGAAGGATGGATAATGTCCTACAAAGTGAGTTTTCAGAGTTCGACAGAACTAGGAATTTTAGGGTCATAATTTTGGACTTATTTCCTGTGAGCGTAGAAAGATGAGGATAAGGTAGGCGAATGTGTGGCTGAAAGGATGGTGAGGGGATCCTTTAAGTATGTGGATCATTGAGATTGAGATTGTTTTCAGGACATGTACAATGTATATATAAATTTGGACATTATGTTCCAAATTTACAGAATGCTAGGTAGACCAAATTTAGTATATTGTGTGCAGTTCTAGTTGCCACAGTATAAGAAGAACATAATTGTACTGGAGGAGATAAACCAGGATTATCCCTAGATTAAAAGTCTTTAGTTATGGGGAGAGAGGGAATAGGTTGGATTTGTTTTCCCTGGAGAGAAGGCGGCTAAGGGATGACCTGAGTGAGGAATATCAAATTTGAAAATGTATAGAAAGGGCACAAAATCATAATCTTTTTCCCATGGTAGAGTTATTATGACATTCATGAGTTACATTAAGTGCTGGATGTGCAAAAGTTTGGTAGAGCTTATTAGAACTTCTCAAATTAAAGACAGACGGAAGGCCATGATTGCCATGTCATGTGACATGGCACATAATGGTGATACCGATGAGAGGCATTAGAAAGTAGAAGACATAGTTTTAAGGTGAGAGGAATGAATTTTTAAAGGGATTGGTTGTAATTATTCCTAACATAGAAAGCTGCTGATACCTGGACCACACTGCCAAGAGGAACTGGTAGAGTCAGTAAAATTAATGTATCTAAGAGTCATTTAGGCAGACACTTAAAATGGGCAAGGCACAGAAGGCTGTTACCAAATGCAGGAAAATGGGATTAGGGTCAGCACGGATGTGGTGGCCCAACAGGACTATCTCTATGACTCAAATAAATAGTTATGGATTAGTGTAAATAGCTGGATGATGATGATGAGATGGGCTGGATGTCTTTCAAGGATCTTGTGTGATGGTTTGTTAGACTGAACTGACCACTTATTTCTTGCTCTGTTGGACATTGCTCTGTGCTAATCCACAGTTTGCATTTGCCTAATTACAATGGCAACCAGTTACTGAAATAATTCTGTAGCTGTAAAACTCTGTGCATAATCTCCTAAATGTGAAAGGTGCATGAGACATTCTTACACTATAGGTTTGTTAAATATTTGCTAACAGCTCCTGGATTCTTTCTTAGCCTCAGGCACTAATGGCATGATAACAAAAGACCAAAGAATTTATCTTTCTTTGCGCGTCTCAGTGTTTGCGAATTGAGCCCTTATTTACTGAAGCACCTTTCGCTCAGTTCTTGGGACTTCGCCTCGACCAAGGATTCCGATCGATAGGTGCCTAGGACGGACCCAGAGTGATTTCACTAGTCGGAATTCAGAGTTTCCCCCAGCGAAGGCGACAATGAAGTGTCGGCTGAGGATCCCGAGCTCCGAAATCCTTGTAACCTGCTACGTAGTATTCCGTGTGGTATATTGATGTTTTCTGTTTTATGATAATAAATCAGAATCAGGTTTATTACCACCGGCATGTGATGAATTTTGTTAACTTAGCAGCAGCAGCACAATGCAATACATGATCATATAGAAAGAAATTAAATAAATAAACAAACCAATTACAGTGTGTATGTGTGTATACTGAATAGATTAAAAATCGTGCAAAATAGACATAATATATATAAAAAAGCGAGGTAATGTTCATAGATTCAATGTCCATTTAGCAATCAAATGGCAGAAGGGAAGAAGCTGTTCCCGAATCGATGAAGTCAAGTCAAGTCACTTTTTATTGTCATTTCGACCATAACTGCTGGTACGGAACATAGTAAAAACGAGACAACGTTTTTCAGGACCATGGTGCTACAAAACAATACAAAAACTACACTGAACTACGTAAAACAACACAAAAACTACACTAGACTATACAGACCTACCTGGGACTGCATAAAGTACACAAAACAGTGCAGGCATTACAATAAATAATAAACAAGACAATAGGCACAATAGAGGGCAGTAGGCTGGTGTCAGTCCAGGCTCTGAGTATTGAGGAGTCTGATGACTTGGGGGAAGAAACTGTTACATAGTCTGGTCGTGAGAGCCCGAATGCTTCAGTGCCTTTTGCCAGATGGCAGGAGGGAGAAGAGTTTGTATGAGGGGTGCGTGGGGTCCTTCACAATGTTGTTTGCTTTACGGATGCAGTGTGTGGTGTAAATGTCTGTAATGGCGGGAAGAGAGACCCCGTTGATCTTCTCAGCTGACCTCACTGTCCGCTGCAGGGTCTTGCGATCCGAGACGGTACAATCTCCAAACCAGGCAGTGATGCAGCTGCTCAGGATGCTCTCAGTACAACCTCTGTAGAATGTGGTGAGGATGGGGGGTGGGAGATGGACTTTCCTCAGCCTTCGCAGAAAGTAGACAGGCTGCTGGGCTTTCTTTGCTATGGACCTGGTGTTGAGGGACCGGGTGAGATTCTCCGCCGAGAAATTTGGTGCTCTTCACGATCTCTACGGAGGAGTCGTCAATGTTCAGCGGAGAGTGGTCGCTCCATGTCCTCCTGAAGTCAACAACCATCTCTTTTGTTTTGTTCACATTCAGAGACAGGTTGTTGGCTCTGCACCAGTCCATTAGCCGCAGCACCTCCTCTCTATATGCTGACTCATCGTTCTTGCTGCTGAGACCCACCACGGTCGGTTCATTGGCGAACTTGATGATATGGTTCAAGCTGTGTGTTGCAGCACAGTCGTGGGTCAGCACAGTGAACAGCAGTGGGCTGAGCACACAGCCCTGGGGGGCCCCTGTGCTCAGTGTGATGGTGTTGGAGATGCTGGTTCCAATCCGGACTGACTGAGGTCTCCCAGTCAGGAAGTCTAGCATCCAGTTGCAGAGGGAGGCGTTCAGGCCCAGTAGACTCAGCTTTCCAATCAGTTTCTGAGGAATGATTGTGTTGAATGCTGAACTGAAGTTTATGAACAGCATTCGAACGTACGTGACTTTCTTGTCCAGGTGGAGGGTGATGGCGATGGCGTCGTCTGTTGAGCGGTTGGGACGGTACGTGAATTGCAGGGGGTCCAGTGAGGGGGGGGGGGAGTAGCAGTGAGTGTGTGCCTTTAGGCTTCCGCATCTCCTTCCTGATGATAGCAATGAGGTGAGGGCATGTCCTGGGTGATCACCGTCCTAAATAATAGACACCGCCTTTCTGAGGCACCGTGGTTGAAGATGTCTCGTATGCTCCGGAGGCTAGTACCCAAGATGGAGTTGAGTAATTTTACAACTTTCTGTAGCTTCTTTTAATTTACTTTTAAGTAAATTAGGCTTAAGTTACTTTATTGTTCTTGTACGCTTATTACCACACCTCCTGGACACTCGAATTGGTTTGAGTCTTCTGCGTCTGATCAACCCAGCCCATTGCATATACTAATGCGTAGACGAAGACTAACGTTTATCCAAACTGTGAAGTTTGAGGGAAATGAACAACGCTATCTTGTTATATCTCAATTTATTTTTAAGGGCGCAAGCAAGAGGAATTCTGCAGATGCTGGAAATTCAAGCAACACACATCAAAGTTGCTGGTGAACGCAGCAGGCCAGGCAGCATCTCTAGGAAGAGGTGCAGTCGACGTTTCAGGCCGAGACCCTTCGTCAGGACTTAGTTTTAAGGGTTTAGTTCTTTATTAAACCGTTTTACTTTTTTCTCTCCATTCTTTTCTAACTATAAGTCAGCATTGATCCTCATTCTCGGATATATCAATCACAGAGTCTATGTACCGTGCACTAATTTCATTTTACGGGACTGCAAGTGACAAGGTGGCTTTCAGATACGTGACGTTACGGCTTCTTTGCGGCTGGTTCATGGCTGTTGTTCGGTCCCCGAGCACGTTAGGTTCCCGCTCAGCAGGACCCACACCTTCACCGCTGGAGTCGGCTGCCTTTAGCAGCCCACTTCCGCCAAGTACGCCATCCTTTCCAATTTGCAGTCTTCCATTGTGTGGGTCCCGGCACAGGACCTTATGCTTTCCCTGTCTGCCTGTCCGTCAAACTGATGCGGGAGATAATGTGTGACCTTATTCACCATATGAACGCAACAACTCGCTCCTTGGGTGAGAATTCTCAATTGCTTAGGGTCTGAAAGAGAAAACACCTTCCCCACGACTGCAATTTCACTGCAATCCATAATCGTGAGACTACAGCGCCAAAAAAAAAACACATATTTAAACAAGAATACAGAAAACAATGGGCTACTTATGTATCCCGCCAGGGAGCCAACACATTTATATCTACTTCATCGTGTGCTTGAGGTACACAGGGGAACTGTTGATATATTTCGGCAGAATCAGATTGCACCGACTCTTTCGCGCGCCTCCGTTAAAGAGAAGTATTGGAAAATATAAAGCCATTCATTATACCACAGAAATCTATGGAATGAGTCATGGTTAGCCCATTATACGCGATTGGTATTTGATTCCATAAGCATTCATTGTCTGGTTTGTTTTAAAAACGCTCCTTTTGTATTCTCAAATGAAGTTAACGAGGCATCTGCCATCACTCGATCTATTCATCACACCCACGTGAGGACAGACCTGATGAATGTCACCGTTCAGATTCCTGGAATACTAACACTAATGTCCAATATTTCTGCATTCTGAGAGAAATAGCAAACTGAGAGGTTAGGCTATTTAGAAGGAACTGCATCCCTCCCAAAGAAAGTGGTAATCTGTTGCTATTATTTTATGGAAAATGTGCTGGAAAAGCCCACTCGTGGGTTCTACAGCGCTGGATTTGAATGATTACGGACTGACCCCGGCGGACCAACAGAAATCACATGAAGCCCGGGACTCAGCCACATTAGCCTCAACGCGTTATGTCTTAACCACTCATAGAACGTATGAGAACTAAACGCAAGCTTCAATCTCATAATTTCCAAATCATCCGAAGAACAGTTAAATTTAATAGAAATGCAAATACGAGAAAATCTGCCGATGCTGGAAATCCAGAGCAACACACACAAAATGCAGGAGGAAGCTGCAAGTCAGGCAGCATCTATGGAAAAAAGCAAACTGTCGATGTTTCGGGCCAAGGCCCTTCAGCAGGACTTCATTAGACACTTTTATTTTTCCAGATAAAATTAAATCCCAGTGTAGATACAAAAACGATTGTTGTCTCCAATCTAACAGCTGGCAGTTAACCTTTCCCTAGTCTTTGACTTTTCCAATGCATAACATCACAATTCTTCAGTTTGTAGTATGTTACGAGCCGGCTGCTCTTCGTCTTTCGATTAATTGACCGAGGATTTATTTTAGAAAGGGGTTCCACGTTTCCATTTGTATCTGGTGCTGAATTCTGAAGGACACGTTTGAATGTCTCCAGTGAAGTGTGAAAGATGATTATTTTGAGCTACTGTTCAGACCAGGCCGATCGCTTTCTCTCTCAGTCTCCGTGAAAGTGATACCTCAAGATCAGGAATGAACCCGCGAGGTGGCTCCGCGCGCTCCCGAATCCCCTTCAGCCCTGCTGCTTCGTGAAAGCAGCATTTAGCGGAGAATAACTTTTAAGTTACAAAAGTATACTCCGTTCTTTAAGAACAAAAGGAAACTATCTCAAAGAAAAATAAACTTTTAAGTTTAATGACCGCCGGCGAAGATTTAAATGTTAATTGGTTCTAACTTGCTAAGTGGGTGATTTTAATTTATAATTAAATTCACATTCAGTGCTGATATTAGATCTAATAAATCACTAAGTACAGTATGTTTACTGAGTGATATGCAGAACAGCAACCTGATCTGATAAGATTTCACCGTCGCCTCGCAGCTTCAAGTCGCTCTTGCTGTATTTGATTTCGCTCCTTACTCCCCGGTTTCTGTTCGTTCGTGTTCCGGGCAATCGCCCACTTAAACATCGCGGGGTAAATAGGAAAACAGATTATTATCTGAATGGTGGCCGATTAGGAAAAGGGGAGGTGCAACGAGACCTGGGTGTCATTATACACCAGTCATTGAAAGTGGGCATGCAGGTACAGCAGGCGGTGAAAAAGGCGAACGGTATGCTGGCATTTATAGCGAGAGGATTCGAGTACAGGAGCAGGGAGGTACTACTGCAGTTGTACAAGGCCTTGGTGAGACCACACCTGGAGTATTGTGTGCAGTTTTGGTCTCCTAATCTGAGGAAAGACATCTTTGCCATAGAGGGAGTACAAAGAAGGTTCACCAGATTGATTCCTGGGATGGCAGGTCTTTCATATGAAGAAAGACTGGATGAACTGGGCTTGTACTCGTTGGAATTTAGAAGATTGAGGGGGGATCTGATTGAAACGTATAAGATCCTAAAGGGATTGGACAGGCTAGATGCGGGAAGATTGTTCCCGATGTTGGGGAGGTCCAGAACGAGGGGTCACAGTTTGAGGATAGAGGGGAAGCCTTTCAGGACCGAGATTAGGAAAAACTTCTTCACACAGAGAGTGGTGAATCTGTGGAATTCTCTGCCACAGCAAACTGTTGAGGCCAGTTCATTGGCTATGTTTAAGAGGGAGTTAGATATGGCCCTTGTGGCTACAGGGGTCAGGGGGTATGGAGGGAAGGCTGGGTTCTGAGTTGGATGATCAGCCATGATCATAATAAATGGCGGTGCAGGTTCGAGGGGCCGAATGGCCTACTCCTGCACCTATTTTCTATGTTTCTATGTTTCTAAATCGAGTAACATGCAGTCTGGCAGAGTCTCGGGGCTGAGAGCATGAATTTCCGGATGATTTCGAATGTTACACGTTATCCCATAAATTTTATATTATGAATGTCGACATCAAACAGGTGCAGGGACGCCGCAGATCAGGAGCACACAGACATTTTGTCAGGAGAAAGACCGGCAAGCGTGATTTAAAAAAAAAATCACTTTTACAGCCGAAGTTGAGGGACATTTCGTGCCCAGCAAAACTGCGGCTTGCCTGAACAAGCCGCTCGAAATCGGAGCATCAGAATGCGCTGCAAAAGACCAGTCGATATCGACAGCCGGCGGTCTGCCCTGGCTCTTTAACAGAACATTTCAACTTCAATAGCCTTTTCAAGATGAGTTAAAAGTTACTACCCCGTCCGCCTTCAATACTTCTTCGGTTTTACTCTCACGCCAAAGCATTGAAACGAGTACAAATAACAGCGAATGAATTATTTGTCTTCTGTTCACCAGCAAACAAACCCAGTTCACAACCTTACAACTAAACATCCCTCACAATAATCAATAAGTTTCGGTGTCAAATAGCACAGTTATTGACAAGGTAAGTTCCTTTTGAAAGTTTTTTTTATATACAACGTGCATTCGTCGCTCAATGGTTATCAACTCGCCGTTTTGGACGCGCGGAACTAATGGCCGTAGCGGGAGGCGAACTGCAGACTGGAGCTAATTTTGCACTTCTTCCCCGTCTGGTTGCTAGCGCGGCTCATCGACAGCTTCTGGATGGGCCCAACATCAGCAAACCAGGGATCTTGCCCCAATCGCTTCTCCCGCACCCCACACTTGCTTACAGGTGTCACGGTTTTTCCTCCCGCGAGCTGCTTTGACACCGCATGCTGCTGATTTCAATGCGGTGGCTGTAAATAAATTCATGCAGCTGAAGGAGTCCAAGTTACTTTTATTGCAAGGAGTTCCCTATGAAGTACTACTTTCGGGAGCGGGACCATTGAGTTAATACTTCATTCATTAAATGCCTGCCATAATTACATTGCAAACCCGGACTCAGCCGGCGTTGCGTATCAAATACACTTACAGATAGCTGGTAAAATTGCTGAGGGTGGCAGGGATCGTCGTCAGCCCTCTATCCGAGCAGTCGACTCGTACGAGAACGCCGTCTTCTTCGCACCGGCAGGGAGACGGGCAGCCGCCCTTCCTTGGCTGGGAGGAGGGGAAGCAGAGCGGCAAAGCCAGCAGCAGGCGCAGGGACAGCTGAAGCAATCGCGGCCGCCTCATGTCTCTAAGGGCAGTCGGCGAAGGGGCTCTGACTCCGGCCACGCAGCCACATGCCGCGCCGGCGCCAGCCTCAAGTTCCAGGGCAGCTGCAGCGTGGCCCCTTTAAATAATCGCCTCGCCCATCTCTGACGTCACACGGAGGCGAGCGCGCTTCTCCAGACCTCTGTCCCCATCCCTTCCCTGTCCCACTCCCCGACCCACGCTCTCCTGGGCAAAGGGCAGCAGCGCACACGCGTGAGTGGACCCCAGTGTCACCCCCCGACCCCCGGGGTAGCTGTCAACCACACCAATACAGTAGCAGGTTGTCAATCACCCTGCTAACTCATAAGAGTTACTCGATTGTTAATAGTCATACTTTATTGATCCCGAGGGAAATTGGTTTTCAATACAGTTGCACTATAAATAATTAAATAGTAATATGTAAATTATGCCAACATGTTAATATGTAAATATGTTAATGCAAACCTAAGCTCGCTGGATGCCTTTCAAAAAATATAAACCTCCTTAGGAAAACTTGAACGATTCTTGAGCACCCAGGACATGCTCTCTTCTCACTGCCGCCAACAGGAATAAGGTATAGGAGCCTTAGGAAGAGTTACAACCCCTCAACCAGAGGGGATAACTTCACTCAACTTCACTTGTCCTATCG
Source organism: Mobula hypostoma (assembly GCF_963921235.1). Taxonomy (NCBI): domain Eukaryota; kingdom Metazoa; phylum Chordata; class Chondrichthyes; order Myliobatiformes; family Myliobatidae; genus Mobula; species Mobula hypostoma. The sequence continues at coordinate 8,642,979 of NC_086105.1, read as the reverse complement.
CTGAACTGCTCCCACAACCTGTGGACTCACTTTCAAGGAGTCTTCATCTCCAGTTCTCGATATTTATTGGTGCATGTATTTATATTATTGTTTCTTCTTTTTTGCTTTTTTTTACATTTATTTGCACAGTTTGTTGTCTTTTGCGCTCTGGTCGAACGTCCTAGTTGGGCGGTCTTTCACTGATTTTGTTGTAGTTATAACTCTATAGATTTGTTGACTGTACCCACAAGAAAAGGAAACTCAGGGTTCCATATGGTGACATATATGTACGGTGATAATAAAATTTACTTTGAACTTTATTTTTAAAATTTGATACTACCGATGCATACAAGTATAGTCCGTGCATTCGAAACTCTCAGATGCTCATAATAGTATCAACCTTCACTTGCGTTAAGCGGCTGAGGGAGAGGGAATGAATGTTAAAAAAGGAATAGGAAATGGCACCGGAGTTGTCTCTAAGACATTGTGGGATAACCAGGTGTTTTGAAGGGGATGGAGGCAAAGAGTGGTTGGAATGCAAAGTCGTTTTCGGGGAGCGGGCAAAGGTCACCGCAAAACTTTTCACTTTTCGTCTTAAAGCACAGTGAAAATGCAGACACGTCCCATTCCAAAGCGCAGGCATTAAAGCAATATCTGTAGTCTTAGTAATCATGCCTGGACAAAGCAGCAAATACATAAATCACGCAGCACGCAGCAAAAAAATGAGTAGGACTACATGCCATCTCCGAAACTACAGTATCTCCCATTTCCTTTAGCTAGCCAACTTCTCAACAGAACTCACTCAGGTATAATATCCCGACTGTCCCAGCACAGCATCCGTTAAACGGCCCCTGTCCCTGCTCTCCGTGTTCTGCTGATAATTATTGGGTCTGTTCACACGTTCACATTTATTTAAGTCTGATTACTGAAGTCTGTGCATGTGGCCGTTCTGTTAATTGCTGATTGCTCAGGGCTGTTTGCACAATTGTCTTATAAATTGTTGGTTGCTATTGTGCTGTCCGTTATGGTTTAGTCCGGTGTTTTACGCTTGGCCCCGAACCACAATCAATTTTGGTATGTTTTACATACTAGCAATAATTAAGCGATTCTGATTCTGATCAACGTCTCCCCACTACGCCCCTTCGGAAACAAACCGACCTGCCTTTGTCACATTACCGTAAGCTCCGAACGTTCCGCCGTTACTATTCTTATAACAGTGCGAAAGAAACTCACTCGCATTTGAACTGGGGTCGGCTGTTCCGTTCACGAATGAAACCCAGTTTACTCGGGGGCGGGGGGCATTTGAAGATCTGCTTGAAAATGGGCAGGGGTGCTTCCCGAACTTTTATAAGCATTGACAGGATCCCGAATCGTTTGGACTTGGTATCCTCGAATGTCGCATGCAATATAATAAAATTAATTAAAAGTAAAGCTAATGGTCTTGTATTGCAAATATGCAGTACAACTCCAATACGTCAAACTTATACGGTCAATGGTTTCTGTGCTTCTTAAAATTAAATGTATTTTGTATGCTAAAAGTTAAATATATTTGAGATGAAATGTCGCGTCTTGAAAGTAAAATACAACATTTTTGTTAAAATCTGGATTATACATATTGTCACCTCCGGTGATCTGGGCGGATGAGACCAACAGTGAGGTCCGACGGCCAGGAATACAGTACTGCGACGCTCGGCGGAGAGCCAAGGGCATGATAAGGCACAGAAAGCGTCATGGTCATCCACCGCAACCACGGAAGAGCCCTTGTGACGCTTGTTGGTACCACTGGGAATGGACTTCTGAGGTCGAGAGAATGGAACTGTTTAAAAACTCTCCCACACAGGTTTTTTGTCACGTTGGGCACGACGGATAACCATCACACATTGCTATAAATTGCTCCTAGTATACTAGATTTTTAGATATTATTAGAGCGGGCTCTCCGTTAAAAAAAAAACTGGGATTCTCGTTGAAGTGGTGAAAGAGCGTGGAGCCGGATGGAAGCCTGGCGACTTTGGGATGTGGGATGAATGCGGCGATGGGAGTGGCGTACATGAAGGTGAAATGGAGCGAATGGATGGAAAGGAAGGTGTCATGGATGGAGAAGAAAAAAGCACAATCGGGCACTTCCGACGAAAGACAGCAATCTCAAGAAGGCGAGACGAAGTTTGCCGTGGAAGACTGGGTGGGGGTGGCGAAGAGCGAATCTCATAGAATCAAGACTGACGCTCGGCTGGGATTAGATATTCGTCATAAGCACGTCAGGAAGTCCCAGAAAATCATCAGGAAAATGTTGATTTACCACAGCGTGTGCTCATGAAACAGCGGCATCTCAAAAGACGCACCAACCCCAGAGAGATGGAAAAAAATATCTCGAAATTAGTCTTGTTAGCATAGAGCAACGGAGGAGATGCTGGAGGAACTCGGCGGGCCCGGCAACATCAACCTTTTGCGCCAAGATCCTTCACATGACTGTCCATTTCCCCCCACAGGTGCTGCTCGACCCGCTCATTTCCTTCAGCACCTTGTTTGTTGTTTCAGATTCCAGTCTCTAGTCTCATCTTTCTGGGATAAACTTTTGCCTGATTGCACATTCAGGATTTCATCCTTTAGTAATACAGTATCTTAAAAAGCAACTAAATCATTGATAAGCATTCAATAATCTCACTGTTTCGATTCTGAAACTTAAGGCGGACAGAAAGATATATAATTTATTGATCCCTAAGGAAATTATAGTGTCACATTGGAAATTATAAAATTATAAGTGGACAAATATACAAATGTTAGAAGAGAAGTAAGAAAGAATAAAAAAATAAGTTACCTCAAACAGTTTAACAGGAGGGTGGGCGGGGGGTTCATCTATTCTGTAGGTTGACTCATTATCGAGCCTAATGGCCGAGGGTAAGAGCTGCCTCTCATAACGCATTTTGGAGCAGCGCAACTGTCTTAATCTATTACTAAAAGTGCTCTTCTGTTCCGCCAAAGTGGCATGCAGGGGGTGCGAAATATTGTCCAGAATTGCCAGGATTTTCCGCAGGGTCTTTTGTGTGTCCAGTTTGACTCCTATAACAGAGTCAGTCTTTCTAATCAGTTTATTGAGCCTGTTGGCATCACCCGTGTTGATGGCATTGCTCCAGCACACCACCGCATAGAAGATTGAACTGACGATAACAGAACATGTGAAGGAGGGGCCTGCATACTCCAAAGAACTTCAGTCTCCTCAGGATGTAGAGGCGACTCTGTTAAAATAAGTAACATTTTAACCAAATCTATAATTTATAATAGACCATTATCGTCCACGACATGCGACATGGCACATAATAATGATGATGATGACAAAAATAAATAATAATCTTATCGAAATTTACATAAAATCGGATGATCAAGATACATCGCTCCAGGCACACAACCTATCCATCGCTGAGTATAAAAGTCGCGGGGCCGATTTCTTACCGTGAATATCAATCCGAGCGCACAGTCACCAATGCACATCCATCACAGTGATATAACCACAGTGCATAACTGTCTTAATGCATATCCTTCCAAATACATGTTGTACCTAACCCAATACGTTGTGCATGTTGGATACATTACATTAACAGCCGCCTCAATGCATATTCGACCCCGTGCGGTACAATCCCATCACATGACCTACAAGGTCCCAGGACCGAGGTGATCCAGTGTCCATTCTCCTCAGTGAATATCTCTGCGCGTTTCCACTCAGAGCCGCCTGCAGATGAAACTCGCATTGTGATACTGCGCTGACATTTCCTTATCAGAGCGGGAAGGAAGGAAAATCCAGCAATAGAAATGTAAACGGCGGTGACCGTGTTTCCATAGCTTTTTATTTAATATGTGAGTGCAGAGTATTTAAATTTCTGGAAGTCATAGTAATTCTTTTCTTGGATATGTACAAAAGGAGCTGTTCCACTCCAAATCGGAAGGTCTGTTTAAAATCTCGGGCAAGAACCTAATCCGCGTCAAACTTCTAAGAGAGATAGAGAGAAAAGTTTATTTAATTTCCAACAATCTACGGAGATTAATGACAAAAAATAATCTGCAGATGCTGGGGTCAAAGCAACACTCACAACACGCTGGAGGAACTCAGTAGGTCGGGCAGTATCCATGGAAACGATCGGTCGACGTTTCGGGCCGGAACCCTTCGTCAGGACTTTACGGAGATTAATTAGGCTTCCGCGGCAAGAAGGTATTAATAAAAAAAAACATTTTAGATATATTCATTCTAAATACGATTTAATCGAGTTTTTAAAGTATTAACCTATTTGTTATTTGTCCGTCTTTGTTTAGATGTTTGACTTTCTGTGACTTTCTGTGGACGCCTGCAAGAAGATGAATCTCAAGATAACATAGAGTGTACGTACTTCGATAATAAATCTCACTTTGACTTTGTCTTGAGAAGGTTCAGTGGAGAGAGTCGTCTGTAAGTATATAACAACCAAATAATGCGGGGCACTAAATACAGTATAGCGTTTTGGCTCATCACACCTTCGGCCTCGCCGTTAGAGCCACCAGAGACATCCACACCCAGACATGCCCCAGAGCCCCCTGTACGTTTCCTTCCTGTATTAAGCATTTCATTGTTCCCAGTCCTGATGAAGGGTCTCGGCCCGAAACGTCGACAGCTTCCATAGAAGCTGCCTGACCTACTGAGATCCTCCGGCATTTTTGTGTGCTGTTAATTATGTATTCGTTGATATCTTGCCAAAACTCGTACTTTGATATGTGAAGTTAAGGTTTAAATATTTAGAGGTTTTGTCTGGTAGCATAGCGGTTAGTGCGACACTATTACAGCTCGGGGCGCCGGAGTTCGTAGTTCAACCCCGGCATCATCTGTGTGGAGTCTGTATCGGTGGAGCCGGTGGACTGCGTGAGGTTTCTCCGAGTACTCCGATTTCCTGCCACAGTCCAAAGATTTAGCAGGGGTTAACTGGTCATTGTAAAGCGTCCCGTGATTAGGAGATTGGAGATTAGTTAAATCGGAGATTGCTGGGAGGCATGGCTCGAAGGGCTGGCAGGACATATTTTGCTCTGCATCTCTATAACTAAGTGAATAAAGTTTAAAATTTTAGAGTTTTTTGGTAAATAGAATGAAGATTTATCCGTACTTGGGATGAAGCCAAACGGTGTTAAAAGGCATTTAGCTACCAAGGTTCCCTCTACTTTGGAAAGTTGTTATTGGTGCCACTTCTAAATCTCAAGAAACTGGTAGATATGCCAGAATATATAAATCTTGAGACTCAGGCATTGCGACTGGCAAGCTATGAGAAGCAGGCCGGTAAGGAAAGATCATTAGAAACTACGCAAAAAGAGAAGCCAAATTAACACATGGAAAATAGTTTCTACCTCAATGTGTGAAATTAATCACCACATTGTTACGTAAAAGGGCTTTTGTTCTTCGCTTTAACAATTTCCCATTTAAAACTATATTGGAATAATGTTAAAAGATTATGACAATAGATTTGATTAATGTCATTAATATTATTTCTTTACTGGTGAGCTTGCAACGTGTCTATGTACACACACCAGACCAACAAACCGTCCAACAGAATGAAACAAAAATCCATGGATTCCATCTTAAAACAAACCACAGGAGCCCAGTCCATTTTGCTCTATCACAAAAATATTTAAGCATGAATAGTATACAGTATAGAAAGAAAGCGAAAACTAACGAAATTAAAACGAACTAGCTAGTCCTGAAGAAGTGTTTCGGTCCGAAACGTCGAGTTTATTAGATTCCATAGATGTTCCCTGATCTACTGAGTTCCCCCAGCATTTTGTGTGCCCAGCTAACTAAATACACGTTCTACAAAAGATTTCTTAAATTGAAATTGCATCACCTAATTCCCACAATTTAATCCGGACTGTCACATGTGCGACAATCCGCGGGAATTATTGGCGTTTAGAAAATATCGAATCTGCTTTGGGTCGAATATATTAGATGTGTTGTTTAATCAATTTGTATCAATAGCGATTTACAATTTTACTTTCGATCATTTTCTAACTGAGCAAAGGAGAAGGGAAATGGTTGTGACATCGCACAATCAAGTATTTCTCTGTCAACTAGACGCATAATTGCAACAATGTAGCCCCGAAAATAATGTCCTGAATGTTGATGGAAGTTTACATTTTCTTTATAACTCCGTTCGTGGGAATGTGATAACATCCAGGTGCTGGATACGATACAATGCAGCGTGCAGATCCCTGCTGACTCCAAGACATTGTCCGCAGCTCTCCAGTTATGAAGGGGAAGAGGTAACGTTTCTCTATTGGATGACTGATGCCCTGAGCATTCAGCGATCTGCTCTGTTAATTATAAGGTTCTTGGTAGACAAAGACCTCGCACCTGGAGTAATGTTTCCAGGATTAGTCATTATTTCACCTTTTTTTTAAAAAAAAAGTGTGTAATTTGTTTCACGTACCGGAGATGACATAACTTACATTCCTACTACGGAAGGACACTGAGTGAGCAATAGGCTGAGAGCGAGCAGGCAGGAGGGAAGGTGCTAAACTTCAGTGGAATGTATTCCTGGGGCTGAGATAATGGGAAGGTCCTGTAGCTTTGTGCAGTTTGTTGGTTTTTTTTTGTACAATGCCCTCTCCTTTGTGAGTTGCCTTTTCAGATCGTCAAAGAACCCTTCTGTTTTCACGGGACTTGAAATTTAAAAATCACCGGGTGGGACCCACTAACAGCAAATGTTAGAAATGCAACCTTGCCCGATACCGTTAAAGGCGACACGTTTATGGCATCTCTTTAAATTGCAACATTTATTGTTTCAAGGGGGGTTGCTTTCAACCTAAACTGTAATGAAATACTTAATAGGTTATCATGATGATTTCATAAAATTAACCGTGATTTTAATTCCTACAGGGGACCCCGGTAACACCCCAACCATAACCCAGGTAAAATTTCAGACCACTGGGCAGGTGAACGCTATTTCATATACAACATGCACCCCCCACACCCCACACCCCTTGCTGAAGTTATTGCGTTGGCTTGAAGTTTTAAGATGCAGTTGGCAAAGGAAGCCACGAATAAGAAACGCTTTCCCCTCCCCCGCCCGCATTTTCGTCTTTCTCACACAACCCCACCGCGAGGGGCAGGACGTCGAGGGGAGCACACAGCCCATCGAGTCTATGCAGGCTCTCAGAGCAATTCAATCAACCCTCGCCCCCTTCCCCCACACAAACACACCCTGTAGTCTATTCACTGTCACTCACATTCCTTAGCCAAGTAGCCACATTACCTGAAAAAAAATAGCTGGATAAATTTTGGCAATGCTGAATCCATCAATCTGTAAGGAAGCAAACTATAAAATCAAAATATCACGGGTGCTTTAAATTTGAAACACAAAAATGCTGCAAATGTTCCGCCGGCCAGCAACTGTGCGGAGAACAATAAACTTAACTTTGACCTCAACTGGAACCGTCAGCAATGGCACAAGGCGGGGGTTGGGGGTGGGGGTAGGGAATAGCCATTAGCGTCAACAGATCGGGATTCAATCCCCGCCGTTTCCCCTGCGACTCTCTGGACTACCTCCAGTTACTCTGGTTTCCTCCCATATTCCAAAGATGTATGGGTTAGAGTTAGCGTTGCGGGCATGGTATGTTGGCGACATTTGCGGGCTGCCCAGCATGATCCTCGCTGATTTGATTTGACGCAAACTTCGTATTTCGCTGTATGTACATGTGGTAAATAAAGCTAATCCTTTTCTTTATCTTTTAAAGAAATTGTTGGATTTAAGGCTGAATCTGTAAGGCTGTACTGTGCTGGGTCAGAGAATTAACGTGTGCCGACTTCATTGGAACAGTGTGTGAGGCCGGTGGTAGACAGGTCAGAGTAAGATTGGGCAGGAACGGGTTCACTGACCTGAGGTGTTCTGCAAGCTGGGTGCCCTGACTCTGATTAGTCACTTGCGTGCCTGACACCAGACTCCCAAACAAACTGCTCTGTTCCTTGCACTGCCCTGGGAGAAGACCGACAGAAGAGATAAAGTTTCAAAGCTGTGTTCAACGCTTCCTCCAATAATTCAACATCCCCCATTGATTCCTGAGAATCTCTGGTCATTACCATTCAAAGTGGCAATGGAGCTTTTGGGATGGTACTAGGAGGCCCCGTATCAGGAACACACACACACAAGTGGTAGAAGGAACACAGCACCTCCCAAACTACCATCCACCTGCCCTGTCAGTCATCTCGTCATCCCTGAGTAGACAATCCACAGTTCACACTTTGGCCTCATGGCACAAGATTAAAAGAGGAACATATCCAGTGGATAAGCAGGGAGTTTTTTTTCCCAAAAGGCAGAAAAGGCAAGTATGGGGAGGGCATAATTTTAAGGTGATTGAAGGGAAGTTTCTGTACGGAGAATAGTGAGTGTATGGAATTCTGTGCCAGGAGTAATGGTAGAGGCAGATACTTTACGGGCATTAGAAACATTCTTAGATAAGACACATAGACACATTCCTCCAAGATGCAACACAGAGCGTCATAGGAAGTCATTCCTGCCTGTGGCCATCAAACTTTACAACTCCTTCCTTGGAGGGTCAGACACCCTGTGCCGATAGGCTGGTCCTGGACTTCTTTCATAATTTACATATTACTATTTAACTATTTATGGTTCTATTACTATTTATTATTTATGGTGCAACTGTAAAGAAAACCAATTTGCCCCTGGGATCAGTGAAGTATGACTACGACTGTGACTGTGACTAGATGATAGAATATAGAGACACAACTGGAGTGGAAGCAAAGAATCCTCAATTCCAAGGGGCTGCCAAAGATGTTTATTCACCCCAGTGCAGAGAAGAATAGCAGTATTCTCCAGAAAGCAGTTATGAAACTGTTTTGGCCCATGAGTTCCAATATGTCACATTCTGCAAAACAATTTCACTTATGAAAATATAATCACACCCAAGTCTCCCAAATGAACTTCAGCACTCCTATAAGTCACGAATAGCTGCCAGAAGGTTTTATTGCCCTTGGCTTTATTTATCAGTTTTTCCATTCATTCTCCCCAGTGTTGAATAGCAGTACTTTTCAGAATGTAAAGTTGAAACTCATAGATGCAAAGTAAGTGGTCTTTTTCCAGACAATTACATTTCAAGCATAAAAATTGCTGGAAATGTTGAGGTCAGGCAGGATCTCTAGAAAGAAAAGCCATTAATGTGTCAGGTCGTAGACCCTTAGTGATGGGTAGAACGAAAACAAGTTAGTTTTCAGTAGCAGAGAAAATGGCGGAGGAATGGTTCAAGCAAAAGGAATATCTCTAATAGGGTGAAACCAAAGGAATTGATGTTACCCTTAGAATCAGATTAGGCATTGCAAAACTAGCGAGTGTGGGACGTGGCCAGCAAGTCAGACTAGAGCATAGAACATCACAGAACAGTACAGGCCCCTCCACCCATGATGTTATACCAGTCTTTTAACTGACTCTCTGATCAGCCTAATTGTTCCCTCCTACATAGCCCTCCCTATTCTATCACCTATGTGTATCATTTAAGAGTTTCTTAAATGCTGCCAATGTTTCTGCCTCTATCATTACCTCTGGCATGACATTTCATCCACTCCCCACACACCGTGTGAAAAAACATTCCTCTGACATCCCTTCTATACTCCAATTGCCTTAAATTATGCCCTCCTCATATTAGCCATTTCTTCCTTGGTGAAAGAGTCTCTATCTATCCGTTCAGTAGTATATCCCTCTTATCATCTTGTACACGTCTATCAAGTCACCTCTTATTCTCCTCTCCAAAGAAAAAAGTCTAGCTCACTCAACCTTTTCTCTAAGACATACACTCTAATCCAGGAAGCATCCTGCTAAATCTACTCTGCACCTTCTCTAAGGCATCCACATCCTTCCTATAATACTTTTATACTTTATACTTTATTGCTGCCGAACAATTGGTACTAGAACGTAAAATTATCACAGCGATATTTGATTCTGCGCTTCGCACTCCCTGGATTACAAATATTAAATATTAAAAATATTAAAAATAGTTAAAATTAGTAAATATTAAAAATTTAAATTATAAACCATAAACAGAAAATAGAAAAATGGAAAGTAAGGTAGTGCAAAAAAAACCCGAGAGGCAGGTCTGGATATTTGGAGGGTACGGCCCAGATCCGGGTCAGGATCCGTTCAGCAGTCTTATCACCGTTGGAAAGAAGCTGTTCCCAAATCTGGCTGTACGAGTCTTCAAGCTCCTGAGCCTTCTCCCGGAGGGAAGAGGGACGAAAAGTGTGTTGGCTGGGTGGGTCGTGTCCTTGATTATCCTGGCAGCACTGCTCCGATAGCGTGCAGTGTAAAGTGAGTCCACGGACGGAAGATTTGTTTGTGTGATGTGCTGCGCCGTGTTCACAATCTTCTGCAGCTTCTGAACAAAGCAACCAGAACCAAACACAAAGCTCTGAGTGTGGTCTAACCAGGGTTTTAAAGAGTCGGATCATTACCTCACTGGTCTTGAACACAATACCCCAGCTTCACTGATGGAGTTAGTGAAATTGAGGCAAAATGATGACAGATTGAAGCAACCAGCTCTGATCCATACAGGAAGAGAGAGGTACCTTTAGCTAGAGAATCCAATACTGAGTCAGAAGGGCTGCAATATGCACAGACAGAAGATTATGTCCCAGGCTTGTTCTGGGCCTCATTGCAGCCTAAGTGACCCAACACAGACTGGGGAATTGCTTTGTTGAGCACCTTCCCTCTGTCCACTGCAAAGGACAGGATATCACAGTGGCCACCCACTTCAACTCTGTCAGGTCTGTTCTTGGCCACGATGAGGCCAAACCCAAGTTGAAGGAGCAACACCTCATGTTCCATTTGGGTAGACCCAAACCTGGTGGTATGAACATCAATTTCTCCTCCCTCTACCTCTCTTCTTCCATTCCCCATTCTGGTTACCCTCCCACCCCCTTCTCCCCAGCTGCCCATCACCTCCCTCTGATTTCCCTCCTTCTTCAGTTTTTTTTCATTGTCCCACTGTCCTCTCCTATTAGATTCCTTCTTCAGCCCCTACCTCTTCCACGTACCACCTCCCAGCTTCTTTCTTCATTCTCCACTCTCTCACTCATCCCCTTTCCACGCACCTATTACCTGCTAGCTGTTACTCCTTCCCCTCCCTCCACCTTGTTACCGTGGCACCCGCATCATTCCTTTCCAGTCCTGACGAAGGGTCTCGGCTTAAAACGTCGACTGCTTATTCATTTCCATAGATGGTGTCTATTCCATAGGTACTGCCGAGTTCCTCAAACATTTTGCTTGATCCCTTCAGAATATTGAAAAGAAAGGAAGGGGAATATGTGTACAATGGAATCTTTCCGAGGAACTGGAAAAAATTGCGAAGGGTAATCCATTGAAACTGGAGTGTGGTGAGGTGCAAGATGAGGACCATGGTGTGTTTGTACCTGCTCTGTCAAGAGGGAGGGGGCGAGAGCATACAGGCAGAAAATAGAAATATGTAGTCAAGAGCTCTGCTTGCTATGTTAGAGGGAAAGGCATAGATCGGGAAAAAGGAAGTGTTACAAGGATCACCCCTTGTAATAATGATCATTGAGGCACAGAGAATCTGTATTTACCAACGGGTAACTTCTATTGTCCCAGCTAAAAAAGTATGTGGGTTCACAAACTAACTACCTGTGTGCACCCCACTAGAAACCCTGACCCCCTCCCCCCATGAACAGTCAATGATGAGAAAAGGTATTATCTGGGAAAGGAGCCAATGCTGGCCAGGTGTTCCTCATGGCCCATGGGGTCCTCCTTATCCGAGATGGTTGGTCTCTGGTTGCTGGAGGGTTATCACCCCTGTGTATTTGGAGCTCCTGACTCTGATAGTGCTCCTCAGCTCCTCATCAATTGAACTGGTGGATCTCCATTCCACTGGCTGAAGGTCACCTGACTTACCTGGGTCATCTTCTTACTGGTCATTGTACAGGGCTACAACTAACATTGCTTCATGGCTCTGCCCACCCCAGCCTTGTGTATTTGTCTCTTTCAACCCTGACTGGTCCAAACCAGTTAAGTGAGACAATCCAGACAAGGTCTAATGAGACTACAGATTGCTTCTTTGGTGGGTCTGGCATTTTACGTAATAAGTAGCTACTCATCTGAGAATGCCCTCAAATTTAGCAGGTCATTAGTGGTCGCCCCACTATAGTAAGGATGTGGAAGCATTGGAAAGGGTACAGAGGAGATTTACCAGGATGCTGCCTGGTTTAGAGAGTATGCATTATGATCAGAGATTAAGGGAGCTAGGGCTTTACTCTTTGGAGAGAAGGAGGATGAGAGGAGACATGATAGAGGTGTACACGATAATAAGAGGAGTAGATAGAGTGGATAGCCAGCGCCTCTTCCCCAGGGCACCACTGGTCAATACAAGAGGACATGGCTTTAAGGTAAGGGGTGGGAAGTTCAAGGGGGATTTTAGAGGAAGGTTTTTTACTCAGAGAGTGGTTGGTGCGTGGAATGCACTGCCTGAGTCAGTGGTGGAGGGAGATACACTAGTGAAGTTTAAGAGACTACTAGACAGGGATATGGAGGAATTTAAGGTGGGGGCTTATATGGGAGGCAGGGTTTGAGGGTCAGCACAACAATGTGGGCCAAAGGGCCTGTACAGTGCTGTACTCTTCTATGTTCTGTTATTACTGGAAGCTTCTTGTGTCCACATTCAGTTGCTCTGATTAGATTATGCAGGAGCAATATTCAGTTCAGAGTCCACAAAATAGGGGCAAACAAAGACAACTGGTTTGTCTGCCTCCCCTGTCCTTGACTAGACTGTAGTTTCTTCTGGCCAACAGAAGGCATGTCAAATGTTTCATCAGCAGAGCACCTGTGATGGAAATGGAAGGACTGCAAAAATGTTCTTGAGGAAGAGTATGTGGAAGCATAGTCATGACAGCTGTGGAGTTTGAGGGCTTTTTATAGATATTCATGGTGATCCTTGAGGTGGTAACGGCAAGGCCCAGAATAGAAGAGCCAGAGGTGGAGCACATGGAGGTGAGAGCAGGGTAGGATTTGGCAGCAAAAGTGACCACATTTGAGTTCTGCCTGATTGCAGGAAACAGAAATGACGTATTCATTAATGATGTAGGACTGAAAGAAAGATCATCCCACGTGTCTCACAAAAAGACAGATCCAGGTGAGTACCCTTAACTATGTATTTGATTTGGAAAAAGTCACTGCAATTGAAGGAGAAGTTGTTCAATGCAAGGATGAGTTCAACCAGTCCATTATGTCTGTTGATGAATGGGAAATGGTTGAGCCTCCCTTCAAGAAAAGGCAGAGGACCTTCACGCACTCCTGATGTGGGATGGAAGTACAAAGGTATTGTAAGTCTGTGGTGAAAATGAACTGGCTGGGACCAGAAAACTAGAAATTAATAAAGTACAGTAATGGAGAGCATTCAAAGTTTTAAAAAAAAATCAGTATCTTTAAAAAATTACATTATTTGAGTCATTTGTGACATATAGCAGTAGGTGTCGTATGCTTGGGAGGAACAGATGACTCTTCACCCGTATTCCCAAAAACTGGGGTTTCTCACTCATTTCTCAGCCTGGTGTAAAATTAAATAATTGAGACTGATTGATGTGACAAGTCAGCAACTCCATTATCATTATTCAGCAGCATGCTGGAAGGTAAATACGATGGTTCTGCCTTTATTCTAGTTGGATTTCCGTTATTCTAGTGAAATACTGTTCATAATTGTCTTGAGAGAGTTCAATACCTCATGGCTCCAGAATACCTCATGGTTTATTTTGCACAACTATCCTGTCTTCCACTTAGTTTCTTATAGACTATAACAACATTTAATTCTCACAATTGAAATAAAATATATTCTTTCAATTAGTTCTTTTCAAAAGGTGCTTGCCTTTCTCGTTATTTTCTCTTCACTCCACTGTTTTCATTTTCTTTCCAATTAATTCTAATTTGACTCCAATTTAGCCCAATTCCTTCTCCATCACTCTATCGGTTTCATTTTCTATCATTTTGTTAAAGAGAAAGCTCATTGGAAAAGATAAGAATAGTTCAAGTCCAAAGAAACTTAAGAAAAGAATGTCCATGGATCAGCAAGATTGATTTATTTATTGAGATCGAGTGTGGAATAGGCCCTTTGGGCACTTCGAGCCACACCGTCCAACCATCTCCCGAGTTAACCCTAGCCTGATCACAGGACGATTGACAATGACCATAACCTACCAACCGGTAACTCTTTGGACAATGGGAAGAAACGGGAGCACTTGGAGGAAACCCACACGGTCACAGGGAGAACGAACAAACTCCTCATAGGTGGCAGCAGAAATTGAACCCGGGTTGCCAGTACAGCAAAGCATTGGGCTAACCACTCTGCTACCATGCTGCCCAAAGTCACAGAAAGACACAGAAAGTAGTCAGTATGAACAAAGGAACATTACTTTACTACATGGAGGGGGGTGAATGTTAGAGGCCCAGTTACAGCTCAATGACACTAACTATACTTTATACTTTATTGTCGCCAAACAATTGATACTAGAACGTACAATCATCACAGCGATATTTGATTCTGCGCTTCCCGCTCCCTGGATTAGAAATCGATAGTAAATATTAAAAATTTAAATTATAAATCATAAATAGAAAATAGAAAAATGGAAAGTAAGGTAGTGCAAAAAAACCAAGAGGCAGGTCCGGATATTTGGAGGGTACGGCCCAGATCCGGGTCAGGATCCGTGCAGCAGTCTTATCACAGTTGGAAAGAAGCTGTTCCCATATCTGGCCATACGAGTCTTCAAGCTCCTGAGCCTTCTCCCGGAGGGAAGAGGGACAAAAAGTGCATTTGCTGGGTGGGTCGTGTCCTTGATTATCCTGGCAGCACTGCTCCGACAGCGTGCGGTGTAAAGTGAGTCCAAGGACGGAAGATTGGTTTGTGTGATGTGGAAAGTATCTTGCAAGGTATCAGTGTTTGCGGCTGGAGCACGGGTTTCTAACCTGGGGCCATGGACACCTTGCTTAATGGCATTAGTCCATGGCATGAAAAAGGTTGGGAGCCCCTGGGCTAGAGGGATTCATAGGAAGCTAACAAAAAAGATCAGATTTTATGACTGGTAAGGAAGGCGGAATGGCTGATTTCAATTTGTTGAAGGTGGGGTTTATAGGCTTGGAAAATTTACTTCTCAAGCTGCCAAATTTGACAGGAACACACAGTTAATGAAGGAAAATAGAAATGGGACATAACCATATCAGTTCAAAAATACATTTTTGAAATGTGAGGAAAGGCAGAAAATGTTGACTTTGAGATGAAAAATTTATTATGGCAATACTTGAGGCCGAGGCGCAGAAAATAAAAGTTTACGCAACCCTTACAGAATTCTCTAAAGAATAGATTGTTGCAGATGAGGATCAAAGTGTTCAATTTGTTGAGGACAACTAAAAGAAAGTTGGGTAGACTGTACTTACTTACTGCCAGCTGCACTGCTGGTTTTTAGGGCAGCAGTGAAGGTCCTCCATCTCTGTCTGTTCTTGGTCACTCAGATGTAGAAAGATAATTCATTGCTGTTTCTGTAGGAATTTTGTTTTACCAGTCAGGGTTCTAAGCCCTGAACTGAACCACCAAACCTGGAGGACCAATGGACCACTCTTAGTCTGGCCTCTACCCTTTGACCTGTTTGGCGTGGATGACTCTACCAAGAGCCGAAGCATAAAGTCCTGACTCCAGCCTACAAAGCTCTCTAGGTTAATGAGGCACACGAATGTCCAAACCATAACAAGGTTGTGGTCCTCTTGGAGGGGAGAGACTGTGAGGGACTGCAAAAGGAGCAATTTTTCTACAATCTTTATAGATTCTGTGACTAATGGCAAGATTTACTAATTAGAGCTAGGCCCTGCAAGAATGAAGTTTGAAAACAGTTTGACCCACAAGGATATAAATTAATATGTTCTATGGCAATGACATTTGATGCTAGGAAAACAATTAGTTCTGATTATTTGAATGGTAGTTTTACAATAACGCAGAGTGTTAAAGGAATACTGTTATTAATATCAGCCAGATTTGTATTATTCTACCACAGATTTATTTAATTTAATTATTTATTTTTTCCTGCTGCCGATGTTGGATTCAAATTCAGCAGCCCAGGTACTGGATTTCATGTTGGTACTTGATTGAATAAACGAGACAGGGTACTCAGGTGTAATCGTGTCTTCATTTGAATGTGAAATATTCTGCAGATCGTTAAATTGCCATTATAAATTTAAGTCTGATATACATAATGGAAATGTGTTGCTATAAAATCATTCATATTGATGTCTCTGCAATACCAACGAATAATGAGAAATGGTAATTATACTATCAGTAATTTACAAAGTTAGTTTCTATTATAACACTGGGGATTGGAATTTATTGTGGAAACTGATGGTAAGTACATCCAGATGCAAGTTTTATATATGACAAACAGGGACGTTTTCTATTCAGCTCTTAATCCTATTCCAAAAATATGTTTAGTGCACTCCGAAGATTATTTATGATTTAGGGCAAGTTTTGGCAGGATAATTGAATAGAAATGTTTTGAAGCTTTGAAGTTTGAAGGAGAAACTCATAATAAATAATTGTGCATTGCAGCTCCGAGGCAAGGGATGGGGTGGAAAATATTAATTCTGCCAGACCGAGCTGAGTTACTTTTCTTTCTTTGTAGAATTGCTAATGGACACTTCTTAATAATGCATGTTTTTTTTTGCTTGTAGTATGTTCTTGATAAGAGGAAACAAATTGGAGCAGGAGGCAGAATGGGAGAAGGAGATAGTGTTTGCTGTCTACTTTAAACATTGACAGGAGGAGCACACAATTGATAAAGAGGAATAAAAATAAATAAATGCATGACACCTTTGGAATATGGATCCACTGATGTTAGTTGGATTTAAGAGCATATTAGAAACAAGAGTCGATAATTTAAGACGTATTAGAAATAATTTAGGAAATGTTAGAAATAAGAGCCAATGACTTTAGACATATTATGCCTTGCTGCCTTGCTTGTTGTTTTGCATGTGCGAAGACTAGGCCTCAAGGCATGGGGCCACTGGTGGGAGCGAGGGAGGCTTTGGCACCGATGCACCCCACTGTGTTTGCTCAGCGGGAGACAGCCTGTATTGTGGTCGACTGTAGATTGATGGTGCGCGCAGATTTTAGGACTTATTGCATGTTTGTGATACCATTTGAGCCTGCTATCTTGTGCAACACACATCAAAGTTGCTGGTGAACGCAGCAGGCCAGGCAGCATCTCTAGGAAGAGGTACAGTCGACGTTTCAGGCTGAGACCCTTCGTCAGGACTAACTGAAGGAAGAGTTAGTAAGAGATTTGAAAGTGGGAGGGGGAGGGGGAGATCCGAAATGATAGGAGAAGACAGGAGGGGGAGGGATGGAGCCAAGAGCTGGACAGGTGATAGGCAAAGGGGATATGAGAGGATCATGGAACAGGAGGCCCAGGGAGAAGGAAAAGGGGGACGGGGGTGAAAAAGCCCAGAGAATGGGCAAGGGGTATAGTCGGAGGGACAGAGAGAGAAAAAGGAGAGTGAGAGAAAGAATGTGTGTATATAAATAAATAACGGATGGGGTACGAGGGGGAGGTGGGGCATTAGCGGAAGTTAGAGAAGTCAATGTTCATGCCATCAGGTTGGAGACTACCCAGACGGAATATAAGGTGTTGTTCCTCCAACCTGAGTGTGGCTTCATCTTTACAGTAGAGGAGGCCGTGGATAGACATGTCAGAATGGGAATGGGATGTGGAATTAAAATGTGTGGCCACTGGGAGATCCTGCTTTCTCTGGTGGACAGAGCGTAGATGTTCAGCAAAGTGGTCTCCCAGTCTGCGTCGGGTCTCGCCAATATATAAAAGGCCACATCGGGAGCACCGGTCGCAGTATATCACCCCAGCCGACTCACAGGTGAAGTGTTGCCTTACCTGGAAGGACTGTCTGGGGCCCTGAATGGTGGTAAGGGAGGAAGTGTAAGGGCATGTGTAGCACTTGTTCCACTTACAAGGATAAGTGCCAGGAGGGAGATCAGTGGGGAGGGATGGGGGGGACGAATGGACAAGGGAGTCACGTAGGGAGAGATCCTTGCAGAAAGCAGAGAGAGGGAGGGAGGGAATGATGTGCTTAGTGGTGGGATCCTGTTGGAGGTGGCGGAAGTTACGGAGAATAATATGTTGGACCCAGAGGCTGGTGGGGTGGTAGGTGAGGACCAGGGGAACCCTATTCCTAGTGGGGTAGTGGGAGGATGGAGTGAGAGCAATGTACGTGGTAGCCTCCAACCTGATGGCATGAACATTGACTTCTCTAACTTCCGCTAATGCCTCACCTCCCCCTTGTACCCCATCCGTTATTTCTATACACACATTCTTTCTCTCACTCTCCTTTTTCTCCCTCTGTCCCTCTGACTATACCCCTTGCCCATCCTCTGGGCTTTCCCCCCTGCTTTTCCTTCTCCCTGGGCCTCCTGTTCCATGATCCTCTCATATCCCCTTTGCCAATCACCTGTCCAGCTCTTGGCTCCATCCCTCCCCCTCCTGTCTTCTCCTATCATTTTGGATCTCCCTCTCCCCCTCCCACTTTCAAATCTCTTACTAGCTCTTCTTTCAGTTAGTCCTGATGAAGGGTCTCGGCCCGAAACGTCGACTGCACCTCTTCCTAGAGATGCTGTCTGGCCTGCTGTGTTCACCAGCAATTTTTATGTGTGTTGCTTGAATTTCCAGCATCTGCAGAATTCCTCGTGTCTGCTATCTTGTGTGTGCTTTCTGCTGTGTTTGACTGTTGGTATTGTGTTTTGTACCTTGACCCCGGAGTAACACCGTTTCATTTGGCTGTATACATGAATGTTCATGTATTGCTGAATGACAATTACTCTTGAATTAAATTGAATTGAAATAACTTGAGACGTACTAGAAGTAAGGGTCGATAATTTAGGACATATCCAGCAAAAAGTGCCAGAACTCAAGTCAGATTTTCATGCTTATGACAAAAAGTATTAAAATTATTGAGGATATTGTTTACTATTCCCAAAATTATCACCTTAGACTTAAGAATTAAAACTTCAAATGTGGCCTTTTCTGACTGTTGCTTAAGGAATGACCTGAAAACCTGTGAGTGAAAGGTTTGGGGTGAGGTTAACCAAATGAAAGTCAAAGTAAACCATGTGGAAACATGTTAAAAGTGTAGTTATAGGAGAAGGAGAAGGAGGCTTTTAAATAGCATAGAAATAGAAGTAAGATTAAGATGGGTGTAAGAGAGCTAATTAAATGAAGGTACAAAAGACTGCATGCTTTTATGCCAGAGCATAAAACAGTTTAGGAACTCAATGGATCAAACAGGAACTGAGGAGGAAAAGGGATGGTCAATGTTTCATGGCAAGACCTTGCATCAGTCTTGACCCAAAACATTGACACATTGACTATCCCGTTGCCTGCACAGATGCTGCCTGACCCACTGACTTTCTCCAGCAGTTTTTATTTGCTAGTTTACCAAGTGATTGATTTCTACAGTTAGTCATGAGGACAGGAATAAAAATACTGAGAAAGGCTAACAAACAACATGGAAAATCTGAAATATAACAAAAATATGCGTGGATGTTTAATGGAAAAATTTGATTGACGGTCTACAGTATCTTGGTGAAGTCTCCGGTCTTGTTGTAAAATATAGTTTGCTTAGACAGTAATAAACATCAGTGAAAGTTTGTTAAACAAATATAATCCCTAAGATTATAATTCTTGCCCTTCAACCATCAGGCTCCTGAACCAGTGCGGATAACTCCCCTCAACTTCGAACTGATTCCACAACCTATGGACTAATTTTCAAGTTCTTTATATCCCATGTTCTCAATATTATTTATTTATTTATTATAATTTTTATTTGTTATTTCTTTTGTACTTGCACAGTTTGTCTTTTGCACATTGATTGCTTGTCAGTCGTTGTCTGTAGTTTTTCACTGATCCCATTGTATTTCCTTGATTTACTGTGAATGCCTGTAAGGAAATGAATCTCAGGGTACTACACCATGACGTATGTATACTTTGATAATAAATTTACTTTGAACTTTGAAGATAGTTGATAATCATTATGAAACTGGAAACAATTTAAATGATAAACTTTAGTAAATTGATAGATTACTGTCATATTTGTTGTTGGTGCATGGCCAAGTGGTTAAGGCGTTGGTCTAGTGATCTGAAGGTTGCTAGTTTGAGCCCCAGATGAGAAAGCATGTTGTGTCCTTGAGCAAGGCACTTAACCACACATTGCTCTGCGGCAACTCCGGTACCAAGCTGTATCGGCCCTAGTGCCCTTCCCTTGGACAACATCGGTGGCATGGAGAGGGGAGACTTGCAGCATGGGCAACTGCCGGTCTTTCATACAACCTTGCCCGGGCCTGAGGCCCTGGAAGCCTTCCAAGGAGCAAATGCATGGTCTTAAGATACTAACGGATGCCTATTAACTGTCATACTTGGGCTTTAATTGGACTGCAACAGTAAGTACAATCCATGTTTCAGATCATGTGTGAGAATAGTCAGCGATCAGGTTATAAGAATTCTGAATTAAAGTTGCTGTGGGATTCCCCAAGAACCCACAGAAAGTGACACAGAGTGCACGATTTAGAAGATCTGTGGGAGTGAGAATAATTCAATAAATCGCTTCCCTGGTTTATCTACAGGACAGTGCATCGCTTAGTCAATAGGAATTTATGGGAGACAGTGTACAAGGAGATAGTAGAAGCCTCAGAAAGGAGACTAGGCCAGGGAAATGCCCAGGCCTCTACTTAGCAGGAATGGGTGAGCAGCTGGGTGGTGGTTCAAAAACTAATAACTATGCCTTGAATTTATTTATTGGCCTGAACTCAAACCAAGTTGGCACTTCAAGTACAGTGCAGGGGGAATCCTTTACTGGCAAACCTGCTTTCTTTTGGATGAGAATTTAAACCTTGGCCCCTTCAAATTTTTCAGCTACAAATGAAAGCTCCCATGGCATTATGTGAAGAAAACTCAAGGAGATCTTGCCAGTATTAAGGGTGCTATCCATTCCTGGGCCAGCGTCCAAAAGCGGTCATTGTCTTATCACTTTTTGTGGAGCCTTGCTGCATCAAATTGGGTATAATAAAGCTTTCATATAAAGCTTCCCCAGCTATAATATATAACTTGCTTACTCATGGTAGTGTAGTAATTAGTGTAATGCTTTACAACACTAGCAACTCGGGTTCAAATTGCACCACTGCCTGTAAGGAGTTTGTATGTTCTACCTGTAACCATGTGGATTTCCTCTGGGTGCTATGATTTCCTCCCACATCCCAATGACACACAGGTCAGTGGGTTAATTGGTCACATGGGTGTAATTCGGGCCAGAATGGTCTGTTACTCTGCTGTCCCAAAAAACATAATTAAAAAAAATAAAATGGTACGTCCTCACTAAGTGAGTTCTGCTGCAGGGAGGTCAGAGTAAGTCTGTACACTTGCGTTGTCCCAGCGAAATCAGCAGTCTGTACTGTCTGAAAATAATGAAGTTACACAACTTTCCTTTAGCCAGTTTCTCTTCGTGACAAATCTTGGCTGAAACTATAATTCAAGAGGAAATGATACATAGCGGACAATATTGATTTGTTAAATATCTTGGAGCTGGTCATGATGTTTTAACATTAATGGAACTCTTAATTGTGTGCATGATGGCTCCAAGATGTGCACTACCATCACCAGAAGTTTTCAAAAACATAATTGTTGCAGAAAGGTGCAGGATAGTCAAGGACGTTTACCAGAAATGCACTCAGTGTATAAATAAAGGCATCTGTTAGTCCTGCGAGACCATGGATCTGCACCTGGAAAGTCTTCACTCTCCAGGGCGCAGGCCTGGGCAAGGTTGTATGGAAGACCAGCAGTTGCCCATGCTGCAAGTCTCCCCTCTCCACGCCACCGATGTTGTCCAAGGGAAGGGCATTAGGACCCATACAGCTTGGCACCAGTGTCGTTGCAGAGGAATGTGTGATTAAGTGCCTTGCTCAAGGACGCAACACGTTCCCTCGGCTGGGGCTCGAACTCACGACCTTCAGGTCGCTAGTCCAATGCCGTAACCACTTGGCTACGTGCCCACATGTCCAGTGTATACCTGCTCATTAATGCAAATATCTAATCAGCCAATCATATGGCAGCAGCTTAATATATAAAAACATGTAGACATGGTCAAGAGGTTCAGTTGTTGTTCAGGCCAAATGTCTGAATGGGGTAGAAATATGATTTACGTGACATTAACCGTGGAATGATTGTTGATGCCAGATGGTTTCAATCTCAGAAACTGCTGTTTTCCTGGGATTTTCACACACAACAGACTCTAGAGTTTATAGAGAATGGTGAGAGAACCAAATCAATCTTCTGTGAGTAGTAGATTTGTGGATGAAACTGCCTTGTTAATGAGAGAGGGCAGAGGAGAGCGGTTAGCAGATGACCACAAACATACACACAGTAACCACTTTATTGGATGCAGGAGGTACGTGACCATGTGGCCACTGAGTGTATGTTGTGTTGATGGGGTTGGAAATGGGAAAAAGTCCATGGGTTGGGACGGGAAACGTGATGTTTTTACTACTTGGATGAACCAGACCAAAAAAGAGGACATTTTCTCAGTACAGACAACTGCAAAAACAAAATTCCTTTGAGAGCTATGAATTTACAGGAGAACTGTATGATCCCTGTAGAATAACATTGCAAAAATAATTGAAGTTGTGAATTTTATGTGACTCAGTGACAGATTTGTGTTTGGAACTTCAGACTGAGGAGTGTGAGAAAATATTTTTTCCAGAACCGAATCTGACATCATAGAAAACAGATAAGATTTGTTATGCAGTGGAAAACACAAAGATTCAGAACTATAAGGCCATGAAGTGCTGAAAGGTCCTTGAGCTGAAATGTTAATTTGGTTTCTGTCTCCAAAAATGCTGACTGACCTGTTGCATAACCATTACCTCTTTCTCTGTTCCCCACTCTGACCTTTTACCTTTCTCATCTGCCTATCACTTCCCCCTGTGTCCCTTCCTCCTTCCTTTTTTCCCATGGTCCACTCTCTGTTCTTATCAGATTCCTTCTTCTCCATCCCTTTACCTTTCCCACCAACCTGGCGTCACCTATCACCTTCCAACTAGCCTCCTCCCCCAACCCCCCCGCCAAGCCTTTTATTCTGAGAACTTCCTCCTTCCTTCCCTCTCAGCCTTGAAGAAGGGTCTCGGTCCAAAACGTCGACTGTTTATTCATTTCCATAGATGCTGCCTGGCCTGCTGAGTTCCTTCAGCATTTTGTGTGAATTGCTTTGGATTTCCAACATCTACAGACTTTCTCGTGTGAATAATTCTGGCATATTACTTTCTTTTATTTCATATTTTCAGAATTTACTATTTTTTTTTCCTTTTTCAGGCAAATTAGCAAGTCCACATGACGGAATATAAGGTCAGCGAGTCAATCCAAAGAAATCTCCAGGAATGACAGAAAATGCATCGAAGGCCAAAGAAACCATAAGAAAACAAATGTGTCGGATACTTTGGCCATGCTAGAGTAGGAATAAATATGGGACAAACAACAGGAATTCTGCAGATGCTGGAAATTCAAGCAACATACATCAAAGTTGCTGGTGAACGCAGCAGGCCAAGCAGCATCTATAGGAAGAGGCGCAGTCGATGTTTCAGGCCGAGACCCTTCGTCAGGACTAACTGAAGGAAGAGTGAGTAAGGGATTTGAAAGCTGGAGGGGGAGGGGGAGATGCAAAATGATAGGAGAAGACAGGAGGGGGAGGGATAGAGCCGAGAGCTGGACAGGTGATAGGCAAAAGGGGATACGAGAGGATCATGGGACAGGAGGCCTAGGGAGAAAGACGGGGGGGGGGTGACCCAGAGGATGGGCAAGAGGTATATTCAGAGGGACAGAGGGAGAAAAAGGAGAGTGAGAGAAAGAATGTGTGCATAAAAATGAGTAACAGCTGGGGTACGAGGGGGAGGTGGGGCCTAGCGGAAGTTAGAGAAGTCAATGTTCATGCCATCAGGTTGGAGGCTACCCAGACGGAATATAAGGTGTTGTTCCTCCAACCTGAGTGTGGCTTCATCTTTACAGTAGAGGAGGCCGTGGATAGACATGTCAGAATGGGAATGGGATGACATTTTAATTCCACATCCCATTCCCATTCTGACATGTCTATCCACGGCCTCCTCTACTGTAAAGATGAAGCCACACTCAGGTTGGAGGAACAACACCTTATATTCCGTCTGGGTAGCCTCCAACCTGATGGCATGAACATTGACTTCTCTAACTTCCGCTAGGCCCCACCTCCTCCTCGTACCCCAGCTGTTACTCATTTTTATGCACACATTCTTTCTCTCACTCTCCTTTTTCTCCCTCTGTCCCTCTGAATATACCTCTTGCCCATCCTCTGGGTCACCCCCCCCCCCTGTCTTTCTTCCCGGACCTCCTGTCCCATGATCCTCTCGTATCCCCTTCTGCCTATCACCTGTCCAGCTCTCGGCTCTATCCCTCCCCCTCCTGTCTTCTCCTATCATTTTGCATCTCCCCCTCCCCCTCCAGCTTTCAAATCCCTTACTCACTCTTCCTTCAGTTAGTCCTGACGAAGGGTCTCGGCCTGAAACGTCGACTGCGCCTCTTCCTATAGATGCTGCTTGGCCTGCTACGTTCACCATAAATATGGGACAGGTCACCAAGGATGCTTTCAGCTTTGGAGCATGGGATATTTTACATCTACCTGTGAGACTTGACCAGGATTTGGGTTTGAGTCTCATCCCAACTCTGACAGTGTATTATTGCAGATGTTTGTACCATAGAGAGCATTCCAACGGGCTGCATCACCATCACAGCAGTTGCCAGTCAGCACAAACTCAACATAACTGTCTTGGGGACTCTGGCCCTTGGATTTTTCCCTCAGGGTTTACTCCTAAAGCCCTCCTCATGAGTGGGTATAACTGCAAGGTAGCGGAGGTTTGAGATCAGAGTTTTCCTTCTCACGGCTGACTAACCCCATCTGCCTGAAGCAACTGGTTTTAAGGTGCCAGTAACCCACCTTTTCCCCTTCCCCTGTCAGTAGAAATGGTCCTGCCGGGCTTAGTAGCTCAGCCACATGTGAAGGCCAGGAGCTGGACTTGGTTGTCAGAGGCTATTTGAGGCACACGCCATTGGGAGCATTTAATAGGTAGTGGAAGCTTGTCCCCATTACTACCCCCCCCCCCACCCGCTTATGACAATCCTAACGAACCACCTAATATATAGGATATTTCATTCACAATCTTTTTTTCAATTAGATCTGCAATAATACATACAAAATACTTTCAACACCACTACGTTTATTAAACCCCAAATTTGTCAAACAACAGAATCCACAGAAATAATAACATTTAGGGCTTTAATTCCAGAGTTCATTTAGAGACATAGAGTTGCACAGAAATGGGCCCCATCAGCCCAACACATCAAACCATTGTCCTCTTGTTTTTAAATCCCCTGCCATTAAAAAAAGTTTTGACCCTATGTATGCCTCTAATAATCTTATATGCCTCTATCAGGTCACCCCCTTGAATCTCCATTGCTCCAGAGAAAAAAAGCTCAACCCATCCAATCTCTCCAATAACCAAAATCCACCAATCCAAGCAACAGCCTGGTAAATCTTCTCTCCACTCTCTCCAGTAGGATCATATCCTCCTGATAGTGAAGGCATTAACACTGTACACACAGTACCCCAAGTATGGCAAAACCAGTGTTCTGTGAAGTTGCAACATAATGACCTCACTCTTATTCTATGTCCCAATTTATCAAGGTAAACATGCCATAAGCCATCTTCACCACAATTAAGGAATTTTACCTGTCAAGGATATTTTATGCTTTCTTATTTCTCTCCTGAGTTTCTCAAGTACTCTCCTACACAATCACTGTTCAAGAAGTATTCACAAGGGTCTCACTTGACTATAGTTACCTATAGCTGTCATATGCTTCTTCTTTTTCCTGATTCAACCATCAATAACCTGTATCATCCCTGTTTTCCTCATCTTACCTTCTTTTCCTTTTAGCCTCACTAGAGTATGCTGTCCTTGACCTTTTGCTAACTCTCTCTTGAAAAGAGGTGATTTGTCATTGTCTTCCTCTGGGAATGCCCTAACAAGAAGGGCGACCCCACCATTATCAATACTCTTTAGAGATTGTCTGCCCGGCGTCAGTGGTCACATAACCAGAACTTGTGATATGCACCAACTGCTCATATGACCATCCACCACCTGCGCCCATGGCTTCATGTGACCCTAAGTGGGGGCAAAGCAAATGCCACTCCTTGCCCAAGGGTGACGTGCAGACTAGTGAAGGGAAGCAGCACCTTTCATCTCCTTCGGTAGGGACAAATCTCCACTCGACCCACCTGTACTATAACACCAGCAAGTGATTGCCAACCTTTTCTTACTAATTTCTATCTTTATGGCCACTTGTTGTTCCACACAGAAGCTTTCCAGTTATTTTTCTGTCTGTGAACCGTTATACTGTATGTATATAAGTAATTAAGCTTATGGCGGAAACATTTTCCCAACCTGTATTTTCCACCAGGATCCATAGCACTGAAGTTGAGGAGGGAGTGTAAAAAGGTGGTGCAAGGTAAGGGAAAGATATTTTCCTTATCAACAGACATAGCATCAAGCAACACCACATAGATACACCAGTGAAATGTAAGAGACTACTAGACAGGTATATGGAGGAATTTAAAGTGGGGGTGGATTATATGGGAGGCAGGGTTTAAGGGTCGGCACAACATTGTGGGCCGAGGGGCCTGTACTGTGCTGTACTATGTTCTATGTTCTGTGTTCTAAAAGAGCAGCAAGCTGTAGACTCTAAGGCTTAGACGGAGCAGACATTTTGGAGTGGCCATTTTGAGAAAGGCTGATTTGTCGTTGAAGTGATGAAGGAAGCCTAGTTGGGGAGTCTGAACAGTGACTGAATAAGGTAAGAGCTATCATTTTCATTTAAGGCATTTTAAAAGCAAGTTTCTTTTAAGGCAACATGAGGAGCAGAAATAGCAGGTAGATTCAGATTCAAACTTAGATTTATTTATCACAGGTGCATCGAAACCATACAGTGAAATGTGTCATTTGTGTTAACCGCCAACCTACCCAAGGATGCGGTAGGGGCAGCGCACAGTGTCGCCATGACGTGGCAGCCCGCAATGTTCAGCAGAACAGCACGGAAATGCAGTGTAGTAGTATGATCCTCCCATGGACATCAGGTAGAAGTCCAGCGTCTCTGACAATTACATATGCAGGAATTGTGTCCCTCAAGCTGCGTCACCTCTCAAACTGCACCGATCAGTGGAGTGTACGAGAGGCAGGAAGTATAACAGGTGGGATCTCCAGGGAGGTGGAGACACCACAAGTTCAGCCAGATGTTGGTGAGTGATGGTCAGGATAGGAAGGCAAAGAGTCCTTTGGCTTTTCCCCTCTCTGATGTAGATCATGGATTCCAACAGGACACCAGCCACCTTGGAAAGGAAAAAAGAGACATGAGAACAAGAGATTTAAACTGTTTCACGGATGAACTGGAAGAAATTGCCCTGGTCCACTAAAACCTCTGGCACCATCGTTAGCTCCTCCCACTCCATGACTAGCTCTCTGGTACAGCAGGGAAGGACAGGATCTAGATGAACGGTAGTAATTGGAGACTCCAGAGTCAGGGGGACAGACAGGCATTTCACTGACTCTGGGATGGCGTGCTGCCTCTCTCGTGCCATGGTGAAGCTGTCTTGGACAGGGTACACATCAATTTGGAGGGGAGGGGGAGGCGTAATAAACCAGTGGACATAGTGCATGTTGGTAATAATCACAGTGCAGAGGGAAAATGACACACTACAAAGAGAACTTAGGGACTTTAGAAGGAAGTTCAAAGGAAGAACCTTCAGAATTGTAATAGGACCAACATGGCTGATCGAGTTTCCTCAGGGACTCTTTTCCCTGACATCACTACAATGATGACCATTATTTGGTATCCAGGGAAATTTACCTTTGTGGATTCAGAAGTGGCTTGCCCACAGAAGGCAGAGGCTGGTAATAGTATTCCGCTTGGAAGTCCATGACTAGTGATGGTCCACAAGGATCTGCTCTTGGATCCTGCTCTTTGTGACTTAGAAGTCACTGAGATGAGGAAGTCTTGAAGGTTGGTGATGTTGTGAATAGTGTAGAAGGTTGGTGCAGGTTACAATGGGGCATGGACAGGATGCAAGAGCTGGGCTGAGAAATTGCAGAAGGGGTTCAATCCGGGAAAGTTTGATGTGATTCACTTTAGAAGGTCAAACTTGAAGGTAGAATACAATGTTAATGGAGGTTTCTCAGCTGTGTCCATGGATCCTTCAAGTAGGGTGGTTAAAAAGGCATTTGGTGTGTTGGCCTTCTTTAGTCAGGGGATTGAGTTCAAGAACCACAAGGTTCTATAAATCTCTGGTTAGACCACACTCAGAGCTCTGTGTTCAGTTCTGGTTACCTCATTGTAGGAAGGATGTGGAAGTTTTAGAGAGGATGCAGAGGAGATTCACCAGGATGCTGTCTAGATTAGAGAGCATGTCTTCTGAGGGAAGTTTGAGTGAGCTTGGGCTTTCCTCTTTGGAGGGGAGGGCTGGCAGCTTGGGTACAGAAGTTTTTAGACATGATAGAGGGAGGTGTAAAAAGGAATGGGGCATTGCACTGCTGATTAGGGAGAACATTATGGCAGCATTCAGGGAAGATATTCTGGAGGGATATGAGGCTATATGGAGAGAATTTAGAAATAAGAAAGGAGTAATAACTTTGATACTATTATACTGTAGGCCTCCCAATATTAAGTTGGAGTTAAAACAGATAAGGTATAGGGGTGGGGGTCATTGCACAGGATCAAAATAAGCTACAGAGAGTTTTAAACTCAGTCAGCTCCATCATGGGGTCTAGCCTCCATAGTATCCAGGCCATCTTCAATGAGCGATGCCTCAAAAAGGTGGCATCTATCATTAAGGACCCCCATCACCCAGGCCGTGTCTTATTCTCATTGTTACCATTTGGGAAGGAGGTACAGAAGTCTGAAGGCACACTCTCAATGATTCAGGAATAATTTCTTCCCCTCTGCCATCAGATTTCTGAATGGATATTGAACCCATGAGCACTACCTCACACTACTTTTTATTTGCACTACTTTTTTAACTATTATGCATATACTTACTGTAATTCACCATTTTTCTCTATTGCTGTATTACGTATTGCAATGTACTGCTGCTATAAAGACGACATATGCCAGTGATATTAAACCAGATTCTGATTCTGATATATATATATATATATATATATAGGCAAATTGCAGCAAGGTGCTGTATAAAAGAAATAGGGTTGCAGTGGTGGGTGATTTTAACTCTTCCAATAGATGGGAGGAAATCATGAAGTGGATTAAAGAGGGGGTTTTAAAGCAGAATACAGAGACCCCTACTGGAAAGGGTTGTATTCAGAGTTATCTTTGGGAATGAACATGGACCATAATCTGTGGAGGAACCACTTGAAAACAGTGACTAAAATTCACTAACCTTCAGGGTAGTCATGGAGAAGTACGAAGGCTGATTCTGGAATAAAGATATTAACTATTAGGGTGGCACTGTAGTGTAGTGTTTAGCACGACTCTTTACGGTAGCAGTGACCCAGGTTCAATTCCCACTGCTGTCAGTAAGGAGTTGTACATTCTCCCCGTGACTGTGTGGGTTTCCTCCGGGTGCTCTGCTTTCCTCCCACAGCCCAAAGACAGACCGGTTGGTAGATTAATTGGTCATTGTAAATTGTCCCATGATTAGGCTAGGATTAAATTGGGGGATTGCTGGGTGGTGCAGCTCGAAGGGCTGAAGAGGCCTCTGTTGCTCAGAATCTCAATAAATAAACAACTAAATTGGGAGAGAACTGACATCAATTGTGTAATGTAGGATCTTGTAACAAGATTGGGAGCAGCTGCTAGAGGTGAAAAAAAGATCATCTGAGAAGTGGATGGCATTTAATGGCAAGGTTGTAAGAGTTCAGAGTCATTACGTCAGAAGTAAAGATGGCAACATTAGAGAACCTTCGTTAACTAAGAAAATTGGAAAGGCAGTGAGTCCTGAAGAAGGGTCTTGGCCCGAAACATCGACCATTTATTCATTTGCATAGAAGCTGTCTGGTCTGCTGAGTTCCTCCAGCATTTTGTGTGAGTTGCTTTGGATTTCCAGCACCTGTAGAACTTCTCGTGTAAAGGTAATTGAAGGTTTGATCAGAAATAAGAAGGAAGCAAGCATTTGTCAGACCTCTCAAAGTCCAACTGTACACCCTCATCGTGAGAAGTGGAAATGGGTAAGGCTGGCCAACAGGGCTGTGATGAAACTCTATAGGCCAAATCCCTGTACAGTGGATACAATGGATTGCAGAAACATTGATGAACTCCATCTATCAGGAGGTCATCGATAGTCTATGCTCCACTGGGGGATAAGGGCCCAAGAAGAAGAAGACAAGGAAGATATGTCAGGCCGTCCGGCTGATGCAATTGGTTTTTGAATAGGTCCTTTGTGGTTTGC
This sequence comes from Mobula hypostoma, assembly GCF_963921235.1. Lineage (NCBI taxonomy): Eukaryota > Metazoa > Chordata > Chondrichthyes > Myliobatiformes > Myliobatidae > Mobula > Mobula hypostoma. The sequence goes on along the minus strand of NC_086105.1, from coordinate 8,612,425 downwards.
TGGGGATATAGGAGAGACACTAAGGAGGATAAAGGGAGGAGATGAAATGGCATTGACAAGCAAGATTAAGGAAAATCTATCATTATCATCAGGTGCCATGCCCAGTCTGAGCTTTGACTGACATGGCCCACACACTCCAGTTTCGTGTCAAGTGGATCAATTCACTGGTATTCATTTCCAGTTCTCTGGCTGCTGTCTCCATCATCATTTGTCTTTGTCTTCCTCTCGCTTTCGTCCCTTCAATCTTTCCCATAATTACCGTGTATTCTAACTCCTCTTTCCTAATCACATCTCCAATGAAGTCACGTTGTCTTTTCATGATCTCATACATTATTTCTCTTTTTGTGCTTGCTCTGTTCATGACATCCTCATTAGATATTTGTTTTGTCCATGATATTCTTTGCATCCTCCTCAAAAACCACATCTCTGCTGCTTTAATTCATTTCTTCATGTTACTAGATATTGTCCAACATTCTGAGCCATATAACATAACTGGATAAACATAACATTTCAGTACTCTGAGGTGGGTTGTCATGCCTAGTTTAGTATTGGTCAGTATACTCTTCATTCTCGTAAAGGTGTCTTTTGCCATCCCTATTCTTCTCTTGATGTCCATGTCGCACCTGCCATCTGATGTCACCCAGCTTCCTAAGTAGCAAAAGTTCTGTACTTGTTTTATGTCTTCCTCATTTATTCTCAGCCTGCAGATAGGATTCTCCTTCTTTTTGAATATCACCATACATTCTGTCTTTTTGTAATTGATAGACAGACCCATTTTTGTACTTTCTTCAACAACTATATCAATTAAATTTTGTAGTTCTTTCTCTGTACTTGCAATTAACACAGTGTTATCCGCATATCTAAAATTATTAAGCAACACACATAAAAATTGCTGGTGAGCGCAGCAGGCCAGGCAGCATCTATAGGAAGAGGTACAGTCGACGTTTCGGGCCGAGACCCTTCGTCAGGACTAACTGAAAGAAGAGATAGTAAGGGATTTGAAAGTGGGAGGGGGAGGGGGAGATCTAAAATTATTGATGTTTTCACCACCAACTCTGATTCCCAAGAAGTTTAACTCTCTAAAGGATGCATTGGTAGAATCAGCAAAGTCAATGATTCCTAAAAAAGAAAAAAGCACTAAGAATAAATGGAGAATCTATAATCTTTAATATGTATATTAGAAGCAAGAAGATAGGTGGGCAAAGAGTAGGTACCGTACTTTCAAGGACCTAAATGGAAATCTATGTGAGAAGGGAAGGGATAGGAGTAGATTTCCAAATGAATGAATTTCTAATTGCTGCTCATCAAGGAGATGGAGAGTTTTGGAAGAGGTACGCTGATATTCACTGAGGAGGGGAGGAGAAGATGGCGGCACGACGCAGCACGCGGCCGCTTGAAATGATATCGTATTTGTTAAATAGGTACCGTGCACAATCCTGATTTGATGGAGACAGACGTGAGAAGCACAGAGGAACATCTGGAGAAACTTCTGAAAAGCCTGCTTCGCTACCGTTGCTACTGTGCGATCGAAGGCCCCAAATCCTCGGATTTGCCTGCTGCCTGTTGCCGGGGCTGGGGTCGAAGCACCCAGCAGAGATGGTGCTCGGTGCTCGGTGTCGGTGGGCTGGTTGGAGGCTCAAAGTTTTCGGATGGACTCAAGAGTTGGCTGTGGTCGGGTGCTTCCAGGGTGCTGCATCGGCAAGTTTGCGGTGCTGGAGGTTCAAGGCAGGAAGAGAGTTTCTCTTCCTTCTACTGTCTGCGTGAGATGATGGGACTTTCGAGAGACTTTGAGACTTTTTTTTACCGTGCCCATGGTCTGTTCTTCATCAAATTACGGTATTGCTTTGCACTGTTACAACTATATGTAATAATTATGTGGTTTTTGTCAGTTTTTTTAGTCTTGGTTTGTCTTGTGTTTTTGTGATATCATTCTGGAGGAACATTGTATCATTTCTTAATGCATGCATTTCTAAATGACAATAAAAGAGGACTGCGTGTCCTCATAATCTAATCTAATCTAATCCAATCTAATATTCTGGAACATGTCTGAGCCAGGAAAGAAGGAGTGTTAGAAATGTAGGCCCTTATAAAGACAGATAAATCCTCAGGGTCTGATGCTAAGGGAAGCAGAGGAAGAAATTGCTGGGGTTCTAATGGAGACGTGTGTCTTTGGTAAACACAGATGGATATCGAATGTTGTTCCCTTTTTCATAGACGACAGCTAGGAATAAGCTTGCGAATTACAGACATCAATGGTATCAAATTATTGGAAAAAAAATTAAAGAGACAGGATTTATGTCCCAGAAAGGTAGGGACTGATTAGAAGGAGTCAATATGGATTTGTGCAGAGGAAAACCTATCTCTCAAATCTGATTGCATCTTCTGAGGAGGTAACTAAGTGCAGTAGGTAGCGTTCACATAACAGCGAGTCCCACATCCAGAAGGTTGGAGCACATAGGATCCAAAGTGTGTGGACAAACTGGATACAGAATTGTCTTAGTGAGAGGTGGCAGGTGATGGTAGAGGATGGGTGTTTTTCTGATGAATCATTAGCAGTGGGGTACTGCAAGGATCAGTGCTGGGGACTACTGCCTGTCATATACAGTGCTATGCAAATATCTTAGGCACATATGTGTGTGTGTATATATACAGTATATATACACACATATGTAAATAAATATCTAAGATATTTGCACATATATTTATTAATAGCTAGGGTGCCTAAGATTTTTGCACAATACTGTAGTAATTTTATGTATTGCACTGTACTGCAGCTACAAAAAAAACCAAAATTTCATGACATGTGAGTGATGATAAATCTGATTCTGATAAGGGTCACTATTGCGGTTTGAGAGTGGGAAGGGGGGCAGGGAGAGGGGAGTCATGGTAGGGAAAAGGGGAAGGGAGAGGGGAGAGTGTGGGAAGTACCAGAGAGACATTCTGTAATGATCAATAAACCATTTGTTTGGAATCAAATGACGTTACCTGTTGTCTCAGGGCTGGGTGTGTCTGTACCCTGGCACTTCTTCTGTACCACCTGTCCTATACCCCTCCTGTGGCCCTCCACCCTCGCCATTCCCAACATCCTTTGCTCCCGCCAGATTTACAAACTCACTCTCTGTTCCACATTGACAAAAGCAGTATTGGGCACAATCTTAGGCACCATAACTACGTATATGCTCCTAAGACTTTTGCAGAGTACTGTATATAAATTAATTGGACTGGAATGAAGGTGGACTGATTTATTACTTTGCTAATGACACAAAAATTGTGCAATAGTGGATAATGAAAGTTGTAAAAGAATACAGAGACGCAAGTCAGCTGGAAAGTTGGGCAACACAGACAAAACGCTGGAGGAACTCAGCAGGCCAGGCAGCATCTATGGAAAAGAGTAAACAGTCGATGTTTCGGGCTGAGATGCTTCATCAGAACTGAAAGGAAGGGGAGCTGTCTGACCTGCTGAGTTTCTGCAGCATTTTGTGTGCGTTACTTTGAATTTCCAGCATCTGCAGATCTTCTTGCATTTGGAAAATTGGGCAGATGGTGCTTAAACCAAACAGCTGTGAGGCAATGCATTTTGGGATGTTAAATCCTAAAAGGACATATACAGTAAAAGGTACCTCAAGAGAAACCTAATAGATGCAAGTCCATAGCTCTTTGTAAATAGCGACAAAGATGGATTTGGTAGTGAAGAAGGCATTCAGCTGGCTTGCCCTCATAGGCTGTGGCATTGAGTATAAGGGTTGGATGTCCTGTTGCATCTCTACAAAACACTGGTCCGGCCACACTTGGAATATTGTGTCCAGTTTTGGTCATCATAGTACAGAAGGTATGTAGCAGCAAGAAGTGGAAAGTAGAAATTATTCACCAGGATTTTCCCTGGAATAGAGAACCTTATTCATAAGCAGAGCATGGGCAGGTTGGGTTTATTCTCACTGGAGTATAGGGGGCTGATTTACGTCCTTGTAGAGGTTTATAAAATTACACAGAGCATGGATAAGTAAGTTGCCTTTTTACACCACTGGTGCTCAGGACAGCAATGAAGATCCTCCGTCCTTGGTGGTGTTCAGCGCTTCCTTCATCTTGACGGTAGCTTCCTCTCAGTTTTCAACCGTCAGTCATGCAAGTCCCGGGTAGAGACTCAGGAAAACCGGCAGACTCAGATGTAGAAAGATTCTTTATTGCTGTTTCTGTTACAATTGTGATTTACCAGTCAGAGTAGTTTGCCCTGAGCTGAACCCCTGAACCTGGAGGACCAGTGGACCGCTCTTAGTCTGGCCTCTACCCTTTGACCTGTTTGATATGGGTGACCCCACCAAGAGCCAAAACATGAAGCCCTGACTCCAGCCAACATAGCTGCCTGGGTCACTGAGGTACACGGGCCTCCAAATGACAAGGTTGTGGTCCTCTTGGAAGAGGGCATAGATAGGATAGTGATTTTTTTCTAGGGTGGAGGTAGCTAAGACGAGAGGGCATAAGTTTAAAGTGAGAGGGAAGAAATCCGAAGGAGATCTGACAGGTACATTTCCACACAGAGGGTGCTGATCTATGGAACGAGTTTTCGGAAGAAATGATAGTGGCAGGTACAATCACAGTATTTAAAAGGCATTTGAACAGGTACTTGGACAGGGAAAGGAGGGAGAGGATGTGGGCCTAATGCAGACAAATAGAATTACTCTAGATAAACATCACGTGACAAGGATGAGTGGGGATGAAAGGCCCAGTTTCTGTGCTGTACTCTTCTATCTAATAAACTCATTCAATCGGAATGCATCCCTTGGACCTCTTGCTCCTGTGCACAAATGTGTTTTCTCCCTCTCTCCTTTGTTGCTTTTCATTCCACTCCACGTTGTTTACAGTTGAACAAAGTGAGGTGGGGCTGGCAAAGTTGGCAAAGTGTATCACGTTCTTGCTTCTGTTATTCATTTCCAGAAGCCCTCTGATTACTGATAAAATATTGTAAAACAGCCACCAAAACTATCCACGGTCTGTTTTTGATGTTTAGAACAAAGCGGGCACTGTCCCTCTGAGGTCTCCATCTCCAGGAATCACTGCATCCTGTTTGTTGAGCTTCATTTTATTAAGAAGTTTACTTGAAGAAGAACCTTTAGTATAACTCATCTAGACACACAAGTATACTTTATGAAGCCTACTAACCAACTATTGCTATCATGCTTTCATTCATGTGATTTTATTGTTAGATTTATGAAGTGGGGAAGTTGAAATTGTAACTCCAACTTTTGTTCCAAAATTCCTTTCTTATAGATGTACAGTACATTGTCAAAAACATGATAGGGTTACACATTGAATTACAAAATTTTTATTCGTTGCTTTTTGGCTGGGTGCTGTACTCATCCAAATGCTGGTATAAACCAAAGGTTTATACGGATCCTGACCCGAATCTGGGCCATACCCTCCAAATATCTGGACCTGCCTCTTGGTTTTTTTTTGCACTACCTTACTTTCCATTTTCTATTTTCTATTTATGATTTATAATTTAAATTTTTAATATTTACTATCGATTTGTACTCCAGGGAGTGGGAGGCGCAGAATCAGATATCGCTGTGATGATTGTACGTTCTAGTATCAATTGTTTGGTGACAATATAAGTATAAAATATAAAATATAAAGTATAAAGGTTAACTATGTCCCCTTTTCCATTGCAGTGATTGTAACAGACTATTTTTTGCAACAGTGCTGCCACCTGCTGTGCAAGGTGAAAAAATCTGCAAGTTTCCAATTATATACAAGAGAAAATCTGCAGAAGCTGGAAATCAAAGCGACACACACAAAATGCCGGAGGAACTCAGCAGGCCAGGCTGCATCTGTGGAAAAGGGTGTAGTCGATGTTTCAGACTGAGACCTTTTATATATTCAATTGTATATTTACTATTGTTTATTATCACTCTTCAGTATACAAGTGTAAAGGAAAACCGAAACGATTGTTACTCTGGATCTGATGCAGCACAAAAAACACAATAAGCATTAAAATCACAATAGGAAACAAAGATATATAGTAAATATAAAATAAAAGCAATCCTTCAAAACACAATGTACAAATGGCTTTAAATACGTAGACTGATTGTATGTACATAAAGTGACGCTAGATGATGTGTATGTGGTGGTGTTGGGGGTTGGTGGGATGGGTTGATGAAAGAAGGTATTGATCAGCCTGGCAGCTTGGGCACAGTAACTGTTCTTGAGTCTAGTGCTGTGATGAGGCCACACTCAGGTTACAGAAGCAACTCCTTATATTCTGTCTGGATAGCCTCCAACCTGCAATCTGATGGCATGAACATTGATTACTCGAACTTCTGGTAATTGCCTCCCCCCTTCTCTGTTCCCCATTCCCATTTCCCTTTCTCACCTTACCTCCTTACCTGCCCATCGCCTCCCTCTGGTGCTTCTCCCCCTTCCCTTTCTTCCATGGCCTTCTGTCCTCTCCTATCAGATTCCCCCTTCTCCAGCCCTTTATCTCTTTCACCAATCGACTCCCCAGCTCTTTACTTCACCCTCCCCACCTCCCGGTTTCACCTAACATCATCTACCTTGTATTTCTTCCACCACTCCCCCCCACCTTCTTACTCTGACTTCTCATCTCTTTTTTTCCAGTCCTGATAAAGGGTCTCGGCCCGAAACATTGACTGTTTACTCTTTTCCATAGACGCTGCCTGACCTGCTAAGTTCCTCCAGCATTTTGTGTGTGTTACTTTGATTTCTAGCATCTGAATGTTTCCTCTTGTTTGTGTCTCACTATCCAGTGTCTGGAGCTTCAATGCAGGCAACTGTAAATGGATCTAAAGGATGCTAGGAAAAGAGTCGATTGCTGGGTCACAGGAAGAATCATAGCTCCTCAGTGTATCAGTCCTAAAAGCCAGTTTCCTTGACCAGTGCATTGCCCTTAATATCTTCATCCATTGCTCCGGTGGTTTGTGTGTGACAACTTCTTTTCTTGGAACTGTTCCTAAATTGAAGGCATAATGTATTTGTAGCCCCCCCCCCCCCCGGTACGCCTCAGGCTCGCTCAACCCATTGTCTAGGGAAAGCAGCCCTCAGCCCCGCCAAACTGGGTAATTAAGTTTGTGTGGATGCTGTGTGATTGTACCCCACCCTGCCAAATAACAGACAAAACACCATATACAATTAACTGATTACAATTTATAGATATTACTGGGACTATATAATTAATAGAGATAAAATATAAAAGGAAAATAAAAGGCGCCGAACTTATCAAAGTTCAATCTCTTCGTGCACAAACAGTTGGAGCTCTAGTAACAGTCCTCTTCTCACCATTCGATCCCCTCTGACCACCTCGACCCGCCGCCTGGGACCAACCACGGTGGTTGACCAGACGCTCCACACGAGTCTGTCTTCGTCTCCTCTCCTCGCCGAAGACCCTGGACCTCGGACTCCTGCTCGGGTCCGCCCTGTCGGCCCACTCACAGCATCCCGTCTGCTCTCTCTCTCCCCATCACACCTTCTGCCCAAAAACCCGCGCACCACAATAGCTTACAGACACACTAGAAAGAATAATATCTCTCCCAATTGGTTACAAATGGATACAAATCTCCTTATCAGTAATATAACCCAAACAAGCTGCTAGAAGGAGAACAACCGTCTCAGCAGTTAACATCACAGAGAAGCCATTTTAATTACAACATAACAAGGAAGCCATTTTAAGGAAGCCTACGCAGTAACATAAAAGAAGAAGCCCCTTACATATTGAAAGATGAAACTTCCGCTTGGCACCTTTCCCACAAACAAACCAGAGAGTAGGAAGTTATTATATGGGAAATTGCTGACACATTAGCATGATGTTCAGATTCTGGATCATGTATTTGCTTTTGAGATCCTCCATCGCCCATGGATGTTGTATCCCAGCTGTCTAAGTGAATCACCAGCCAGTATACAAGCCAGGGCAGTACAATACGGAGAGCAAGCTGTCACACAAGTGGCAGGCTCGCCCTCTTCAGGCAGCTGATGAATCCAAAGGAGCGGCAGAGATCGGTACAGTTTGGTGGCAGAGGCGTCGCATGAGTTGCCAGTCAGCATTGAACTCAATGTAGGACGGCCTTCGGGACACCAGCTCCAGATTTTCTTTGGGGTTCCTTCCCGAAGCCTTCCCCATGAGTGGGTGTAGCTGCAAGGCAGCGGATGATTGAGATCAGAGTTTTCCTTCTGTGGATGAGCTGCCAACCACAGCTGACAAGTTCCATCTGCCCAGTGCTGGTTTTGAGACACTAGTAACCCATCTTTGCCCCTCCTCCTGTCACTAGAAACAATTCCGCCAGGCTTAGTAGCCAAGCCACACACAAAGACCAGAAGCTGGACTTGGTTGTCAGAGGCTATCTGAGAAGCACACTATTGGGAACATTTAATAGGTAGTGGGAGCTTATCCCCATTACTGCCCCTGGCTATAACAACCTTAAGGAACCTTGTATTTATTATTCCCTTGTTTAATTGTGATCCCTCAACTACACTCATGGTTGTAGCCCTTGGAGTTTTGGATGTCTTGTCCAGAGGTCACAGGAAGGATGATATAGCTTGACTGGAAATGAGATTTTAATCATACACTTATATGTTACATTGTGGACTGAATTTAATCATCTCAGAGCCCATTAAGTTAATCCTGTTTAGCCACAGTATGTATCAAATATTCAAAGTACATTTATTGTCAAAGTATACCAAATCTGAGATTCATCTTCCCGCCAGCAGCCACAAAACAAAGAAACACCACAAAACTCATTCAAGAAAACGTGAACCACCGAACATGCAAAATAAAGAACACATTGCACAAATGGAAAAAGCAAGCAGAATATCAAGCGTCACACCAGGACGTTCAGTTCAGCATCGCACTGCTAGCCCACCGCAGGCCACAGGGCAAAGCGTTCTTCGTTGAAGTGCCCCTGACTGCTTCAATTGCCCTAATCAAACTGCTCAAAAACTTCAAAAAAAAAAGTAACCAGAATCCAGGAACACACACAACAAGAACCCCAAAGTCCTCGAAAACAAGTCCACAGCCTCTCTGATCAATCCTTGCAATATGGATCCCAAGACTCTTGCACTTAGATCCATCAATAATAGTAATGGGAGACGTCACAGTGGTTACAAGCAGGCTGTAGATTTGAGTTTGTGATCTATAGTTAAGATGAGAAATAACTCCCAAACTACAACTAACTTAATCACTGCTGATAAATGCTGGAATTGTCTAAATGTTTGCACTTAGTAATTTCTAATGTATGGATATTGACCTATTAAGTTAGTGACTTTTATAAATCTGTAATTTTCTCACTTATTTTGCTCTTTCTCATTTAATTTGCTCTTAGATTCCTTAAGGCTATTATAACTGGGGATAGTAATGGGGACAAACTCCCACTGTCTATTAAATGCTCCCAATAGCATGCACTTCAAATAGCCTCTGACAACCAAGTCCAGCTCCTGGCCTTCACGTGTGGCTTAGTTACTAAGCCTGGCAGAACCATTTCCACTGGCAGGAGAAGGAGTAAATGTGGGTTACTGGCACCTTCAAACCAGTCGCATTGGGCAGATGGGGCTCAGCAGCCGTGGTTGGTAGCTCACTCAGGAGAAAGAAAGTTCTGATCTCAAACCTCCACTGCCTTGCAGCTATACCCGCTGAAGGGAAGGCTTCAGGAGTAAACCCTGAGGGAAAACATCTGGATCTCGTGTCACTAAGGTAGTCCTGTGTTGAGTTCAACACAGACTGGCAACTACTGTAACACCACTAGTGACAAACTGTATGGTTCTCTGTTGTTCATTTGGATTCATCAGGTGCATGGAGAGGAGGAGCCTGCCTCATGGACAGCATCTTGCTCTCCATATTGTACTGCCCTGGTCGTGTAACCAGACAGCTAGGATGCAACATTCATGACCGACCCTGACCAATGGAGACCTCACAGGATTTGCTCTTATAGAAACATAGAAACATAGAAAATAGGTGCAGGAGTAGGCCATTCGGCCCTTCGAACCTGCACCGCCATTCAGTACGATCATGGCTGATCATCCAAATCAGAACCCTGTACCTGCCTTCTCTCCATACCCCCTGATCCCTTTAGCCACGAGGGCCATATCTAACTCCCTCTTAAATATAGCCAATGAACTGGCCTCAACTGTTTCCTGTGGCAGAGAATTCCACAGATTCACCACTCTCTGTGTGAAGAAGTTTTTCCTCATCTCGGTCCTAAAAGGCTTCCCCTTTATCCTCAAATTGTGACCCCTCGTTCTGGACTTCCCCAACAAGAAACTGTTCCTGAATTGCTGAGTGTGTGCCTTCAGGCTTCTGTACCTCCTCCCTGATGGTAACAGTGAGAAAAGGGCATGCCCTGGATGCTGGAGGACCTTAATAATAGCAAGAAAAATAATAATAACAAATAAATAAGATAAAAAAAATAATAATAAATAAACCAGTAAATCAATTACGCATATTGAATAGATTAAAGAAACACGCAAAAACAGAAATACGAACAATTGGTTTATTGATCATGACAGAATGTCTCTCTGGTACTTTCTGCTCCCTCCCCTCTCCCTTCTCCCCTTTTTCCCAACCACGAATCCCCCCTCTCCCTGCCCCCTTATGCTTTAATGATTTTTCTTAGAACTAAATTGAATTGCCAGTGAACATACCTTCCAGATCAGAATGTTCTTTTAAAAGCAAAATATTCAATCAAAAATGTGGCAATAGCAGTGTTGTCTTGCTTTCCTCTCATCCCAATACAATGAACATTCTCTTCAAAGTACATTTATTATCAAAGCATGTATAGAGTATACAACCCTGAGATTCATCTTCACTACAGACAGCCACGAAACAAACGAACACTAGGGGAACTGTTCAAAGGAAAACATCAAACCCCCAGCAAATTGTGCAAAAGGCAAAAATAAAAACAAAAAACACAGAATATAAAACACAAAAATGAAGGAATCCAGGGGTATTCAGCTCAGCTCAGTTCATTTCAATCTAGCACTGTGTCACCCATTATCTGCAGGCCACCTCGATCAAAGTCACCCAAAGTATCAACAAAAAAAAAGCAACCAGATATACAACATAATGGTGGAGTCTTGATGGTGCTAAATGTCATCTCTTTGCATTCACCTACGAAAACAGCTTAATTTCTACCTTGGATGTCTCTCCTTTTCCCTGCCAGGGTGGATGTAAATATTAAATTTTTAATATTTACTAGTTTTAACTATTTTTAATATTTTTAATATTTAATATTTGTAATCCAGGGAGTGTGAAGCGCAGATTCAAATATCGTTGTGATGATTGTACGTTCTAGTACTAATTGTTTGGCGACAATAAAGTATAAAGTATAAAGTATGTGTCTCTGTTGAAGACCCTGACCTCAGACTTCGGTTCTTTGCGGTGGTGGGGCCCACTCCGGGCGATCACGGCCGTGTGCACTTTGATATCCCAAAGACACAGCCTGGCAGACGAGTGTGCCTTTGGGGTTCCAAGGTTTCGTGACCCTGCGGACGAACTGATTCTATGCCAGTGCTGCTGACTGATGTGTCACGGGAGAGAACGGAACGTCGGGAACAGTGGATCAGCTGTCGGAGGCTGCGTTGTGCTCTCCCTGTCTCACTGGTGGGTGAGAGATTACTGCCAATTCACAGGGCATAGAACTTGGAAAAAAGGTGGCGTGACAGACTTTTAAATCAGTGGGTTGTTTTGTTATGTCTTTCCTCTTGCTGTGAAAGGAGACATCTCTTTTACCCTTTATTAGAGAGAGAGAGAGAGCCTGTGGGATGTTGAATTATCGGGTGAACAATTAGTTTCTCTTCTACTGCAGATCATGACCTTTATCGGGGACTTGCTATTGCATGGTTGGCGAATGGAGCGTGCTGATGCTTTTTTGCAGAAGTGGGTGGAGATGGGGGAGGGTCAAGGCTATGCTGCTGCTTGTGTGTGGGAGGGGGAGTAGGGGAGGCTTTGAGGTTCTAGCATTTTAACTGTCACTCATTCTTTGTGGCACTCTTCTGTTTCCGTGGATGTCTGTAAAGAAAAAGAATTTCAGGATGTATATTGTATACATTTTTCTGTTATTAAATGCAACTATTGAACTATTGAACTACAGAGTCCAATCCACAACTATGTTGCTTAAATCCTGCCAAGACCAGGCCTCCAGCACAATCCTCCTTCAGCATTCGAGTGCGAGGGAGAGAAAGCGAGAGAAACTGTTCAAATGCAGGGACCTTTAAAATGAAATTGCAGGCATTAACTTGTTCATTTACTTCCTTCTTGGTGTTGATAATCTACACATCTACTGGGATCTCACACATGGGCATCCGTGTTTCACACCCACCACACCTCGTTAATGCAAACATCTAATCAGTCAATCATGTGGCAGTAGCTCAGTGCATGCAGACTTGGTCTTGAGGTTGAGTTGTTGTTCAGAACAAACAGCAGAATGGGGAGGAAATGTGATACAAGTAATTTTAACCGTGAAATGATTGTCGGTGGCAGCCAGGGTGGTTTGAGTATCTCAGAAACTGCTGATGTCATGGCAATTTCACACTCAACAGTCTCTAGAGTTTAGAGATTGGCGTGAAAAACGAAGAAAAAATCATCCAGTGAGCCAGCAGATCTGTGGGCAAAAAGGGCTTGTTAGTGAGAGAGGTTAGAGGAGAACGGCCAGACTGCTTCAAACTGACAGGAAGGCAACAGTAACTCAAATAACCATGCATTACAACAGTGGTGTTCAGAACAGCATCTCTGAATGCACAGCACATCGAACCTTGAAGTGGATGGGCTACAGCAGCAGAAGACACAGTTAGGTACAGGAGGTACCTAATAAAGCGGCCTCTTAGTGTAGTTTCCTTTTATCATGAAACTGTTTCTGTTGAATTAAAGCCATGTCCGACACACCTGACTAAGACCATGTGGCCACTAGATGTCATGGCAGGCTCTCACTCTACAGGTCACAGCGTCTCAGAACGTGCAGCTGGATGGAAGAAAAATTGCAGACATTTATAACTCAGCTCCATGTAGAAATCAATGTCATGTTAAAATGATTACAAATTTTGGCACCAGCAATATAAGATCATTTTGAAAGACTTAGCCTAACTAAAGATCACATCACTAAGGCAACCATCATGATTGAATCTATCATGGAAGTGGTTTTGAATAGAGGACCCACACTTAACAAAGTTTGAGCAGTTTTAAACAGAGAGTCTTTTGGAACAAGATGATTTGAGAAATTATTAATGATCTTCATCGAGATATAGAATGAGGCTCTATTGTTATAATGAACAGCGTGATCTTTCAGAGACAACGTCTTGAGGAAGCATGTCAGTTTAGCTGTTGAGATGCTTGAAAGGGAGGCCTCGAATGAGGGGACATAGATATCATGTATGGAGTTAGTCATTTAAACAGAAGGCGCATGGAAATTTCTTTTTAAAGATGGTGAAGAATCACTGAAATTCTCTACACTAGATCATAACAAGAATCAGAATTAAAATCAGAATCGGGTTTAATATCACTGGCATATTTCGTGAAATTTGTTAACTTTGTGGCAGCAGTACAATGAAATACATGATAATAGAGAGAAAAAGAAAACTGTAAATTAAATAATATATAAACTGTGAATGTAACTATATATATAGTTAAATTGAATGAGTGCAAAAAATATGAAATAGAAAAAAGTAGTGAGGGAGTGAGGTAGTGTTCATGGGTTCAATGTGCATTCAGAAATCCGATGGCAGAGGGGAAGAAGTTGTTCCTGAATTGTTGACAGTGTGCCTTCAGGCTTCTGTACCTCCTTCCTGATGGTAGCAATGAGAAGAGGGCATGCCCTGGGTGGTGGAGATCTGTAATAATGGACACTGCGTTCCTGAGGCATCGCTCCTTGGAGATGACCTGGATACTATGGAAGCTAGTGCCCATGATGGAGCTGACTAATTTTACAACTCTCTGCAGCTTACTTTGATTCTGTGCAATAGCCACCCCCTCCTCTCATATACCAGACGGTGATGCAGCCAGTTAGAATACGCTCCATGGTACCTCTGTAAAAATTTGCAAGTGTTTTTGGTGACATACCAAATCTCCCCAAACTCCTAATGAAATATAGCCACTGTCCTGCCTTCTTTGTAGGTGCAGCAATATGTTGGGACCAGGTTAGGTCCTCAGAGACATTGACACCCAGGAACTTGAAACTGCTCACTCTCTCCACTCCTGATCCCTCTATGAGGACTGGTTTGTGTTCCCTCATCTTACCCTTCCTGAAGTCCACAATCTGTTCTTTGGTTTTACTGACGTTGGGTGCAAGGTTGTTGCTGTGACACCACTCAACTAGCTGGTATATCTTGCTGCTCTAAATGATGGATTTTAACGTGAAGGTCGGTGAAGATCAGGGAGTTTGCGGGTGATGAAGAAGTGACACAGAAAAGGAGTTGAGGCCATGTTGATATTGGATGGGAAAGCAGGCTTGAGGGGCTGAATGGCTTAAACTCCTGCTCCTCACTCCTCATTGCCCATTGGAACTCCCTCTACCAAAATACACATAATACAATTCATGAAATTTGGCTGAATTTAAATCTAAACTCGTGAATGCCTTTACTAAAATATAAACAATTTAAAAATCTTTCATTCAACAAAGGTACTGCAGATGCTGGAAATCGAAAGCAATACACACAATGTGCTGGAGGAGCACAGCAGGTCAGGCAGCATCTATGGAGGGGAATAAACAGTCGACGTTTTAGGCCGAGACCCTTCATCAGGACTGGAAAGGAAGGCGGAAGAAGTCCAAATAAGAAGGTGTGGTGTGGGGGAGGAAGAAGTACCAGGTGGTAGGTGATAGGTGGTCACTTTGCTACCTTGCCTACTTAAAGTCTCCATAATATCATAACAGCAAATATAAGTAAGTGAAACAAAAGCTTTCTCTTTCTCTTCTCTGTCTGCAGCTGTGGGATCTAGTGAAATGAACGGCCTTGTTGATCAGGCACCAGATGTAACTTGTCACAGTGACCACACTCACCTCTACTCGCACTTCCACTCCCTCACAGTCTCAATCTCACTCTCTCTCACTCTCTCTCTCATTCTCTCACAGTCTCTCTAACACTCTCACTCTCACATTCTCACTCTCTCTCTTTCTCTCTCACACTCTCTCACCCTTAACCTTAATGTGGATAAATGGGAGATTATCCACTTTGGTGGTAAGAACAGGAAGGCAGATTATTATCTAAATGGTGTCAAGTTAGGAAAAGGGGAAGCACAACGAGATCTGGGTGTTCTTGTACATCAGTCACTGAAAGCAAGCATGCAAGTACAGCAGGCAGTGAAGAAAGCTAATGGCATGCTGGCCTTCATAACAAGGGGAATTGAGTAGAAGAGCAAAGAGGTCCTTCTGCAGCTGTACAGGGCCCTGGTGAGACCACACCTGGAGTACTGTGTGCAGTTTTGGTCTCCAAATGTGAGGAAGGACATTCTTGCTATTGAGGGAGTGCAGCGTAGGTTCATGAGGTTAATTCCCGGGATGGCAGGACTGTCATATGTCGAAAGATTGGAGCAACTGGGCTTGTATATTCTGGAATTTAGAAGGCTGAGAGGGGATCTGATTGAAACATATAAGATTATTAAGGAATTGGACATGCTGGAGGCAGGAAGCATGTTCCCGATGTTGGGGGAGTCCAGAACCAGAGGCCACAGTTTAAGAATAAGGGGTAGGCCATTTAGAACAGAGTTGAGGAAAAACTTTTTCACCCAGAGAGTGGTGGATATGTGGAATGCTCTGCCCCAGAAGGCAGTGGAGGCTAAGTCTCTGGATGCTTTCAAGAAAGAGATGGATAGAGCTCTTAAAGATAGCGGAATCAAAGGTTATGGGGATAAGGCAGGAACTGGATACTGATTGTGGATGATCAGCCATGATCACAGTGAATGGCGGTGCTGGCTCGAAGGGCCAAATGGCCTACTCCTGCACCTATTGTCTATTGTCTCTCAATCTCTCTTTCACTCGCTCTCACTGTCTATCTCATTCTCTCACTGTCTCTAACACTCTCACTCTCTCTCACTCTCAATCTCTCTCTCTCCCTCAAACTCCACCTGTCTGTCCTCCCCCTCCCCCCTCCCTCTCCCTCCCCCTCCTCCTACCCCTACTGCCTCCTCTCTCCTCCCCAACGATTCCCTAATATGGTGAGACGAACTCTGGATCTCGCAATCTATCTCACTATGATCTTGCCCTTTGTCTACCTGCAGTGTACTTTATCCATAATGGCAAGACTTTATTCTGCACGCTGATATTGTTTTCCCCTGTAATGAATAGATCCGTATGAATGGTATCACCGTAACTTGGTGCATGTGACAATAATAAAACAAACTGCTAACTTACCAAGTTTATCAAAATATGAAAAAAACACCCAGAACTCTTCTAAAGGAGTGGAAACATGATTGAATCTTAAATACAGAAGTCAACAAGATATGGATAACTTCATGAAACAGAAAGCTGCAAGTGATAATCCAGATTTTATCTGAACTAACAATAATGACTACCTCATTACAGGAAACACAGAGTGCTGCAGGGATGCAGCAGATCACCGCAACAAATTGGCAAGGTACTCTACAGCATCACCTAGAACAAGGCGAAAGGATGATCCTGAATCAGTTTGAGGGGCGGAGAACTAAACGGAGAGCACAGCGGACAGCGGACAACAATTCCACGACGCCCTACACGTGCAGCAACTGTGGCAGAGCCTGCCGTTCCAGGATCAGCCTCAGTAGCCACAGTCGAAGCTGTTCGACAATCCAGTGACTACCAGAGGCGCAGTACCATGGTCAAACACAACCGACGGAAGGCCGCACACATTACAGGAATGCCCATTACTGCATCTTTTCTTGTCTCAATAGTTTTCTTGGTACAGGAAGCTGTGTTCCTCTAATAACATCCTCTTAATCAGATCTTAACTTAACAGTCCACGATTCAATTGACAAAGTCTCCGCTTTCCCCAAAAACATTCTGTAAAATCTATATCACTGGTATTGGTACTGGTTTTTATTGTCACATGTGTGAAGATACAGTGAAAAGCTTGTCCTGTATACTGCTTATACAGATTAAGTTATTGCCCCAGCCATTGAGCTGGAATAAAGCTAAAGCAATAATGATCCAGAATAAAGTTTAAAAGCTACCAAAAACAGAAATGCAATGTGGGTAAACACCTCCAAGAGGACCACAACCTTGCCATTAGGTTTGGAGGCTTTTGTGCCTCAATGACCTGTAGAGCTATGTTGGTTGGAGTCAGGGCTTTATGCTTTGGCTCTTTGTGGGGTCATCCATGCCAAATAGGTCAAAGGGTAGAGGCCGGACTAAGAGTGGTCCACCAGTCCTCCAGGTTCGGGGGGGTCAGCTCAGGGCTAACAACCCTGACTGGTGAAAAAATTGTTATGGAAACAGCAATGAAGAATTCTTCTACATCTGTGTGTGATGGTATTCCTGAGTCTCCACCCCGGACTCGCATGACTGACTGTGGTGAAAACTGAGCTACTGACATGATGAAGGAAGCCTTGAACACCACCAGAGACGGAGGACCTTCATTGCTGCCCCGAACGCCAGTGGCGTAACGGGCAGTAAGTAAGTAAGCAGATAAACAATAGTGTAAAGTGCAAGATCATAATGAGGTGGATTGTGAGGCCAAAAGTCCATCTTATTGTACAAGAGGTCCATTCAAATGTGTGATAACAGTGGGATAGAAGCTGTCCTTGGGCCTAGTGATACGTGTCTTCAGGCTTTTAGATCTTCTGCCCAAGGGGAATGTCTGTGTGGGCAAGGTCTTTGACTATGCTGACTACTTTACTAAGGCAGCGAGAAGTATAAACAGAGTCGACAGTGGGGAGTCTGGATCTTTGTGGTGTGTTGAGCTGTGTCTAGAACCCCCTGCAATTTCTTCTTGTCACCAGATCCAGAGAGAATGCTTCCATGGTGCATATTATGTTTTCCACTGGCCAAGCTGTTGAATCTCTTTATGTGATTGAATGTTTAAGTTCTGTTTGGTAAAATACTGCGATATCTAACCACATTAAAGGTGCCACGTAAATATCGTGTTGGTTTTAATACATTAGCTTTGACTCAAGAAGACAGAAGAAAAAAATTAACCTGGAATTATTGTTCTACTACGTGTTCCAAGCAGGCTGTCAACAGCTTCAACACAAACATTACCAGTTGTGACGCCAACTGTATTTAGTTTTGCACCATCTAGCTTTCTGTGTTAAATTTGCTCCTTAATGGAGCCCTAGAATTCTCAGATTGGTGTGGATAGCATTGTGTTAGATAAATATTTTCACGTTGTACCACTAGAAGTTCTTTTAAACCTATTAAATGAAAGTAAGCTACTAAACGGTCCTTGGCTAAGTGATCTTGATATTGCATGTTAAATACAGATGTGACATTCTTCATTATTTGTGGCATTTGGTCTACTGTATTGATAGTATTTGTGTGGTAAAATATAAAAAAAAGATTTCATATATCTTGCAACTTCCTCCTCATTTTGTTTGGGTACTGCCCCACAATCTTTTCAACTGTGATACAGGCCAAGAATCTTGTCAGTCTGAGTGTGGAGGAGCAAGAGCATTTGGATCACAAGTTCACAAAGACCAGAATTATCCAAAACTATCAAAAAGTTTGATGGAGTGCTGATCTTTATTTATTTATTTAATTTATCTATTGAGATACAGTGTGGAATAGTCCCTTTCAGCCTGTCAAGCTGCGCTGCCCAGCAATGCCTGGATTTAATCCCTGGGCAATCACGGGACAATTTACAATGACCAATTAACCTACCAACCGGTATGTCTTTGGACTGTAGGAGGAAACCAGAGCACCCGGAGGAAACCCAAGTAGTTATGGGGAGAACATACAAACTCCTTATAGGCAGCAGCGGGAATTGAATCTGGGTTGCTGGTAACTGTAAAACGTTTTGCTAACTGTTTATCTTAAATATGTGGTTACAAAGAGGAGTAGGCAATGTTCAGATGAATAGAGAATTGATTGTATTCATCTGGAATTTTCTTCATCATTCAACCTCAGAACTTGTGACTGCTAAGTAGTCCAGCCCTAATTACTGTATAACTGAGCAACTTTCTAAGAAAAGCATTTCAGAGTCAACCATACTACAGTGAGGTTGAGTCACCAGAGGGTCAAGCTGGGTGTGACATGCAGTATCACATTCATCATTGATTAGTTCAGGAGAAAACACGGCCCAGGTTTACATAAGGAGTTTATAGAACGGAGAACAGTACTGTTATGTTACTTCTGTTTAAATGTACCGTGGGTTAGCAGTAAAGAATCATATTCTGGAAGAACTAGAGAGCTTTCATTTACAGTAAGAAACAAGCACGTCTTAACCAAGCCACGTGCTGGAACATTCTGGCAATCCCGCACATGCTCAGTGCTCTGTCCAATCATGTACTGGCACATCATTGCACGTGATATCGCCACATCTTCCTTTCCTTAAAAAGAAAAACAATTAAAAACGTTAATCAAAGCAAATACGTAATTCAACAAGTCTCTATCAGTCTCTCTGGGGGTTTAGGAACACGAGTAGGCCTCCTAAGTGGTACACACAGATCTTGTGTTTCCTTGTTATTACTTACATGTTTTGTCTCGTCTGCATCCGTTAACTGAATCTCTGAAGTTGGCTCTTTCTTGAGGTCTTTGTGGTTTCTTCTTACCACTGCTCCCTCCTCTGTTTGGACCATGTAAGATCTGGGTTGTACTTCTTCAAGTACTGTAGTTTTCTGTGTCTATGTGTTCATTTTTCCTTGCATTCTTACCTCATCTCCCTGATTCAGTTCAGGTAATGGATGAGAACTTCTATCAAAGTATATCAAACGTCGACTGAACCTCTTCCTAGAGATGCTGCCTGGCCTGCTGCGTTCACCAGCAACTTTTATGTGTGTTGCTTGAAATTCCAGCATCTGCAGATTTCCTCGTGCTTGCATTATCAAAGTATATTTTCTGCTTTGCTTTGTGTTCATCTTTCCACCTTTTCACTTGTTCACCTTCCTCTGTTCTCAGAAGGCTCTCATCCATTGGCAGATTAGATCTCAAATGTCATCCCATCAAGAGCTGAGCAGGCAAAAATCCACATTCAAGTGGAGTACTACGGTAGGCTAACAAAGCTTTACAAAAATCACCTCCACCGTCTTTTGCTTTGTGCATCAGTTTCTTGACAATTCCTACCGATTTCTCAACTAATCCATTAGACTGAGGGAAAAATGGACTAAATGTTGTATGAACAAAGCCCCATTCACGAGCAAAATGCTTCATGTATTCACTACTGAACTGTGGACCATTGTCTGTGAAAACTTCATCAGGTACACAATGTCTTGAAAAAACCGATTCATGCATGTAATTACGTTCTGTGCTGTTGTTCCGCTCACACCACCACTTCAGGATACAATGAGTATCAATCTGTTACTAATTGATAGTCTTTGTTGTTATTAATGAAAAGATCAACGCCTACCTTCTGATAATGTCTCTGAGGATTCGGGTGTGGATGCAGTGGCTCCTTAGGGTTGCTAGGTTGGTATTTAAGGCATATTTGACAACAAGACACCAATCCTGCAATCTCTTGATTCATCTTGGGCCAAAACATCACTTCCCGTGCCCTTCCCTTATATCTTTCAATGCCTAGGTGGCCTTCATGAATTTTCCCAAGCATTTCTTTACAGAGATTTTTAGGTATAACAATTCTGCTACCTTTGTACAACATCCAATCCACAACAGACAATTCCGACCTGTGGTTCCAATAATCTTGTACTACTGAGATACAGTCATGCCTGTTAACTGGCCATACATCCAATATCACTTGTATTACCTGACTCTGAATTTTGTCCTTCTCTGTTTCCAGACACAGTAGTTCCAACTTTTTGGGAGCAACAGGTACAGTTTCTATGACCATATCAATGAATACCTTAACATCAATAACGTTCCTGTAAACACAAAATAATCTGCAGATGCTGGGGTCAAAGCAACACAAGGGTTCCGGCCCAAAACGTCGACTGATCTTTTCCATGGATGCTGCCCAAACTGCTGAGTTCCTCCAATAACGTTCCTGTGACTGTCTTTTGCTATTGGATCCACAGCTCTGGAAAGTGTGTCAGCCGTGTACATGAATTTTCCAGGTGTGTATGACACACTCAACGCATATCTTTGCAATTTGATCATCATTCACTGAATTCGCAAAGGACAGTCGCTTAAGGGTTTGTTAAACAATGCAATCAATGGCTTATGATCGATTTCAACATCAATAGATTGTCCTGACACAAACTGATGAAATCTCTCACAAGCAAACGTAATGCTGAGCAATTCATTTTCAATTTGGGCATACCTTGTTTCTGGATCAGATAATGAACAAGATGCATATCCATTCCTGATCATGTTTTTGGAGTAATACTGCCCCTAAGCCTGCTTGAGATGCATCACATGAGATTTTGATGGGTCTCCCAGCATCATAGAATTTCAACACAGGTTCTTTTGTGAGTACTTTCTTGAGATTTTGCCATGCCTTCTCCGCTTCATGGTTCCAGCTCCATCCATTTCTCTTTGCTGTTAGCTGGACTAGGGGAAAGAAATAAAAGAGGTGAGAAATGGGTAGAATGGTGCAAGATGAATAATCAGGACATTATGAATACCTACTTTAAAAACCATCCAAGACGCTTGTGGACCTGGAAAAGTCCAGGTGATAACACTAGAAATCAAATTGACTTTATTACTATAAACCAAAGATTTAGAAACTCAGTGACTCAATGCAAAACATATCCAGGTGCAGACTGTAATGGTGACCATAACCCAGTAGTATGTCATGTAAAAGTGAAACTTAAAAAACTAAAGAAGCAAAAACCTGAACAATCCCTTGACTACTTGCAATTAATTTAAGAAGAAAACTTAAGACAAAAATTTACAACTGCAGTAAGGAATAGATTTCAAAGTCTAGAAATAGAATCTGTTGAAGATGATAGCAATCATGTAGAAATGAAATTTAACTCTCTAAAGGATGCCTTGGTAGAATCAGCAAAGTCAGTGATTCCTAAAAAAGCAAAAAGCAAAAAGAATAAGTGGATCACAGATGAAATCAAAAATGTAATGGAAGAAAGGAGATGGAAGAAAGGAAATGCTATAGAATATAAACGCAAACAACAGGAATTCTGCAGATGCTGGAAATTCAAGCAACATACAGCTTTTATAGATATGTAAGAAGGAAAAGACTGGTAAAGACAAATGTAGGTCCCCTGCAGACAGAAACAGGTGAATTGATTATGGGGAGCAAGGACATGGCAGACCAATTGAATAGTTACTTTGGTTCTGTCTTCACTAGGGAGGACATAAATAATCTTCCAGAAATAGTAAGGGACAGAGGGTCCAGTGAGATGGAGGAACTGAGTGAAATACATGTTAGTAGGGAAGTGGTGTTAGGTAAATTGAAGGGATTGAAGGCAGATAAATCCCCAGGGCCAGATGGTCTGCATCCTAGAGTGCTTAAGGAAGTAGCCCAAGAAATAGTGGATGCATTAGTGATAATTTTTCAAAACTCGTTAGATTCTGGACTAGTTCCTGAGGATTGGAGGGTGGCTAATGTAACCCCACTTTTTAAAAAAGGAGGGAGAGAGAAACCGGGGAATTATAGACCGGTTAGCCTAACGTCGGTGGTGGGAAAACTGCTGGAGTTAGTTATCAAGGATGTGATAACCCCACATTTGGAAAGCGGTGAAATGATCGGACAAAGTCAGCATGGATTTGTGAAAGGAAAATCATGTCTGACGAATCTCATAGAATTTTTTGAGGATGTAACTAGTAGAGTGGATAGGGGAGAACCAGTGGATGTGGTATATTTGGATTTTCAAAAGGCTTTTGACAAGGTCCCACACAGGAGATTAGTGTGCAAACTTAAAGCACACGGTATTGGGGGTAAGGTATTGGTGTGGGTGGAGAATTGGTTAGCAGACAGGAAGCAAAGAGTGGGAATAAACGGGACCTTTTCAGAATGGCAGGCGGTGACTAGTGGGGTACCGCAAGGCTCAGTGCTGGGACCCCAGTTGTTTACAATATATATTAATGACTTGGATGAGGGAATTAAATGCAGCATCTCCAAGTTTGCGGATGACACGAAGCTGGGTGGCAGTGTTAGCAGTGAGGAGGATGCTAAGAGGATGCAGGGTGACTTGGATAGGTTGGGTGAGTGGGCAAACTCATGGCAGATGCAATTTAATGTGGATAAATGTGAAGTTATCCACTTTGGTGGCAAAAATAGGAAAACAGATTATTATCTGAATGGTGGCCGATTAGGAAAAGGGGAGGTGCAACGAGACCTGGGTGTCATTATACACCAGTCATTGAAAGTGGGTATGCAGGTACAGCAGGCGGTGAAAAAGGCGAATGGTATGCTGGCATTTATAGCGAGAGGATTTGAGTACAGGAGCAGGGAGGTACTACTGCAGTTGTACAAGGCCTTGGTGAAACCACACCTGGAGTATTGTGTGCAGTTTTGGTCCCCTAATCTGAGGAAAGACATCTTTGCCATAGAGGGAGTACAAAGAAGGTTCACCAGATTGATTCCTGGGATGGCAGGACTTTCATATGAAGAAAGACTGGATGAACTGGGCTTGTACTCGTTGGAATTTAGAAGATTGAGGGGGGATCTGATTGAAACGTATAAGATCCTAAAGGGATTGGACAGACTAGATGCAGGAAGATTGTTCCCGATGTTGGGGAAGTCCAGAATGAGGGGTCACAGTTTGAGGATAGAGGGGAAGCCTTTTAGGACCGAGATTAGGAAAAACTTCTTCACACAGAGAGTGGTGAATCTGTGGAATTCTCTGCCACAGGAAACTGTTGAGGCCAGTTCATTGGCTATGTTTAAGAGGGAGTTAGATATGGCCCTTGTGGCTACAGGGGTCAGGGGGTATGGAGGGAAGGCTGGGGCGGGGTTCTGAGTTGGGATGATCAGCCATGATCATAATAAATGGCGGTGCAGGCTCGAAGGGCCGAGTGGCCTACTCCTGCACCTATTTTCTATGTTTCTATGTTTCTATACATCAAAGTTGCTGGTGAACGCAGCAGGCCAGGCAGCATCTCTAGGAAGAGGTACAGTCGACATTTCAGGCCGAGACCCTTCGTCAGGACTAACTGAAGGAAGAGTGAGTAAGGGATTTGAAAGTTGGAGGGGGAGGGGGAGATCCAAAATGATAGGAGAAGACAGGAGGGGGAGGGATAGAGCCGAGAGCTGGACAGGTGATAGGCAAAAGGGGATACGAGAGGATTATGGGACAGGAGGTCCGGGAAGAAAGACAAGGGGGGGGTGACCCAGAGGATGGGCAAGAGGTATATTCAGAGGGACAGAGGGAGAAAAAGGAGAGTGAGAGAAAGAATGTGTGCATAAAAATGAGTAACAGATGGGGTACGAGGGGGAGGTGGGGCCTTAGCGGAAGTTAGAGAAGTCGATGTTCATGACATCAGGTTGGAGGCTACCCAGACGGAATATAAGGTGTTGTTCCTCCAACCTGAGTGTGGCTTCATCTTTACAGTAGAGGAGGCCGTGGATAGACATGTCAGAATGGGAATGGGATGTGGAAATAAAATGTGTGGCCACTGGGAGATCCTGCTTTCTCTGGCGGACAGAGCGTAGATGTTCAGCAAAGCGGTCTCCCAGTCTGCGTCGGGTCTCACCAATATATAAAAGGCCACATCGGGAGCACTGGACGCAGTATATCACCCCAGTCGACTCACAGGTGAAGTGATGCCTCACCTGGAAGGACTGTTTGGGGTCCTGAATAGTGGTAAGGGAGGAAGTGTAAGGGCATGTGTAGCACTTGTTCCGCGTACACGGATAAGTGCCAGGAGGGAGATCAGTGGGGAGGGATGGGGGGGGGGGAACGAATGGACAAGGGAGTTGTGTAGGGAGCGATCCTTGCGGAATGCAGAGAGAGGGGGGGAGGGAAAGATGTGCTTAGTGGTGGGATCCCGTTGGAGGTGGCGGAAGTTACGGAGAATAATATGTTGGACCCGGAGGCTGGTGGGGTGGTAGGTGAGGACCAGGGGAACCCTATTCCTAGTGGGGTGGTGGGAGGATGGAGTGAGAGCAGATGTGCATGAAATGGGGGAGATGCGTTTAAGAGCAGAGTTGATAGTGGAGGAAGGGAAGCCCCTTTCTTTAAAAAAGGAAGACATCTCCCTCGTCCTAGAATGAAAAGCCTCATCCTGAGAGCAGATGCGGCGGAGACGGAGGAATTGCGAGAAGGGGATGGCGTTTTTGCAAGAGACAGGGTGAGAAGAGGAATAGTCCAGATAGCTGTGAGAGTCAGTAGGCTTATAGTAGACATCAGTGGATAAGCTGTCTCCAGAGACAGAGACAGAAAGATCTAGAAAGGGGAGGGAGGTGTCGGAAATGGACCAGGTAAACTTGAGGGCAGGGTGAAAGTTGGAGGCAAAGTTAATAAAGTCATCGAGTTCTGCATGCGTGCAGGAAGCAGCGCCAATGCAGTCGTCGATGTAGCGAAGGAAAAGTGGGGGACGGATACCAGAATAGGCACGGAACATAGATTGTTCCACAAACCCAACAAAAAGGCAGGCATAGCTAGGACGCATACGGGTGCCCATAGCTACACCTCTAGTTTGGAGGAAATGGGAGGAGCCAAAGGAGAAATTATTAAGAGTAAGGACTAATTCCGCTGGACGGAGCAGAGTGGTGGTAGAGGGGAACTGATTAGGTCTGGAATCCAAAAAGAAGCGTAGAGCTTTGAGACCTTCCTGATGGGGGATGGAAGTATATAAGGACTGGACATCCATGGTGAAAATAAAGCGGTGGGGGCCAGGGAACTTAAAATCATCGAAAAGTTTAAGAGCGTGAGAAGTGTCACGAACATAGGTCGGAAGGGATTGAACAAGGGGTGATAAAACAGTGTCGAGGTATGCAGAAATGAGTTCGGTGGGGCAGGAGCAAGCTGAGACAATAGGTCGGCCAGGACAGGCAGGTTTGTGGATCTTGGGTAGGAGGTAGAAACGGGAAGTGCGGGGTGTGGGAACTATAAGGTTGGTAGCAGTGGATGGGAGATCCCTGAGCTGATCCGCGGTTGGTAGCAGTGGATGGGAGATCCCCTGAGCTGATCCCGCATCTCCCCCATTTCACGTACATCTGCTCTCACTCCATCCTCCCACCACCCCACTAGGAATAGGGTTCCCCTGGTCCTCACCTACCACCCCACCAGCCTCTGGGTCCAACATATTATTCTCCATAACTTCCGCCACCTCCAACGGGATCCCACCACTAAGCACATCATTCCCTCCCCCCCTCTCTCTGCATTCCGCAGGGATCGCTCCCTACACAACTCCCTTGTCCATTCGTCCCCCCCATCCCTCCCCACTGATCTCCCTCCTGGCACTTATCCGTGTAAGTGGAACAAGTGCTACACATGCCCTTACACTTCCTCCCTTACCACCATTCAGGGCCCCAAACAGTCCTTCCTGGTGAGGCATCACTTCACCTGTGAGTCGACTGGGGTGATATACTGCGTCTGGTGCTCCCGATGTGGCCTTTTATATATTGGTGAGACCCGACGCAGACTGGGAGACTGCTTTGCTGAACATCTACGCTCTGTCCGCCAGAGAAAGCAGGATCTCCCAGTGGCCACACATTTTAATTCCACATCCCATTCCCATTCTGACATGTCTATCCACGGCCTCCTCTACTGTAAAGATGAAGCCACACTCAGGTTGGAGGAACAACACCTTATATTCCGTCTGGGTAGCCTCCAACCTGATGTCATGAACATCGACTTCTCTAACTTCCGCTAAGGCCCCACCTCCCCCTCGTACCCCATCTGTTACTCATTTTTATGCACACATTCTTTCTCTCACTCTCCTTTTTCTCCCTCTGTCCCTCTGAATATACCTCTTGCCCATCCTCTGGGTCACCCCCCCCTTGTCTTTCTTCCCGGACCTCCTGTCCCATGATCCTCTCGTATCCCCTTTCGCCTATCACCTGTCCAGCTCTCGGCTCTATCCCTCCCCCTCCTGTCTTCTCCTATCATTTTGGATCTCCCCCTCCCCTTCCAACTTTCAAATCCCTTACTCACTCTTCCTTCAGTTAGTCCTGACGAAGGGTCTCGGCCTGAAACGTCGACTGCACCTCTTCCTATAGATGCTGCTTGGCCTGCTGCGTTCACCAGCAACTTTGATGTATGTTGCTATAAAATATAAGTCCTTAGATTAAAAAGTTAAAAGCTTATGTCAAAAAGGCTAAGAAGAACAGTTAGACCAGGAACTCTGGCTGATATGCTTTCCATAAAGCTCTACAGAGCTCCGAAATTATGGAGGACCCTGTGCTTGACGCCAGTTTGTAGCTAACTGCTACAGCCTGTTGACTTCCACCTGAAGCTAAAACTCGAATGGTGATTGCCAGTCTCAGAGTATACTGTGCGTACACTGATGTGAAATAAATGGTTGGAGACGATGAACCAAATTGTCAAATCTACCTGCCGACATCCAAAAATATTTGAAATGTATTTCCTCGTCCATGTCTCTCAGTGGCTGGACAAGCACAGAAAATTTTCCATCTTTCAGTTTCAGTTGCCATTGTTTGAAGTTTAAGTTTCTTCGTGTTGAGTTTCAACATGAAGAAACTCAACACAGCAGCATAGAAACCCCACCACCAACTACCGTTTTGGCGGTGAATTGAAGAGCGACGCATGCACACCAACGCACAAGTATAAATGCTCACAACAGTGTAGCCCACTTGCGTAAGCTAGTACACACAAGTATAAATCAGCCTTAAGAGGCCTAGCATTAATTGTATACATTCTCCTTCCATTTGACCTCCCAAAGTACAACACTCCATACATTCCCAGATTAAACTCTATCTGCCACTTCTCTGTCCATGCCTGTAACTGATCTATCCCACTGTTCGTTTGTTGTATGCTGTGTTGTATGACGTGGGTGATCATGGTCTTTCCATGACTCTGATTGTTCTTGGCAAATATTTCTACAGAAGTGGTTTGCCATTGCCTTCTTCCGGGCAGTGTCTTTACAAGATGCTAACCCTAGCCATTTTCAATACTCTTCAGAGATTGTCTGTCTGGTGTCAGTGGTCGCATAACCAGGACTTATGATATGCACCAGATTCTCATATGACCATCTGCTACCTGGTCCCATGGCTTCACGTGACCCTGATTGAGGGCTAATCAATTGCTACACCTTGCCCAAGGGTGACCTGCAGGCTAGTGGAGGGAAGGACTGCTTTACACTCCACGCCACCACTCCACTGAATCCTTGATAATCCTTTACACTGTCTACAACACTCCACCATTCTTGGTGTCATAAACACCATAAATTTTGTGGAATAAATTATCAGAAAAACTTGAATAGACTGGTCTTCTATATAACAAACTGAGATGTGATTTAATCAAGCTATTTAAAATGTCAAACAATTGATAGGTTAGATGTGGAGAGATCGTTTTCTTTAGTTGGGAGAAGGGAGAATCTTTTGGTAATGGAATCAAGAAACACCGGTCAGCTGGGATTTTCATTCCCAAAATAAACAGTACAGATGGTGGGAAACTTGGACCTTCATCTTTACTAGCATTCCCTGAAAACTAAAGAATGATCTGTCTTTGCAGATCCAAGTACCCCCGTATCTAAACCTTCTTTGGAAGAGAAGACTTCAGTTTACCAATGTTTCTTAATCAAATGCTTTTCCCATTTTACAATCTGAGCAAATTTCTCTGGAGGTACCACCCTTGTTGGGTGGTCTTTCATTGATTGCGTTGTAGTTACTATTCTATAGATTTATACTTACACTTTATAGTTCATTGTCGCCAAACAATTGGTACTAGAATGTACAATCATCACAGCGATATTTGATTCTGCTCTTATTGAATATGTCAACAAGGAAATGAATCTCAGGGTTGTATATGGTGAAATACTGTATATGTACTTTGATAACAAAATTTACTTTGAACTTTTGAACTTAACCACATGAATAGATGTAGAAGCCTGAGATGCCCACTTCATCCTTCCACAAGACTATTGCTGATCTGACAGTCATCTCAACTCTGCATTTCTATCCACTCACAGTAGACTTTCTCCTCCTTTCTTATCATATAGCCATATAACAATTACAGCATGGAAACAGGTCATCTCGGCCCTTCTAGTCCG
The DNA here is from genome assembly GCF_963921235.1 of Mobula hypostoma. Taxonomy (NCBI): domain Eukaryota; kingdom Metazoa; phylum Chordata; class Chondrichthyes; order Myliobatiformes; family Myliobatidae; genus Mobula; species Mobula hypostoma. The sequence continues at coordinate 8,583,281 of NC_086105.1, read as the reverse complement.
TGCCGAACTCTTACTCTCACCTGCACTCAGCCCATAACCCTCCATTCCTTTCCTGTCCATATATCTATCCAATTTAACTTTAAATGACAACATCGAACCTGCCTCAACCACTTCTGCTGGAAGCTCGTTCCACGCAGCTACCACTCTCTGAGTAAAGAAGTTCCCCCTCATGTTACCCCTAAACTTTTGCCCTTTAACTCTCAACTCATGTCCTCTTGTTTGAATCTCCCCCACTCTCAATGGAAAAAGCCTATCCACGTCAACTCTATCTATCCCCCTCATAATTTTAAATACCTCTATCAAGTCCCCCCTCAACCTTCTATGCTCCAAAGAATAAAGACCCAACTTGTTCAACCTTATCAGGGGTAAGTTTTTTATGCAGAGAGTGGTGAGTGCATGGAATGGGCTACCAGTGACGGTGGTGGAGGCAGAAACTATAGGGTCTTTTAAGAGACTGCCGGAGAGGTACATGGAGCTTAGACACAGTAGCCACTTTATTAGGTACACCTGCCCATTAATGCAAATATCTAATCAGCCAATCATGTGCTATCAACTCGGTGCATAAAAGCATGCAGGCATGGTCAAGTGGTTCAGTTCTTGTTCAGACCAAACACCAGAAAGCGGAAAGAAACGTGATCTAAGTGACTTTAATCACCGAGTGGATGTTAGTGCCAAATGGGCTGGTTTGAGTGTCTCAGAAACTACTAGTCTCCTGGGATTTTCATGCACAACAGTTTCTAGCATTTACAGAGAATGGTGCAAAAAACAAATAAACATTGAACGAGCAACAGTTTGTACTCAGAATTGCATTGTTAGTGAGGGAGGTCGGAAGAGATTGGCCAAACTGGTTCAAGCTGACAGGAAGGAGACAGTAACTTAAGTAACCAAGTGTTACAATTGTTGTGACTAATCAAAGCTACTGGAATGGCACTGAAGCTGGTGATATAGAAAGCTTTATTTATCTTGACGAACAGACACTCTCATGGAGACATTTGTAGAGACTCACAAACCCTCAAGTACATCACATTTTTATACCCTTAAGATCAAAGATAACAGTGAGTAATTCAATACAATTTCAATAGTCACAAAGACATTGCTTATTCAATACTTTTGATTGACAAATGGTTCCTTTGAGGCACATTGCAATTGATAAGACATCTTTGTTGGGAGAAAATAATTAGCACTGATATTCTAAAGTTGCATGCCATCTTGGTCAATGTCTCCCATCCACTACATAATGTACTGGTTGGGCACAGGAGTACATTCAGCCAGAGACTCATTCCACCGAGATGCAACACAGAGTGTCATAGGAAGTCATTCCTGCCTGTGGCCATCAAACTTTACAACTCTGCCCTTGGAAGGTCAGACACCCTAAGCCAATAGGCTGGTCCTGGACTTATTTCCTGGCATAATTTACATATTACTATTTAACTATTTATGGTTTTATTACTATTTAATTATTTATGGTGCAACTGTAACGAAAACCAATTTCCCCTGGGATCAATAAAGTATGACTATTACTAAAAGCTTCTGATGACAGCCAGATGAAACCCAGAGTTGCCTGCTTGGATTGACGCAGGCCAATTAACACAGCCCCATTGTCTTAATGTTCGGCTGATGCATATGGAAATATCTCATGGTCACCATTTTGCAAACCATATCTCTTATTGTTTATTGGCAAAGGCATGCTTTCAACTTTAATTCACTGCTTGCAATTTAAATTTGCATCAAGATCTGAAGGCTTTTTTTTTGTTTGAATTAATATCTGCTATATTCACATAACTCCAGAATACTTCCTAACAATATCGGTAGTGCGCAGAAAAGCATCTCTGAACGCACAATACGTCAAGCTTTGAACTGAATAGGTTACAGTAGCAGAAAACCATGAACATACGCTCAGTGACCACTTCATTAGAAAGAGGAAGTGCCGAATAAAGTGGAGGCTGAGAGTTTAGTTTTTGCTATTTTATTGAGGTACAGTGCACAGTAGGCCTTTTGCCCTTTGAGTCACGCTATCGAGCTATCCCCCAATTTAATCTGAGCCTAATCACGGGACAATTTACTGTGACCAATTAACCTATCAACTGGTACATCCTTGGACGGTAGGAGGAGACCGGAGCACCCAGACAAAAACCTGTGCCTTCTCTGGGAGGACGTACAGTGGCAGATGATAATGCAGGGTGAGTTGAAAGACAATGCCTTCTATTATTGGACTGGTATAAGGGTCTTGAATTGAAATAACTGATGTCTTCCCTGTTATCTGAGATATTATCATTGTTCATTTGCCACTGACTGGTGCTGCATTTTGATACATGTAATCATCCTGTAGAAGGGGCATCCTCTGCTTCCATGTCAAACGTTTAACAAAGAGTTTGGAAAATCACCCAAGTGTCTCTTATCTGCAGAAACCACAACAAATCCAATTTCAGCCATCCGTGTACACTCAGTCATCAGCAAAGTGATGTATCGTGTTGCCAACAGTTTGATCAGCAGATATCTATTAATAATCCACTTAGCAATACCCTGATTTGTATCACCAGCATCATCTATATTACGGTACATTTGAACAGGAAATAAATGATCTTGAAGGGAGGGTCTTTCGTTTTTATTGAACTAAAAAGTTAAAAGGTTATATCACTCTTAAAAATGGCCGGAACTGTACTGGTGAATGAGATGAGTACAGAGGGTCAGCAAGGAGATGCTGGGCTGAAAGGACTCACCTTGGGCAGAAGCTAGAATAAGAGGGTGGGGCTGGGGGAAGGAGTACAAATTGGCAGGCGATAGGTGATAAACACGAGAAATTCTGCGGACACTGTTAACTCAGAGCAACCCACGCTGGAGTCCTGAAGAAGGGTCTCGGCCCAAAACGGTGACTGTTTATTCCTTTCCATAGATGCTGTCTGACCCGCTGAGTTCCTCCAGCATTTTGTGTGTGTGTGTGTGTGTGTGTGTGTGTGTTACTCTGGATTTTCAGCATCTGCAAAATATCTTGTGTTTGTCAATTTAACTAAAACCCATTTTAGATTTTGCCTAGTTTTTTAAAAACGTTGATCAGAAGTGCTGAATATTACTTAACAATGCTAATAACACTCCTAAAAGTAAAATCCTCCAATAAATCTGAATCTGATGCAAGTTATCAGGAGAATGTGTTTAGACAACACACACAAAATGCAGGAGGGACTCAGCAGGCCAGGCAGCGTCTGTGGAGAAAAAAATACGGTGGACATTCCGGATCGAAAGCCTTCAGCGGAACTAGAATGTGTTTGGAGGCGGGTTGCGGCTGCTGGTAAAACCACGCCGGGATCACGTAGCATCCCCGCCCTGAAGCGCAGGAACTAGGCACGTCCCACTCGCGGAGAGAGAGCGAACGCAGTGTGCGATTAGTTTGCTCGGGAAGTACAGAAACAGTTTTGGAATTGCACGAAACGGGCGAAATTTAAGACCAGAACCATGGCTGGCGTTAACGGATGTATCAAGTACTCCATGTTCGTCTTCAATTTCCTATTTTGGGTAAGGAGCGAACTTTTATGATGCTTGAGAAACAACCCGATTAACACTGCCCCCCTCGCCTCAAGTTTCAACTTTTAAAGGTAGTGTTTTGGGTAGTTTGTGGCAGACGGGTTTGTGGGTGGGAGGCACGTTTATTTACTCTCATTTGGATGACTTTAAAGACGAGGAATGCGGTCAAAATCCGTTGAGAGAATTTAGGTGCTTCCTGCTGACAGATTACACTGAAAAAGCTTTAGGTTTAGATGCCACAATACAATTCAATTTGATGGTATTGATGTAGATAGGTAGATATACTTTATTGATCTCGAGGGAGATTGGGTTTCGTTACAGCCGCACCAACCAAGAATAGAGCATAAATATAGATATAAATATAGCATAGCGCCGTTGACTCGTTTCTCTAGTGATTTTTGAGCACTTAGAAAGATCATAGCAATGAAACAGTGTTTATCGTATGGAGAGTGTTTGGCTAGACCCACGTACGTGACTCCATGGAGATGAATCGGTCACATTGAAAGTTAGTGCCCGTTGGCTAGTTCCGTCTTCATTCTGTTGCCATCTTAACTTAAAATAAAAATCTTATCAAGTGTGATTCTAGAGACGACAACTTTCTCAAAATAGAGACGTTTCCTGTTGTTTACGTTTCGCCAATTTCTTGTTTTGTGGCCTTGTGCATTATCTCTATCGCCGCCCTTCCCCATTCCTTCTCCCCCTTCGAAGTAAAATTTAATATAAATTGGCGCAAGTTCTCGGCAAACGCCTCTATAGCTTTGTCCAGCGTTCTGTGCTGATTTTTGACGGTGGGTGGAGATTGTGGACAAGGTGTTCGCCCAAGGGGATTTTCTGCTTGGGAGCCTTTTTACTCACCTGGCTTCACTTTGTGCTTAAAGCTGAATTCGAGAGTTCCAAATACTGATCTGCAGCCACACATGTCAGCCTTAACTGGGTATTCACTTTTGGTTTAAAACGCCAGTCTCATCATACACATTTTTTCCTCTTTGTTTCTATTTTCTAAAAATTACTTTTTAAGTATTCAGCTTGAAGTAGAATTTGGCTCGATTCTGACCGTAAAATTAATATAAGGACGTACATTTCTGGCTGCCATCGGGAAGGAGGTACAGAAGTCTTGGATCCCACACCTCCAGATACAGGAAGTTATTTCCCGTCACCAATCGGGCTCCTGACTAGTAGGGATTTCTTAGTCATAGTCATACTTTATTGATCCCGGTGAAGTAGGGATTACTTCACTCACCATAACACTGAACTGATCCCACAACCTACAGGCTGACTTTCAAACGCTCTACCACTCATGTCACAAACGAGAAAATCTGCAGATGCTCGAAATCTGAGCGACACACACAAAATACTGGAGGAATTCAGCAGGCCAGGCAGCACCTGTGGAAAAAAAAATTCGGGCCGGAACTTGCTAATCACCTGTTCTCAGTATTTATTTACTTGTTTGTTTATTTATTTACACAATTTGCCTTCTTTTGCACATTGGTTGTCAATCTTTGTTTACGTATAGTTTTTCATATACACACACTCAACAATTCAGGAACCCCTCTGCCATCTGATTTCTGAATGGACATTGACCCATGAACACTACCTCACTACTTTCCCCCCTCTTTTTGCATTACTGATTGAATTTAAATTTATAATATATATATTTACTGTAATTTATAGTTTTTATTATTATGTATTGCATTGTACTGCTACTGCTTTACAACAAATTTCATGACATATCCCAGCGTTATTAAACCTGATTCGAATTCATTAATTCTATTGTATTCATTTATTTATTTTCCTGTGAATGCCTGCAAGAAAATGAATCTCAAGGTCATATATAGTTCCATATACATACTTCGATAATAAGTTTACTTTGAACTTTGAAAATCAGGAGCATAAGGAGCGTACTTAACCCATCAACCTGCCCTGCCTTTAGCTATAATCATGACTAATCTGCATGAGTTCCCTCATCTTCTTTATCAGTTCCCTATAGCTTTGAATTCCCTGTTTTTTCCCCAGTAATTTCTCTGTTCTACCCACACATACAATTTGTAGTATGTAGTCATAGTCATACTTTATTGATCCCGGGGGAAATTGGTTTTCATTACAGTTGCACCATAAATAATAAATAGTAATAAACCATAAATAGTTAAATAGTAAAAAGTAAATTATGCTAGGAAATAAGTCCAGGACCAGCCTATTGGTTCAGGGTGTCTGACCCTCCAAGGGAGGAGTTGTAAAGTTTGATGGCCACAGGCAGGAATGACTTCCTATGACGCTCTGTGTTGCATCTCAGTGGAATGAGTCTCTGGCTGAATGTACTCCTGTGCCCACCCAGTACATTATGTAGTGGATGGTGGACGGGAGACATTGACCAAGATGGCATGCAACTTGGACAGCATCCTCTTTTCAGACACCACCGTCAGAGAGTCCAGTTCCATCCCCACAACATCACTGGCCTTACGAATGACTACACTGTACTTGAATAGTTAAATTTATTATTGTTAGTTTTTAAGTTTGAATTCATTATTGTTGGTATATTAAATGTTGGGATCATCATGATTTTGACAAACTGCTTATCAGACAGAACTGAATCAGAACCAGGTTTAATGTCACCAGCAAATGTTGTGAAATTTGTTGTCTTTGTGACAGCGTTACAATGCAATACATGATAAACATATATAAAAAATGCAATCACAGTAAGTGTGTCTGTATATGTATATATGAAATAGTTATATTAAAAAAACAGAAATACATAAAAGGTAGTGAGGTAGTTTTCAAGGGCAATGTTCCTGGTGAGGTAGGTAGGGGGTGGGGGGGTGTGTGTGTGTGCGCGCGCGCGGTTCACGCACACGTTTAGCTACTAGCGCACAAAGGAATTTAAACCGCACACAAAATGTTGTCACCCTTTACCTCGTTGGCATGTTAAGTACTTTTCACGATCGTATACAATCGTATTTCCTTCCGCAAACATGAGGAAATCTGCAGTTGCTGGAATTTCAAGCAACACACATCAAAGTTGCTGGTGAACGCAGCAGGCCAGGCAGCATCTCTAGGAAGAGGTACAGTCGACGTTTCGGGCCGAGACCCTTCGTCAGGACCCTTCAGAATTTTTGCATATATTGGTCATTACAAGTTATAGGGAACGTTGTTCATGGGTTCAATGTCCATTTAGAAATATGGTGGCAGAGGGGAAGAAGCTGTTCCTGAATGGCTGAGTGTGTGCCTTCAGGCTTTGTACCTCCTTCCTGATGGTAACAATCTGAAGAGGGCATGTCCTGGGTGATGAGGGTCCTTAATAATGGATGCCACTCCTTGAAATTGTCTTGAATCCTACTGAGGCTAGTACCCACAATAGTGCCGACTAATTTTACAACTTTCTGCAAATTACTTCGATCCTGTGCAGTACAGGATGGTGATGTAGCCAGTCAGAATGTGCTCTATGGTACACCTGTGGATGGCTTTGAGTGTTTTAGGTGACGAGCAGAACCTCCCGGACCAAAACTGAAGACTGCATCAGTAATTTTGCCAAGCGGCTATGACATTTTTGCAAGGTTATTAAAATAAAACCAGCTGTATTTGTTACATGTACATTGAAGTGTTGAAACATAGTGGAATGCATAATTTTGTATCAAAGACCAACAACACATTCCAAGGATGTGTAGGGTACAGCCTGCAAGTGTTACCATGCTTCTGGCACTAGCAAGGCACCGCCCGTAGCGTACAGACCCTAACCGGTACATTTTTGGAATGTGGGAGGAAATCGGAGAACCCAGAGGAATCCACGGCGGGAATCGAACTCTGATCAGTGATCACTGACGCTGTAAAGCTTTGTGTTGGTTGCTATGCGACGGTACTGCATCCTCCAGTTTGATTGTGCTGAAAGTTAATTATTTATTACTGAAATGATCCTGAAACATTGGGATTATTAACAAGTATTAGGAATGCTGTGTTGATGAATTAGAGGGGCTGATTGCTTTTCTAATCAGTGGTTTTGTGAATGAATCGAAGGGACTTTTCTAATGCTTGCACGAGGAATTCTGCAGATGCTGGAAAATTCAAGCAACACCCATCAAAGTTGCTGGTGAATGCAGCAGGCCAGGCAGCATCTCTAGGAAGAGGTACAGTCGACGTTTCAGGCCGAGTCCTGATGAAGGGTCTTGGCCTGAAATGTCGTCTGTACCTCTTCCTAGAGATGCTGCCTGGCCTGCTGCTTTTTAATGCTTGAGTGCCCTAGTAATTTCCTGGCTGATTACACACACAAGAATTTCAGTACATTATAAACTCCACCACAATATTCCACAGAGAATAACTGTTCTCCACTGGACTGTTCCTATCAATTGACCTTGGCTCCCATTCTCGAATCTGAATATCTCAAATAGAATTCACTATCTGCAGTATTATTTGCTTATTTCCATGGCTCAGGAACAGCTTTTTCCCCCTGACATCATTTTCTAAATGGACATTGAACTCATGAACACTACCTCGCTACTTTTTTAAAATTTCTGTTATTTATTAGATTATGAGGACACGCAGTCCTCTTTTATTGACATTTAGTAATGCATGCGTTAAGAAATGATACAATATTCCTCCAGTGTGACATCACAGAAACACAAGACAGACCAAGACTGAAAAACTGACAAAAACCACATAATTATAACATATAGTTACAACAGTGCAAGCAATACTGTAATTTAATGAACAGTATTTTGCACTACTGTACTTATTTTAATTTAACTATTTAATAGACATATGAGTCACTTAATGTAACTCATTCTCTATATTGATTATGTATTGCATTGTACTGCTGCCATAAAGTTTACAAATTTCACGGTGTGTGCTGGTGATATTAAACCTAATTCTGATTCTTCCTGTTTCTATGGCTATTCTCCCAGCTAAACTTTGACTTTGTGCCCAGCCTTGTGCACTCTTCATCCTCTTTCTCGTGTCTTTGTCAGATGAGAGTTCCATTGCTTGGTTTTTCTCTGCAGCAATGACCAACTCTGTTTCAATAGCTCCCTTCTTACCTTAAAAAACACGTTCTTCTTTTTAAGTGTATCAGTTGCTCTTATAATGTACCCTGCTCCTGATTATTTTTTTTTTGCATATGCCTGTCTAGCCCTTCCAAACACCTTTGTGTCAGGATGTTGCCTCAATTCAAGTTGCAACAGCTGTCCATTTTGGAACAACGACTATCCTGAGATGGTTCCCAAAGTACTGGGATGTTAGTTCAGTGTTTCCCTACAGCGTTAGGAACCAGGTTGAATCAAAAGTAGTGTTTATATGGAGGGACCTAGCTGAATATTCACTACATCTTGGAGCTACGGAGTCATAGGCATGGAAACTGGCCATGTAACCCGTCACAGTCTTGCCAGTCTTTCTGCCCATTGACAGTAATTCAATTTGCCCTCACTAGGATTATATTCATATAACCATAAGACATGGGAGCATTTTTGTGACATTTGGCCCATTGAGTCTGCTTTGCCATTCCATCACAGCTGATTTATTATTCTTAACCACATTCTTCTGCCTTCTCCCCATAACCTTTGATACCCTTACAAATCAAGGGCCTGCTAATCATGTTTTAAGTATAACCAAAAACTTGGCCTTCATCTGTGGCAATGAATTTGACAGATTCACCACCCACCCTCTGACTAAAGAAATTCCTTTTCTGAATGGATATCCTTGTATTCTGGCTGTGCTGTCTGGTCATTGACTCTCCCACTGGCGAACTTCCTCTCCACATCAGCTGTATTGAGGCCTTTTGGTATTAAATAGGTTTCAATGAGATCCCTCCTCAGTCCTCTGAACACCAATGAGTACAGGTCCAGAGCCATCAAATGGGCCTCATACTTTAACCCTTTCATTTCTTGCGATTGGCCTCGGGATCCTCTCCAATCCAGCACGTCCTTTCTTAGATAAAAGGCCCAGATCTGCTCACAGTTCAGTTCTCTTTATGTGCGGTATGCCCAATGCCTTTTAACACCTTAATGCTATACAGGTTTCCCCCGCCATCCGAAGGTAGAGCGTTCCTGTGAAACGGTTCGTAAGCTGAAATGTTGTAAAGCGAAGAAACAATTACCATTTATTTATATGGGAAAATTTTGTGAGTGTTCGCAGACCCAAAAAAACCTACCAAATCATGCCAAATAACACATAAAACCTTAAAATAACAGTAACATATAGTAAAAGCAGGAATGATATGATTAATACACAGCCTATATAAAGTAGAAATAATGTATGTACAGTGTAGTATCACTTACCGGAATCGGGACAGCGCAGAGCACACTGGTGATGGTGTGTTAGGCTGAGTTGTCGCGGGCTGGGGTGGTGCAGTGGCCCCCACCCTCCAAGCCGCCGACCGATACTGATCCGCAAGGCACACAGGAGTCCGGCGGTAGCCGGGAGGCATACAGCACATCTTTAAGAAAAAAGCGGAAATAAACATGCTAATTAATTAGGTGTCGCCCGACACGTAATTATCAGCTCAGATCAGTGCCGATTGCCGATTGTATCGCCTCTGATCTGGGCCGACATTTATGTGTGGGGCGGCCCCTAATTAATTAGCATGTTTATTTCGGCTTTTTTCTTAAAGATGTGCTGTGTGTCTCCCGGCTACCGCTGCATTCTCAGCGAATCGGTACTGTATCTGTCCGCGGCCTGGGTGTTGGGGTGGTGGGACACTGGGGTGTCATCTGGTCATCGGTTTCCATTAGAGCAGGCGGCTCATCTTCTCCTATGACTGCCCGCCTCGATGTCGAAGGTTGAGGTTCGTCATCTGCTTTGGCTGATGTGGAAGGCTTGCTTGACTACTGAGCCTCGCGCATTTTTCTATTATATAGTTCTTTGTAAGGACTGAAACCATCTTGCAAATATCCCCTAAACCGACGTACCCTTTCAAAATTAAAGTCGTGCTTTATCATTGCAGCAAAAATCCCACGCAGTGGCTTCACGTTCGTTTTGCTACTGCATTCGGTTTTGATTGTTATCCTTCCCTCTTCCAATTGCATCAGCTCTTCATCTATCGGTTCTTGGTCATGGGATGCCAAAACCTCTTCAACATCATCTTCGTCAGCTTCCACAAGTCAAACTCACTTTGTCCTTCGTTCACCATGATCAAAACGCTTAATTGTGTCTAGTTTTACGCTAAATGTAATACCCTTACGAGCTCTTTCAGGCTTTTCCAATACCTCAGAACTCATCTTGCAAACGGCTGCTCAGTGCAACGTGTTAAAGCAATGCCGTTCCGAATCCGGGGGACAGCGGCTGCTCGGGGCGCGCACGGCATTTTATTGCGCGCTGATTTTTTTCGTAACAGTGAAAACACCTTCTGAAAGCGAAAACAGGATACTAATGTAGGTCTTTCGTAACAGTGAGGTTTCGTAAAGCGAACGTTTGAAAAGCGGGGGAACACCTGTATTTCCTTCTGCAACTAGCCTATTTGACTGTCTTAAGTGCCTCTTAAACATGCTCATTATGACTGGTTCCACCTCCTTCTCTGGCAGTGTGTTTCAAATTTCATCCTGGAGCCAGACTGGCTGAGATACAAGAATAAATGGATAATTTGTTTCCCTGTGTACAGGAAAAAGGTGTGTCATTAATAGTTCTTCGAACACAGCCGCACAAGAGCTTTGTTCAGGAGTCAAGTAAGAACCTAGACTTAATCTGACCCCCAAGTGCTAATGACATTTTTCTGTCCCTGACCCAGTCTGAATGCCATAAACATTACAGTCTCAAACATGTTGTTTGATCTGTTTGAGGACAAGATATTAAATAAATGTGCCTGAATCTCTTGCTGCCTAAAAAGTTGCTTTCTCATTAAGAAAGGCATCTGGATAGTGAGCCAACAGGCAGGTCCTAATCTAACCTGACCAAAACTTCCAAGTTTTTATTTTTTCTCAGTACAAGCACTTCATCAGCCCAACCCACTGTTTATAGTGGCACCCTGCCCAGTCTCAGTTCTAATCCACACAGTTATTCTGAGTTTATGGTTCCATTAAAGTGCTTATAAATGTTTCTGTTGTGTGATGTCCTCCTCTTCAGGAATTGTTTTTTATTCAAAATTGAAAGCAGGTCGAATTGAATTGACTTTATTACTTGCATCCCTCACATGAGTAAAAATCTTTACATTATGTTTCTGTCTAAATATGCAATTTATAGTCATTTGTAATAGTATGTACAACAGGACAGTCAATATAGCATAGAAATACAATTGTATCAGTGTGAGTTAATCAGTCTGATGGTCTGGTGCAAGAAGCTGTCCTCTGGCCTGTTGGGCCTGGCTTTTATGCTGCGGTACTATTTCCCGGATGGTAGCAGCTGGAACAGTTTGTGGTTGGGGTGACTTGGGTCCTCAATGATCCTTCGGCCCCTTTATACACACCTGTCTCTGTAAGTGTCCTGAATCATGGGAAGTTCACAACTACAGATATGCTGGGCTGTCTGCACCACTCTCTGCAGAGCCCTGTGATTGAGGGAAGTACAGTTCCCATGCCAGGCAGTGATGCAGCCAGTCAGGATGCTCTCAATTGTGTCCTTGTAGAATGTCTTTAGGATTTGGGGACTCATGCCAAACTTCTTCAACCGTCTCAGGTGAAAGAGTCACTTTTGTGATTTTTTTTTCACCCCACAGCCAGTACGTACAGACCACGTGAGATCCTCGGTGATGTGATGCCGAGGAACTTAAAGCTGTTCACCCTCTCAACCCCAGATCCATTGATGTCAATAGGGGTTAGCCTGTCTCCATTCCTCCTGTAATCCACAACCAGCTCCTTTGTTTTTGCGACATTGAAGGAGAGGTTTTCTTGACATCACTGTGTTAGGGTGATGGACTTCCCCTCTGTAGGCTGTCTCATTATTAATTGAGATTAGGCCCATCAGTGCAGTGTCATCAGCAAATTTAATTAGCAGATTGGAGCTGTGGGTGGCGACAGTCATGGGTATACAGAGAGTAAAGGAGCAGGTGTAATACACCTGAGGGACACCTGTGTTGAGGGGCAGAGGTGAGGGAGCCCACTCTTACCATCTGCCGGCAATCTAACAGGAAGTCCAGGATTCAGCTGCACATGCAGGGTGAAGGCCGAGATCTCTGAGCTTTTTGTCGAATCTGGAGGGAACTATGGTGTTGACTGCTGAACTGTAGTCCAAGAACAGCATTCTCACAGCAGCATCCCTCTTCTCCAGATGTGTTAGCACGGTGTGTAGGGCTGTGGCTATTGTGTCATCTGTTGATTGGTTGTGTTGGTAGGTGAATTGTAGGGGATCCATGTGGTCAAAAGTGACAGAGGCATGTATGATATTATCAGATGTGTGGAAATAATGATCTTATACAAAAGCATGTAGGTTGTATTTCTAGTTAATTGTTGATTACTTCTCAGAATTCATTTGGGCTTAGTAATATCCCAGTCCAGAAAGGAAAAAACATCACAGTCAGTTTCTGTTTCTGACTACGTTACTCCAGCCAAGGAGCGCATGCATGCTGAAGATAGCAAGGTTACACTGACAGTGCTTTATAAACCACCGGTGAGGCCTCACTTGCCATATTGTGAGCAGTTTTAGGCCCCTTATCTAAGAAAGGATGTGCTGACATTGGAGAGGGCCCAAAGGAGCTTTACGACGGTGATTCTGGAACTGAAAGGCTTATCATATGAGGAACATTTGATAGCTCTGGGCCTGATCTCACTGGAGATGAGAAGAATGAGGGGGGGATCTCATTGAAACATATCGAATGTTGAAAGGCCTTGATAGAGTGGATGTGGAGAGGATGTTTCCTCAGGTGGGAGAGTCTAAGACCAGAGGACATGGCCTCAGAATCCCAAAAGAGGGATGTCCATTTAGAACAGAGATGAGGAATTTCTTTAGCCAGAGGGTGGTGAATCTGTGGAATTCGTTGCCACAGGTGGCTATGGAGGCCAAGTCATTGGGTATATTTAAGTCGGGCATTGATAAATTCTTGATTAGTCACGGCATGAAGGAATATAGGGAGAAGGCAGGACATTGGAACTGAGGGGGAAATTGATCAGCCATGATGAAATGGTGGAACAGACTTGATGGGCCAAATGGCCCAGTTCTGCTCCTATATCTGATGGTCTTATGGTCTCATCACTTCTCCACAATTTGGAATATCTAAATTTTGCCTCATTATCAGGCACTTTGGGTGAAATTGGGCACAGATTTGGTAGTCTCAAATTTGATTTTTTGTTTGGATTAAAATAGAAGCAAAATCAATTCAATACAGAATAAATGTGGAATAAGCCAAAGCTGAAATTGAGACACGAGACTGCAGACAGTGGAGCTGGAATCTGCTGGAGGAGGTCAGCGGGTTGAAAAGCATCTGTGGATGAGAAAGGAGCTGTTCATGTTTCAGATTGAAGTCCTGCATCAGGACAAAGAGGAGAAGCTGGCCAGCATAATGAGGAGAGGGGGAATGGTGAGACAGGAGCTTGATGTGAATGCTGGACTGAGGATAATGGGCAGGTTGTGCGAAGAGAGGGAGACAGACAGGAGTTTGGGGATAGAAGCAGTTGAGTGATAGATGGGATTAGATAAAAGTGTGAAGTAGGTGTAGCAAGGTGGGGGATGGGGCTGAGATTGGAGACGGCGACTGGAGGATGATAAGCAGGCGTGCAAAGGGCTACCACTGCTGGAATCTAAATAAACATTGAATGACGTATGTTTTTCAATTTAGTAGGTTGGCAGGGTAGAGATATGTCTCTACCAAAGGAGGTGTAAGGCGCTCCTTCCCTCTGCTAACCTGTGGGTCACCCTTGGGCAAGGTGTAGCACCTGCTTAGCCCCCTGATCAGAGTCGTGGGAGCAGGTGGTGCATATCACAAGTCCTGGTTATTCAACAGGTTCATTACGCACATTTGATGTCAGAGAAATGTATACAATATTACAACCTGAGATTCTTTTTCTTCACAAACATCCATGAAAACAGAGGATTTCCCCAAAGAATGAATGGCAGTTAGAACCCCAAAGCCCCTCAAGCTTCCCCACCCGTGAGCAAGCATCAGCAAGGCAACAAACCCACCTCCCCACCAGCAAAAAAGCATTGGCACCCTCCACTGAGCACTCAAGCGTGCAGCAAAGCATCAGTAAAGACACAGAGCTGCAGTACACCAAAGACTACTTGTTCACCCGGTATTCGACATACCACAGGGTGTATCTTTCCCCCAATAAGGGAAAAAGAGGTGACCCATTTCATAGTGAGAGGAGAGATGTAACAAACAACTCGCTGACTGATGGTGTTAAAAGTCTGTTGTGTTGCTTTTTTTCTGAGCTCTATGCCCAAAGAACTCGGGTCTCTGGGCACACAGCCAGCAGCTGGCCCACTGCTCCCAATGTTCCATGTTCACCTGCGATGTCTCAGTCAGGGGCACTGGCTTTGATTCGGCCCTCTCCAGAGCCACGAAAATCCAGCACCCTGAAGGCACGCTAGTCTTCTAGGCCGAGTCCTTGCGATGTCAAGAAGTGGCGGTCTTGAGGCCCTGAGAGTGGGTCCCATTCCCTTAAAGAGCCAAAGTCAGAGTGTAACTTCAGGTCAGGGTCTTCAAAAGAACCTTGAAAGGGTAAAAAAGAGATATCAACGATAGAAACAGAGCTGTTTCTGAAGATGCAAGCGAAGGAGCTGCCGCTTACAATCGGAGTACATACATGTCACCACAAACAATCCTGGGATTCTTGTTTTCCTGTGGGCATACTTAGAAGATCTATAGAATAGTAACTGTAAACGGGATCAATGAACAACAAACTGTGCAAATGTAAATATAAATGAATAGTAATTAATAACGGGAGCATTAAATAACAAGATAAAGAGTCCTTAATGTGAGATCATCAGCTGTGGGAACACCAGAAGTAGAATGAGTGTAGTTATCCCCTTTTTTTCCAAGAGCCTAATGGTTGAGGGGTAGTAATTGTACTTGAATCTTTGGTGCGAGTCCTGAAGCACTTGTAACCCTCTACCTGATGGCAACAGTGAGAAAAGAACATGGCCTGGGTGGTGAGGATCTTTGATAATGGATGTTGCTTTTCCACGGCAATGTTTCATGTAGATGTGCTCAATGGTTGGGAATGTTTTACCTGTGATGTACTGGGTCGAATTCACTACCTTTTGTAGGATTTTTTGCTGGTATTGGTGTTCCCATACCAGGCCGTAATGCCACCAGTCTGTACACTTTCCACCACACATCTACTGAAGTTTGCCAAGGTTTTTGATGACACGCCGATTCTCCACACACTCTTGAGAAAGTAGAGGTGCTGTAGTGCTTTCTTTGCAATTATATTTTTATGATGGCCACTGATGCCAGGCAGACAATCTCTGAAAAATATTGATAATGGTTGGGGTCACCTGTCTTGTAAAGACGCTGCTCTGAAGAAGCCAATGGCAAACCTCTTCTTAGAAAAATTTGCGAAGAACAATTGTGATCGTGAGACCATGATCCCCCATGTCATAAGACACGGCACATGATGATGAGGGAAGCAAAGGAAGGGAAGGCAGTGTCATGAGAAGAACATTTAAAGGTAAATGGATTTTGTGAGGAACGGTAAACAAAAGTGTTTTGTTACCTTGCCTGCTGATGAAATGCACAATTGCAGGAGATGTAGAGTAGGTTTATTGTGATGAGTAAAATAACCTAGTGTTTGAGTTGTACTTGTGCCGCTGAGGGGCAGTCAAAAAAAGTCAAAGCTGGGTTTGTTGTCACATTGACGAGCGCATGCGCGCGCAGGTCGAATGAGAAACGTCTTTGCTGCAGCATCACAGGCACATAAAGTCGGAGACCAAGCGCTTATGAGAAAAATGTAAATCCAACAAGAAGCTCCAAGAAATACTAAATAAACCATCAACTGCAAGAAGACAATGTATGATTGTCACAAAGAAGAAAGAAATACAGAAAAGTAAACTGAAAGTGGGCAATGAAACAATTCAATTACTAGGGGAGCGCGATAACATCTGACCATAGGGCAAAAGTTGAAATTAGGAGATTAGGTTCACAGTTGAGCATTTGAGGAAGATACTAAATAACAATTTTGATGGTTATGAAACTCAGTGTTGCAGAACTATGTTCATTCCACACTAACATACGGAAGCAAATGTTGGGACGAAGTGAGGGAAGACTCGAAGCTGCAGGGATGTGGTTTTTGAGAAGAATGCTGAAAATATCATGGAAAGGCAGAATAACAATAGACAATAGGTGCAGGAGTAGGCCATTCAGCCCTTCGAGCCAGCACCACCATTCACTGTGATCATGGCTGATCATCCACAATCAGTATCCGGTTCCTGCCTTATCCCCATAACCTTTGATTCCGCTATCTTTAAGAGCTCTATCCAACTCTTTCTTGAAAGCATCCAGAGACTTGGCCTCCACAGCCTTCTGGGGCAGAGTATTCCATATATCCACCACTCTCTGGGTGAAAAAGTTTTTCCTCAACTCCGTTCTAAATGGCCTACCCCTTATTCTTAAACTGTGGCCTCTGGTTCTGGACCCACCCATCAGCGGGAACATGCTTCCTGTCTCCAGCGTGTCTAATCCCTTAATAATCTTATATGTTTCAATAAGATCCCCTCTCAGACTTCTAAATTCCAGAGTATACAAGCCCAGTCGCTCCAATCTTTTGACATATGACAGTCCCACCATCCCGGGAATTAACCTTGTGAACCTATGCTGCACTCCCTCAATAACAAGAATGTCCTTCCTCAAATTTGGAGACCAAAACTGCACACAGTACTCCAGGTGTGGTCTCAGCAGGGCCCTGTACAGCTGCAGAAGGACCTCTTTGCTCCTATACTCAACTCCCCTTGTTATGAAGGCCAGCATGCCATTAGCTTTCTTCACTGCCTGCTGTACTTCCATGCTTGCTTTCAGTGACTAATGTCCGAGAACACCCAGATCTCGTTGTACTTTCCCTTTTCCTAACTTGACTCCATTTAGACAATAATCTGCCTTCTTGTTCTTACCACCAAAGTGGATAACCTCACATTTATCCACATTAAATTGCATCTTCCCACTCACCCAGCCTGTCCAAGTCACCCTGCATTCTCATAACATCCTCCTCACATTTCACACTGCCACCCAGCGTTGTGTCATCGGCAAGTTTGCTAATGTTACTTTTAATTCCCTCATCTAAATCATTAATATATATTGTAAGCAGCTGCGGTCCCAGCACTGAACCCTGCGGTACCCCACTGGTCACCGCCTGCCATTCCGAAAGGGACCCATTAATCGCTACTCTTTGTTTTCTGTCAGCCAGCCAATCTTCAATCCATGTCAGTACTCTGCCCCCAATACCATGTGCCCTAATTTTTCCCACTAATCTCCTATGTGGGACTTTATCAAAGACTTTCTGAAAGTCCAGGTACACTACATCCACTGGCTCTCCCTTGTCCATTTTCATGGTTACATCCTCAAAAAATTCCAGAAGGTTAGTCAAGCACGATTTCCCCTTCGTAAATCCACGCTGACTCGGACCGATCCTGTCCCATAACAAATGAGGAAGTGTTGCGAAAAGCTGGAATAAGAAGAGAGCTGATATCACCGATCTGGAAATGACAGCTGGAATTTCTGGGACATGTACAGAGGAAAGAGAAGCTCAAATATCTTGCAATGAGGGGTGAAATTGATGGAAGAAAAAGTTGCAGTTGACAGCGCATGGCATTCATGAGATACATCGGGATGGAGAGGCAAAAGTTTTGAAGAGCTTATTAGAACTTCTCAGATTAAAGACATGGGAGACTGTGATCGATCACACATGTCATATGACAGGAAGCATGATGATGATAATGCAAAAAAACACAATTAGAACAGAAAACCCAAACATAAATAGCACTAACTCCTCTCCTGTGGTGTTGAAGAGGTTATTTGAGAAGTGATCATGCATGTCACAGAGGAATGTAGATTCATGTCCAGTCAGTCGTAGTTTAGTCTGATTTGACAATATGTTGAACACAGACTTTGTGTACCGATGGGCCTATTCCTCTGCTCAATGGTTCTACTTTCCAGGACTCAGACCCAAACTTTGGGGAAAATAATGGTCTTTTTTAAAACTCTTAAAGCCAAACATATTGAGGTGGCATGACTTAGAACGTTAATTTGTTTTCTGAAGTACTGCTCAACTATGAAGGCCGATAAAATCAAGATTACATCAAGGGACACACATCAAAGTTGCTGGTGAACGCAGCAGGCCAGGCAGCATCTCTAGGAAGAGGTACAGTCGACATTTCAGGCCGAGACCCTTCGTCAGGACTAACTGAAGGAAGAGTGAGTAAGAGATTTGAAAGCTGGAGGGGGAGGGGGAGATGCAAAATGATAGGAGAAGACAGGAGGGGGAGGGATGGAGCCGAGAGCTGGACAGGTGATAGGCAAAAGGGGATACAAGAGGATCATGGGACAGGAGGTCCGGGAAGAAAGACGGGGGGGGGTGACCCAGAGGATGGGCAAGAGGTATATTCAGAGGGACAGAGGGAGAAAAAGGAGAGTGAGAGAAAGAATGTGTGCATAAAAATGAGTAACAGCTGGGGTACGAGGGGGAGGTGGGGCCTTAGCGGAAGTTAGAGAAGTCGATGTTCATGCCACCAGGTTGGAGGCTACCCAGACGGAATATAAGGTGTTGTTCCTCCAACCTGAGTGTGGCTTCATCTTTACAGTAGAGGAGGCCGTGGATAGACATGTCAGAATGGGAATGGGATGTGGAATTAAAATGTGTGGCCACTGGGAGATCCTGCTTTCTCTGGCGGACAGAGCGTAGATGTTCAGCAAAGCGGTCTCCCAGTCTGCGTCGGGTCTCACCAATATATAAAAGGCCACATCGGGAGCACCGGACGCAGTATATCACCCCAGTCGACTCACAGGTGAAGTGATGCCTCACCTGGAAGGACTGTTTGGGGCCCTGAATGGTGGTAAGGGAGGAAGTGTAAGGGCATGTATAGCACTTGTTCCGCTTATACGGATAAGTGCCAGGAGGGAGATCAGTGGGGAGGGATGGGGGGGACGAATGGACAAGGGAGTTGTGTAGGGAGCGATCCCTGCGGAATGCAGAGAGAGGGGGGGAGGGAAAGATGTGCTTAGTGGTGGGAACCCGTTGGAGGTGGCGGAAGTTACGGAGAATAATATGTTGGACCCGGAGGCTGGTGGGGTGGTAGGTGAGGACCAGGGGAACCCTATTCCTAGTGGGGTGGTGGGAGGATGGAGTGAGAGCAGATGTACGTGAAATGGGGGAGATGCGTTTAAGAGCAGAGTTGATAGTGGAGGAAGGGAAGCCCCTTTCTTTAAAAAATGAAGACATCTCCCTCGTCCTAGAATGAAAAGCCTCATCCTGAGAGCAGATGCGGCGGAGACGGAGGAATTGCGAGAAGGGGATGGCGTTTTTGCAAGAGACAGGGTGAGAAGAGGAATAGTCCAGATAGCTGTGAGAGTCAGTAGGCTTATAGTAGACATCAGTGGATAAGCTGTCTCCAGAGACAGAGACAGAAAGATCTAGAAAGGGAAGGGAGATGTCGGAAATGGACCAGGTAAACTTGAGGGCAGGGTGAAAGTTGGAGGCAAAGTTAATAAAGTCAACGAGTTCTGCATGCGTGCAGGAAGCAGCGCCAATGCAGTCGTCGATGTAGCGTAAGAAAAGTGGGGGACAGATACCAGAATAGGCACGGAACATAGATTGTTCCACAAACCCAACAAAAAGGCAGGCATAGCTAGGACCCATACGGGTGCCCATAACTACACCTTTAGTTTGGAGGAAATGGGAGGAGCAAAAGGAGAAATTATTAAGAGTAAGGACTAATTCTGCTAGACGGAGCAGAGTGGTGGTAGAGGGGAACTGATTAGGTCTGGAATCCAAAAAGAAGCGTAGAGCTTTGAGACCTTCCTGATGGGGGATGGAAGTATATAAGGACTGGACATCCATGGTGAAAATAAAGCGGTGGGGGCCAGGGAACTTAAAATCACCGAAAAGTTTAAGAGCGTGAGAAGTGTCACGAACATAGGTCGGAAGGGATTGAACAAGGGGTGATAAAACAGTGTCGAGGTATGCAGAAACGAGTTCGGTGGGGCAGGAGCAAGCTGAGACAATAGGTCGGCCAGGACAGGCAGGTTTGTGGATCTTGGGGAGGAGGTAGAAACGGGAAGTGCGGGGTGTGGGAACTATAAGGTTGGTAGCAGTGGATGGGAGATCCCCTGAGCGGATAAAGTCGGTGATAGTGTGGGAGACAATGGCCTGGTGCTCCTTAGTGGGGTCACGATCGAGGGGTAAATAAGAGGAGGTATCCGCGAGTTGTCGCTGTGCCTCGGCAAGGTAGAGGTCAGTACGCCAGACTACAACAGCACCCCCTTTATCAGCGGGTTTAATAATAATGTTAGGATTAGTGCGGAGGGAGTGGAGAGCAGAGCGTTCCGAAGGAGTGAGGTTGGAATGGGGACAAGGCGCGGTGAAGTCGAGACGGTTGATGTCCCGTCGGCAGTTGGCAATAAAGAGATCCAGAGCAGGCAGAAGACCAGAGCGGGGTGTCCATGAAGAAGAGGAGGGTTGAAGACGGGAGAAGGGGTCATCGGTGGGGGTGGAAGAGTCCTTGCCGAAGAAGTAGGCTCGGAGACGGAGACGGCGGAAGAAAAGTTCCGCATCATGGCGAACACGGAACTCGCTGAGGTGTGGGCGAAGGGGGACAAAGGTGAGGCCCTTACTGAGAACAGAGCGTTCTGCCTCCGACAGTTGAAGGTCGGAGGGGATGGTAAAGACCCGGCACGGATGAGAGCTGGGATCAGAGGGGGGAGGGGGGAGGCTGGGGGTGTCAATGGAGAGGGGAGGGTTGGGGTGAGAGGAAGATGGAGCCTCTGAGGGCCCAGGAGCTGACGGTGGGATCTGAGGGAGACGGGGTTGCAGACTGGTGTTGGGGGGAAGGGGAGACGGGAGTCACAACAGCAGCACATAAAGACCCGGCCTGGAGTTCAAGGCTGGAGTCGCAGTTGGTGGTTGCGCGATCGCTTTGAATGTCTCCATGGTCGTTGCTGGAGTCCGGGTTTTGAATATGTCCTGAGGTGTTGGAGCCGCCGAGATCAATGGCAAGAGCCGCAATTGAAAGTTCATGCCTGCTAGCGTCGGGGCCGGCAGGCTCCGGAGTCCGTAGATGTAAGATCTTGCGATCTTTGCCTAACATGACAAAGTCAAAAAAACGGCGATTGCAAGATCCTAGCGGAATTAGTCCTTACTCTTAATAATTTCTCCTTTTGCTTCTCCCATTTCCTCCAAACTAAAGGTGTAGCTATGGGCACCCGTATGGGTCCTAGCTATGCCTGCCTTTTTGTTGGGTTTGTGGAACAATCTATGTTCCGTGCCTATTCTGGTATCTGTCCCCCACTTTTCCTACGCTACATCGACGACTGCATTGGCGCTGCTTCCTGCACGCATGCAGAACTCGTTGACTTTATTAACTTTGCCTCCAACTTTCACCCTGCCCTCAAGTTTACCTGGTCCATTTCCGACATCTCCCTCCCCTTTCTAGATCTTTCTGTCTCTGTCTCTGGAGACAGCTTATCCACTGATGTCTACTATAAGCCTACTGACTCTCACAGCTATCTGGACTATTCCTCTTCTCACCCTGTC
The DNA here is from genome assembly GCF_963921235.1 of Mobula hypostoma. NCBI lineage: Eukaryota > Metazoa > Chordata > Chondrichthyes > Myliobatiformes > Myliobatidae > Mobula > Mobula hypostoma. The sequence goes on along the minus strand of NC_086105.1, from coordinate 8,561,178 downwards.
TCTTGCAAAAACGCCATCCCCTTCTCGCAATTCCTCCGTCTCCGCCGCATCTGCTCTCAGGATGAGGCTTTTCATTCTAGGACGAGGGAGATGTCTTCATTTTTTAAAGAAAGGGGCTTCCCTTCCTCCACTATCAACTCTGCTCTTAAACGCATCTCCCCCATTTCACGTACATCTGCTCTCACTCCATCCTCCCACCACCCCACTAGGAATAGGGTTCCCCTGGTCCTCACCTACCACCCCACCAGCCTCCGGGTCCAACATATTATTCTCCGTAACTTCCGCCACCTCCAACGGGATCCCACCACTAAGCACATCTTTCCCTCCCCCGCTCTCTCTGCATTCCGCAGGGATCGCTCCCTACACAACTCCCTTGTCCATTCGTCCCCCCCATCCCTCCCCACTGATCTCCCTCCTGGCACTTATCCGTGTAAGCGGAACAAGTGCTACACATGCCCTTACACTTCCTCCCTTACCACCATTCAGGGCCCCAAACAGTCCTTCCAGGTGAGGCATCACTTCACCTGTGAGTCGACTGGGGTGATATACTGCGTCCGGTGCTCCCGATGTGGCCTTTTATATATTGGTGAGACCCGACGCAGACTGGGAGACCGCTTTGCTGAACATCTACGCTCTGTCCGCCAGAGAAAGCAGGATCTCCCAGTGGCCACACATTTTAATTCCACATCCCATTCCCATTCTGACATGTCTATCCACGGCCTCCTCTACTGTAAAGATGAAGCCACACTCAGGTTGGAGGAACAACACCTTATATTCCGTCTGGGTAGCCTCCAACCTGGTGGCATGAACATTGACTTCTCTAACTTCCGCTAGGCCCCACCTCCCCCTCGTACCCCAGATGTTACTCATTTTTATGCACACATTCTTTCTCTCACTCTCCTTTTTCTCCCTCTGTCCCTCTGAATATACCTCTTGCCCATCCTCTGGGTCACCCCCCCCCGTCTTTCTTCCCGGACCTCCTGTCCCATGATCCTCTCGTATCCCCTTTTGCCTATCACCTGTCCAGCTCTCGGCTCTATCCCTCCCCCTCCTGTCTTCTCCTATCATTTTGCATCTCCCCCTCCCCCTCCAGCTTTCAAATCCCTTACTCACTCTTCCTTCAGTTAGTCCTGATGAAGGGTCTCGGCCTGAAACGTCGACTGCGCCTCTTCCTATAGATGCTGCCTGGCCTGCTGCGTTCACCAGCAACTTTGATGTGTGTTGCTTGAATTTCCAGCATCTGCAGAATTCCTGTTGTTTGCGATTACATCAAGGGAGGTTAATAGATCCGTTGACATGTGGTTAATGAGTGTTGCAATGATTTGCCATAAGTGAAATTAAATTATGTGAAAACTATGTGGGCCAACCCCCCCCCCGGCTAAATTACCCTGTTTTCAAAATTATGGGAAAAATAATTTGAGGAATCGAATGGAACTCCTGGAATTGAATTTGAGCACAGAGGGGTGAGGAATCTCTCTCCAGCAAACTTAAGGAAGTGATCTGTCTAAGTGGGTTGAATGTGACTACACTTACATGATGGCCAGCTAATTATAATCCAGAGTATTTCTGCAGTTTTCTGAAAAAAGCAGAAATTAATAGTGCAAGTTGTTTGCATTAAGTGGGCAAAGAGCACAAATGGAGCAAATCCACTTACATCATACTTGCATTGGTTTGCAGTCGAGTATGGGGTGCAAGTGTGGTTTTTGCATTTTTCGTGGTCTTGGGCAGAACAGTTGCCGTACCAGGCTGTGGTGTATCAACATTAGTGGGGAAGAAGTAGAGGCATAGCTGTGCTTTCTTTGCCTTAGCATCTGTGTGGCTGGACCAAACCAAATGGTTCGGTATCTCCATTTAATATCAGAGGATGTAGACAATATGCAACCTGAAATTCTTACTCTTCACAGACATCCACGAAACAGAAGTTAAAACCCCAATGACAGAAAAAACTGTAAGAACCCTAAAGCTCCCCCCTCTTATTCTAGCAGAAAGCGTCAGCCCCCCCAACCGCCCACCATGCAAGCAACAGTAAAGCTCCCAAAGAGAGACCGTGATCTACTGCCCATCAAAAACCACCATTCACCAAACAGTTTGATATCACACAGGCTCTCTCTCTTGTTAGAGAGAGGTATTACTCCTTCCACAGCAAGAGGGGAGACCAATGGTTTGCATTTTCAACGTTACAGCCCAGAGCCCCCCTGCCCAGTGCCCCAATAGTACCAGGCAGTTCTACTGCTGTTACATTAGTGCTCGTCTGAACTAGAACAAAGTCTTTGCCCGCCATTTTATCAAACCCGTGCTCCACCCCTGCAGCATCCGTAACCGTGCAACCACTTTACCGCACAGTAGTTTAACACACAACCCCTTGGATCAACGCTCAGGTCAATCAAATAGCATCCAACAAAATTGATCCCGGACGATACCCCCAGAATGAAACACCCCAGTTTCCTTGGCTGCATAAGTCCAGGGAAGACAACCTCTGGCCCTGCCAAACTCGCAAGATTGAGGTGTGTTTGATCCTACCCCAAACCTCGGTTTGTGTGGATACAGTATAATTTGCTACCCTATTACAAATTAATGCCATGAAGTAACAGACAGTACACTGCATACGATTAACGGAATTATAATCATGAATCTTAACTTGACTAAAGGGTTAGTGAAGAATAACAAAAAGGAAAAGGGCCCATTCTAATTATACAGTCAAATGTACACAAGTTGGAGCTCATCTCTTGTCATTCGCGCGCTGGGCCCTCGGTCAACGTGAAAGCGCACACTACCTTCCGAACGTCGCTCGCAATCCATCTCGGAACAAATGGGTCTCCCACCAGATCGTGGGCTATGACCGGTTCTCCCCAGCGTCTTCTTGCTTCTCGAACAAAAGCCCCCAAGCCATACCTTGTTGTCCTTCACCAAGAAAACCTCCCACTAATTGGATGGCACACATTCCACATCATCCCTTATCTTCAACAATAACCTAAACAGGCTGCAAACAGAACAGACCTGCTAAATGAAATACCTGCAGCGTAACAGTAAAGATGTGAACCAGGGCATTACATTTATTTATTGACGTATATCACGGAGTTGGCCGTTGGAGCCATGCTACCCGGTTTAATCCAAGCCTAATCATGGGCCAGTTTACAATGACCAATTAATCTATCCACCGGTACTACTTTGGAATGTGAGAGGAAACCGGAGCACTCGGAAGAATCCCACGTGGAGAATGTACAAACTCCTTACAGGCAGCAGCTGGAATTGAACCCGGGTCACTGCTACTGTAAAGCGTTGTGCTGCCCACTATGCTACCATGGCGCCCTCTTTGGCAGCTGGAGGAAACCCTCACGCTCACGGGAAAAACATACAAATTTCTTACAGAGCGCGGCGGAATTGAACTCCCAACTTGTGTCCTGAGCTGTAATAATGTTCCACTAACCGCTACGCTATCATGGGATATGATACATTAGTCTGATTGTTCTTATTTAGTACCTCACCAACATCCTGTCACTCCGAACTTAAGTTCCTGTCTTTATTCTTGAGAGACCCTGTCAATTCCCTAGCTATCCTCATTTATAGTGCAACAATAAATGTCTTCAGATTCCCTTTAATCCTACTGGCCAAGGATGGTTCTTGGCTTTCTTAGTTGCCAGCTTGAATTCTTTCCAGCTTTTCTTTTTACATTTCTCAATGGCTCCATCTGAATTTAGTTTCCTAAATCTTGCACAAGCTTCTTTTTCTGCTGACTCTTCACAGCCACTCTCCTCAGCCAGTGTCCCTTTCTTTGTTCTTCAGGAAAGAGCAGAGTCCTAGAACAGCCTGTCAAAAGCAATACGCTTTAAAGGCTGTTGAGAAACGGGAAGCATTGTTGACAACGTACCCTCTAATCTAATGGTGAAATTAGTAAGGTCAACAGAAAGTCCCTTGCTTACCAACATCAAAGAAAATTTTTCAAATATTTTCTCATAGAAGCATAGAAAATATACAGCACAAAACAGGCCCTTAGGCCCACAAAGCTGTGCTGAACATGTCCTTACCTAAGAACTACCTAGGCTGTACCCATATCCCTCTATTTTCTAAGCTCCATGTAGCCATCAAAGAGTCTCTTAAAAGACCCTATCGTTTCTGCCTTCACTGTCGCCGGCAGCCCATTCCACACACTCACCACACTCTGCGTAAAGAACTTACCCCTGACCTCTCCTCTGTACCTACTTCCAAGCACCTTAAAACTATACCATCTTGTGCTAGCCATTTCAGCCCTGGGGAAAAGCCTCTGACTATCCACACGATCAATGCCTCTCATTATCTTATACACCTCTATCAGGTCACCTCTCATCCTCCGTCGCTCCAAGGAGAAAAGGCCGAGTTTACTCAACCTATTCTCATAAGGCATGCTCCCCAATTCAGGCAACGTCCTTGTAAATCTCCTCTACACCTTTTCTATGGTTTCCATGTCCTTCCTACAGTGAGGCGACCAGAATTGAACACAGTACTCCAAGTGGGGTCTGATCAGGGTCCTAGGTAGCTGCAACATTACCTTTCGGCTCTTAAACTCAATCCCATGATTGATGAAGGCCAGTGCACTGTATGCATTCTTAACTCCAGAGTCAACCTGTGTAGCAGCTTTGCGTGTCCAATGGACTCAGACTCCAAGATCCCTCTGATCCTCCACTCTGCCAAGAGTCTTACCATTAAAACTATATTCTGCCATCATATTTGACCTACCAAAATGAACCACCTCACACTTATCTGGTTTGAACCTCATCTGCCACTTCTCAGCCCAGTTTTGCATCCTATCGATGTCCCGCAGTAACCTCTGACAGCCCTCCACACTATCCACAACACCCCCAACCTTTGTGTCATCAGCAAATTTACTAACCCATCCCTCCACTTCTTCATCCAGGTCATTTATAAAAATCACAAAGAAAAGAGGTCCCAGAACAGATCCCTGAGGCACATCACTGGTCACTGACCTCCATACAGAACATAACTTGTCTACAACCGCTCTTTGCCTTCTGTGGGCAAGCCAGTTCTGGATTAACAAAGCAATGTCCCCGTGGATCCCATGCCTTCTTACTTTCTCAATAAGCCATGCATGAGGTACCTTATCAAATGCCTTGCTAAAATTCATACACACTACATCTACGGCTCTACCTTCATCAATGTGTTTAGTCACATCCTCAAAAAAATTCAATCAGGCTCGTAAGGCATGACCTGCCTTTGACAAAGCCATGCTGACGATTCCTAATCATATTATGCCTCTCCAAATGTTCATAAATCCTGCCTCTCAGGATCTTCTCCATCAACTTACCAACCACTGAAGTAAGACTCACTGGCCTATAATTTCCTGGGATATCCCTACTCCTTTTCTTGTATAGACAATAGGTGCATGAGTAGGCTATTTGGCCCTTCGAGCCAGCACCACCATTCACTGTGATCATGGCTGATCATCCACAATCAGTATCCAGTTCCTGCCTTATCCCCATAACCTTTGATTCCGCTATCTTTAAGAGCACTATCCAACTCTTTCTTGAAAGCATCCAGAGACTTGGCCTCCACTGCCTTCTGGGGCAGAGCATTCCACATATCCACCACTCTCTGGGTGAAAAAGTTTTTCCTCAACTCTGTTCTAAATGGCCTACCCCTTATTCTTAAACTGTGGCCTCTGGTTCTGGACTGACCCATCAGCGGCAGCATGCTTCCTGCCTCCAGCGTGTCCAATCCCTTAATAATCTTATATGTTTCAATCAGATCCCCTATCATCCTTCTAAATTCCAGTGTACACAACCCCAGTCGCTCCAATCTTTCAACATATGACAGTCCCGCCAAACCGGGAATTAACCTTGTGAACCTACGCTGCACTCCCTCAATAGCAAGGATGTCCTTCCTCAAATTTGGAGACCAAAACTACTCACAGTACTCCAGGTGTGGTCTCACCAGGGCCCTGTACAGCTGCAGAATAAGGGAACAACATTCGCAACCCTCTAATCCTCCGGAACCTCTCCTGTCCTCATTGATGAATACAAAGATCATTGCCAGAGGCTCAGCAATCTCCTCCCTTGCTTCCCACAGTAGCCTGGAGCTCTCATTGAGTATTATTGTAAATAAATTAACAGAAACTTGCTGCAATTACATACTCAAACTGACAAATTTGGAAAACGCAAAGTTAATATGGTAAAATTACAGCTAAAATCTCCCAAGGCCTTATCTAAGCTAATCAAAATTGTACCCACCTTCACGATTTTTTTAATATAAAGGTAACTGGAAGATTTCTGTATATCCATAAGACCAGTGGTCCCCAACCACCGGGCCGCAAAGATGTGCGACCGGGCTGCGAGGAAACGATAGGAGTCAGCTGCACCTTTCCTCATTCCCTGACACGCACTGTTGAACTTGAACACTCCCTCCCACCCCCTCCCACAGTTGACTGGTCCGCAAGAATATCGTCAATATCAAACTGGTCCACAGTGCGCAAAATGTTGGGGACCACTGCATAAGACTATACGACATAGGAGTAGAATTAGGCCATTTGGCCCATTAAGTCTGCTCTGCTATTCCATCGTGGCTGATTTATTAACCCTCTCAACTCCATTCTCCTGCCATTTCCCAGTAACCTTTGTCACTCTGACTAATCAAGAGCCTGTTAACCTCTGCTTTAAATACTACAAACAACTTGACCCTTGTAACAATGAATTCCACCATTCCACCAATTCTCCACCATCTGGCTAAAGAAATTCCTCCTCATCTCTGTTCTAAAGGGCCGTCCTTCTATCCTTAGGCTGTACTTTCTGGTCCTGGACTCCCCCCACTATAGGAAGCATGTTATCTAATGATAAGATGGAGGAATCTTGTAACATTGAGAAAAGGCAACCACTCTCTGTATTTAAATAAAATCTGTCCTGCGCATCTGTCTGAAACTTCCACCCCCTCAAGTGACATGCATGCCCTCTTGTACCTGACATTCCTAGCATGGGCAAAAGTTTCAGACTGTGTTTACTGGATCTATACCTCTTGTTATTTATAAGCTTCTATCAGGTCTCCCCTCAGCCTCTCAAGTTGTCCAATTTCTCCTTCAAGTGTACACCATCTAGTCCAAACAGGATCCTGGTCGATCCCTTCTGCATTCATTCCTTCCTTCCTCTAATGGGGTGACTGCAATTGCACGCCATACTCTAAGCATGGCCTAATATAGCCACAATGTGATTTCTTTAAATTTGACTTCCCACCTGGTGAACTGCCTCTCTCACTTTCCACCTTCGATGTTTGCACCACCCTGAGCAGGGTGAATGTACGGAAGGCAGCTGGTCCGGATGGAATACCTGGCCGTGTGCTCAGAGTCTGTGCAGGGCAGTTGGCCGGGGTCTTCATGGACATTTTTAATCTGTCGCTGGCCCAGGCAGTTGTCCCTACAGGCTTCAAGATCGCCACCATCGTGCCAGTACCGAAGCATTCCACTGCCACGGGCCTGAATGACTTCCACCCAGTTGCTCACCCCCATCATTGCAAAGTGCTTTGAGAGACTGGTTCTATCACACCTGAAATCCTGTCTGCCCACTACCCTGGACCCCCAACAATTTGCCTATCGCACCAACAGGTCAACAGAGGACGCCATCTCCATGGCACTTCACTCTGCCCTGACCCACCTGGACAGCCCCAACTCTTACGTCAGAATGCTGTTCATTGACTTTAGTTCGGCATTCAATACTGTGATCCCCTCCAAGCTGATCGCCAAACTTCACCAGCTTGGTATCAGCTCATCCCTCTGCAATTGGACCTTGGACTTTCTGACTAACAGGTCCCAATCAGTTAAGTTAGACAACCTCTCCTCCTCCACTCTCACCCTGAACACCGGCGTGCCTCAAGGCTGTGTGCTGAGCCCTCTCTGTACTCCCGTTTCACCTGTGACTGCGTTCCTGTACATGGTTCTAACTCCATTATCAAGTTCGCAGATGACACCACCGTGGTTGGCCTGATCAGAGAGGATGACGAGACAGCCTACAGGGATGAGGTCCAGCACCTGGCCGCGTGGTGTGCCGACAACAACCTGGCCTTTAACACCCAGAAGACCAAGGAGATCATTGTGGACTTCAGGCATGTCAGGAGCCACACTCACGTCCCCATCTACATCAACGGAGCTGTAGTGGAGCGTGTATCAAGCTTCAAATTCCTTGGTGTCCACATTTCTGAGGATCTCACCTGGTCCCTGAACTCCTCCATCCTGATCAAAAAGGTGCAATAGCACCTTTATTTCCTGTGGAACATCAAGAAAGCTCACCTCTGTCCCAGGATACTGACGGACTTTTACCGCTGTACTATTAAGAGCATACTCACCAACTGCATCTCAGTGTGGTATGGCAATTGTCCCGTATCGGACCACAAAGCACTCCAGCGTGTGGTGAAAACTGCCCAGCGGATTATCGGCACCCAATTGCCCACCATTGAGAACATCTACCATAAACGCTGCCCGGGCAGGGTGTAAAGCATTATCAAGGATACATCTTACCCTAACCATGGACTTTTTACTCCCCTCCCATCCGGTAGGCGCTACAGGAGCCTCCACTCCCGCACCAGCAGGCACAGGAAGAGCTTCTTCCCTGAGGCTGTGACCCTGCTGAACCTCACATCACAGCGCTAAGCAGTATTGCACCCATATTGTACAGTCTCAGTACTTTTATGTTTGTGTGCTGTAGCATTTACTTTTTATTCGCAGTTATTTTGTAAATAACACTGTTCTTTGCATTTCTGGTCAGATGCTAACTGTACTTCATTGGCTTTGTATCTGTACTCGGCACAATGACAATAAGGTTGAATCTAATCTAATCTAAAATTGTGTAAATTATTTTGTATTGTGATATAGAGACCAGTTCTTTAACTCTTTGGATCCGTCCACTTAAATCAGGGATTCTTAACTATTGTTATGCCGTGGACCCCTACCATTAACCGAGGGGTCCACGGACGCCACATTGGACACCCCTGTTTTAACTATCAGAATTACCAGTGTAAAATTTCAATAATTTAGTTTCCTGAAAGAAGTCTGCCTGTGACCAGGAAAATGCAAATATGAGTGGCAGGGTAGCTTAGTGTCAGCACACCGCTTTACAGTACCGGCAACCTGGGTTCATTTCCTAGTGCTGCCCGTAAGGAGTTTGTACGTTCTCCCCGTCACCATGTGGGTTTCCTCTGGGTGCTCTGGTTTCAGCCCACAGACATAAGTTAATTAGTCACTGTAAATTGCCCCGCGATAAGGCTAGGATTAAATTGGATTGTTGGGTGGGCCTACTCCACACTGAATGTCAATAAATAAATAAATAGATATGTGCCTTTTCTAGGAGCTCTGTAATTCCTTGTTCTTTTCAATGCATGACACACTGGAGTTGATAACTATAATTTACCAGTCCACTTTCCCATTGACCATGAAATGGAGTGAATATTTTGACTAGATCATACAAGACAGCTAGAAGATGTTGGTTATAATCTTCCTTTTTCTATAAGAATTGCTGAAATCAAAGGCACATGATATTCTTTTGCATGGGAAGGGTAGTTGGAAAACTTGAGGCTCAGTCAGTTGGAAATTCCACTGTATTCCTTTGTTCTACAGTGAATGCTGCAAGAAAATGCATATCTGGTAACCTTGATAATAAATTTACTTTGTGCTTTGAACTTTACTCTAGGCCTCTTACAGGCATATAGGATTAATACTCATTGGCCTGCTGGGTTAATTCCTTGCTGAGTGGCTCCAGAAGGTAAAAGTAAAGTAAAGGCATCCGTTAGTCTTGCGAGACCATGGATCGATCTGCGCCTGGAAAGGCTTCACTCTCCAGGGCGCAGGCCTGGATAAGGTTGTACGGAAGACCAGCAGTTGCCCATGCTGCAAGTCTCCCCTCTCCACGACACCAATGTTGTCCAAGGGAAGGGCATTAGGACCCATACAGCTTAGCACCAGTGTTGTCGCAGAGCAATGTGTGATTAAGTGCCTTGCTCAAGGACACAACATATTCCCTTGGCTAGGGCGCAAACTCACGACCTTCAGGTCGCTAGTCCAATGCCTTAACCACTTGGCCACGTGCTCCAGAAGGTAACTTAAATATATTTGCATATGTTCAATGGCTCAATTGAATATCAGAGAATGTATACAACCTGAAATTCTTACTCTTTGCAGACATCCCCAAAACAGGAAAAACCCAAAGAATGAATGACAGGAGTATCAGAACCCCAAATACCCCCTCCCCCCACCTGCTCGAGCAAAAGCACTGATCCCTTCCCCCACCATGCAAGCAATAGCAAAGCCCCCGAAGAGACCTTGATTGAGAGTCCATCAAAACTACAGTCCACCCCAACACTTTGGTATGTCAAATGGGCTCTGTTTCAGTTGTGAGGGAAGGGGATATCATTCCTGCAACAGGGAGAGCAGGAGACCAGCAGCTCGCTGTTTTGATGTTACAATTTTCCACTTCGCTTCTCTTAGTCCCCCGAATTCAGGGCCAACAGGCTCTCACTCGCCATCAAAAAGAGAGAGAGAGAGTACAGGCACCATCTTCAATAGCAACGCGCGCCACCTGCTGTCCCTGTGCTTTGGTCTCCTGCAGCACTTCAGTCCGCAACCTCAGCGGGAACCTGGCCGTGTCCTGACGGCGCAGACCTTCTAGGCCACGCGTGGAGACATCGAAATTCCAGGCTGCGTGATGAGGTGGAGAAACCGTAGTTCGAGCTGTGGCTGTAGATCACGGACTCTGACAGGACCCCAGCCACCTGGAATGGAAAAGAAAGACACGAATAGGCTGTTTCACAGACGGACTGGAAGAAATTGCCTGGGTTGGCAAAAACCTCTGCGCCATCTTTTCTAGCTCCTTCCAAGTGTTTTCTGCTGCTTTTGTGTGTTTTAATTAACTTATGAAATCAGGTTATTTTGAAGATGGGATTTTGAATAGTTTTTGCCTTGGAATATTTGATGCTCACAGATATTCCAGGTCTTATTTATAGTTCATAGTCATACTTTATTGATCCTGGGGGAGATTGGTTTTCGTTACAGTTGCACCATACATAATTAAATAGTAATAAAACCATAAATAGTTAAATAGTAATATGTAAATTATGCCAGGAAATAAGTCCAGGACCAGCCTATTGGCTCAGGGTGTCTGACCCTCCAAGGGAGGAGTGTAAAGTTTGATGGCCACCGGCAGGAATGACTTCCTATGACGCTCTGTGTTGCATCTCGGTGGAATGAGTCTCTGGCTGAATGTACTCCTGTGCCCACCCAGTACATTGTGTAGTGGATGGGAGACATTGTCCAAGATGGCATGCAACTTGGACAGCATCCTCTTTTCAGACACCACCGTCAGAGAGTCCAGTTCCATCCCCACAACATCACTGGCCTTACGGATGAGTTTGTTGATTCTGTTGGTGTCTGCTACCCTCAGCCTGCTGCCCCAGCCCACAACAGCAAACGTGATAGCACTGGCCACCACAGACTAGTAGAACATCGTTAGCATCGTCCGACAGATGTTAAAGGACCTCAGTCTCCTCAGGAAATAGAGACGGCTCTGACCCTTCTTGTAGACAGCCTCAGTGTTCTTTGACCAGTCCAGTTTATTGTCAATTCATTTCCCAGGTATTTGTAATCCTGCACCATGTCCACACTGACCCCCTGGATGGAAACAGGGGTCACCGGTACCTTAGCTCTCCTCAGGTCTACCTCCAGCTCCTTATGATGGCTGTTGGGTATGGCCCAGCATACAGTCTGAAATTGAGCAGTTAATTTCAGCCCCAAACCTGTAGACTGTGCAATACTTTGCAAATCAGTAACTGTTCTTAGGGGCTAAGTTGCTGCTTCAGGTAGGAGTGTGTTGGGGAGTACCATGTGAGAGAGTGGTACAGTAGATGGGGTCGAGCCTGCAGACTTTGGATTGTGCATCACCAACTTAAAACAGGACCAACATGCAAGTTTTTTTTTTAAACGCATATTTTAATGATGTTCAATCTGTATTTTTCAGCTGTGTGGCTCGATTATACTTGGAGTGTCAATATGGCTACGGGTGAACAAAGAAGCTCTGAAGGTAATGAGAGTTTGCCATTTGCTGAAGGTATTTCCAGAATAATAAAGTCAACTGAAAGAAGGAAATTGTACTTTTTAAGGCTGTCCTAAGTGTTCTGCATTTTGCTGTCGTTGCTGTGCTGTCTTGTGAAGAGGTGGTGCTGTTTTAGAAGAGGGCGTGCATTCGATCAGAGGCGCTGCTGTGCTTTCTTCGCAATTGCATTTACGTGCTGGGTCCAGGACGGATCCTTTGAAATAGTAACACTCAGTTACTATTATAATTGTAATAGTTACTACCGCTGTTGTTGATGAATAGGTTTGTAAGATAGCTTCTGCACTAGTAGACTAAGCTGACATGTTCTATGGTTTGGGAGCACACTTCCACTTCACATTTCTTGAACTCCCCACCTTTGTACTTCTACTTTGGGAGCAGGTATTGCACTCGCTAATCCTTGTGTAGATGCAATTAACTATCATCTTTGAGGGAGATCAAAGCCCATAATCTCTACTGTTGGGTCTACATGTCGTGCCCATCACATGGTGCTCTTGACCTGGAGACCAGTTTCTGAAGCACCTATTTAAATTCAATTTTTTTTCACTTTTGGTAAAATGACCTGCCCAGGAAGGGGCACTTTAATAAGGTATCTTCCTGTTTCATGATGGAGGATATTATGGGTGAAATGAATTCTGTGACACATTGACTCAAGGTGAAGTAACCTTTTGAAAATGATGCTCTGAAGTTTAGAAGCTCTCTGCTAAATCCAGAAGTAGTTTACGATTTCATTATTATTGGGATTTCAGATTTTTCCTGCTGTATTACTAAGAAACAGTATACAGTACAGTGAATTATTATATGCTTCAACTGTGTAACTGTAGTGAAAATAAGTTTTACTGTTGAAGTGTTTGATGTACATTTTATAACTTTGCATTGTGTCTTTTCTCAGC